>NC_057941.1:45201897-45814397 GCF_018555375.3 Anguilla rostrata | reverse complement strand
TGATAAAAACATTCTAAATAAAAAAAATCCATAACAAGCAACAATTGACAATAGCCAAACAGTCAATTCGTATCCTCTAATGTCTAAAAGTAATATGCAAAACCATAAAATTAAATAAATCATGAAGTTAAAGTGTTCCTAAATATCCTGAAATTCAAAATATTACAGCAGCATAATTTAATATACATTCTAGCCCAGAGCAGCTTGCAATGCAAACAAAACGAATGTAAATACAAAAAAGAAATAGCAACTTGTTTTTAAAATAAAGTTAAAAATGTGGAGGGCTCAATAATGATTAGATCTTTACCTCATGTGAAACTGGAGCTATTTTCGCTTTTTTCGATTTTGACCAGTTTAAAAATCCGAACTCTCACGGCTTGAATGCTCATCCCATACATGGCAGGGTTTAGTATGGGAGGAAAGATCAGAAAGTACAGGGACATGAAAATACGAGCTCCGTAGTGCACATGGCTCATGTTCAGCCTGCTTTGGCTCATTTCAAAGAAACAGCCGATAGAATAGTTAAAGATGGCCAACAGGTGTGGACTACACGTTTTCACTGCTTTCATTCGTGATTCTTTAGAGTGAAAGCAGACCCTAAGAATATGCACGTATGAGTAAAGTATAATAATAATCTGTGGAAGAGTGTACACAAAGAGTGAAAACAATCCAAGGATGTTTGAAATGGTTGTATCTGTGCAGGAGAGCTTAACCAGGGAATAGTTGGAGCAATAGACCCTCTCCATTATTTTCCCACAAAGTATCAAGTTCAGAGTTTGAACAAAAAACATTCCGAATGCAATAATGGGAAGTAGCCAGGATAATACAACACACTTATAAACATTTGAGACAGACATGATGCTGTGATACTGCAGGGGGTGACATATGGCAACGTACCTGTCGTAGCCCATCACTGCTAAAATGGTAAATTCAGTTATTGCATATGTGTGCAAGCAATAGGTCTGTGCTTGACAGCATGGCAGAGATACTTCATGAGTTTCTGACACTAAGTTACTCATAATGGGAGGCAGCAAAGCCATGCTGCCATACAATTCATTAAGTGCCAAATTACAGACAAAGACATACATCGGTTCATGCAGAGCTCTATGAACATAAATGACCACAATAAGAATGACATTTTCAGCAATGATGGCAAAGTACACAAGAAGGAAAATAGCAAAGTAGAAGTATTTCAGGTCTTCCATTTCATAAAAGGCAGTCAGTATCACTGATGTCACCGAGGATGCATTTTCCATTCTTTACTGATTCTCCTGCGCAAAGAAGTTGTGAAATTAAACATACACCACGGCATTCCTTTCAATGTCAGTATGAATTACCTTAACCCCAGTTTTCATATATATGCATTTCATTCACAAATTGTAGTGACGTTCTCAAATTTGACAGTTTTAAGGGGTGACATCACAGGTACTGTAAAAAGAGCGATCGTGGCTAGTTCAGTTTTGAGACATTATTATATTTAGCTTATAAAACTACTGTAGATATTTCAAATTGTATTTACAGAAAATAAATTAATGAATATCACACTCATTCATTTTTTTCTCATTAAAAAAAAATTATAATGACCATTTTCTCTAAATTACATATTTCCTGTACAAACATTTATTTTATTTTTTTAAATTAACTTATAGATATAGCTAACAAATGTAACATGCTTAACGTGTTTCTTCACCAAATAGCTGGGAATTTATGAGCTTTTCTGATATATTGTGTCATTTCTATTTTATGGGGTAATTTATGTGGAAAAATAGTAAGAATCTAAAACATTTTAGGGTTTTTTTATTTTTAAAATAATTCAGCAATAAACCACAAGTTTGAGAAACCCTATCTAAGTAACCAGCCACTGAGTTATAACATAAAAATGAACTTTGATTAAATCCACCAAGAAAAAAGTTTTTTTTTTTTAGTTTTTAACTAATATATACATTTTTGCTTTTAAATTATTCATATGAATATGTTCCTAAAAGTCATAATACAAAAATACTTGCATCTGCATCCACATTCAAATATAAAATGTCATTTTGTTTGAAGGAAAGAATTTTTTTCCCTATTGGTATCTCCCTATTGGTATCTTCCCTTAATCGTTTACAAAAAACATGCTGGTATAGAAATATACTTTTCACGTGCCTTTTGGGAATAATTAACTTTTGCAGGATGTTCAGCACTTAAAAAAATAAAAAATAAATAATTTTTTTTTTTTTAAATTCACCTCCTTTTTTACCCAATTTAGAATTGCCCATTATTCCTCTTACATCACAGCTGTGCCACCTGCACCTACCCAAGGAGCACTGCACCCCTTTGATGAACCTTCCCACAAGCCTTTGTCTATGGTACACCCTATAGGCAAAAAAGTGCTGCAAACATTAGCTAAACGTCTCCAAATTAACCCCAGGTGGCACCCATTACAATAAAGCTCTGTCGGGTAATAGCCATGTACTGTACAGCCCACAGTCCATAGTAATATACAGCTCATATACAGATAAGCTACATTTATATTGCATTATATAGAGTAGAAAGCTGTTAATACAGTACCACACTGCTGGGTTCTCCCTTTCAAATGTTGCTGCTGCAAGTTTCTGTTCAGAAGCCCTGTCTCAACTGAAGCCCTGTGTGTTATCCAAGGCTTTAATGAATGTTGAATTCCCAAAGTTATTCCTGTTCACGTGGTTTTGCTATAATCCAACCCACGCTGCACGCATCCTGGTGATGTTTACCAAGAGGATTTTTTTTTTTTTTGCATAGACAAATTAAATGTAGAAATATTTGCAAGAACCAATCTGATGGCAGAGAGTATGAAAGCAGTCTGGTTATGATTCTTCCAATTGAATATTGGAATCATTAGCCCTTCCCTTGTTATCTGTATTTTTTTTAATTCTGGGATTCCAAGTACAGTGTGTGTGGTTTTTAAAGGACTGTCCTGCCAGTTCTTTGGAAACACGGTGTGGCAAAATTTAAATCCAGGGTCTGTTCGGTCAGGCATACTGTACCAGACTTACGTGACATCAATTTTAAGCAACCTAATCGTCTCCCAGTTTAAGTGGCCAAAAACCATTCTCCCCCACTCCAACTCAGTTGATGTGTGGTGAGCATTCTGACACAAACATGGCTGCCGTGCACCACCCAGGTGGGTGTCAAACATTAGTGGTGACCGAGGAGAGTTTCCCCTTCATCACTGTAAAGCACTTGGAGTGTGAGTAATGCACTATATACAGTTAAATGCAAAAGCATTGGAACAGTGCCACTTTTATTGTTTTGGTTCTGTACTCCAGCACAATGAAGGTAAAATAAAAGAATGAAAATGATGTTATAGCCCTGACTGTCAGCTTTAATTTCAGGGTAATTACCTCCACATCGCATGATCTTTGTAGGAATTACAGCCCTTTTGAAACATAGTCCTCCCCATTTAAGGGGACCAAAAGTAATTGGACAAATGAACATAGTCATGAAATAAAGTCATCCTGTCTAGTACTTGGCTGCAAATCCTTTGCATTCGAGGTCTGCAGCCCGTAGACGTCACCGTCGCACGCCAGCGTGACACCCCTGGGAGGGAGATGCGACAGTTCTGGGAAATACGCTTCTCATCAATTGCAATGGGTGAACCAACGTATCATTTGGGAAAAATAGGAATCGTGGAACCTTGACTGGCTTCTGCGGAGCAATGCCCATGAAAAGATAAACTTTTCTCTGGAAACGTTTTAGCTCAGTTGCCCAGCTGCCCAACAAATTCTACTTCATGTAAAAGGAATGGACATCCGGGAACTGGTCAACCGAGTCGTTACTCCCAATTGCACTACAGCTGATCATGCCAGCAGTTTCTTGGCAACAGCCCATAGCATCATCTTTGTAAACAAAGTTGACAGTTGACAGAGACTAGCTGACCAATCCAATTTTTGTGAACTGTGCTCAAAGACATTTAGCAGCCGTAATGACTATAGTCACTATGACCTTAATTTTTCAACTAATGCCGAGGGTTGCATGTCTGAACCCAAATGTATGGATGAGGAGCTTTTAGAGACTGAGAGGAAGCACAACTCGCTGGTGCCGTATCAGCTGAGAGTGAGACGAGGGAAAGGGTAACTGGAAACTGGTGGCGCATCTGTGGTAAATACAAGCCCATGTCATCCAAGGTAGAAGGTGCTTGCTGTCGCCAGGCAACCATAAGAAGTAACCACAGCCATACAGCACTGGCATAAGTGCATTCTGAAAGAATAATTGCACAATGTATGTTCTTGGTTGGTATGCCAAGTGGTCAAAAAAGATGGCAATTAGTAAGCGATGCATTTCCGTGAAACAAAAATATGATATGACACTTGACAAGACATTGCTTTCTTGAAATGAGAATCTGAATCACATTTCTTGTGTCAGGTTCAATCGCTATGGGATTACAATGATTCAATAAGACGAATTAAACAATTGAGTCGTGTGTCCATTGCTTGTGAAAGAGTTTAGCACTGTCTCCTAGTACTTAGAGCACTTACATGTTTTCCTTTCTGTGCGATTTTACAGCAATTGCTCATCACATTGCTGGCCTTCAGTAAACACGCTTATTCAGAGCATCCTACATAGCTTTTCATTAATTTATTTTTATTTTACATAGTATCCATTTATACAGCTGGATATACACTGAAGCAATTCAGGTTAAGTACCTTGCTCAAGGGTACAACAGCAATGTCTTTTCTGGGAATCAAACCTGAAACCTTTAGGTTAAATGTCCAGTTCCCTGCACATTATACACACTGCCACCCATTAATTGTCACGTAACTCAAAGCTTTTCCCTCTGTAGTGTTAACATTTGTGATTTTGATTGCCACTGCATCACTGGGACCTAATGAAGGATTGTGTAATCTTACCAGCTCATGTTCTTGCTAAGTACCCAGTTTAATCTAAATGTGCATGCTTTCCTGAGTGTATATCTGTTGAAATCATTTCAGGATAGATATATAACTTCATTTTGAAGGCATCATGACAGAATACACAAGAAAAAAACATTTCTATATCGTTCTTGGACATAACAAGATTTAATATTAAGAAAAACAAAAAAATAAACGCAAAAGCACACATACCAATGCCACAACCAAAGACATCTACATGCGTCTGTTGTAAGGTAAATGACAAGAGGCTTTTTACATGCATTATGTGATTTCAGAGTAGGTGGTGAATCGCTCCAGTCTGTAGTAGCCTTAAATTTGAATGCATTTTTTCTCCCATCCCCATCCCCCAACTCGTCAACCGAAGACGCCGAAGTCTATCCAACACGTCGAATAGTGACGAGAAGAGCCCTTGCCCAAGCTGCAATATTTGACAAGTTGGGATGAGTATGTGTTGGCCTACAAGTTCCCTACACAGAAAATGTGCTCAGGGTGTGATCAACATAGCAAAACAACAATGGACATCATTGCATAAACTGACAAAGACTATTGCTAAATACATCATTACTGGTGTGTTGAAAACAGCAGCCAACCCATATACCCACAATACGATGTTCCAGCTTGAAGCAACATGAGACATGGGTCTCCAGCCCTCCAGCTTTGAACATGACACTCAAAACAATGAGGAGTTAGAGAATTATTTCACTGCTACCTGCTGTGTTTTAGGCGTTACCAGAATTTTACAGCGGAACACTTTATAAATCCGAACTCGTATGGCTTTAATGCTGATCCCATAGATTGCAGGGTTTAGCAAGGGAGGAAATATCAGATAGTACAGGGACATGAATAGACGGGTTCCGTAAGGCACATTACCCATGTTTAATCTATTTTGACATACTTCAAAAAATAGTCCAATAGAATAGATTAACACTGCCGCTAAGTGGGGGCTGCATGTTCTCAGTGCTTTGATTTGCGATTCCTTGGAGGAGTGTAAACAGACCTTTAGAATGTGTATGTATGAGTAAATTATCATTGCGATCTGCGGAACAGTGTATGCAATAACTGACACCAGTCCAGAAATGTTCACAATGGATGCGTCTTCACAGGAGAGCTTGATGAGGGAATAATTGATACAGTACACTTTGTCTATTCCGTTTTTGCAAAATATGAGTCGCAACGTTAAGCCAAAAACTATAGTAAAGCCAAGAAGTGGATAAAGCCAGGAGACCACAATGCACTTACACACTTTGGAAACAGACATGATGCTGTGGTACTGCAGGGGGTGACAAATAGCAACATACCTGTCATAGCCCATCACTGCTAAAATAGTAAATTCAGTTATTGCATATGTGTGCAAGCAATAGATCTGTGCTTGACAGCAAGATAGCGATACCTCGTGAGTTTTTGTCATCAAAGCAGCCAAGAGGGGCGGTAACAAAGCAGTGCTCCCAAATAATCCATTAAATGCCAAATTACACAGAAATAAGTACATCGGTTCATGTAGAGCTTTTTCAACATAAATCACACCAATAAGAACAAAGTTCATGGTAAGAATGGTGATGTACAAAAAAAAGAAAGTGAAAAAATATAGGTATTTCAGGTCTTCCATTTCGTAAAAGCCAGTCAATCTGATTGATTTTACCACAGATCTATTTTCCATTCTCTTCCTTGGCTCCCTACAGAATGCAAAAAAAGAGTTGTACTTGCTCACAATATAAACTCATGCCACTCATTACTCCTGGCATAATCTCAATTACTGAAATTATGCAAGGAGAAAGCAAGTGAAGAATCAGTGATTATTGGATCATTGACAAGTCTGGCACAACATGTAGGATCATTATACTACAGATAGCGGAACACTGCAGAACACTAAAGCTCAATATGAAATTTGTATTTCTTACCCTAAAGATACTGTTGCTTCAACTGTGAATGCTGCCTGGACCAAGGGCCTCTACATTATTTCAATCTTCTATTTATCTTGGAATGGATTTCCATATTTGGCCAGATCACATGCTTGGGCCACACTCCAATCACATCGCAAATTATGAAATTAACTCTGAAGGGACGCAAATGAGAAAATTGCCTTGTAAAATTGAAAGTAATTAGTTGTCCTGGAAAATATTTTTTGTGTAACATTAAAAGCAACATTGAAAGTTGAATTCTCTTAGCATTTATTGTCAAACATAGAGTGCCTCAAGCATATCGTTCTCTGCATCCATTTAGTTTATTAATGTATGCAAAAATATAGTTGGGCATTCAGAAGAAGCAAATAACAGAAATCTCCAGCACTCCTGGTCTATTGTTACCAAACCCTCATCTAAGATGTTTCCCTACATCAGTCACACCTGAGGAGGCTACCTGGCACATGAATGTCTGAACTTTCTAACCCTGGAGTCTGGATTATAATATTAAACTAAGCTTTGTCCTTTCTTCTTAACCAAATAACCAGATGCATAAACCAGGCGCCTCCAACATCAACCAGGCCTGTTATTATTTGTCATGTATTAATTACTCAGTTCTTTGGAGACTTCTGATAAGAGAAGCAATCTTTTTTTGTGCAACACTGGAAAGATTTCTAGAAGTCACACAGATAATTCCTCATGCTTTTTGTCTAAAATCTGGCTTTTTAAAAATATTATTTCAGTTTTTGTTAATTTTGGTTGGGACAGATTACAAATCACGTGACTAAATATTGAGTGAAATCTGTTCGACCTTAAGTTTTAAAAAAATCACAAGTAACCTAATATACATATATATATATATATATATATATATATATATATATATATACTGTATATAGATATATGTACACACACTACATCACCTTGTTCTTAAGATTTGTATTTGTGGTTTTTACAAATCATGGCATCAATCTCTATGAATGGGCAATTAAATCTAGCTTTCAGTGGGGAGGAATCGTTTATGCATAGGTACGTTAATTCTGCATAAATTTTGAAGCAGTATGTTACTGCTTCAGACACGGTTATACATGCGTATATGTAAAGAGAATGTATTCACTTTGAACATGCACAACACAAATAGCAGCAACATACTACATATGGAACATATGATCCTCCATATTATCCTTCCTTGGTCATTAAGTAAATAACACACTCATTTAAATGCTTTAATGTAGTTTACTTTTACACCGAGTACAAGAGTGCAGTCATGTTTTACAATTTGTCAACTACCCTATTAAAGATTTAACAAGGTTAAACTTACAAGACCACCCCAATAATGATAGATCACATTAAACAAGCAACAGAAATGTTACAGTTATATGTCAAAGTTAAACCTACAAGACTTGTAAAAATGAAATACAAAACCCTTACATGCTTATTACATGACATCCAAACACACATAGGGCCTTATAACACACACGCAAAATTTCAACTAATCCCATGGTCATTCAATTCCAGGTTCTTTTATGTCACCAGTTTTGAGGATGTACACATCTAGATCCTACAGTACAAAAGAAGATTCAGAAGAAAAATGTTTCTGAAGGGTATGTACTACAATATATCTTTCTGTGAAGTGTGATATATCTACTTCGCTATGACCAGTTTTGGAGTTGGTGCTAGCATTTTGTCCTGCACGTCCTGAAAAGACGACTTCGGATGGACTGCAGGGTCAGACCGTAAATGACTGGATTTAACAGGGGTGGAAATAATATGAAATAAAGCGACATGAAGATTCGTGTTCCAGAGGGCACATGACTCATGTTGAACCGGCTTTGAATTATCTCAAAAAAGGACCCTACAGCATAGATTATAACAGACAGCAAGTGTGGGCCGCACGTCTGAAGCGCTTTGAGCTGTGATTCTTTGGATGACTGAACACATATTCGCAGTATCTGCGCGTAGGAAAACATTATCATGAACAGCTGGGGCAGAATGAACACGATTATCGACGCCAGCCCGACAATGTTAATCAGGGACCTGCCGGAGCAGGCTACCTTCGCCAGTTCAAAGTTGACGCAGTACACTTTCTCTATGAACCTCCCGCAAAACGTCAGCCGCAGGGTCAGCGAGAGGTACATGAGGAAAAAAGCGCAAGGGTAGATCCAGGAAAACGCAATCAGCTTACTGATCCTTGAAACGGACATGACGCTGTGATAATGCAGCGGGCAGCAGATGGCCACGTACCTGTCATAGCCCATCACGGCCAAAATGGTAAATTCGACGGTGGCGTACGAGTGCAAACAGAAAACCTGCGTCACGCAGAAAGAAAGAGATATTTCATGAGTCTGGGACATCAAGAGAGTCAACAGCGCAGGCAACAAACCAGTGCTGCCGAATATTCCGTTGGCTGCCAGGTTACACACGTGAAAGTACATGGGTTCGTGTAACGTCCGGTCGGCATAAATGACCGCAATGAGAACCAGACTGACGGCGAGGATCAGGACGTACAACAAGAGGAACATGAAGAAGTTTATGAGTCTCGACTCTTCCAGCTGAATGTACGGAAGCATTACGAACGACGTCACTGATGTGTCATTGTCCATGGCTTTGTAGTCTTCTCGTTTCAGAAATGCTGAGGAGAAAAGAGGGCATGCTTTTATGCTTTGTGTGCTGCAAACCCTAGCAATAGGTTACTGTAATCATACATCAAATGCTGTAAACGCTAACCACCTATCTGTAAATGGGTATGCCTTTCATTTTTGTGTGCTATATGCAATATCATTACCATCCATTTAAGTGTTTTTTTTTTTGTTTGTTTGTTTTTTTTGCATATATCCATATCTAGACAGTGATTTCACTTCATAGTTCTCCCCTTAGGTTCCTCTTTGGTTCATCAGTCTGGCCTGAGCAATTTACACCAGAATTAGTGTTAGAATTGACTGGCTGGCTATCATAATACATTTAAAATACCAACATTTAGAAATTGTTTTGAATTTGGAAGCAAGCACTATGCAAAATACCTAGGTCACAGAAGGTTTCAACAATCATTTAAAGGTACAGCAATTTTAATAGTGAAAACTAATTTTTAGATTAATTTAATAATTATATTATTTTGAGAGATTTGCAAAGAGTTAAAAAGTAACACCGTCACCCTGGTTACTCAATAAAAGCAGCTATTAAAACTGTGTACCGCACAATGTTTAATAGTAAACACAAAGCAATTAGTGGACAGGGATACTGTGAAATCTGGCATAAATGATAATCACAGTTTCTCAATGGTAAAGCAGTAGATAAAATTACAGATGCAGTAATTTGATATCAGCTGACAGACTGGAAGATGTCCACACATCCCAATTTCTTAGTAAAAGGATTTTCAAAACATTATGACAGTTTTGATAACTAACTAGATATATTACATAAACAATCTATTTTTTAAAAAACATAAATATATTAATTTCCTTTCCTTGAGGGTTTAAGCTATCTCTGAAAGAGGAAAAGTTAAAATCAGATAAAATTGAAGTTAATATATATTGATAGGAAGAACGAAAAACCATTCCAATTTACAAACAAAGACAAGAAGAGAGGATAACCTGATTGCACCTGTTTTGTGATGTTGTGGACGTCTCTGAAGCTCTGAAGCATGACCACTGCGCTTGCATCCAAGCCCTTTCTCGATGACTTTATAACACATGGGCACCACAAGTCTTTAGTGGTTCTGAGCACATGACCATGACGACAGAGTGATGTGGAATAAGTCATTAGCATAGTCTACTGTTTTTTTTCTTTCTTTTTTTCTGTAAAGTTGTTTTAGTCAGTGTAGATCCTGTAAAGTTCTAAGGATTTGACAGTGTCTTCTCGCCTTCTTATCTGAAATCACTTTATTCTGGGTCTACTATTAAAATCTTAAAATCTTCTTTGCAAATACACTTTTTTCCAAGATAGAGGCGTGCTCATACTTTAGCGCATACTCGCGCAAGCACAAACAACCATTATACTGTAGTAAAGGCTCTTTTTCAGGCCCTTAAAGGTGACACTGACGCCTTGGATCTGGTGGAAGTCATTCATTTTTCAACAGAGGTGTGCTGATACCACGCGGCCATGTTGTCAGATTGCGATCACACTACAGTGAAGGGATGCGTGCAATTTTCCCAAATTGTGCTCTGTGGTACTGCTAGGGAGTACTGGAGGGAGTGTTGTTTTTAGTGACACTGTGGACACAATTCTGTACCCGAATCGGTCTGAATATTATAGTTATTAGCAGTGTAAAGCAATACTGGTGTATAATAGGGTCAAAATGTAAGAACTAAATAAAATGTTCTTATTTTTTATGATTGTTTAAAATCAAGCCTAGGCATAGGCAAGTCAGATGTATTTTCTTTTTTTTTTTAATGTCCAACACAGCTGCAATCATCCCAGTTGTTTACCTGAACCGTGTAAATTCTGATGTGACAATCATTACTGATAATTGAAAGCAACGGAGTTCTGACTTTGCTCTGACTTTGAATTTTCAAAAAACATTCCAAAAAACTATTCTTTAAAGGGCTAAAATATGGAGAGTATTTAGTGCCTTACAGTTCTACAGGTGTGTAGCACATGAGAACATGACATTACAGGCATTTAGCAGATGCTCTTATCCAGAGCAACTTACATTGTATCCAAAGATACAGCTGTTAAAGTACCTTGCTCAAGGGTACAATGGGAGTGTCCTACCGGGGAATCGAACCTGCCACCTTTAGGTTACAAGACCAACTCCTTAGCCATTATACTACACTTCCGCCTACCTGGGTTCCAATGAACTGTTGATCCTTGGAGTGATTGTCTTGCACTGTTATTTAGTATCTGTGAGCATGTCAAAATTCATTAAAAGACATGTTTCATTCAGAATAACGAATAACCATTATTTTATTTCCCTTTTCTCGTCTCCATATTTACCATTGCTAACTTTTCGTCACTCATCTCAGCCTTAAAATATCTTAAAATTATCTGTGCATTTCCAAGCAGGATATTTAGGTTTGGATATAGTTTATGCGACTGTTTTACCAATATTCTATGAGTGAAAGGCACCATAGCAGCATGATGATCATAACAATGTAAAAAAAAAAAAAATTCAGTAGATCAGAATGTAGGGGGGAGATGGTATTCCGGACAAAGGTGTTTTTTTTTGTCCTCTGATTTTCTGCTGCTTGCTTTCCATGTACCAAAGCCATTAGGCTCGACTCACCTTCTAGTGACCTCAGCGGTACCTTTGCTTACCACATTTTGTGCAGACATTGCATAAGGGAGGTGACTGAATTACACACCCAGCCACACTGCTGTCCAGTGGGAGGTCATTAAAACCTCTCTCTAATCGAGCGTCCTAACTTGGCCATTCAGTCCTCTAAGCGCCGTCCACAGAGGGCTCCATTTGTTTGTTCCCGATTACTTGGTCCCATCAGAACGTGGCATTAAATTGCTTTCCAGGGGATACAAAAATACAGTGGACTAATGACCTTTCATAAACACGTTGTTATCTTGTCTGTGTTTTACTCTCTGGGATTGAAGGCAACCACAGATGTCAAAATGATGAAGGCGATTATGCTATTTGTATGCATAAGTGTATCGGTTATTTTAAGTGTTTGAAATTACAGTTATTATCTCTGTGCTACATGATTGTTTATTTTTTTAATTTACTCTAAGAATATATTTTTTTATATTTGCAAGAATTTTTACATAATTCATGCTGGAGAGCACTGAATGAGAGGTCTGTTCTTGACCATTTGTGATATGCAGAATAACTGATTGTCCAACAGCAGCTAGATTAATAAATACCTTCATTTCAGTTATACTTTTCTCCAACCATATGTTTCACAAAAGCATTAAACCTTTTTTTCTCAGCCAATGTTTTGTAAATTATCTACCGCAGAGAACTGTTCCCATAGCAACAGGGAAACAAACGGCCATCTCACAGAACTGGCAACAACAAAGGCATCACATAACAGAATATGCTAATATGCTTACAACTTACAACTGTCACTGCTGTGTAACATTACAAAAATGAATTTTTGAAGTTACTGTCACAGCCTCTCCTGGGGTCAGGCTTTTTATTTGTATGACTATATTATCAACCAAATACTGATGGCAATAAATCAGCAAAACATTAATTTCCATTTACTGTATATACAGTAGATATAATTTGCAATGACAGTTCTACCTTGTTAAACATTTTTTGTTCATTTTTGTTAATCAATCTTTTATGGTTCTTAGGTTTGCATTTTGATGATGTCTGCACTGGGTGACAGTTTCACCAGAAGACGGCACTGTTTGCATTTAATATTTTCCAAGCTCCATGACTGAATGTGCATTGCAGAAGCTTAAGCATCATTTCTCAATAGGTACAGTGCATTGTGCAAGGCTAATGCATTCAGCATCAGGGCCTAGAGATAACCATCTTCAAATATCGGCATCATCTTATAAACATCTATTAAGATCCAGACATTCACAAAATAAAAAATAATCAACAGAACAAAAACTGTCATCATTATATTGTGACATTTCAGTGTGTGTGTGTGTGTGTGTGTGTGTGTGTTCATGTGGGACCATGCAGAAAGCTAAAATAGTAGGGTACCTAGTACCTTCCTAGAGTAGCCCCTTAGTTTGTTTTTATTTTTATGATATGTAGCATATCTATACAGGTCACCATCCTGTTTGCAAACTATAGCAAAACACACAAAATCAGCTTTTAAAGAGAGCGCAGAACAGTGGTGGAAGAAGGCCGCAAAATTAAAGAATGGCCATTGCATTTGTAAATGTTAAATTCATGAATGGTTAACATTCACAAATGTTGAATTGAACATTTTGTGAGTGCCGTTCTTTCTTTACTTAGTAATCCATCAGTAACAACTCCAAGTAAATCTAAAATAAAAAATATTTTAAAAGGATGCGGTCTTCTAGTTTCAAGAATAAATCACAGGAACCAAGGGAGGAACAAGAACAAGAGCAGTTTACAATGGCCCTGACGCTCTTGAGTCGTAGTGTGCATTCAACATATGTTCATTTTCTCTTACATAACACCATACGTGTCAGTGTGTTCTCTGAGAGCCACTGAAGTTGTGAATAAAATGCTGATAATCATCAAAATCAGTCTCTTGATTTCGACAGCGAAAGCATACTCATTCTAATGTGAGTAAAGTAAGAAAGAAGGGAGGGGGGGCACTGATTGTGTGCAATGTTCAGCCTTAGGAGAAGAAAGGTTATGAAAATATAGGCAAATGCAAAGGGTTCACTTTAAAGTTTTAAAACATTCTAAATTACTCGATCTAGTGTTCGATGTCGGTGAGGAAGCACAAGTCACATCTCAGAGGAATAGTTGTTTTGCGGGCGTCTGGGTTTTTTTTTTTTTTTTGCTGCTGGACTTCCATGAGGCTGGGCCCCGTGTCGAGGGACCTGCCCTGCTCAGGGCAGACATGAGCGGTCCTGTGACTGGGGAGGGCTACTCCCCCTGGAGAACTTTCCCCTGTACCCCAGGCCTCGTCAAAGGCCATCTGCAGATGACAAGGAAGCCTCATCTGCAGCATAAGGCAACACTTGCCTCAGGGGACTCATCACAGGCCTGTCCCTGATCGCCTCATGCATCGAGGCAAACAACCGCCATGATGATCCGCAGTTTTGCCAGCATGACAAGCTGGTGACCTACGTGACATGTGCCCCTAAACACATCTTCACATCAAACGCCTTAGACAATGGGCTACGTGGTGCCCTGAGCATGATTTTTGGGCCAGGTTGTGGTAATGTATGAAATGCTATTAGCATTACTGAAATGACTGCACCTGAATTGCAATACCAGGTAAAGAAATTCACATGCTCAGTGACAGTAAGAGTGATAATGTCAAAAAGCAGGTATTTTAAAGTCACATGACCCAGTGCGCCAGCATTTCGGCTCCAGCCACGATTTCAGCAGCGAACTAATTTCATAAAGATTACGAAATTATAGTGATTTTGTTATATAGGCTAAGGGGCTATGCGTCGAGGCACAGTTTATTACAGGAACACTGAGAAAAGCGCTAAAATGTGCATAACAAAACACAAAGTTGAAAAGTTGTCAAAGAAATACAAAGTGCAATCTTTTTTTTTGTTGTTGCCATTTTCTCCCCAATTTAGTCAATATACCATTTCCCCGTGTGTATCACACAGTCCTGGTCGATGCACTATCCTCTGTCAGTCTGGGGAGGGTATAGACTACCACGTGCCTCCTCCAATACTTGTAGAGTCACCAGCCACTTCTTTTCACCTGACAGCGAGGAGTTTCACTGGGGGAGCGTAACAGGCTTGGAGGTTCACACTATCTCCCCCAGATCCCCTCCCCGCTGAACAGGCGCCCCAACCAACCAGTAAGAGTCGCTAATGCAACGATCAAGACTCATACCCTCACCGGCTTCCCACCTGCGAACACTGGCAATTGTTTTCGTAGGAACGTCTGACAAAGCCAGAAGTACCGCTGCCGGGGTTTGAACCCCTTGTCTCTGCGGTGGTAGGCGAGTGCCTCTACACTACCCAGACGGCCCAAAGCGCAATCTTTTTAAAAAGTTATTTCTTCAGTCATTCACCACATTTCTCTCTCTCTTCGGCTTAGAGAATGCCTTTACCTAGCCTATGCACTGTCCCTCTCCTCTTATCAAATCCACTGAGAACGCCTAGCTTTGGTGGTTAGCTGGGACCACACGCACACACAAATCGGTTATATCTCGCACAGTGAATATGTAGCTGCGCTACTCAGTTTAGTGGAAGGTTTCGGTCTCAGTTTCAGTGAAAACCGGAAAATATGTCGGTGGCATTATCTCTACGAAGTCATTTCTATAACTACTGCGTCCACAATTATTCATCCCAACACTAAAGGCTTTATCAACATCAACGCACGATCGCAGTCAAATTTTGTGTCGTTGTACATGCAAAATGAGTTTAGATAGCGTTTAATTGGGAAATTCATATTTGTTTAATTGCTGAATAGTGGGCCGGAGTAGACAGGGACACATTCACACCTGGGTAAAAGTATCTGTTGTCTATCGTCAGGTGGGGTGCTTTGTGAAGAAAATGTCACAGACTGCCTGTATTTCTTTATTGAGTCATCTTTTTTCGCAGTTATTTAACACCCAAATATTTAGGAAAATATTTGTAGAAGGAGGAGGATATAGCATTTAGCGCATTGGATAAATTTTAGTCCCCAAAGCTCCATAGCATTACTCTGGCCTCTCTAGTGTTAAGGGTACTAATAATCCAAATAATATTGGCCAAATTCGGGAGGAGAAAACATTAGGAGAGAATGCATTATTGTGTTGCCGGATATGATATTTGTAATCGGCGCCATTGCTACCACACAGCTATACTGCCCCAGTAGTAGGGGTGTATTTGGGTGGTAGAAGGGCGTTACATTACAGTGTCATTCTGATATAACATTATTTGGGCAAAAGTGAAATTGTGTGGAAAGTGGGAGGTTCTCTCAGGATGGTATTTAAGGGAAGCCCAACTAAACATTTGAAGAGATTTGCTTAACACTCTCTTGGTAGTCACAGTCATTTTTGTACAGAATTACCAGTTTTTTTATCAGAACAATTAACCGTGCTAAGCTGTTTTGTGTTGTGTTAGGAATTAGATTTATTTAATGTTGCATTGATTTAGGCTTGCTTAATGTTGTGCATGTGCATGCCCATCGACCTTTACTTTGCAGGCTGTCAACCAACAGTATCAATGCTTAGATGCAGCAAATCATCGTTATTTGCACCATGTCTAATAATCTCTTTTTGAATTCAGAATGTCTGCTGCACCATCAAGAAACTGTGATCCCAGCTTAGTGGCGAAGGGACCCAGGAGAGCCAGCGCATTTGTTCTGAAGTGCAACAGCATCCTGGACACTGCGGTATGTAAAACAGCATCTTGGTGACAAAAAAAAACACTGGTCTGCTAGAAGACCTAACAGTCTGAGTTCTGCGGCAGGTTCAAGTCTTGAAACTTCTGTGCGAGGCAACTCGGGCAACATCTGAGTATAGACGTAAGTTGCAGTAAGTCTCAAGACCATCCGGAATCCATAACAGGTGGACCCAAGTCCCCAGGCCTCTGAGTTTCAGACTAGTATTATGTCCAATGGCATGAGATTGTCTTTGCTAAGGTAAAGTCCAAAGGCCGCGGACACTCAGCTCAAAGCACAAACAATTACACAACCTGATGTCCGGTGCACAGATGTACAACCTAGCACCAAACCATATGTTCTAAAATGGGGTGAAACTGGGGTGCGTAAGTAAATAAGCCAATCAGATGAACTTCTATGGAACTTCTTGCTAGACCCCTGAAAATAATTTCATGAAAACCACTGAAATGGTATGAAAATGGTGCTTGTGAACAACATTTTCTTCTTTCAAGTTATATAGTAAGTTATATAGACTTGCACTCACCCACACACATGCGCACACACACACAAGAACACACACACATACCATTTTATTCTGTTTTATTTAAATTGTACAAACTGTATGCTTCCCTCACACAGAACTGACTGTGTTTCAACACTGAAGACCATGGAGAACTCATCTGAGGTCACCTTCTTCATTTTGGCAGCCTATGGGGATCTTGGAAAAATGAAATATTTTTATTTCAGCTTTGTGCTTCTTCTGAATCTCACAATTATTTTTGCAAACATTACTCTTATTTCGTTGATATTTGTGGATAGGAGCCTACATGAACCCATGTATGTGTTTATAGGCAATTTATTTATCAATGAATTGTATGGAAGCACTGCCCTGTTTCCCATGCTATTATTGCATACTTTATCAGACACTCATAAAATTTCCAGAGCTTTTTGTGTTCTGCAGGTTTTTTGCTTGCACACATATGGATTAATCGAGTTGTGTAATTTTGCGGTTATGGCTTATGACAGGTATTTGGCCATCTGTCATCCACTACATTACAGCAGTAGAATGAGTTATTGCAAAGTATACTCTTTAGTTGTATTTATCTGGGTTTTTTCATTTATCAGATTTACAGTAACTCTGTCCATTCAACTACGTTTACCATTGTGTGGGAATATCATCCATAAAGTGTGCTGTGACAATTATTCTGTGGTAAAACTGTCTTGCATAGACACAACTGTAAACAACATTTACGGGCTTTTTGGTACATTTCTGAGTGTAGCTGTCCCTTTGATCCCCATTTTATATTCCTATGCAAAAATTCTAAGAGTCTGTTTTAAATCTCCCAAGGAAGCGCAGGTCAAAGCTTTAAATACATGCGTTCCCCAAGTAATATTACTTGTGAACTTTGCCGTTTCTGCTGCCTTTGAAGTTGTCCAAAACCGATTTGACATGACACATGTTCCCCAATTCACTCGGAACGCTTTGACGGTGTATCTTTTGGCGTGTCCTCAACTTCTTAATCCGATCATGTATGGAGTAAGGCTGACAAAAATAAGGACAGCTTTGAAAAACAGGCTGTTTCCTAACAGCTGTGCAGCTAACACAAAATAAAGATTTATAAACGTTGTTTTTACGCCTTCAAGCCATTTGTTATTCGTGACAAACTAGGCACATTTTGCAATGTGTCAAGATGGATGATGCAAAAACATCTAACATAACCATCTAACATAGCCGGGCCTTGAATACCCCCAGTGTTTCTGACCCCACTCCATGTCCAGGCAAGCTATTCCACACATTGACCACTCTCTGTGTCAATATTTCCTAATGTCTGTGTGAAATTTACCCTTTGCCAGTTTCCATTTATGCCCCCTCGTTCTGCTAACCGAACTCAGCTTGAATAATTTCCTGTAGTTCACTTTGTTAATCCCTTTAATAAATTTAAACGCCTCAATCAAATCTCCCCTAAGTCTCCTTTTACTAAGCTTGAAAAGTCCAAGTATCTTAAGCCTTTCCTCATAACATTTACCTTTTATACCCAGAAACCTGTACTTGTACATGCATTTTTTAATGGAGCAAAACAAGCAGGGATATATTTAATATTGCTTCAGTAATAAAAGTAATAAAAAGAGTCGTGGTACTTTTAGCTTTTTTTCTTTTTTTTTGGGGCGGCGTAAATCCCAGTATTAGAAATGATGGATTTAGGGGAAAAAAGAGGGCATGGGGCACCAATTTCCTGAAGTGCACTTGGATTGTTGGGGCCATTTGACTTATCATCACCAAATTACACTTGAAAGAATCTCTGGAGTCTGAGCCTCAATAATTATCAAAAAATGTTGACTTTTCAAAACATTATGGCCACCACATGTCCATCAATGATCATGGGTGTGGCCATGTTTTACTTAAACAGCTGTTACTCATGAACGCCATGTCCGTTCCTCACAATATTTGGTACATAAGTACAGTCTATGATTCCAAAGAAGTATGCATGTTTTGGTGCATGTTTGCCCATAGGGGGTGCCACAGAAACCAAATAGGTTTAAATGCTTATAACTCAACAGGTTGGCCAATAAGGCTGGAATTCCTCTGAAATTGCTGTAGAACTATATATATATATATTATGTCCCTCGGGATGCAGACATTTTAACATTTAAGGACACCTAAATATACGAAAATACGAATAAATAATAACCAAATAAAATGTAAAAATTTCACAGGAAGTTTTTTCCAGTAATGTGTAATAATTCCTTCAATGAGGTTAGAATTCTTAACAATGACCCCATTGATTTTGGGGCAAGCACAAATGATCATAAAGAAACTCATTTCTGACTTATGACTTCTGACTTCTGAAGTAAAACAAAGTAAGGCATTGAACTGTCAGTGCACTTTTGAAATGATATAATAGCATTTTATACTCTAACTTTTATATTAGAGTTAAATGACCCATTAAAGTGAGCCTGTTAAAAAAATACAGGAAGAGGGGCTCATTAAAAAAAAAAAAAAATTAAGTTAGCTATTTATGTTGTTTTTTGTGTAGCATTTATTACATTGTGAAAAATAAACTGTCAAATTATGTTTTCTGGAAAATTGCCAAAACAGGTTTGACCTCCATATTTAGGTCTTGCACAGTTTTTACATTGCAAACTGTTATGGCGAGAGAATTGCCGGATCTGTAAATATATTTGATTGGCGGCTGTGCTGATACCAGCCCAATATTAGCTGGGGCTTCATTTTCCCAAAATGCTAACCTCATCTTCAAATCACAAAGCTAAGCATTCATCTTAAGATAGCGAATCACCCAGAAATGCTACGCAGTGTGACGTCAAGTACAATGCCAAATAATGTCCTTAGGTGGAAAAATTACACTCTGCTGCCCCCTACTGTTAGAACCCTGCAAGCATGTCCTTCTGGCAGGCACAACCTCTATGGCAGAGGTAAATACGTCAACTGAAACCCTAAACCACTGTATATATGGCATGAAATCACAGGGCACAATTGGTCACACAAAGTTACTTAGATAAGCTGTCCTGTCTTTCCAGTGCCTGGAGGGGTAGGTAACTGCCATATACCACACAGCTACTCTGTCCCTGCAGGAGGGGGTTACCTGGGTGGTGGAAGGGTGTTACAATGTTATTCTGACCTGACCTTATTGGGCAAACAGAAGATGTGTGGAAGTGGGAGGTTCTCCCAGGATTGTATTTAAGGGAGGCGCAACAAAAAATTTGTGGAGAACTGCTTAACAGTCTCCTGTCAGTCACAGTAATTTCTGTACAGAATTACCTGTTTATTTTTATTACATCAAATAACAGTGCTGTTGGTATGTTTTGTGTTGCTGGTATGGTATTTTTTGTGTTGTGTTAGGAATTAGATTTATTTTAAGTTGCATTGACTTACGCTTGCTTAATGTTGTTTTCCTTTACTTTGCTAGCTATCAAGCTATTGGTGCTTGGATGCAGTAAATATTTGTGATTTACAAAATGTCTAAACTCCTCTTTTTGAATCCAAAACGTCTTCTGCCCCACAAGAAATTTCCTTCCCGACTTCGCTGTGAAAGAACCCACGAAAGTCAATGTATTTTTCTGAAGATTGACAACATCCGGGACAGAGCGGTATGTAAATTTGCATCTCATTGACACAAAACTGTAGTCTACTACAAGTCCTAACAGTCTGAGTTCTACGGCAGGTACAAGTTTTAAAACTTCTGTGTGTGGCAATTCCGATAACCCCTGAGCACAGCCGTGAGTTGCAGTAATCCTCAAGACCATACGCAATCTATCACAGGTGGATCCAAATCACCAGACCAGAATTATATCCCACAACCTGAGATTGTCATGTGCTAGAGCAAACAATCTGCAAACAATTACAGAACCTGATGTGCAGCCTAGCACCAAAGCATATGTGCTAAATCGGGGGTGAAACTGGTGTGCATAAGTAAATAAGCCAATCAGATGAACTACCATGGAACGTCTTCCTGGACCTCTTAAAATATTTTTTTAAGTGAATTGATATGAAAACTGTGCTTGTGAATGAATTCATATTGTCTTCTTTCTAGATATATACTAAGTAATCCAACACAAAACTTACGCGTCTGAAAATGCCTCACCTACACACATGCATGCACACACACACACACACGCACACCCACAATTTTATTATGTTTTATTAAAATTGTATAAACTACATGGCTCCCTCCCACAGAACAGACTGTTTGAACACTGAAGACCATGGGGAACTCAACTGAGGTCACCTTCTTCATTTTGGCAGCCTATGGGGATCTTGGAAAAATGAAATATTTTTATTTCAGCTTAGTGCTTTTTTTGAATCTCACAATTATTTTGACAAACGTTACTCTTATTTCATTGATATTTGTGGATAGGAGCCTACATGAACCCATGTATATGTTCATGGGAAATTTATTTATCAATGAATTGTATGGAAGCACTGCCTTGTTTCCCATGCTATTATTACATATTTTATCAGACACTCATGAAATTTCCAGAGCTTTTTGTGTTTTACAGTGTTTTGGCTTGCACACATATGCATCAATAGAATTGTGTAATTTTGCTATTATGGCTTATGACAGGTATTTGTCCATCTGTCATCCATTACATTACAGCAGTAGGATGACTTCTTGCAAAGTATGCTCATTAGTTGTGTTCATCTGGGTTTCTTCATTCATCGGATATGTAATTACTCTGTCCTTACAATTACGGTTACCATTGTGTGGGAATATCATCCAAAAAGTGTGTTGTGCCAACTATTATTTGGTGAAACTTTCTTGCATAGACACAACGATAAACAACATCTATGGACTTTTCAATACATTTCTGAGTGTAGTCCTCCCTTTTATCCTCATATTATATTCCTATGCAAACATTTTAATAATCTGTTATAAATCAGCCAAAGAGACTCAGGGCAAAGCTTTGAATACATGCGTTCCCCAAGTAATATTACTTGTGAACTTTGCTGTTTCTGCTACCTTTGAAGTTGTGCAAAGCCGATTTGACATGACACACGTTCCCCAATTCACTCGGAATGCTTTGACGGTGTATCTTCTGGCATGTCCTCAGCTCTTTAATCCAATCATGTATGGAGTCAGGCTGACAAAAATAAGGACCGCTTTGAAAAGCAGGTTTTTTCAGCTAACGCAAAATAAAGATTTATGAGCATTGTTTCTACGCTTCTGGGCCGTTTGTTATTCATGAAACAATAGGCACAAAAATGTGTCAAGATGGATGATGCAAAAACATCTGTATATGGTCTGTACACTGATTTACTTTTTTAATGGAACAAAAAAAAAACTAGGAGGTATTTATTATTGCTTGATTCATCCATTTTTGTAGGAGTTGTGGTAGGTTTGTAATTCACTTTTCTTTTTAATATGTTTTGGGGCATAAGGGGCATTGGTATCATTTGATTCCTAAAGTGTGTTTGGATTTTTGCCAAACACCAAATGTTTGTATTTCAGTTCATGAATGTGAAAAATATTCTATGTTAATGATAACTCAATGAAATCTAACAAAGTAACATTTTTCTGAACTTATGCATGCAGATATTTCACAAAAGTGTAAGTACCATAAATGTTCACAACCCTGTTTTCAGTCATTTTTGTTCCTGCTCTTTGCATGGAGAACAAATCTGAGCTGTCTACTATAGTGTATAATGATATTGGTGAATATTGGTGGTATTGGGGGACCTTTGGTCATTATTTTGTGCATATTCTTTTAAGATTCTTCAGTTCTAAGCTTGTGGACTGCCCTCTTCAATTCCGACAACAACTTTTTAATTGGTTTGAAGTCTTCAGTCGAGATGGCCATTGTGTACATCCTCTGTGCTACATGGTCATTTATTATCCACGTACTCTAACAATATAATTTAATTTTTGCTGTGATTTTTAGATAATTTATGCTGTACAGGGCTGTAAGAACAATTTCTTTACTGTTTGTGGTATGCTGAATTGCAAACTGATTGTGGTAACAGCAACAGCAGCTAGATTGATCAATAAACACATTTAAAATGCTGATTTTCTTCCAACCATATGTTTCACGAAAGCATGAAACCTTAGTCTCTGCCAATGAACCAGCAACATCAAAGGCATCACATAATATTAGTAGGCATGTTCTGTTATGTAAACAACTTTAAAAAGTACCACTACAACAAATAATTTAAAAATATGATGAATGCATAGTAAGCACAAGTACAAGATATTTATTTAAGAAACATTAAAATGTTAAAATATAATAAAGAATACATCATTAAAGAAGTAAAACCAGAAAGTAAAAACTAAATAATAAAATAAATAATCATTTGAAAGAAACATTGCACAACAAAGTAACACTGCAACAAATAATTTTTGAAGTTACCATCACAGCCTTTCATGGGGTCATGGGTTTTTTCATTTGTATGACTTCAAAAATATCCAACAAATATGTGGAGACGTATCCTTAGTGGGCATGATGCATTTGTGATGATGTAATCGACTGGAACAAAAAAGATGAAGAAAAAGAAGAAGGAAAAAATGTTAAATCCCCTAAATTTGGGGCATTATGGTACGGACGTGTGACAGGTTGAGAGTCTGTGGTTATTTCTGTAGGGAACCCAGAAAAGTGCTAAACTCTCGTGGCTGTATCGGTATGGGGCATGCCACCTCGCCAAGGCGTATTTTAGCAGGACGGCATACCTGCCATCCCAATAATCTTGTAGAGATTAAACATATTAAGTCTTTCCTCATAGCTTTTATCTTTCATACCAGGAATCAATTTGGTTGCCCTTTGAACCTTTTCTAGAGCCTCTATCTTTCTTGTAGTACAGCCCCCAGAACAGCACACAATTCTTCAAGTGTGGTCAAACAACTGTATTGCATAAAATAAGTATAACTTCCTTGGATTTATACGCAATACTTTTGGCTATATGTCCCAACATCCAGTTGGCCTTCTTTACTGCTACAGCACAGTGCTTGGAACCTGAAAGGTTTTGATCAACCATTCTTCCCAAGGCTTTATCTAATTGAGCACATTCCAATTTTGTAACACCCATAAAGTAATCCTGCCTTATGTTTTTATTTCCCACACGTAGATCTTTACATTTATCTGTATTGAATTTCATTTGCCATGTTTTCGCCCACTTATGGGTTTTGTTTAAATATTCTTCTCATTATTCTTTGTTAGATTTCAAACTATTAGCTGGGCCTGCCCGTTTTGTATCATCTGCAAATGTAGCTAATGTACTTTCAATGTCCCTGTCAAGGTCATTTATATAAATGAGGAAGAGCAGTGGTCCCAGCACCGATCCTTGTGGGACTCCACTTCCCCTGGTCAGATAGTATTCCTCCTACTACTACCCAGTAGCCCGTTTCAAACCCACTCTGAAATACATCCTGTAATTCCTGCTGTCTTCATTTCGCTAATAGGTCTCTCATGTGGTACCTTTTCAAATGCTTTTTGGAAATATAAGTATATATATCATAGGCCTTGTTGTAGTCAAAACACTTGGTAGCTCCTTCAAAGAATACCAAAAGGTTTGTCAGGCATGACCTTCGCTTGAGAAAACCTTGCTGGCTAATTACCCTTTAAATTTGCTCATATCTTGTTAAAATTGGCTTGCCTAGAATTTTAAATTCTGCCCTGAGAGGAGGCCCTGTTAATTTTCCAAAATATATCAATACTAACTGCAGAATGATCATTTCTTCTCATTGGTTCTATTGAAAATTCTGCCGGGATCATTACATAGCAACAGATCCAGAATTAATTTCCCTGTTGTAGGCTGACTGGCATACTGTGCCAAAAAAGTCATTTATAAAATCTAAAAATTCGTCCACACTTTTTCTTTGTCCTGTCATCAATTCCCAATTAATAGCAGGTTAACTGAAGTCACCCATAATGATAGTCTCACCTTCCTGACAAGCCTGTTTTAGGTATATTCCAAAGAGCATTGATTACACTTTTGTCTGAAGCTGGTAGCCAGTAACACACGCCTATAGTAAGGCCCTTTTCATGTTCCCCTATGAGCTTAATCCAAATATCTTAACTAGGCATGAGTTGGTCAATTTCTGGAATTTCTTGAACATTAAGATTTTCTTTTACATAGAGAGTTACACCACCACCTCTCTTACTGGATCTGTCCTTCTTAATGAGTTTGTACCCCTCTATATTCATCCCCATCCTCTTCCCCAAGCCATGTCTCTGTAATCCCAACTATGTCATAGCGCCCACTATTCACAGCAGCCTCAAGTTCCAAAAGGTTGTGGTTATACTTCTAGCATTTAAAAAAGGCATTTCAGATCCTCTTCTACACATCCTCTCCCATTCCCTCGCCCCCTGCTGTCTCGAGTCCTTACTAAAATTTTGCTTCAAAAACATTTCATTGGTGTTCACACTATTATTGGTAGCCTTGACAGATTCCATCCAGGCAGTCTGGACCTCCCTGCCCCCCAAGATCTAGTTTAAATAATCCAGCGCTACCCTTAGCATGCACTGGCCCAGTGCAGCAGTATCCCTCCAGTTTAGGTGCGGCCCGTTCATCCACTACAGTGGTCTTCCATGGTCTGCAAAGTTGTTTGTTACTGCTGAGCTTATTAGTGTGTTCTTGCTTGTTATGAATGTACCAGTTGGTTTTGAGTTCAGTCAGATTCTACAGAGTTGTCTATCACCTATCGAAAGCATGAGAAGAAAAAAATCATGTAACAGTGATAAATTAAGTACACATTTACTGTTTGTAGGATGCTATATTAATAGCTTCTACAACCATCTAGCTGGCCGCAAGTCTGCGACCCGTAGACATCAACAGGTGCTGAGTATCTTCTCTGGTGATGCTCTGCCAGCCAGGTACTGCAGCCACCTTCAGGTCCTTCATGTTTCGGGGGCTAGGTGCCTTAAGTTTTCTCTTCAGTGTATGAAACACATGTTCAATTGGATTCTGATCAAGGGAATGTCTTAGCCAGTAAAGAATTTTCCTTTTTTATTTTTCTTGGAAAAACTATTTGCTGCTTTAGCAGTTAGGGATCGTTGCCTTGCTGTAGGATATGAAGCACTGTCCAATGAGTTTGGAGGCATTTGGATGGACTTGAGCAGATAAGATTCTTCTGTACACTTCAAAATGTATTCACCTACTGCTATCAGCAGTAGTTATACATCATCAATGAAGACAAGTGAGCCGTGTACCTGTGGCAGCCAAACATGCCCAAGCCATAACACCCCCACTATCCCATATCACAGATGGGAGGGGTGGGGGGGGGGGAGGCGTTTGCCCCTTTCGCTGTTCCTTTCAGCCAAATGCTAATAACACATTCACACAGGAAATCAAAAACCTGGAATCAACATTAGATACTGAAAGCTCCCTTATTCTTTCACTAAGGAAACAACTGAACACATCAGAGTAATCAAAAACAGCTGTGAAGCCATTTGTCCCAAACATTATGGTGCCCTGAAAAGGAGAGGCTATGTATGAAAAGTTCTGTAATTTCCACTGTGTGAAACCAAAATGCATTTAAAAAAGCTGAGAATCTGCACTTTAATCACATGAGAATTATTTTATTACCAATCAAAGATCGTGGAGAGCAGAGCCAAACCAAGCAAAAAAATGTCTTTGTCCAAAACATTATTGTGCTATCTGTATATAGAACATAAAATCATGGGGTACATCTGGTCCTACAAAGTCGCATATTAAGGTTGGGCTATCTCTCCTGTGAAATACAGGATTATGTTGTGATTGATTTTTAAGTTGGGCTATCTCTCCTGTACCTGGAGTGTTAGGTGGGGGGGGGGGGGTCGGGGTGGTAGAATGCTATTACAATGTCATTCTGACCTGATCTTATTGGGCAAACAGATGATTGTGTGGAAGTGGGAGGTTCTCCCAGGATGGTATTTAAGGGAAGAGCAACAAAACATTTGTGGACAACTGTGGACAACAATCTCCTGTCAGTCACAGTGAATTCTGCACAGAGGTACCTGTTTATTTTTTTACAACAACAATTAACAATGCTGAGCTGGTATGTTTTGTGTTGCGATAGGAATTTATTTTAAGTTGCATTGACTTCGGTTTGCTTAATGTTGTGTTTGTGCATGCCCATTTTCCTTTACTTTGCTAGCTACCAAGTTATTTGTGCATGGATGCAGTCAATCATTGTGATTAACACAATGTCTAAACTCCTTTTTTCGAACTCAGAATGTCTGCTGCCACACAAGACATTGTCTTCCCAGCTTAGCTGTGAAACAGCCCAGGAGAACCAGCGCATTTGATCTGAAGTTTGACAGAATCCTGGACACTGCGGTATGTAAAGCTGCGTCTCAGTGACATAAAAACTCTGCTGGTCTGCTACAAATCCTAACAGTTATACAGCAAGTCCAGTTCTTAAAACATCTGTGTTAGGCTATTCCGACAACCTCTGAGTGCAGCCATGGGTAGCAGCAAGTCTCAAGACCATTCGGAGACACACACACACACACACACACACACAATTGCTCCATAACTTTGATTTATTTCTAATAAAGTGTGTTCATGCTCCCTACCGCAGAACACACTGATTGAACACTGGAGACCATGAAGAACTCAACTGAGGTAACTTTCTTCATTTTGGCAGCCTATGGGGATCTTGGAGAAAGGAAATATTTTTATTTCAGCTTTGTGCTTCTTCTGAATCTCACAATTATCTTTGCAAACCTTACACTGATTTTGTTGATATTTGTGGATAGGAGCCTACATGAACCCATGTATGTGTTTCTGTGTAATTTATTTTTTAATGAATTGTATGGAAACGCTTCCTTGTTTCCTGTGTTATTATTGCATATTTTATCAGACACTCATGAAATTTCCAGAGCTTTTTGCCTTTTGCAGGTTTTTTGCTTGTACACATATGGATCAACAGAATTGTGTAATTTTGCTGTTATGGCCTATGACAGGTATTTGGCCATCTGTCATCCACTACATTACAGCATTAGAATGACGTCTTGCAAAGTATGCTCATTAGTTGTGTTCATCTGGGTATTTTCATTCATCAACTTTACAGTTATTCTGTCATTACAAATTCGGTTACCATTGTGTGGGAATATCATAGACAAATTGTGCTGTGGCAACTATTCTTTGATCAGACTTTCCTGCATAGACACAATGCTAAACAACATTTACGGACTTTTCGCTACGGTTCTTGTGTTAGCTGTCCCTTTGATCCCCATTTTATATTCCTATGCAAATATTGTAAGAATCTGTTATAAATCACCCAAGGAAGCTCGGACCAAAGCTTTAAACACATGCGTTCCCCAAGTAATATCACTCCTGAACTTTGCGGTTTCCTGCTTTTATGAAATTGTCCAAAATCGATTTGACATGACATATATTCCCAAAGACGTTCGGAATGGTTTTACGATGTACTTCTTGACATGTCCTCAACTTCTCAACCCAATCATGTATGGACTCAGGATGACAAAAATAAGGAAATCTCTTAAAAACAGGTTCTTTCCTAACAGAGCTCTGCAACTGCCGCTAAGCAAAGGGTCATAAACATTGTTTTTTAAGCCATTTCGTATTCATGACAAGCTAGGCTTATTTTGCAATGTTTATAATGATAAAAACTTCTCAATATGGCATGTGCACTGATTTGTTTAGTTTTTCAATAAATAAACAAAGCAACAATGGAGAGATATATTCTTACTTATGTCATATATTTTGATGATCTTTTGTATTTTATTATTTATTATTATTTATTTATTGTTTGGGGGCTGAAATTCCTGCCTTAAAAGTATTCAGTAGGAAGGGTTTTCCTTGGAAAAAAGTGAGCAGGTGTATTTATATACTCTTGAAGTGCATTCAAATTGTTGAAAAAGTGTTTGCACTGCTCTTTGCAAAGAAAACACAACTGAGTCATCTTTTGTCGTGTATAATGAGATTGCTGAACATATTTAGGGGGAGTTTTGCTCATTTCTCTGTACAGAATCATTCAAGATGCTTCTGGTCTACACTTATGGACTGCCCTCTTTAATTCAGACCACACATTTTCAACTGAGTTCAAGTCTCATATCTAGATGGCCATTGAGTACAGTCTCTGTGCTATGTTGTTACATTGTTACATCCCACTAGTGTTTTATTGAGCATACCTCTCCTTCCTTTTGTTTCTTAAAGTGTCTTAGTAAAGTGCTGGGCCACCACGAGCCACCAGAACAGCTTCAATGTGCCTTGGCATAGATTCTACTAGTCTCTGGAACACTACTGCAGGGCTGGAACACAATTTTTCCAAAAGATATTCCCCCATTTGGTGTTTTGATGATGGTGGTGGACGTCGGTCCAAAATCACCCAAAGATGTTCAACTGGGTTCAGATCTGGGGACTGCGAAGGCCACAGCATGTGATTCACATCATTTTCATACTTGTCCAACCATTCAGTGACCTATCACACCCTGTGGATGGGGGCATTGTCATCTTGGAGGAGACCACTCCCATCAGGATGGAAATGTTTCATCATAGGATAAAGGTGATTACTCAGAATAACTTTGTATTGATTTGCAGTGATCCTTCCCTCTAAGGGGACAAGTCAACCCAAACCATGTCAGAAAAGTGCCCCTCACAGCATAACAGACCCACCGGACCCCCTCACTGTAGGGGTTGAATGTTCAGACCAGTACCACGCCACACATGCACTCGCCCTTTGTCAAGAATATGGTGAAGGATGTCATCTGACCATATCGCTTTATTCCACACCTCTATAGACCAGTGCCTATGGTTTTTACACCACTGCACTCCCAATTGTGCATTTGTCTTTGTAAGAAGCGGTTTATGCAGTGCAACCCTAAAAAATAACCCTCTCTGTGTAATTGTGTACGGACTGTTCCTGCTGACACAGTCTGATCACATCCTGCATTGACATTCTCAGTCACTAATCTACATCCTGACATTCTCAGGAAGAGTTGCCTGTTTGTTCTTACATATCGCACTAATGCACAAGCATCAAGGTGATTGGATGTGCGCTTTCAACCACAATTTCTGACCCTATTTACTGATGTCTTTCCCATAGATTTAAATGCAGATGTCACTTTAATCACTGTTCCTATTGAAACATTAGCCAGCTGAGCAGTCTTTGTGACTGAAGCTCCTACAATCCGTGTCCCAATAATGAACCCTCTTTCAAATTCGCTTAGATCTTCTCCTCTTGCCATTTTGATCCAAAATCGAGGTCAACTGGGCCTGCTCAGTATTTTTATACATGCCACAGAGCATGATAGGATGCTAATTGATTAATTGTATCATGCGGTACACCTGTTTGGAAGCAACTGTTTTCAGGATCCAAGTCCCCAGAACTCAAAGTTTCAGACCAGTATCATGTCCTGTGTCCTGAGATTGTTATGTGCTAAGGCCTAGGGCTCCCCTGTCCCCTCCCCCCTTAAAGGATTCCATTATGACAACACAAATTATTTATGAACTGCTTGTGTATAATAACGTCATATTTTCTTCTTTCTGGATGTATACAATAAGTAATCAAACAAAAAATCCTTACACGTCTGTAAATATACTTTGCACATAATAATGATCTGTGAATCCAATTTTATTTCTTATTTGTTTTCCTAAAATGTTTAAACTACTGGGCTGCTTCCCACAGAACACACTGTGAGCACTGAAGACCATGGAGAATTCATCCCAGGTCACTTTCTTCATTTTGGCAGGCTATGTGGATCTTGGAAAAATGAAATATTTTTATTTTTTCAGTTTACTTCTTCTATATCTCACAATTATGATTGCAAACATTAGGTAGCAGGAGGTAGCAATCATAGCTAACTGACAGTTCTCATTACCACACCCAGACAGTTCGGGTGAACTTTTATAGTGGGAAATTTAGGCTTAGAAAAATACGTTTTAAAATACATTTAAACGAATAATAAAAAAAAAATTATGCACATTTGTTTTGTTGTTGCCTAAAGACAACTGGCAAGTGTCACAATCTACCACCATGTTACTCTTTTAAGATAGCACTATGTGATATGTAATATCCGTCATTATAATAGCAATCCGCCAAGGTGCAAGCGCACCTGGCTTTTAAAGGGAATGGGAGATGACACTCTGATTGGCTTATTTCATGTTACGCCCAAAACACACCTATGATTAATTAAGAGACTAAGTACAACCCCTTTGAACCATGCGCCTTACTTTGGGCTTAGATTATCCGCCGTTAAACTAGCAAAAGTGGATTTGGACACACCCTAAATGCACTACCCCCATGCGCTTTCGACCGCACGCTTAGATCGTTAAAATATAGCCCACAGACTGACTTAGCAGTGTACCTGATTTTCCGCAAAATATTAAAATATTGTCGAAATGTCACAATAACCTAACAAATTGGCACATGGGGAGACATTAAAAACACCTAGTGCAACTACATGTTCCTGTGGGGAAAAAATGATGTCGTATTTGACCGTATTGGTACCACTGACTTGCAATGAATGGGTGGCTAAAAGACCTATACTGGAGCCAACCACATAGGCATTGGTGAGCAACCAATCTTCAAGCATCTCTCAGCAAGACCAGGAAGAGAGCGATGTCCTACCAGTTACTGCATACAAGGGTTCACAAACTTTTTCCAGCCTGATCTGTGGATGTTTAGACTATGTGTTCAATTGTTTTTTGTGCTTCGTGCTTTGTTGCTGCCACGGTTGCGGCTGTCTCCCCTACTAACAGACATAATGACGTCACGGTCCTGTCGCAGAGATGCGGATCCAAAGATGCGCCTGAGAGACGACGCACGCCATCGCTTGGCAACAAGTCTAAAGGATGCCTGTTGTGATGAAGCCAAGGCCGTCGCGGAGCAGCTTTATTAGAGATCCCCATAGGGGATACATACATGTATATGTATGTATATATGTATGTGAGGCAGGAATTCATGGGGTACACCTGGTTGTACAAGGTTGCTTATTTAATGTAATTAGTTCTGCTATCTCTCCAGGGCCTTATGCAACACAGCTACTCTATCCCAGTAGGAGGGGGATGCCTGGGTGAGAAAAGGGTGTTAAAAAATTACAGTATCATTCTGGCCAGACCTTATTTGGGAAAGCAGAAGGTTGCATGGAAGTGGGAGGTTCTCCCAAAATGGTATTTAAGGGAAGCTCAACAGTCAGTCACAGTCATTTTTGTACAGAATTACCTGATGATTTTTTTTTTATCAGAACAATTCACCATTCTGAGCTGGTATGTGCTGTGTTATTTTAGAAATGAGATTTGTTTTATGTTGCATTGATTTAGGCTTGCTTAATGTTCTGTTTGTACATGCCAGTTTTCCTTTACTTTGGTTGCTATCAAGCTATTGATGCTTAGATGCAGTAAATCATTGTCATTTGCACCATGTCTAAACCTCTCTTTTTTAATGCAGAACGTCTGCTGCTCGACAAGAAATTGTGTTCCCAGCTTTGCTGTGAAAGGACCCAGGAGAGCCTATGTATATGTTCTGAAGTGTGATGGCATGCCGGACACTTAGGTATGTAAAGCTGCATCTTGGTGGTACGAAATTCTTGTTTCGTAATCGTCTGTGTGTGGCAACTCCCACAACCTCTGAGTGCAGCCATGGGTAGCAGCAAGTCTCAAGTCCATCCGGAATCTACCATAAGTGGACCCACATCCACAGACCTCTGAGTTTCAGACCAGTATTATGTCCCATCACCTGAGATTGTCATGTACTGGGGCTAAGCCCCAAGACCACTGACACTAATCCCAAAGCACGTACCAGTGCAGGACCTGATGTCTGATGTGTGGGTGTGCAGCCTAGCACCAAGGCATATCTGCTAACTTGAGATGAAATTGGTGTGCATGAGTAAATAAGCCAATTACATTAATTTCACACACACTCACACTCGCACACACACACACACACACACACACTAATGCTCTGTAACTTTGATTTTATTCTAATGTGTTTTCCAGAAATGTATCAAACACATGGCTCACTCCCACAGAACACACTGTGATTGAGCACTGAAGACCATGGAGAACACATCTGAGGTCACTTTCCTCATTTTGGCAGCCTATGGGGATCTTGGAAAAATGAAATATTTTTATTTTTGCTGTTTACTTCTTGTATATCTCACAATTATGATTGCAAACATAGTTCTTATTTCATTGATATTCCTGGATAGGAGTCTACACGAGCCCATGTATGTGTTTCTGTGTAGTTTATTTATGAATGAATTGTATGGAAGCACCACCTTTTTTCCTGTGTTATTATTACATATTTTAGCAGACACTCATGAAATTTCCAGAGCTAATTGTAATTTGCAGAATTTTTGCTTGCACACATATGGAACAACAGAAATGTATAATTTAGCTGTTATGGCTTATGACAGGTATTTGTCCATCTGCCATCCATTACATTACAGCAGCAGGATGAATTCTTGCAAAATGTACTCATTAATTGTGTTCACATGGTCTTTTGCATTCATCAAATTTTTAATTCCTTTGTCTTTACAATTACAACTACCATTGTGTGGGAATATCATTCACAAATTGTATTGTGCCAACTATTCTTTGGTTAGACTTTCTTGCATAGACACAACTCTAGATAAGATTTATGGAGTTTTCAGTTTAGTTTTGAGTGCTGCTGTCCCTTTGATCCCCATTTTATTTTCCTATGCAAACATTGTAAGAATCTGTTATAAGTCACCCAAAGAGGCTCAGGTCAAAGCTTTAAACACTTGCATTCCCCAAGTAATATCACTCCTGAACTTTTCAGTTTCTGGTTCCTTTGAAATTGTGGAAACCCAGTTTGACTTGACACATATTCCCCAACTTATTCGTAACATTTTTGTGGTGTACTTATTTACATGTCCTCAACTTCTTAATCCAGTCATGTATGGAGTCAGGCTGACAAAAATAAGGAAAGCTTTAAAAAAAAGATTATTTCCTAACAGCACTGAGTAAATGTCACTAAATAAAGGTTCATAAACATTGTTTTCAGGCTTCAAAGTTTGATATTTGAAACTAACAGTACATTTTGCCACGTTTCAAGATTTATGATGCAACTTTTCTATATGGTCTATAGGCAGCCTACATTGTTTTGTAAAGGAACAAAACGAATGGGGAGACATATATTCTTATTAATATATTTTTGCTCATTTTTTGATGGTTCATTGTTTTTTTAGTTTTTTTTACTTAATATTTATTGGTTGGGGGCTTAAGTCCCAGTACTAGAAGTACACAATAGGGAGGGTTTTCCTTGGGAAAAAAAAAGGGGGCAGGGGTATCAATTTATTCCTGATGTGCATTCGATTTGTTGCCAAAGACTATACAGTGCTCTCAATAAAGATGTACAACAGAGACTAAAATGTCTAAAATGAACAATGCGAATACTGTAGCATATTTCCGTCCTCTCACACATGGAAAATATTCAACATTAATTATGATTCAATGGAATCAACCAAAATAATACTGTTCTCAAATTATGCATTTATTTCACAAAGTAAGTAAGTGCCACAAATATTCACACTCCTGTTTCAGTCAGTGTTCATAGCCTCGCTTTGGAAGGAGAACACTAGTGAGTCATCTTCTGTAGTGTATAATGAGATTGTTGAGCATGTTGAGAGTTTAGTACATTTCTCTGTACAGCTGCTGCATTACATCCCACATGCTTTATTGCATCTCATATATATAACAGGTGAGAGCCCTACCACTGTCCCTCACCCAAACGTCTTAGACAAACACTTGCCAGCGTGACAAACACTTGCCAGCTGTAATTTCTAAACGGTTCATCCAATATGGAAGAAAATACCCTCAAATTAAAGCTGACAGTCTAGTTAATGTCTAGTGCGAGCAGAAGCAAGACAAACAGGAAATGATATATGCTCGGCAAAAGAAGTGTTTAGATTTGTGAAAAATAATGTCACAGGGATATTTATAATGACGTTAATGACAACCTTGATGACAACATGAACTTTTTAAACAGTGCTATGAGAGCATATTCTCCTCATTTGTTAAAAATAAATTAGCATATGGGGTATTTCTCTAAACAAAACTCAATGGATGCAGCCTAGCAAGCCATTTTACTTTACTTGTCCTTGTCCTTAATTATATAATATGAACAGATGTCCTTAATTATGTAATATGAACGGATCATTGTAATTAAAATAGACTTAATTGCAATTGACATTAAGCAACTAAATGATGTTGGACTTAACTGCAAGTATTTATGTCAATGTAACAGGTTCTGAAGTTCCTCTCCCCGCAAACCACACAGTCCGCCATTCCGAGGCGGACGTGGGCTTTATTGTGCGCTTCAAATAAACAAACATGCAAACAAACAAACAACACACACACACACACATACAGCAGGTGACAGGATTAGATGCCCACGTGCGTGTCATTCCCGAGCCTCAGTCTCACTGCAGGCAGAACAGATGAAGCATTACCAATCGCTGTAATCGCCTCAGCTGCAGTTGCAGGCCAGCTAAACTGCTCCCTCTCCGCCTGCAGATGGCCCCCTAAACACACCACCCCTCCACAGTCAACAACAACAAATCTAGGAGAAATAGAAATATACTAATATAAAATATGGATCAAATCAGAGTTGAAAATATAATAAAGGTGGCCCATTGCAGGACCAACAAACAAGAAATTGCAGTCAAGAAAAGTAATAATAATATGAATTGAGAATAAGTTAAATAAATACATTAATAGGAAAATAAACAAAATTAAAATAAAATAAAAACCTCAGCTGGTTACACCAAAAAATGTAGGCTACATAGCCTATATGTTTTACATGCTGTGTAATTTGCAATTTGATGTACTGACTCAAATGTAGCCTTTCAGATTTGAAGGAAGGTCTCATAGCATGTTTGTTATCACATATAGCTAGCTAGCCAGCTATTGAAATATTTTCAAAACAGAGGCTTAACTATAAATAAAGTCAAGCTGACTATGCTTGAGTTTCCAATGGATATATTTCTTAAGTGAGACTTGGAGATTATCAACTCTGTTGAAAATAAGATATCGTTACAACTGGTTTACTAGCAACCATCAAAAATCATCATTGTCCGAGTCAGACTGTTGATGGTCATTAATTTAGAACGGTGACTAATCTTTTGTCGGGGCAATTTCATAGCTGGGCATCTGGTTGGTGGAAGGGTGTTACAGTGTCATTCTCACCAGACCTTATTTGGGCAAATAGAAGACTGTGTAGAAGTGGGAGGTTCTCTCAGGATGGTATTTAAGGGAAGCCCTGCAAAAATTTGTAGAGAGCTGTTTAAGTCTCCTGTCTGTCATAGAGAGACAGAACTACCTGATTATTTTTTCATCAGAACAATTCATCATGCTGATCTGGTATGTTTTGTGTTACATTAGGAATTAGATTTATTTTACGTTGCATTGATTTAAGCTTGCTTAATGTTGTTGTGTCTCTGCATACCCATTGTCCTTTACTTTGCAGGATGTCAATCAATAGTATTGATGCTTTCATGTAGTAAATCATTGTGATTTGCACCATGCCTAAACCATGTCTAAACCTGTCTTTTTGAATCCAGAATGTCTGCTGCCCTCGAACTGGGGTTAGCTGTGAAAGAGCCCAGGAGAGCCAGTGTTCTAAAGACAGGATGGTTTCCCGGACACTGTGGTATGTAAAGTTACAGCTTGGTGACACAAAACGCCTCCTAGGTATAAATCCTAACAGTCAGAGTTCCGTGGCATGTACAAGTCTTAAAACTTCTGCGTGAGGCAACTCCTACTACCTTCGTCAGAGTGCAGCCATAGGTGCCAGCAAGTCTCAAGACCATCCGGAAATTACCACAGGTGGACCCAAGTCTCCAGACCGGTGACTTTCAGACCAGTATTACGTCCCATGACCTGAGATTGTCATGTACTGGGGCTAAGTCCCAAGACCACTGACACTAATCCCAAAGCACGTACCAGTGCAGGACCTGATGTCGGGTGCGTGGGGCATGCAGCTTAGCGCCAGGGCATATCTGCTAAATTGGGGTGAAATGCTAAATTGGGGTGAAATATGTGTGCATGAGTAAAGAAGCCAAACACACACACACATGCATGCACATGCACACACAAACACACACAAACACACACACACACACACACAATAATGTTTTGTAACTTTGATTTTATTCGGATATGCTCTCCAAAAATGTATAAGCTACATGGCTTTCTCCCACAGAACAATGTGATTGAGCACTGAAGACCATGGAGAACTCATCTGAGGTCACTTTCTTCATTTTGGCAGCCTATGGGGATCTCGGAAAAAGGAAATATTTTTATTTCTGCGTTGTGCTCCTTCTGAATCTCATAATTATTTTGACAAACATTACTATTATTTCATTGATATTTGTGGATAGGAGCCTACATGAACCCATGTATGTGTTTCTGTGTAATTTGTTTTTGAATGAATTGTATGGAAGCACTGCCTTGTTTCCTGTTCTATCATTACATATATTAGCAGACACTCATGAAATTTCCAGAACTTTTTGTGTTTTGCAGATTTTTTGCTTGCATACATATGGATCTATAGAATTCTGTAATTTAGCTGTTATGGCTTATGACAGGTATCTGTCCATCTGTCATCCACTACATTACAGCAGTAGGATGACTTCTTGCAAAGTATCCTCATTAGTTGTGTTCATCTGGCTGTTTTCATTCATCAACTTTACAGTTATTCTGTCTTTGCAATTACGTTTACCATTGTGTGGGAATATCATAGATAATATTTTTTGTGGTAACTATTTTTTGGTCCAACTTTCCTGCGTGGACACATTGCTAAACAATATTTATGGACTTTTTGCTTCAGTTTTGACGGTTACTGTCCCTTTGATCCCCATTTTGTATTCCTATGCAAACATTCTGAGAATCTGTCGTAAATCACCCAGAGAAGCTCAGGTCAAAGCTTTAAACACGTGCGTTCCCCAAGTATTATCGATCCTGTACTTCGCAGTGTCTGGTATCTTACAAACTGCCCAAAGAAGATTTGATATGATACATAATCCCCAAGCCTCTCATGTTTTTTCGGTGTGCTTACTAACATGTCCTCAACTTCTTAATTCGATCATGTATGGAGTCAGGCTGGCAAGAATAAGGGAAGCTTTTAAAAACAGGTTCTTTCCTAACAGCGCTGTGTAATTGTCACTAAGTATAGGTTTATAAACCTTGTTTTTAGGCTTTCAAGTCATTTGTTTTTTTTGTGACAAAGCAGGCACATTTTGCAACGTTTGATGATGCAAGAACTCTGTTTTTCGAAAAAGTAACAAAGCAAATGTGGAGATATGTGTTCTTACTTGTGTCATAACGTTTTTGTGGGCTGAAATACCAGCACATTAGAAGCACACAATAGGGATTTCAAAACGGTTCAGATGTATCAATTCATTCTTGAAGCGCATTCGAATTGTTGCCAAAGTCTATACAGTGCTCTTGATAAAGATGAACAAGAGAGACTACAGTGTTGAAAATGACAAATGGAAATACTCAGCTATATTTCAGTCCTCAAACATTGGAAATATTCTACTTTAATTATGGTTCAATGGAATCAAACAAAATAATGCTGTTCTCAAATTATGCATTTATTTAACAAAACAAGCACCTGAAAACAGGGGTCTGAATATGTTGTTGAAGATACTATCCATTTCTCTGTACAGAATCTTTCAAGTTGTTTCAGGTCTACACTTGTGGACTGCCCTCTTTAATTTTTTAATTTTCGACTGGGTTCAAGTCCGGTGTCTAGCTTAGCTGGCCACTGAGTGCAGTTTCCGAGTTACCTTGTTACATCCCACTTGTGTTTTATTGTGCACACCTCTTCTCTACACACACACACACACACACACACATATATATATATATATATTACAGTACTGTGCAAAAGTCTTAGATTTTTAAATATAATATATAGTATATATTTTGTCTTAGATGTTTATTTTTTGTTTTCTGCATTAGTGTGTCAGTAGAAAAGAGCAAATTAGATATTTCCAAACATGAATTTTAAAAAAAAATGAAATTTTACAGGTACATTTTTGTATTTTGTTAAATAAAGTAATATTTTAAGTAATAGACTACTTTTCGGATAAAAACTTGATCAAGGGTCTCTGGGATTACCCGGAGAGCCAGAAGCAAGCAAAACAGCCAAAATCTGTAGAAGAATTGTGGCAAGTTCTCCAAATGTTTGGAACAACATACCAGCCGATTTTTATAAACTCGACAGTGTACTAGAATGATGTTTACAGGGTCAACCAAGCATTGATTATTTGTTTTACTATTACTCTCTTATGTTATTTTTTCGATATTTATAACCTTTCATTTCATTATTTTTGAAAGCATCTTAGCTGTACAGCATTTTTTTTACAGGTGCCTAAGACTTTTGCACAGTACTGTATTTAACAGGCCAAAAGTATCAGGCCACCTGTGTTTTTTTTTGTTTTTTTTAAACTTAGGTAGAGAAAAATTCAGTTAATATAAGAACATTTATTGAATAACAAACCAAAGTACAAACTGTTTCCTTCAATTTCAACTCTCAATAACACAAAAAGATGAGTTTTACTTAAGAATAATCTTAGACATGACTTTCCTCTTTTGGCTTTAACTACAACTACAGTTGGCCAAATACCATTGGCCTGTACTGTATATATACACCACATGGCCAAAAGCATGTGCACACCTGACATCCAACATCTCATTTTAAATTATGGGCATTAATATGCTCTTGGTCCACCTTTTGCTGCTATAACAACCTCCACTCTTCTGGGAAGGCTTTATACTAAATATACGAACATTGCTACTGTGATTTGCTTACATTCAGCCAGAAGACTATTTGTGAGGTCGAGCACTGAATGAGCGATTAGGTCTGACTCACAGTTGGTCTTCAGATTGATCCAAAAGATGTTGGATGGGGTTGAGGTCAGGGTTCTGTGCAGGCTAGTTAAGTTCTTCTGCACCGTTCTCAACAAAACCATTTTTATATAGACCTTGCCATGTGTCCAGGGGCATTTTCATGCTGAAACAGGAAAGGTCCTTTCCCAAACTGTTGGGGAAGCACAGAATCATTTAGAATGTGATTGTATGCTGTAGCATTAAGATTTGCCTTCACTAGAACTAAGGAGCCTAGCCCAAACCATGAAAAACAACCCCAGACTAAGTGGTGTCCTGATACTTTTGGTCATACAGTGTGTGTGTGTGTGTGTATATATATATATATATATATCTATGTGTGTGTGTGTGTGTGTGTGTGTGTGTGTGTGTGTATGTGTGAGTGTTACCTCATCCTTATTCTTAGGTATTCATGCTAATGTGCTAATCTGGTACTAGAGAAAGTACTCCCATTATATTAAGCGCAACTGAAAACAATTGTGCTGTTTAATAAAGCTTTAAAAAATTATTTCTTTCAGTTGCCATACTATCTAGTATACTGGAATTTCCAAAGTTCAATTTTGGCTCAAAAAAATGGCCAAAAATAAACTTTCTCTAGAAACTCATCAGTCAATAGTTGTTTTGAGACATGAAGGCTATTCCATGCACAAGATTGGCTAGAAACTTAAAATTTCTTACAAAGGTGTGCACTGCTGTTTTGAAAGAAGACCGAAAACTTTGCCAGCCATCTACTGTCCAATCTTTGTATTCTTTTGTTCATTTTAGCATTGTTTGCCAGTTTAAGCAGTGGCTTCATCCTTGAAACTTTGCCTATAAGGCCAGTGTCCCGGAGTCATCTCTTCTGTGTTGCAGATGAAACTGATGTTTGGAGAGTACTGTTCAATGAAGCTTCCAGCTGAGGCCAAACAACCATCTCACAGAGCAATCAAATGTAGAAAACATAGGGACAGAAAAGACAGGGAACATGGTGCAATAACCAATCAGATTAAAGATCCAACATGTAAACTGTTTTTGTTTTCATTACATTACATTACAGGCATTTGGCAGACGCTCTTATCCAGAGTGATGTACAAAGTGTATAACCATAACCAGGAACAAGTTTTCAAATTTTAATTCCCCATTCCTCATAATTCATAGAACGTTGTGGTCAGACTGTGAAGCTTAACAATAGTGAGATAGTTTTGAGAAAAGTCTATTGGCTAATGTCATCCATTTTAGTTTTACTTAGAATGTGGGGAGAGTCTGTCAATGTTGTCAAACTAGAAATTTGTATGTTGTTATTTGATTATGCTGTAGCATTTATGACATAATACATGAAAAATGAACTGCCAAAATGTGTTTTCTGAAAAATCTCCCTATTTAAGGTCTTACACAGGTTTTACATAGACTGTTATAATGTGACAAAAAATTTACCAAATCCATAAAATATCTGAATGGCAGATTCAATATCCTAAAGTATGCTAGCTGATACCAGCCCAATATTAGCTGGGGCTTTATTTTTTACCAAATACCAATGCTATATCATGCTATATCAGAGCTAATCATTCTTCTTAAGATAGCGAGTCACCCCAAACTGCATCACGGTGTGATGTCAACTACAATTTCTCAATGCAGAGTGATGGAAATTGACCTCGTGATGAAAAAATTACACTCTGTTGTCCCCTACTGTCAGAACCCCACAAGTACTTCCCTCTGGCTAGCTGCACCTCTGGCGTAGAGGCAAATGTGTCAAATGAAACCCTAAACCACTGTATATTTATAGTAATCATGGACCTCAACTGTTAACAATAAGTGGTGCAAAAAGTATAATACAGTAACATGCTAGCTAACTCAGAGGACTTCTCTAACAAAGACATTTTTATTTAGGCCAGTGTTCTTACACTGTTACACGCATTTCAGATTCTTAATTGAGTCAGGCTTCAGACTTGAATCCCCATGCTTTGGGTGACCATTTAATTTAAAATTATGATGTTTCCATTTCCATTTAATAAAAGTACATTGTTAATGCAATTCACTTGATTATCAATTTATAAGTACACATATTGTATATGCTGAGGATATGTATGGATTAAGATGTGGAACGACATGAAATCATGGGGTAAGTTTGGTCATAGTCTCTTATTCCATGTCATCAGTTCTGCCATCTTTCCGGTGCCTCAAAGCAGGGCCGGCCCATGGCATAAATGCTCTATGCGGTTGTTTAGGGCCACAACCGCTAGGGGGGGCCACACGACCACGAGGGGGGGCCACACGATCCAATGTTTTCTATGGTAAATAACGTTTTTTTAGTAATTATGTTATTCATCCCCTATCACGTATCTAGCGGTATAAATTTAAAATGGAATGGCAACAGGACATTTCATAACAATGTAATGTAAGAAGGATTTTACCAAGAGAACCCCCTCCTCCCCCCCGCTCAATAATTGCAATATACAACACTTCAACGCTGCCCCAGTAGGAGGGGGGAATCTGGGTGGTGGAAGGGTGTTGCAGCGTCATTCTCACCAGACGTCATTTGAGCAAACAGAAAATTGCCCAATGAGTGGAAGTGGGAGGTTCTTGCAAGATGGTATTTAAAGGAAGCATTTGGGGAGAACTGCTTAAGTCTCCTGGCAACCATGTCATCTCTGTGCAGAAATACCTGTTTATTTTTCATCAGAACCATTCCGGATGCTCACCTGGTATGTTTTGTGCTATATTAGGAATTAGATTTGTTTTGCACTGACTTATTTACATAGCACGTTGCATTGATTTAATGCTTGCTTAATGTTGTGTTTGCGCATGCCCATTTTCCTTTACAGTGCTAGCTGTCAATCTATCGGTGCTTAAATTCAGTAAATCAGTGTGATTTATCCGTGTCTAAACCGCTCTTTTTGAATCCAGAATGTCAGCAGCCCCATGAGAAACTGTGGTCCTAGCTTAGCTGTGAAAGAACCCAATAGAGGAACTGCATATGTTCAGAAGTGTGACGGTGTCCCGGACACTGTGGTGTGTAAATGACGTCTCGTGGCACAGCTGTGGTCCGCTACAAGTGCTAAGAAATTGTGCTCCATGGCAGGTACAGATTTTAAGACTTCTGGGTTCTGCGATGCGCTGCAACAAGTCCGACAACCACTGAGCACAAACTTAGGTTGCAACAAGTGTCAAGACCATCTGGATCCAAGTCCCCAGACCTCCAAGGTAAAGGCCAGTGTCATGACCCATGACTTGTGATTATGATGTGCTTGGAGTAAGGGCTTCCCTGCACACACACCTCACCCCCCACACCCCCCCCCCCCAAATAATTCCTTTATGAAAATACACATTATATGTGAACTGTGTTTCTGTATGATAGCTTCATATTTTCTTCTTTCTAGATATTTGTAGTAAGTAATCGGACACAAAGCTCAGTTCTTACACATCTGCAAGTGCCTTGCATGCACACATGCTACACACACACACACAAAATAATGTTCCGTAAATTCAATATTATTCCTGTGTTTTCCAAAAATGTATAAATTACTGTGCACGGCTCCCTCCTCTAGAACACACTGTGATTGAGCACTGAAGACGATGGGGAACACATCTGAAGTCACTTACTTCATTTTGGCAGCCTATGGGGATCTTGGAAAAATGAAATATTTTTATTTTTGCTGTATACTTCTTTTGTATATCACAATTCTTTTTGCAAACATTATTCTTATCTCTTTGATATATGTAGATAGGAGCCTACATGAGCCCATGTACGTGTTTCTGTGTAGTTTATTTATGAATGAATTGCATGGAAGCACTACCTTCTTTTCTGTGCTGTTACTACATATTTTAGCAGACACTCATGAAATTGCCAGAGCTTACTGTAACGTGCAGAGTTTTTTCTTGCACGCATATGGGACAGCAGAAATGTATAATTTAGCTGTTATGGCTTATGACAGGTATTTGTCCATCTGCCATCCATTACATTACAGCAGCAGGATGAATTCTTGCAAAATGTACTCACTAATTGTGTTCACATGGTCTTTTTCATTCTTCAAATTTGTAATTCCTATGTCCTTACAATTACAGTTACCATTGTGTGGGAATATCATAGACAATCTGTATTGTGCCAACTATGCTTTGGTCAGACTTTCTTGCCAAAACATATCTCTAAATAACATTTTAGGAGTTTTAAGTTTAGTTTTGAGTGTTGCTGTCCCTTTGATCCCCATTTTATTTTCCTATGTAAACATTGTAAGAATCTGTTATAAATCACCCAAAGAGGCTCAGGTCAAAGCTTTAAACACTTGCACTCCCCAAGTAATATCACTCCTGTACTTCTCGGTTTCTGCTTTCTTTGAAATGGCAGAAACCCAGTTTGAATTGACATATGTTCTCCAACTTATTCGTAACGTTTTTGTGGTGTGCATATTTGCTTGTCCTCAAATTCTTAATCCAGTCATGTATGGAGTCAGGCTGACAAAAATAAGGAAAGCTTTTAAAAAAAGGTTCTTTCCTAACAGCACTGAGTAATTGAAACAAAATAAAGGTTTATAAACATTATTTTTCAGGCTTCCAAGTCATATGTTATTTGAAACAAACTAGACACATTTTCCCATGTTTCAAGATCGATGATTCAAGAACTTCTCTGTGTGGTCAGTACATTGTTTTGCTTTGGTTTTTTTTTTCAGAATAGGAACAAATCGAGTATAGAGAGATATATTCTTACTCATGTCATCTATTTTTTGATGATTCATTGTTTATTTACTTAATATTTATTTATTGTTTGGAGACTTAAGTCCCAATATTATAAGTACATAATAGGGAGGGTTTTCTTGGAAAACAGAGGGCAGGCTTATCAATTTATTCCTGAAGTGCATTCAAATTTATGCCAGTGTGTATAATACTCTTGATAAAAATGACCTATAAAGAATAAAATGTCTAAAATGACTCATACAAATACCAAGCTATATTTAAGTCCTCACATGTGGAAAATATGCTATTTGAATTATGATTTAATGGAATCAAGCAAAATAATACTTTTTTTAAATTATGCATTTATTCCACAAAATAATAAGTGCCATAAATATTCACACCCCTGTTTCAGTCCCTGTTCACATCCTCCCTTTGCAAGAAGAATACTAGGGACTCATCTACTGTAGAGTATAATGAGTTCTGTCAGGACCACTGTCATCAAAGTAGAACTTTATTGACAATAAAGGCAATACAGTTATGTTTGGCGGTATGGCTCTGTTCTGGAGCTCTCCCGCCAACCACGCAGCCCGCATGGATAAGGCCGGGAGGCCAGCAGCCAAACCCCCCTAGAAGGGTACACACAGAACAGATCCAGCAGCAAAGCAAGTTCTTAACACATAGGGATGGAGCAATACATATTTTTAACACATAGGGATGGAGCAATACAAATTCTTAACACATAGGAATGGAGCAATACAAATTCTTAACACATAGGGATGGAGCTGGGGTGGTGGAGGGGATTTACGAAGCAACATTCAGCAGCTTGCATGCAGGAGGAGCAGCCGCATGAGTAGAGGGAGGCTGTTTAAGTAGACCGCCCTGTTAGTGAATGTATTGTGATAGGCGAACATCACTCAGCTGAGCCATCAGCTGATTCAGCCGGAGCGCTTGACTCTCGTGGCCTGCCAGAACTACGCAATGCTCCATATTGTTGAACACTTGGAGAGGGAGTTTTGTCCATTTCTCTGTACGGAATCTTTCAAGATGTCAAGATGCTTCGGGTCTACACTTGTGGACTGCCCCCTTGAATTTAGGCCACAAATTTGCAATGGAGTTCAAGTCTTGCGTCTAAATGGCTATTGAGTTCAATCTCTGTGCTACCTTGTTGCATCCCATATATATATATATATATATATATATTACATTACAGGCATTTAGCAGAGCGACTTACATAACTTTTTTTTTTACATAGCATTTTACCTTGTATCCATTTATACAGCTGGATATATACTGAAGCAATGCAGGTTAAGTACCTTGCTCAAGGGTACAACGGCAGTGTCCTTACCCGGGAATCGAACCTGCGACGTTTTGGTTACAAGCCCAGTTCCTTACCCACTGTGCTACACTCCGTCCCTATATATATATATTTTGAAGGGCCTGGAATGATGCATGAGAGACATGGATCAAGACAGGAAGGGGGCACACAGAGATTGCTTATTTATAGGGCCCAGAAGGGCCCAGAAGGGCCCAGCTACACCCCTGTATATGTGTGTGTATATATATATATACACACACATATACAGTGGTGTAGCTGGGCCCTTCTGGGCCCTATAAATAAGCAATCTCTGTGGGCCCCCTTCCTGTGTACACACACATATACAGGGGTGTAGCTGGGCCCTTCTGGGCCCTATAAATAAGCAATCTCTGTGGGCCCCCTTCCTGTGTACACACACATATACAGGGGTGTAGCTGGGCCCTTCTGGGCCCTATAAATAAGCAATCTCTGTGGGCCCCCTTCCTGTCTTGATCCATGTCTCTCATGCATCATTCCAGGCCCTTCAAGAGCCCTCCCCCCATTAGGGCTCTGGGTAGTCAGTCCCACTTTTCCCCCCACTACGATGCTCCTGTGTACATACACCGCCTTCGGAAAGTATTCAGACCCCTTCACTTTTTCCACATTTTATTACATTACAGCCTTATTCTAAAATTGATTAAAATTGGTTTTTAGAAATTTTTGAAAATGTATAATTTTTTTAAACTGGAGCTCTGTCAGAGTGGCCATCCATTTCTTGGCCACCTCCCTGACCAAGGCCCTTCTCCCCCAGTTCTTCAGTTTGGCTGGGTAGCCAGCTTTAGTAAAAGTCCTGGTGGTTCCAAACTTCTTCCATTTAAGAACGACGGAGGCCACTGTGTTCTTCAGGACCTTCATAAAGCCAGTATCCCGGAGTCATCTCTTCTGTGTTGCAGATGAAACTGATGTTTGGAGAGTACTGTTCAATGAAGCTGCCAGCTGAGGCCAAACAACCATCTCACAGAGCAATCAAATGTAGAAAACATAGGGACAGAGTGACCGGAAAGACAGGGAACATGGTGCAATAACCAATCAGATTAAAGATCCAACATGTAAACTGTTTATCGTTTTCATTACATTACATTACAGGCATTTGGCAGACGCTCTTATCCAGAGCGATGTACAAAGTGTATAACCATAACCAGGAACAAGTTTTCACATTTTAATTCCCTATTCCTCATAATTCATAGAACATTGTGGTCAGACTGTGAAGCTTAACAATAGTGAGATCGTTTTGAGAAAAGTCTATTGGCTAATGTCATCCATTTTAGTTTTACTTAGGATGTGGGGAGAGTCTGTCAATGTTGTCAAACTAGCAATTTGTATGTTGTTATTTGATTATACTGTAGCATTTATGACATTATACATGAAAAATGAACTGCCAAAATGTGTTTTCTGAAAAATCTCCAAAACGGGTTTGACCTCCCTATTTAAGGTCTTACACAGGTTTTACATAGACTGTTATAATGTGACAAAAATTTACCAAATCCATAAAATATCTGAATGGCAGATTCACTATCCTAAAGTATGCTAGCTGATACCAGCCCAATATTAGCTGGGGCTTTATTTTTTACCAAATACCAATGCTATATAATGCTATATCAGAGCTAATCATTCCTCTTAAGATAGCGAGTCACCCCAAACTGCATCACGGTGTGATGTCAACTACAATTTCTCAATGCAGAGTGATGGAAATTGACCTTGTGAGGAAAAAATAACACTCTGTTGTCACCTACTGTCAGAATCCCACACGTCCTTCCCTCTGGCTAGCTGCACCTCTGGCGTAGAGGCAAATGTGTCAAATGAAACCATAAACCACTGTATATTTATAGTAATCATGGACCTCAACTGTTAACAATAAGTGGTGCAAAAAGTATAATACAGTAACATGCTAGCTAATTCAGAGGACTTCTCTAACAAAGACATTTTTATTTAGGCCAGTGTTCTAACACTGTTACACGCATTTCAGATTCTTAATTGAGTCAGGCTTCAGACTTGAATCCCCATGCTTTGGGTGACCATTTAATTTAAAATTATGATGTTTCCATTTTCATTTAATAAGTAAAAGTACATTGTTAATGCAATTCACTTGATTATCAATTTATAAGTACACATATTGTATATGCTGAGGATATGTATGGATTAAGATGTGGAACGACATGAAATCATGGGGTAAGTTTGGTCATAGTCTCTTATTCCATGTCATCAGTTCTGCCATCTTTCCGGTGCCTCAAAGCAGGGCCAGCCCATGGCATAAATGCTCTATGCGGTTGTTTAGGGCCACAACCGCTAGGGGGGGGCACACGACCACGAGGGGGGGGCCACACGATCCAATGTTTTCTATGGTAAATAACGTTATTTTAGTAATTATGTTATTCATCCCCTATCACGGAACTAGCGGTATGAATTTAAAATGGAATGGCAACAGGACATAATGTAATGTAAGAAGGATTTTACCAAGAGAACCCCCTCCTCCCCCCCGCTCAATAATTGCAATATACAACACTTCAACGCTGCCCCAGTAGCAGGGGAGAATCTGGGTGGTGGAAGGGTGTTGCAGCGTCATTCTCACCAGACGTCATTTGAGCAAACAGAAAATTGCCCAATGAGTGGAAGTGGGAGGTTCTTGCAAGATGGTATTTAAAGGAAGCATTTGGGGAGAACTGCTTAAGTCTCCTGGCAACCATGTCATCTCTGTGCAGAAATACCTGTTTATTTTTCATCAGAACCATTCCGGATGCTCACCTGGTATGTTTTGTGCTATATTAGGAATTAGATTTGTTTTGCACTGACTTATTTACATAGCACGTTGCATTGATTTAATGCTTGCTTAATGTTGTGTTTGCGCATGCCCGTTTTCCTTTACAGTGCTAGCTGTCAATCTATCGGTGCTTCAATTCAGTAAATCAGTGTGATTTATCCGTGTCTAAACCGCTCTTTTTGAATCCAGAATGTCAGCAGCCCCATGAGAAACTGTGGTCCTAGCTTAGCTGTGAAAGAACCCAATAGAGGAACTGCATATGTTCAGAAGTGTGACGGTGTCCCGGACACTGTGGTGTGTAAATGACGTCTCGTGGCACAACTCTGGTCCGCTACAAGTGCTAAGAAATTGTGCTCCATGGCAGGTACAAATTTTAAGACTTCTGGGTTCTGCGATGCCTTGCAACAAGTCCGACAACCACTGAGCACAAACTTAGGTTGCAACAAGTGTCAAGACCATCTGGATCCAAGTCCCCAGACCTCCAAGGTAAAGGCCAGTGTCATGTCCCATGACTTGTGATTATGATGTGCTTGGACTAAGGGCTTCCCTGCACACACACCTCACCCCCCCACCCCCCAAATAATTCCTTTATGAAAATACACATTATATGTGAACTGTGTTTCTGTATGATAGCTTCATATTTTCTTCTTTCCAGATATTTGTAGTAAGTAATCGGACACAAAGCTCAGTTCTTACACATCTGCAAGTGCCTTGCATGCACACATGCTACACACACAAACACACACACAAAATAATGTTCCGTAAATTCAATATTATTCCTGTGTTTTCCAAAAATGTATAAATTACTGTGCACAGCTCCCTCCTACAGAACACACTGTGATTGAGCACTGAAGACGATGGGGAACACAACTGAAGTCACTTTCTTCATTTTGGCAGCTTATGGGGATCATGGACAAATTAAATATTTGTATTTTAGCTGTTTACTTCTTTTGTATATCACTATTTGTTTAGCAAACATTATTCTTATCTCTTTGATATATGTAGATAGGAGCCTACATGAGCCCATGTACGTGTTTCTGTGTAGTTTATTTATGAATGAATTGCATGGAAGCACTACCTTCTTTTCTGTGCTGTTATTACATATTTTAGCAGACACTCATGAAATTGCCATAGCTTACTGTAACGTGCAGAGTTTTTTCTTGCACGCATATGGGACAACAGAAATGTATAATTTAGCTGTTATGGCTTATGACAGGTATTTGTCCATCTGCCATCCATTACATTACAGCAGCAGGATGAATTCTTGCAAAATGTACTCATTAATTGTGTTCACATGGTCTTTTGCATTCTTCAAATTTGTAATTCCTATGTCCTTACGATTACAGTTACCATTGTGTGGGAATATCATAGACAAACTGTATTGTGCCAACTATGCTTTGGTCAGACTTTCTTGCCAAAACATATCTCTAAATAACATTTTAGGAGTTTTCAGTTTAGTTTTGAGTGTTGCTGTCCCTTTGATCCCCATTTTATTTTCCTATGTAAACATTGTAAGAATCTGTTATAAATCACCAAAAGAGGCTCAGGTCAAAGCTTTAAACACTTGCACTCCCCAAGTAATATCACTCCTGTACTTCTCGGTTTCTGGTTTCTTTGAAATGGTGGAAACCCAGTTTGACTTGACATATGTTCCCCAACTTATTCGTAACGTTTGTATGGTGTACTTATTTGCTTGTCCTCAAATTCTTAATCCAGTCATGTATGGAGTCAGGCTGACAAAAATAAGGAATGCTTTTAAAAAAAGGTTCTTTCCTAACAGCACTGAGTAATTGAAACAAAATAAAGGTTTATAAACATTATTTTTCAGGCTTCCAAGTCATATGTTATTTGAAACAAACAAACAAAAAGACACATTTTCCCATGTTTCAAGATTGATGATGCAAGAACTTCTCTGTGTGGTCAGTACATTGTTTTGCTTTGGTTTTTTTTTTTCAGAATAGGAACAAATCGAGTATAGAGAGATATATTCTTACTCATGTCATCTATTTTTTGATGATTCATTGTTTATTTACTTAATATTTATTTTTGTTTGGAGACTTAAGTCCCAATATTAGAAATACATAATAGGGAGGGTTTTCTTGGAAAACAGAGGGCAGGCTTATCAATTTATTCCTGAAGTGCATTCAAATTTATGCCAGTGTGTATAATACTCTTGATAAAAATGACCTATAAAGAATAAAATGTCTAAAATGACTCATACAAATACCAAGCTATATTTCAGTCCTCACATGTGGAAAATATGCAATTTGAATTATGATTTAATGGAATCAAGCAAAATAATACTTTTTTTAAATTATGCATTTATTCCACAAAATAATAAGTGCCATAAATATTCACACCCCTGTTTCAGTCCCTGTTCACAGCTTTGCAAGGAGAACACTAGGGACTCATCTGCTGTAGAGTATAATGAGTTCTGTCAGGACCACTGTCATCAAAGTAGAACTTTATTGACAATAAAGGCAATACAGTTATGTTTGGTGGTATGGCTCTGTTCTGGAGCTCTCCCGCCAACCACGCAGCCAGCATGGATAAGGCCGGGAGGCCAGCAGCCAAACCCCCCTAGAAGGGTACACACAGAACAGATCCAGCAGCAAAGCAAGTTCTTAACACATAGGGATGGAGCAATACATATTTTTAACACATAGGGATGGGGCAATACAAATTCTTAACACATATTCTCAATCTACACACAATACCCCATAATGACAAAGTGAAAACAGGTTTTTATAAAGTGTATAATTTTTTTAAACTGGATCTCTATCAGAGTGGCCATCCGTTTCTTGGCCACCTCCCTGACCAAGGCCCTTCTCCCCCAGTTCTTCAGTTTGGCTGGGTAGCCAGCTCTAGTAAAAGTCCTGGTGGTTCCAAGCTTCTTCCATTTAAGAATGACGGAGGCCACTGTGTTCTTCAGGACATTCAATGCTGCAGAAATGTTTTTGTACCCTTCCCCAGATCTGTACCTCGACACAATCCTGTCTCTGAGGTCTACGGAGAATTCCTTCGACTTCATGGCTTGGTTTTTGCTCTGACGTGCACTGTCAACTGTGGGACCTTATATAGACAGGTGTGTGCCTTTTCAAATCATGTCCAATTAATTGAATTTTCCACAGTGGGCTCCAATCAAGTTCTAGAAACATCTCAAGTATAATCAATGGAAACAGGATGCACCTAAGCTCAATTTTGAGTGTCATAGCAAAGGGTCTGAATACTTAGGTAAATGTGATATATCAGTTTTTTATTTTTAATAAATTTGGTCAGATGAATGGTCAGATGAGTCATCCTTCACCATATTCTCACACAAGTGGGCGTTTGCATGTGTGGCATACACCAAGATAGCGGTACAGGCCTGGATGCTTGACACCTACAATGAGAGGGTCTGGTGGGTTTGTTATGCTGTGGGGGGGATTTTCTTGGCATCGTTTGGGTTCACCTGTCCTCTTAGAGGGAAGGGTCACTACAAATCAATACAAAGTTACTCTGATTGAAACATGTATTTCGGTATGGGAGTGGTCTCTTCCAGGATGACAATGCCCCCATCCACAGAGCACGAGGGGTCACCGAAAGGTTTGATGAGTATGAAAATGATGTTAATCACATGCTATGGCCTTCACAGTCAGCAGAGCTCAACCCAATTGAACGTCTTTGGGAGATTTTGAACCAACGTGTTAAACAGCGCTCTCCTCCACCATCACCAAACCATCAAATGAGGGAATATCTTTTGGAAGAATGGTGTTCCATCCGCCAGTAGAGTTCCAGAGACTCATAGAATCCATGCCAAGGTGCATTGAAGCTGTCTTGAGGTAACTGGGCCTGGTCAGCATTTTTATACATGCCACAGAGCGTGATAGGATATTAATTGCTTAATTGTATATGCAGTAGTACACCAGTATAGAAGCATCTGCATTCGTTATGTATCCCCACTCATTTATTCAGGTTTTTCCTTTAATCTGTCGCCTGTCTATATATATATATACACCGATCAGCCACAACGTTAAAACCACCTACCTAATATTGGGTAGGTCCCCCTCATGCCAATCAATAAAGGGGATCAATAAAGTACACTACTACTACTTATTACATTATTAGTTTTTATTACATAAAAAATTTGAAATGCAGGACGGAGTGTGGCACAGTGGGTAAGGAACTGCGCTTGTAACCGAAAGGTCGTAGGTTCGAATCCCGGGTAAGGACACTGCCGTTGTACCCTGAGCAGGTGACTAACCTGCATTGCTTCAGTATATATCCAGCTGTATAAATGGATACAATGTAAAATGCTATGTAAAAAGTTGTGTAAGTCGCTCTGGATAAGAGCGTCTGCTAAATGCCTATAATGTAATGTAATGTAATGAAATGGATTACATTATTGGGAGTCATTACACTATTGGTAGTTTATTACATTATTAGTTGCTACAGGGCTATAAAAAAGCTAAGATATTGTTAGAGGGCACTTAAAATAATTGAATTAAATAATCATTAAATTAAATAATCAGCTCGACCAGATATACCCCATGATATCATTCCATATATATATATATATATAAATGTATGTTTGTATATTTGGAATGATATCATGGGGTATATCTGGTCGAGTTGATTATTTAATTTAATGAGTTCTGCTCCAGTGCCTGGAGGTGTAGGTAACTGCTCTATACAACACAGCAACTCTGTCCCTGCAGGAGAGGGGTATCTGGGTGGTGGAAGGGTGTTACAAAGTTACAGTGTCATTCTGGCCAGACCTTATTTGGGAAAGCAGAAGATGAAAGTGGGAGGTTCTCCCAGAATGGTATTTAAGGGAACCCAACAAAAACATTTGTGGAGACCTGTTAACAGTCTCCTGCCAGCCACAGTCATTTCTGTACAAAATTACCTGATTTTTTTTTTATCAGAACAATTCACCATGCTGAGCTGGTATGTCTTGTGTTGTGTTAGGAATTTTACGTTTCAATTATTTTATGTTGCATTGACTTAGTCCTGCTAAAGGTTGTGTTTGTGCATGTCCGTTTTCCGGTATTTAGCTTGCGATCAAGCTATTGATGCTGTGATGCAGTAAACAATTGTGATTTAAACCGTGTCTAAACTTTTCTTTTTGTAACCAGAATGTCTGCCGCCCCACAAGAAACTGTGATCCCAGCTTAGCTGTTAAAGGACCCAGGTAAGCCAATGTATTTCTTCTGAAGTTTGACAACATCCTGGACACTGTGGTATGTAAATTTGCATCTCATTGACACAAAACTCTCGTCTGGTACAAGTCCTAACAGTCCACGTTCTATGGTCTAAGGTCAAGTCTTAAAACTTCTGTGTGTGGAAAATCTTACAACCTCTGAGTGCTGCCATGGGTAGCAGCAAGACTATCCGGAATCTACCACAGGTGGAACCAGGTCGCCTCAGACCAATATTATGTTCCATCACCTGAGATTGTCATGTACAAGGGTTAAATCCCTAAACCACTGACACTTAACACACAGCACATCCAATTACAGGACCTGATGTACAGTATGGTGCATAGGTGCGCAGTCTAGCACCAAGGCATATCTGCTGAATTGGGGTGAAATTGGTGTGTGTGAGTAAATAAGCCAATTCATCTCCATGGCACTACTCCCTGGCCCCCTTAAAATACCTCCTTTATGACAACAAAAATGAAATGCAGACTGCTTGTGCTTGATAACTTCATATTTCCTTCTTTCTAGATATATACTAAGTAATCAAACACAAAGCTCAGTTCTTACTTGTCTGAACATGCCTTGCACTCACACATGCACATGCAAACACACAATGCTGCTCTGTAACATCGATTTTTTTTTTGTTTTCCAAAAACGTATAAACTATACGCTTCCCTCACACAGAACTGACTGTGATTAAGCACTGAAGACCATGGAGAACTCATCTGAGGTCACCTTCTTCGTTTTGGCAGCCTATGGGGATCTTGGAAAAATGAAATATTTTTATTTCAGCTTTGTGCTTCTTCTGAATCTCACAATTATTTTTGCAAACGTTACTCTTATTTCCTTGATATTTGTGGATAGGAGCCTACATGAACCCATGTATGTGATTATAGGCAATTTATTTATCAATGAATTGTATGGAAGCACTGCCTTGTTTCCTATGCTATTATTACATATTTTATCAGACAGTCATGAAATTTCCAGAGCTTTTTGTGTTTTGCAGGTGTTTTGCTTGCACACATATGGATCTATAGAATTGTGTAATTTTGCTGTTATGGCTTATGACAGGTATTTGTCCATCTGTCATCCACTACATTACAGCAGCAGGATGAGTTCTTGCAAAGTATCCTCATTAGTTGTGTTCATTTGGGTCTTTTCATTTTTCAAATTTACAATTACTCTGTCCATTCAATTAAGGTTACCGTTGTGTGGGAATTTCATAGACAAATTGTGTTGTGGCAACTATTCTTTGGTCAAACTTTCTTGCATAGACACAATTGTAAACAACATTTATGGTCTTTTCACCACATTCCTGAGTATAGCTCTCCCTTTGATCCTCATTTTATATTCCTATGCAAAAATTCTAAGAATCTGTTATAAATCACCCAAGGAAGCTCGGACCAAAGCTTTAAACACATGCGTTCCCCAAGTAATATCACTCCTGAACTTTGCAGTTTCCTGCTTTTATGAAATTGTCCAAAATCGATTTGACATGAAATATATTCCCCAAGACGTTCGTAATGGTTTTACGGTGTACTTTTTGACATGTCCTCAACTTCTCAACCCAATCATGTATGGACTCAGGATGACAAAAATAAGAAAAGCTTTAAAAAGCAGGATCTTTCCTAACAGCGTTGCGTAACAGACACTGAATAAAGGTTTATAAACATTGCTTTTAGGCTCCCAAGTTATTTGTTATTTATGGCAAACTAGGCACATTTTGCTATGTTTGAAGATGATGATGATGCAAGAAATTTTCTATTCTGTATTCTCTCTGTATTCTGTTGCTAAAATGTATACTACGCTGGTGTTACAGATGAACAAAAAAGACTAAAATGTCTAAAATGAACAATACAAATACTGAGCTATATTTCAGTATCACATTCTAGCAGGTATCAGGCGAGAGGCAGGAATACACCCTGGGCAGTTTGTCAGTCCATCACAGTGGATGGCATTTTACATTTGTGTTACCACATGTTTATACTTCAGTGAAACAGGAAGCCATCGGAGGTAGGCAGGTGAACAGATGCACACCAACATGTGTTTAAACATATGCCCCCCTGCCCTGAGACAGCAAACGTGCCCTTTTGAGTACAGAAATTTTTTTGCTCTGCCTATCAACAAATTCGGCAATTTAATTAATTGATGTCTTTGATAATAATTACCGAATTAAATCAAATTTGTATATTTTGCATGTTAGATAAGTGAGGTGTTTTAACTGTTGATGCACTTCTGTTTGGTAGTGACAGATGTCAAACAAGGGTGTTAACGGTTTAGACTGCTGGGCTTGGAAAATTTAGCATATTTCAATTAATCCTCACCTTGCTGACAATTTATATGTTTTTCGTGGCCTACCTATGTCGGTGAAAATCAATCTCCGGTTCCCGTCTAACGTCTGTCCAAATGGCTTTATCAGTCTATGTCATGTCACCATGTTGCCTAAAGTTAAATTTGAGTCAAATAAATGTACGAAGATCCAGTCTGAGTTGAACAAATCCACTCATGGTTAATTAATAGCCTACTGACAACAGGCTAACAACCCCATTCAGTTTAACCTTGCAAGTGGAGTGCCTGGCTAGCAATCCCAGCAAGCTAGTAAGTTATATCTAAACTATGTGATTTGTTAGTCACTAAACGACTGTTTACAATTACATACATTTGGATTCCTTGACATAGACACAATATGGTAGCTGAAAAGCACTTCCGGGAAAAAAATTCACTTGCATATAACTGAAACAGACAGGCAATATGGCCAGAAATAAATATTTAACTCTCCCGCCCTTCATTGGAGAGGGGACCAGCAGTTAGACTGCTTGCTTAACCTGAAATACGTTGTTCAAGCTCACCGCATCTACCTAATATGTCTGTGTTAAATTTTGCCTCGCTCTCCCCTACTACAACTCATTACTTGCGTTGTTGCCTTTTTTGCTCATCTCTATAAAGAGTGTGTATCATTTTGGAGGGCACTGTGTACTATTAACTCTTTAAGGTGTAAGATCACAAATATGTAATTGGAATGTTAACTGAATATTGTAATGCTGATGTAACAATCACTACTGGTAATTGAAAGCAATGGAGTTCTAGAACATCCATTCATTCGTTATATATACTCGCTTATCCTGGGTAGGGTCATGGAGGGTGCTGGAGCCTATCCCAGCATGCATTGGGCGAGAGGAAGGAATAAACCCGGGACAGGCCGTCGATCTATTGCAGGGCACACACACCACTCACTCACACACTCATAGTTCTATAACACTGACTTAGAATTTTGGGGGGAAAATTTAATTTAAAAAACACAGTCCAAAAACCTATTCTTCAAAAGGTTAAAGCCATGTAAGTTTCCTAACTTACAATTGGCAGGTGCCTTTGTAGAGACACAAGCCCCAGTGCAGCAGTGTCCCTTGTGTGATGTCCGTTTGTAGCAATAAACATGTTTGTCTCGGTCATTAGGCCACTCAGAAACTGCCCACAAATTAGCCCCAGATAACACTCCTCATTCTCTGGTGATATGATGCAATAATAAACTAAAGGCCATTAATGGCTTCCGTAATGAGAATGGTATAATTAAGTCCCTTTAGTCAGCACTCAACAGGCTCAGTCCTGTGCTCTGTGGTAGTCTTAATCATTGCTTTTAACACTTTTAACACTTTATTAGGCTTTTTAAATTTCATATTCATTTATTAACTTCATCCTATTCCAACAAGATAATAATTTAATATGTTAAGCATCATGAAAATCAGTGCTGAAACCAGTGAGAAAAGGGCACAAGATAGATAAACACAAATATTTAACATATTTTTTGGAATGATTTATGTATACATATGCAATTTCTTTCACTAAAGGTTTCACTAAAAGTATTATGCATTGATTTTGTTTTAATTGCAGTTTTCATTAATGATAATAACCTTGCGGTCAAGTATACAAAACAAAACAGGCTAAATTTTGGAAAACAATGTGGCACCGGCACTGGAAAGGGAGGATCTTCCCACAAATCCCTATATCCCCTGTCCCTATAATTGCAATACTTACGTTAAAAAGATATTGCATGCATCCCTGTCTACTCTATGACATTAGCACAAAATAAATAAAACAAGAAAACATAAAAAAGAAAGAGTACTCAAATTTTAATTCAATCAAAGAGTCCATTGTCTCATAAATAAAATGCATACAGTGTTCATATCAACGGATAAAATTGTTTCAACGATGTGTTTATGTTGTTTATGTTTATGTTGTTGTCTGTTTGAGCCGTTAACTTCAGGTAACCTCAGCTCAGCTAACTGTCGATATTTATATTGCAAATACAAACTGTCAAAAGAACCAAAACAGTTGGAATAGATGTGTGAACTGGGGGCTATTTGTGGGCATCGCGGTTGTGATCGAGGGGGCTGGGTGCCGAATCACTGAATTCTATTGTTATAACTTGAAACGAGATGTCCGAGTCTTATTATACATTTTGCAGTTTGTGAACATAGGCCTATTTCACAAGATGGCGACCAAAACCGAATGTAGGGATACTTTGTTTCCGGTTACCGTTGCTACGGACGCAAGTCCATTTCTGACAGCGAAAATTTGAGCCTAAACAGCGACGTGTGTTCTCACAGTCCCTGATAGCTCTGCCGAAGTTTACTGTCCGGTTGTCCCGAAAATGAATGAATAGGGAGCCTGACAACTGTGAGGAAAAGCGATTCTGTTAACGTTGACGGCCAGCAGGGGAGGCAAATGCTATGTAAGTACAATGTGTTAGGCTCCACAGAATTACTTATGTTATACCGAAGTGAAATATCTCTGAACTAAGTTTTGTACTACCGTTACTATTTTGTGACATGTATATATATATATATATATATATGAGGTATATTATGACATTTGGCTTATGGACTTAATTACATTACTTTCATTTAGAAGAAATTCTTATCCAGAGCACCTGCAATATATGAGTGCATCCACCCCAGGTATATGAGCAACCTGACAAACAGCATTCCAAGACCAGTGAAGAAACGTAACTTGATCTCCTAAGAGCACCGTCCTAAACAACGGAAGCAGTATTGAATTACCTTTCACATGTCCCTCAGTTCTGTATGAGCACAATATTTCTGACCGCTCACGGTTAATATATAGGCTTCAAAACTATGGGAGGTACTTGTGTGCCCTAGAGTTTTACGTGTTTTTTTCCTCATTTGCGAAGAGAGGCCACAGAGTAATAACATAAAACATACTGAAAGTCTGTCCATAGTGCCCCAAATAAATAAAAAATGCCTAGTAAGTTTTAAGAGAGAGGGAGAAGACAAATTATCTTCTGAAACATTATGTTAAGCCCCTGCTTCTTTTCACACTACAGTCCACATGTCAAGCTCACACAAACATTATTATTATTGCCTCAGATACTAGTGTTGCATGTATTTACAGCCTTAAAGTACTGTAAAATAATAGTGGTAGCCTTATACATATATTGTGTTTCACATAGCTAACACTTTCCCTGAAACACTTTCCTTGTTTAAAGGTGCTGTATGCAAGTTTTTTTTAGAACACTTTTGTTCATGTTTGGTAAAATTTCCTTCACATTCTGACAGTTCTGACATCATTAATTTATGAGCTCTAAGAAAAAAATCTGGTCTCCCTGACCGTCCCAGGCTCTGAAATCAGCCAGTCTAAATTTCACCATGCCTGAATCTTAACAACCAATCAGGACAGCTCTCTCCAAGGAGGCCAAGTATGACAGCTCTCAGCCTGTCAATCATGTTGCAAGTCTACAGCGTTATCAGAGCAAGGATAACGCAGAAATAGTACTATCGCTAGCTAGTTGCCAAGAAAACAAAACAAGAACGGCAGAGAAAAATCCGCCAAAATGACCAGTTTCGCCTTTGACTGCGACAGTGTATGCTGATTTTTGAAAAACAATTTAAAAAAGACTGTCGAAGAAAAGATTATGATCGAAAAGGGATTGAACTGAGCAAGAGACAAGACTCGAGTTAACATCGGTTCAGCTTTTCAGCGATGGCAAGCGATGTTTTGAACAATTAAGGTTAGATCTATTATAACCCTCATTGATTTTTTAGTCTGATTAAGTTTGGGTTTTAACTTCATTCTCAATACGCATTCACACACACACACACACACTCTACAACTGCTTCCCACTGTTAGAGACAGATGGCCACACAGAGAGTTCAATCATTTTTTGTAAGGATGTACAATAGCCGTAGATCAAAGGAGTGTCACTGGCAGCAGGCCAAATGGGCGTCCCGGGAAGTCTTGGTGCAATGTATATTCCTTCCTGGGAACGTTCACGCTTGGCAATTACCACACCTCTGACCAACATACTTAAACCTTCACATGTCGAGGCACCATTGCGAGTCTCTCTTTGCGCATCATAATAAAACCTTTTCAATATGAAAGTGCTGATCAGTGTGTTACTTCACCGGTCCCAACTTGGTTCCACAACACCCAACAAATGTAATGTAACTGAGCAGCTGACGTATCTAGAAAGGGTTAGTTAGCTGATGTATTTAGCACACGGTTTAAATTATAGCAACGCGGTATGCTAAGTGTCATTATATAGCTTATCTGTAACTAGCTAAATTGCCACCTATGCTGTTCAAGTGAAGAAGGTGAGGTAGACATCTGCATGTCTTTGGGCCTTCAAGGAGTTGAAGGCAGCCCTGCTCACTGCCTCAGTGCTTGTGCAGATTTCTGTCTTCCCCTCCATGCCAGTAAGAAGAGTCCGCTGCAGGTCCAGGAAAGGTGAGAGAAGGCAATGGTCTATGCCAGCCAGAGCCTGCACCCAGAAGAGCAGAAGGTCCGGAACAGCACCTTCAAGCTTGAGCTGCTGGTGCTGAAGTGGGCCATGACTGAGAGGTTCAATCAATCAATCAATCAAATTTTATTTGTATAGCGTATTTTACAACAGTTGTCGCAATACGCTGTACAGACAACCCTAGCCTAAACCCCCACAGGAGCAAGCCTAAGGCAACAGTGGCAAGGAAAAACTCCCTGGGCAGATGGGGAGAAACCTTGGAAGGAACCAGGCTCAAGGAGGAAACCCATCCTCCTCTGGTCGGCTCAGGGCGCCGACAGGTGACCAGCATGTCAGCCAGTTTATGCAGAAGATTATGTTCAAGGCGTATCTGATTATTTATGAGGCTTTACGGACCACAACCCCCCTGATACCTATAACTACAGAATGGCTGAGGGCTCAGGACCAGCGGGGGGTGTCCCAGCTAGCGAGCTATGATGTGGAGGTTACGTATCAGCCAGGGGATCACAGTGCCATTGCTGACCTGTTGACATGTTTGCCAGAGGAGGATGGGGTTGCAGGAGAATGGGGTTTCATGGGGAAGATGCCACGGTAGTCAAAGGCGAGTAGGGACTGTGAGTTTCTGCAGTAGTAGGATGTCCACCTGAGGACTTTGGTTGGTCAGCTGTGGTGTGAGGAGTGGACCGTAGCGGAGCACCAGCAGAGGAGGGTCGGTGTTGGAGAGAGTGGGAGAGGTTCTGGATTCAAAGGAGGGTCCTTTACCGTCAGGTGCAAGATCCGGTCGAGAATGGTCTGACGTGGTAGGTGTTGGTGACCTGGATGGAAGCACATGGCATCTGGCAGCAGAGATTTACTGGGCAGAGATGGGTGCAGATGTGTGGAAGTAGAGGGCGGATTGTGACCAATGCATGGCGGTTAAGACCAGCCTGGAGGTAAGGGCCTCCCTTGTCCCCCCCTTTTCCACCTTCTACCTGTTGGAGGTGGTGGCCGTGGACAACCTCACTCGGGGGTGTCTCAGTGACATGTACCCCTATCTGCTTGTAGTCACTGACTTGTTCTTCTAGGTAGGAGTGGGCAGTGCCAGTACGGGACCAGACAGCGGAAACAACAGTGATGGCATCATGGGGTGAGATGGTTCAGAACTAGGGTAGCTCCAAGTGGCGCCTGTCTAAGGGGGGGCGAGGGGTGGTGTTCAAGTCCTCAACATGGCTGGGAGGTTGCTTGGAAGAGCCTTGGCGAGAAGTGACAAGCTCTTTGGAGGCAGGGGTTCTGTTTTGATTTAGCTTTACTTTGGGATGGCACGGCGGGCCAAGCTTTCCCAGGCTGCCCTAGATGACTGAGAGGGACAGAGCAGATCCCCCCCCCCCCCCCCCAAATCCAAAGTCCAAATTGTCTAAAGGCTAAATATTAGGCATATTTTTTTAACCATGTTATTCAAAGATATCACTACCTAACCCTCAACGGGGTCTCAGACAACACACTGGCTGCCAGGAATGTGCCTAAGAACCTATTGCCACAGCAGTTGTGGAATATGGTAATAAATCACATGATACCTTGAAAGCAGACAAGCTCCTCCCACTGTTTCAAAGCTTAAATATGAAATATCAACAGTCAGAAATAGTCTGCTTACACAGTATTGACACATGAAGAGCATGTGGAAGGTAAAGCAATATCTATGTTGTTGAGTTGTACTGTGTTTCCATGAGAATGTTGTGAAGTTTCTAAGCTTAATTTAAAAAGTTTTGTTTGTGGTGTACTACATTTCCAAATTTTCAAGCTATTTCAAATTTGAAAAAAATTTCTACAAATGGGAAAATCAATTCCATCCAGGAAATAATTTTGCACTCTCTATGAGCATTACCAGGCTATATTAATTGCAGGGCTGTACTGTGCCATAATATTGTCGCATTTGCATTTAAAACTGTACTCAGAATATTCCTATATTGCACGCATGCAACAAGTTGTTTGGTTTAACATTACTAATGTTAAATCTACAGGACTCAACTTCAACATGATTTGTCTTCTCAGATTGACAATTGCCTGCATCATGGGAGATGTATTTCAAGTGGCGCTATCATTCAGTAGCGTTAGGCGGGAATAACGATACTTTAAAACTCTAATTCCCGCCTTACACTGCGAGAGAGAGACCTTTTCAGCAGTAGCCCGAAGTCAGTGAGCAAGAGTCAAGAAAATTTAGTGTCTACCCGGTGTAGACTAACTGATATTGTCCCTTTTTTAGTGTATCAAACTGAAAAAATGGCCATCTTTTAAAAAAAAAAAAAAAGTTTCAGCCGAGATACGTTTTGACATTAAGTTCATTATTTTTTGTAATTGAACATTTGAATGAATTGAATGAATCTTTACACTATGATCATAATGATTGTTAAAATGCACCAGCTCAAAAGGATTATTGGCCTAAAATGGTCTTTTAATTTATTTGTTCATTGAGGGACAGATATAATTTCAAAGAAAAAAATGATACTTTGCTTGAAAACTTGTTAATGTTGAACAAGTGCAGAGGATTGAAGAGTTGTCAGCAGAGGTTGCGGATGTTTAAATTCTACCAAAGAGGGCCACATACACTAAATAGCCTATACGCTTGGATCTTGATTGCCCATAGGTATCTTGATGCAATGATACAGTATAAACTGTGGCTTGTAGATAAATTGTTTGGCACATATGTTGTTTGCACTTCACACAAGTAATTTATCACACCACTATTTGCCATGTATTGTTAATATTTGCTAACTTTCATAATCCCAGAAATGGGACAGACATCTTGCCTTTGGATAAGCTGAAATTGTTTTCATGTTTTTGCAGGCTCAACTTGGGACAGACTGTACACAATGGCTTTTTCATCAAACATCACTACATTTACTCTTTCTGGACTTAATTTAACGAAGGATAGCAAATACATATTTTTTTCAATGGCTCTTCTGGCATATTTTATGGTGTTATTTTTCAATCTTAGTCTTGCTATTACTGTTATCCATGAAAAGACACTTCATGAGCCCATGTACATTTTCCTGTGTAATTTGTGTATCAATGGAATATATGGAACCTCAGGTTTCTACCCAAAATTCCTGCTTGACATAATCAGTGACTCACGTGACATTCCATATAGTGGATGTCTACTTCAAGTATTTGTGATTTATTCCAGCGTTATGTGTGATTTTACCACACTGACAGCAATGGCATATGACAGGACTGTGGCCATATGTCAGCCATTAGAATATCACTCTATAATGACGACCCAGGCTGTTGTTACGTTGCTAATATTTTGCTGGCTGCATCCTTTGTTTTGTTCAGTTCTTATGATCACTTTGACAAGTTTGTTGTCTTTATGTGGGTCTCACATAGACAAACTGTACTGTGACAACTGGTCTATTGTGCGGCTTTCTTGTGTTCCTGCCAGCACACTACATCAAGTGCTTGGATTCCTTGTAGTACTTTCATTCATGGCACATGCCATTTTTATCCTTTATTCATATAAGAAATTGATCACGGCATGTAGAAATTCTAAAGAGGACAAGCTGAAGTTTATGCAGACCTGTGTACCACATTTAGTTACCATAACAATTTTTTCAATATCTGTGCTTTTTGACACAATGTACAGTCGATATGGATCAAAGGATACCCCACAGAGTCTACGCGATTTCATGTCTTTGGAATTGTTAATAATCCCACCCCTTTTCAACCCTATTATTTATGGATTAAAACTTACTGAGCTTCGCAGAAGAATCCCGAGACCATGCAAAAGACTTACAGCTGCTCAGAACAGTGAACCCAGAAGAAGAATAAGAAGAAAAATAATATTTTCATGATAAGTTCATTTGTTCATTGATTACAGATATGCATAAATTGATATATTACATGCTGAGCAATATTATATGCTAAGGAATATGGTCATAGCATGTGAAAATGTATAAGATATGTCAGGGAATATGAGCAAATATCAATTATTATAGTTATGAATCAATGTTTTCATATGTCGAGATTGCTGGTGAGATTACTGATTACTTGGAAAACTATATACTGTAAAACAGCACATTTTAAAAATACATTCTGAAATACAAGCATGCAACTGTATGAATGAGAGTGGCTATATACATTAAAAAATTATTCATGAATGACATAATATTGATAGTATGGATTTCATACAAATATACTGGTAAATTTCAAATGGAGTAAAGTTCATTATCATTAATAGTCACGGGTAGATACTCTTTATATTGACAATCAATTAATAAACTTGAGATCAAAGCAGTATATTCATAGTTTTTACTAGAAAAAATGTCTTTTGTAAAATGTTTTCAACACTTTCTGCACCCAAGGGTAACATTGCTGAATGGTCTTGTCTAGAATTTTATGACGTTAGTGATCAAAAGGGGGATTATAAATATAATTTGCGATCAAGTTCAAGTCTGGAGACTGAGCTGGCCATTGCAAAACAGTAATTTCACGGTCAGTTTGTTTTTGGCCAAAATTTCATGGTCCAGTACTTCATTCAACTGACCTTAACAAATACCCCAGGATTTGCACATGCCAAACAATCCCATAACATCAATGATCCACCGCCATGTTTTACATGAGGATGATGTTTGTACAGCACAAGACTGCTTCCTTCATGTCGCTTAAGTGCTGTACTATGAGTGGTGAAATGCAACTTCTTGGAACATGGCCAGTGGTTATAAGGATGTCTTTTAAGGAAGCACATGGTGTGTCATTTACACAACCTATTATTTATTCTTCCATGTTTGACAAACCAAAAATATGGTTTATGATAACAAGCAAATTTTATTTTTCAGTAGTATTACAGGGAAGTATTTTAGCTGGCCTCATGCTTGATTATCTGAAACCTCTTGAGAATGCAGAGAAGCGTATATACAAGACTACTTTCACGCCAGCAAAAACAAATTGTGCGTAATCTTATTGTGCTACCCTGCTGCATGGCCCTTGCGTGTGGGTGCAAATGTTTTATCCATTCACATTGATTGTGGAGCAGAGGCATGATGTAGTTCCTGGAGACTTGAGGTCAGAGGTCATACTCATGTGTTTGTACTTACAGTATAGTGCATTCCAATGTTCAAAATATCTGTGCATGCATTAGATTAAGGCATCCGGCAAATTAATCATTGCTCTTGAGCGTGCATGCCTGGGAGCCTTCCCAGACTGCCCTAGATGACTGAGAGGGACAGAGAACCCCCACCCCCCACCCCAAAACGAGATAAGGCGGGGGGAACCAGCGTGCAGATCAGTGTGTGCAGTGTGACTGCGCATGAGTGTGGGGAATTCCTGCAGTTGTCTTGCCTAAGATTGGTGGGTTGGGGTAACTCGTACATGTGTGGTGTCTCTCCGTGAACAGGAAGGTGGGGGCGTCCTGCAAGGGAGGGAAGTAGATGGAACCGGGGGTTCGAAACCTCCAATTAGTAGAAATTAATTAATTAATTAATTAATTAATTAATTAATTAATTTTTTTTAAATTTAATTTGTGTTAGAATTTGTCATTTCATAAACATATTCATAACACTTTTTCTACCTTGGAGTAATTATAAAATTGAGTTAATTTGTGAAGCATAAGCTAAAAAAATGAGGACATACACATCCACCCATTATCTATACCTGCTTATCCTGAGCAGGGTCGTGGGGGAGCCTATCCCACCATGCATTGGGTGAGAGGCAGGAATACATCCTGGACAGGCTGCCAGTCTATCGCACTCACACACTCACACCTATAGGCAATTTAGAGTCTCCAATTGGCCTTCCTGCATGTCTTTGGACTGTGCGAGGAAACCCACACAGACACGGGGGAGAACATACAAACTCCACACAGAAGGGCCCTCAGCCAATATTCAAACCCACAACATTCTTGTTGTGAAGCAACAGTGCTACCCACTGCACCACTGTGCCACCCGGACATACACATTTGTTATTTTATTTACTCACATAAGAATACAATGTCTGAATTGTCTAAAGGATAAATATTAGGCTGATTTTTTAACCCTGTTATTCACAGATATTACTACTTAATCCTCAACGGGGTCTCACACAACACACTGGTTGCTAGGAATGTGCCAAGGAACCTATTACCACAGCAGTTGTGGAATATGGTAATAAATCACATGATACCTTGAAAGCAGACAAGCTCCTCCCATTGTTTTAAAGCTTAAATATGAATGTTCAACAGTCAGAAATAGTCTGCTTACACAGTATTGACACATGAAGAGCACGTGGAAGGTAAAGCAATATCTATGTTGTTGAGTTGTACTGTGTTTCCATGAGAATGTTGTGAAGTTTCTAAGCTTAATTTAAAAAGTTTTGTTTGTGGTGTACTACATTTCCAAATTTTCAAGCTATTTCAAATTTGAAAAACATTTCTACAAATGGGAAAATCAATTCCATCCAGGAAATAATTTTGCACTCTCTATGAGCATTACCAGGCTATATTAATTGCAGGGCTGTACTGTGCCATAATATTGTCGCATTTGCATTTAAAACTGTACTCAGAATATTCCTATATTGCAAGCATGCAACAAGTTGTTTGGTTTAACATTATTAATGTTAAATCTTCAGGACTCAACTTCAACATGCTTTGTCTTCTCAGATGGACAATTGCCTGCGTCATGGGAGATGTATTTCAAGTTGCGCTATCATTCAGTGGCGTTCAGCGTGAATAACGATACTTTAAAACTCTAAGTCCCGCCTTACACTGCGAGAGAGAGACCTTTTCAGCAGTAGCCCGAAGTCAGTCAGCAAGAGTCAGGAAAAGAAGAAAAGGACACATATAATTGCAAGAAAAAAGGTACTTCTCTTGAAAACTTGTTAGTGTTGAACAAGTAGAGAGGATTAAAGAGGCTCTCTGACCGAGAGTGTCAGTAGAGTTTGTAGATGTTTAAATTCTACCAAAGAAAGCCACATACTGTATATAGCCTAGTTTTCATGTTCTTGGATCTTGATGGCCCATACGTATTTTGATACAATGATACAGTATAAACTGTGGCTAAAATGTTTTAATAGAAGAATTTAATGGCATTTAGGATTTATAGATAAATTGTTTGGCATATATGGTGTTTGCACTTCACACAAGTAATTTGTCACACCACTATTTGCCATGTATTGTTAATATTTGCTAACTTTCATAATCCCAGAAATGGGACAGACACCTTGCCTTTGGATAAGCTGAAATCGTTTTTTTTTTGTTTTTTTTTCAGGCTCAACTTGTGACAGACTGCATGCAATGGCTTTTTCATCAAACATCACTACATTCACTCTTTCTGGACTTAATTTAACAAAGGAAAGCAAATATATATATTTTTCACTGGCTCTTCTGGCATATTTTATGGTGTTATTTTTCAATCTTAGTCTTGCTATCACTGTTCTTCATGAAAAGACACTTCACGAGCCCATGTACATTTTCCTGTGCAATTTGTGTATCAATGGAATATATGGAACCTCAGGTTTCTATCCAAAATTCCTGCTTGACATAATCAGTGACTCACGTGACATTCCATATAGTGGATGTCTACTTCAAGTATTTGTGATTTATTCCAGCGTTATGTGTGATTTTACCACACTGACAGCGATGGCATATGACAGGACTGTAGCCATATGTCGGCCATTAGAATATCACTCTATAATGACGACCCAGGCTGTTGTTACGTTGCTAATATTTTGCTGGCTGCATCCTTTGTTTTGCTCCGTTCTTATGATCGCTTTGACAGGAGTGTTGCCTTTATGTGGGTCTCACATAGACAAACTGTACTGTGACAACTGGTCTATTGTGCGGCTTTCTTGTTTTCCTACCACACTGAATAATGCAATTGGATTCATTGTAATACTTTCATTCATGGCACATGCCATTTTTATCCTTTATTCATATAAGAAATTGATCACTGCATGTAGAAATTCTAGAGAAGACAAGCTGAAGTTTATGCAGACCTGTGTACCACATTTACTTACCATAACAATTTTTTCAATATCTGTGCTTTTTGACACAATGTACAGTCGATATGGATCAAAGGATACCCCACAGAGTCTACGCGATTTCATGTCTTTGGAATTGTTAATAATCCCACCCCTTTTCAACCCTATTATTTATGGATTAAAACTTACTGAGCTCCGCAGAAGAATTCTGAGACCATGCAAAAGACTTACAGTTGCTCAGAACAGTGAACCAGGAAGAAAAATAAGAAGAAGAATAATATTTTCATGATAAGTTCATTGTCCATTGATTACAAAAATACGTAAATTGAAATACTACATATAAGGAATATTACATGCTGAGGAATATGGACATAGCATTTTTGTATATGAAAATGTATAAGATATATCAGGGAATATGAGCGAATATCAATTATTATAGTTATGAATCCATGTTTTCATATGTTGAGATTGCTGGTGAGATTGCTGATTACTTTAAAACTATACACTGTAAAACTGAATTGAACTGACCTTAACAAACACCTAAGCTTCTGTGCATGCCAAACAATCCCATAACAAAGATCCACTGCCATATTTTACAGTAGGATGACATTTGGACAGCACAAGACTGCTTCCTTCATGTTACTTAAGTGCTGCACTATGATTGGTGAACTGCGATTACTTGGAGCATGCCCAGTGCTTTTAAGGTTGTCTTTTGAGGAAGCACGGGGCCTCCTTGGTGTGTTATTTACATTTGTACAACCTATTATTTATTCTTCCATGTTTGACGAAGACAAACATTGGGCTAATGGTAACTAGCAAATTTTATTTTCTAGTCGTATTAGAGGAGAGCCTTTCAGCATGTCTCATGCTTGATTATCCGAAGCCAAACTGTTGAATCCAACAAAAATGGTTTAATGTCTGGGGACTAACCTTAACCTTACTTCAGAGGTCCTTTGGTCTTCAGGGACATCACAGTTAATGACTGGATAGCATATTAAAACCCACAAACTGTAAGCAGTCGTTCAGTGTGACTTCTGGAGTGCAGGACAGAGCTGCTTTTCTTCCAGCATGGAATCACAGCCCGCGTACTGTAGGAACAGGTAACAACACAGATAACCGGACCTGTGACATTGAAAACACTCAATGACAAAAGGACAGCATTTGAAGACAAAAAAAATCCTTATCTTTAAAACTATGGGGCTATTGGCCCCATAAGCACAGAGCATCTGTACTTTTTCACCATTCTGCTAATTTGGGAGACAAAATTTGGGAGAGAACATTTGCTCATCATGATTTGCCCATCATGGACCTGTGACACATAATTTCAAGAAAGAAGTTTCGCTCATGTGAATGTAATTATTTATACTGTTTTCTGTTTAGCTTTTGAAAGAAACCAGATAATCTATGGAAAATATATCCTATTACACAATATTCACTCTCTCGAAACCAAAAGCTTCAGCGTCTGTTAAACATATTTATTTTGCTGTCTCGCTTATTCTCTATCTTTTGATCATTACATTCAATTTGACACTGATAGTTATCCTCCTAGAAAAAACTCTGCATGAACCCGTGTATATCTTTCTGTGTAATCTATGTATTAACGGACTGTATGGAACAGCTGGATTCTACCCTAAATTCCTATGTGATTTATTTTCTGATTCTTTTGAGATTTCATACAGTTTATGTACTTTGCAAGCTTTTGTGATTTATTCCTTCACTATGTGTGAATTTGCAACATTAACGGTTATGGCTTACGACAGATATATTGCTATATGCAGGCCTTTAAACTATCACTCGATCATGACAAATACACTTATTGTAAAATTGCTGCTATTTTCTTGGCTTTTCCCTGTTTTATCTATGGTTGGAGCACTATTGATGACAAATAGTATGCCAATATGTAGATCCCACATTGATAAACTTTATTGTGATAACTGGTCTATCGTGAAGCTGTCATGTAAACCTACTATCAATAATAATATTTATGGAACCACAATTATCATAATGTATTTTTTGATGGTACTTTTCATAATTTTTTCCTACTTCAAGTTGATTTCTAGTTGTATGAAGAGCGCAGAGGGCAAAAACAAATTTATGCAAACCTGTGTGCCACATTTGCTTTCCTTAGTTAATTTCACATTTGCTTTACTTTTTGATACAATGTACAGTCGATATGGATCAAGAGATTTCTCACAGGATCTATACAACTTCCTGACCTTAGAATTTCTGGTAATCCCACCTGTTCTCAATCCTATTATTTATGGATTAAAACTGACGGAGGTTCGTAAAAGAGCCCTCAGAGTGTTTATAAATGTGAAAGTGAGACTTGCGTAAATAAAAAGGAGTAACTCATCGCTTCATGTGCCTAATGTGAATTCGTAGTCTGCATTTGATTTGTATTTCACCCTGTGTGACATTTGTGAAATAACTTGGACAGAAACGCATTGCTTGTAAAGTAATCTGTAAAGTATTGTAATACTATTGTTCATTGTGCGCTCTGTTCAATATAAAACACCTGATGGGAACCTTGCTGTGGTTTCAGTACATTGGTTAAGGCACTTGATTTATTGCCCATGCACTACTGACATACAGTGTAATTTCACAGGTGAAGGGAACATAATGTTGGCATTTTAGTAATGCAACTTCAGCTACGCAAGACTTTATCCTGCTCCATGATCTATATAGTACTGTTGTGGAAGAATTTCAGTGCAGGGGTGTTGCGTTTACCTGTTTATGTGGATTCGTTCTTAATTTCTCATCGGGCATAATGCCCCTCCTCTAAAGAAAAATACCACTTGATACTGTTTATGCAGGGAGAGTCGTGTTTCCGGCCCAGATCCTTGCTCAAAGTTGGGGAACTCTGACCCATATAAACTCGAGCAGCAGCTGCCAGCTGAAGGTGCCAAGGTGTTTTTTTTAAATAATATTTTTATTATTTTCAGTCAGAAGACACAAAAACAACATCCGGTACAGTGATAATAAGAGTGAGGGGACCTGTTGATGGAATATATGTAAGCTACCTGCAAAACCTAGAAAACATTTTGTCTTCATATAGCGAGTGTGTTCTGTGTCCCTCAGCTCAGCATAGCTATAGGCACCTGTTGCTTGTCATAAAAAGGTAAAGGGTATTAAACGAAGCCAGAGAAATGTAATAAGAGTTCAGCCACAGCAAGAGAATGTAATCACAATCTTATGATTATGACACTGTTAGTAGCTGTTGTTTGAACATAATCAATAAAAGTCTTACATAAGGACTTATATGCTAAATTAATGCTTGTGTGACAGGACACAACCCTATTAAACCTTCCCTGAGAAACTGCTTTGATGGTGCTCTGTGAGTTCTCCCAACGCTATTTTTAAATATACATTACATTGCATTGCATTTACTTGGCAGACGCTTTCATCTAAATATACCATAACTCGAGGAGTAGAACTGATATCATTTTAAAGAAATTGTTTTCCTTCACTACGATTTCAGAGTCTGATGAGGAATCTTGTGTTTAGGGCCCTGAGCTCCTTCTGGACAGGTATGAATGCCTAGGCTGAGGTTTAAAAAGGAAAGGGCCAGTGCTTCATAAGTACATGCCATTATTGGAGTGGCTGGTTTCAAATGTCCTTAGTCCTTAGCTGTGTTATCAAGAGTCTAACACAGAGAAGGGAGAAACAAGCTGATCATGGTTGTCAACCTGTTTTATATATGCAATTGCTGAACAAATTAAATTTAAAAACAATTTGAAGGTCAAATTTATTAAACCTTGGATTAAAAGAATTAACTTTGACTTCAGAATTGAATTATATAATGGATGTATGTTTCAAATGTCAGATTCACAGCATATTTACAGTTGGCCACTTTGCCTGCATGAACTGCATTGGCATGACTGATCTGTGAGAGATGGAATGTAGATGACAACATGGCATACACAGTACTTCATGGATTCCATGCCCTCTGTTTTCAATTATAAGTTTACCATACCTTTCTTTTAAGGATATAAAATATACCACATTTGTTTATTTTACAATAATTGGTTTAAAGTTAAATTGTAAGAACTATATGAGAATATGTTACCACTGCAACATCTTACACTAATTAAAATTTTTTCTCATGATCCCCCCGTGTCAAGAACTGGCATCATTGCTGGGTTGCCTCGATGTTAAGGTCAGGATCCTGGTGGAAGAATTTTCTGACTACTTAAATCTGATAAAATTCCACTGTACCATGCATAAATACAAAGCCACACCACCAAACAGCTGACCACGCCCCCTTTCCACACGCCCAGACTAAAGCTAACAAAGCAGGAATGGAATCCAGAGCCTCGGTGAAAACATCCTTCCAGTGCTCTGCTTTGCTGTACTCCAAAACAGTAATCTGCCCCTCTGATAACTACATTTTCCCCAGCTCGAGGTGTTTTGACCACACACACCCTCACACCCCTCTAGGGGTCTTTATTTTCATTTATTATGGGGGGCCACAGTGGGCCCACAAATAAAATGGTGAGGCTTTATGGCAGGGGTCCCCAATCTTATCCGAAAAGGGCTGGTGAAATGGGCCAAAACTATAAGTACGGTGAGGGTGTGTTGAGAAGATACTATTGATAAGAAATTGATAATGGCTCTTGCCCAATGCACCCTGGGAGAGGCTCCAGCACCCCCCACGACCCTGACCAGGAATAAGCGGGTATAGATAATGGATGGATGGATGGTTATTGTTTTTCTTTTTTCTTTTTTGTTATGATCCCCACATTATAGCAATGTCAGGGATAATGCATTTTGCATAATCTTGGTGTTGTAGATTGGGGAAGGGGGTATTGACTGCACATTGTCCCCTGCAGCTTTTGAGAGTATAAAGAGAGCAAGTGTCAAGGCTGAAACAAGTGGATTTTATTGTTATGGTGGTATTAGCTAGCTGGTATCGTTAAACGTTGTGCAGTTTTGTAGCTGTTATATTTCGAGGGTTTCTAAACCTCATCTGATACAACAATTAATAATGAGGACAGTGATAACTGATAAGTTTAGCTGCTTTTCGATAATTGATAAGTATAGCTGCAACCATGTGAGCTGAGATACGAAACCTTGCCTTTTTTTGTGTTCTTTTTGGTCTTTTGGGTTGCAAAGTGTAGGATTAAGCAAGCTGCAGGCCTAGCCATTTGGATGTTGTTTGTTTCATTGACCGTCTGTTTACCTTAACCTGCATTTAAACGTTCAAAATATCGGTGCATCACCTTTGGTAAAGACATCTGTCAAATGAATCGTTGCGCCTGCGTACATAATATAAACACAACAATTATCATCACTGCTTTGTCTGTGGCCATGGCACTCATTTTGATTTTGGATTTTGGTGTTATTGGCACTTGTTTAGCATTGCATACCCCTTTAACCTTGTGTCAAATATGAAAGACAAATTCTACTTGAATCCGAACAATGAAAAAAATGGTATAAATCCCTGGGGACCAGCTGATGTCGTTAATTGCACTTTAGTTGTCCTGTGGTCTTCAGGGATATCACAGTTAATGACTGGGTAGCGTATTAAAACCCACAGATAGTAAGCAGTCGTTCAGTGTGACTTCTGGAGTGCAGGACAGAGCTGCTTTTCTTCCAGCATGGAATCACAGCCCACGTACTGTAGGAACAGGTAACAACACAGATAACCGGACCTGTGACATTGAAAACACTCAATGACAAAAGGACAGCATTTGAAGACAAAAAAAAAATCCTTATATTTAAAACTATGAGGCTATTGGCCCCATAAGCACTGAGAATCTATTCTGTACTTTTTACCATTCTGCAAATTAAGGAGTAAAAACATTTACAAAGCATGATTTGCACATCTTTTAATACGTAATTTCAAGAAAGAATGCAATTATTTATATAGTTTTTCTCTTCAGCTTTTGAAAGAAACTGATGGAAAATATATCCTATTGCAAAATGTTTTCTCTCTCAAAACCCAAAGCTTCGGTGGCTCTTAAACATATTTTTTTTGCTTTATCGCTTATTCTCTACGTTTTGATTATCATAGTAAATTTTATGCTGATAGTTATTATCCTCCTAGAAAAAACTCTCCATAAACCCATGTATATCTTCCTGTGTAATCTATGTATTAACGGATTGTATGGAACAGCTGGTTTCTACCCTAAATTTCTATTTGACTTATTTTCAGATTCTTTTGAGATTTCATACAGTGCATGCTTCTTGCAAGCTTTTGTGATTTATTCCTCTGCTTTGTGTGAACTTGCAACATTAACGGTCATGGCTTATGACAGGTACATTGCTATATGCAGGCCTTTAAACTATCACTCAATCATGACAAATACCCTTCTTGTAAAATTGCTTCTATTTTCCTGGATTTTCCCTGCTTTCTCTTATGGCGGAGCTCTACTGATTACAAATACTATGTCATTATGTGGATCCCACATTGATAAATTTTATTGTGACAACTTGCTTATAATGAAGCTGTCATGTAAATCCACTGACACTCATAAAAGTTATGGACTCATTTGTACCGTAATTTATGTCTTGATGGTACTTTTCATAATTTATTCCTATTGCACATTGATTTCTAGTTGTAGAAAATGTGCAGAGAGCAAAAACAAGTTTAAGCAAACCTGTGTGCCACATTTACTTTCCTTAGTTAATTTCGCATTTGCTTTACTTTTTGATACAATGTACAGTCGATATGGATCAAGAGATTTCTCACAGGATCTATACAACTTCCTGACCTTAGAATTTCTGATAATCCCACCTGTTCTCAATCCTATTATTTATGGATTAAAACTGACGGAGGTTCGTAAAAGAGCCCTCAGAGTGTTTATAAATGTGAAAGTGACAGACTCTAAATGAAAAGGAGAAACTCACTGCTTTATGTGAATTTGTGAATGTGAATTTGTAGTCTCCATGTGATTCATATTTTACCCTTATATAATTTGGATAGAAAGGCATTGCTTGGATATCTGCAAAGTACTGTAAAAAATATGGTTCAATGTATCCTCAATATGGGAACCCTATGTGATTTCTTATTGTACAAGCTGAAATTTTAACAGTTTTTGAATACGGTACAAGGCACTTGATTTAGTGTCCATGCACTTCTGACATCCAGTGTAATTTCACAGGTGAAGGGAACATCATTTTGACATTTTAGAAATGCAACTTCAGCTACATACGACTTTATCCTACTCCATGATCTTTATAGTACTTTTGGGAAGATTTTGGTGCGGAGTGTAGTACTTGGTACTCTCTATGCAGGAGAGTTCTGTTGCCAGCCTGCTGTCTTGCTCAAAGTGTGGGAACAGAATGCATTGTATTCTACCTTCCTTGATGTCGAAAGCAAAGAACCTACTATTTGACATATGGAACCTTATATCTTTTGATTTATTTGTACTGTACATTATTGTGGCCAATAGCAGTTTCAAACAAATTATATTCTGGAGTAGCCTTAACTTGAATCCAAATGCATCCACGCCCTTCTTAAAGAGAGTTAATAGTTTCCATTATTTTTCCCACAGCCTGGCGGTGTCTTGAGGGAAAATGTGACATGATGAATCTGTATGCCAAGGACCCATTTTCATTAACATTAAAACCCCTTTTATTAATAAAATTTGGTGTGGCTTTCGCTGATGGAAAGTGTGAAGATATGTGTTTAAGAAGATGCAAGAGGGCAGGGTACAACTATATAAGGGGATACATGTTGATGGAGTATGTGGAAGCTATCTGCACTCCTAGAATACATTTTGTCTTCATATAGCCAGTGTGTCCTGCCTAATCATTCTACTCAGCACAGCTACAGGCACCTGTTACTTGTCATAAAAAAGCATAAAGGCATTAAATCATCTATCCATTATCTATACCCGCTTATCCTGGGCAGGGTTGCGGGGGGTGCTGGAGCTCACCCCAGTGTGCATTGGGTGAGAGGCAGGACAGGCCTGTTGCACCCTGGACAGGCCGCCAATCCATCCCAGGGCTCACACACTGTAACCTGTGGGAAATCTCCAATTGGCCTACCATGCATGTCATGACTGGGAGGAAAGCGGAGCAAGCGGAGGAAACCCACACGGACAGAACAGAGAAATCTCCACACAGAAAGGCCCAGGCCGGGATTCAAACTTCTTGCTGTGAGGCGACAGTGCTACCCACTGCACCACCGGCCCCCCCCCCCCCCGGCATTAAACCAGCCAATAGAAATGTAGTTCAGCCACAAGAAGAGGGTGTGTTCAAATTCATGTGATTATGAAAACATTAGAAGCTGTTGTATGAATATATAGCATATGTTGTGAACTCCCATGCTCCCATGAGAAAGCACACACTGCACCCTTCTTTTCTTTGATGGTGCTCTTTGAGTTCTCCCAACACTGTTTCCAAATAAACTCTGTATTCAAACTTGCGGCGTTCCACTGAGATCTTTTTTCAGGAATCGTTTTCCTTTACTACAATTTCAGAGTGTGGTGAGGAATCTTGTGTTTTGGGCCTTGAGCTCCTTCTGAACAGGTATGAATGCCTAGGCCAAATTTTAAAAAAGACAGCATCATAACCATATGCCATTATAAGGGTGACTAGTATCAAATGTCCTTAGCTCTTAGCTGCTATTGAGCAGATTTGCAGCTGTGTTATCCAGAGCCTAACACAGACAGGGGAGAAACACTTCAGTTTTATCCAAATACAAATACAAATACAAATAATTTTGTTGGCTGAACAAATACAGATACAAATACGAATACTGGCATCTCCCTCCAACCCTATAGGCTATACCACACACACAGGATGCCAGAGAAGGACGAGGGGCTGTACGCATGTCATCAACAGTCAAATCACCTGCATCTGCATTCGTTATGTTTCTCCACAGGTTTATTCAGGTTTTTCACCCCTCTGTACATCTCCCCACACCAGGAGAAGACCACTTCCTACTTCACGCTTTGCCTCCTGGGTTATCGTCACTGTCCTCTGCTTCCACTGTTCTGGTCACCCTCCGTGATGTTAAATGGCAGTTGTTCAGGACTGTTTCACCGTCAGGCCATAACACTACACACCTTGGGGTCTAAAGGGAGGGTACTAACAATTCTAAAATGATAAGCAGATTCTTTATTTTTCTAGTGCTTGAAACAATATATTTTCCAATGACTTCTTTTCTTTATTTTCAGATCTGTTGTTCAGTCGGTCTAAATTAGATGTCTAATTTTCAATAAATTTTGCCTGTGGCTCATTTATTTTTGCCACAGGCAAAAAAAAATAATAATAATAAAACTTAGTAAAAAGTGATCAATAACTCTTTGGAATCTCTGGATAATTAGCAGTGCAGCACTATTACTGTAGTTAATTCCCAGTGTTCATATTGTCACAGGACAGAGAATGGAACATGGTGTATTACATCATGCAAAAAATAGATAAAACTGCAGCTAAGCAGTCCTGTGATCAGACGTCTGCTTTGGACTTCAGGATAATACCTGGGACATCTTCATCTCTCAACAGACAAACAGGTAATAGAGGAATCATTCATAAAAGAATTGCAGTCCCAGTCTCTTCTAGGCTCGTTGTTGGTTTTTGAAATAGAACATGTATGTATTGGCGGATGATAAATTAATAATTAAAGGAAAGTATTATGCTGAGAGAAACGACTGTCGATTTAAGTTACACTTTATTATTGTGAACATTTTGCGAATGATGTGCTCATCTGGGGCGGCACGGTGGTGCAGTGGGTAGCACTGTCGCCTCACAGCAAGAAGGTCATCAGTTTGAATCTCGGCTTGGGGCCTTTCTGTACGGAGTTTGCATGTTCTCCCCGTGTCTGTGTGGGTTTCCTCCAGGTACTCCGGTTTCCTCCCACAGTCCAAAGACGTGCAGGTAGGCTCATTGGAGACTCTAAATTGCCCATAGGTATGAGTGTGTGAGTGAATGGTGTGTGTGTGCCCTGTGATAGATTGGCGGCCTGTCCAGGGTGTATTCCTGCCTCTCGCCCAATGCATGCTGGGATAAGCGCCCCCCGCGACCTGACCAGGATAAGCGGGTATAGATAATGGATGGATGTGCTTATCTGGAAAAGTAATCTAAAAATGTCATAGAAACATGTTCAACTTCTTATTTTGAGCCAATGTTGAGGAAAGAGAATGCTGAAGAAAACTTTATATCAACAACTGCTTTTCCTCCACAGGTTTTATTCACCATATGGACAACATATCTCTCAATATGGTGTTCACCCTTTCTGGCTTTAAAGAATTAAAAGCAAACAAATATACATACTTTGTTTTAATTTTAATTGCTTATTTGTCAATTATTTTATTTAATTTGATTGTGATTGTGACAATTATTCTAGAGAGAGCACTGCATGAGCCCATGTACATCTTCCTGTGTAACCTGTGCTTTAATGGACTGTATGGGTCAGCTGGTTTCTACCCTAAATTCCTGTCAGATTTAATTAATGACGTTAATTTCATCTCATACAATGGCTGTCTGCTACAAATATTTATAATCTACAGTTATGGAATGTGTGAGTATTCAACATTAATGATGATGGCCTATGACAGGTTTGTAGCAATATGCAAACCGTTGGAGTACCACATGAAAATGACGTCTCAGACTGTTGGGAGATTGATCTTGTTTTCATGGTCGTTTCCTTTTCTAACTGTATTTGGTGGGATTATGTTAACAAGCAGAATGCAATTATGTGGATCCCACATTGATAAACTCTACTGTGACAACTGGTCAATTGTGAAGTTGACTTGTGCACCAACAACAATAATTAATAATGTTTATGGGTTTTTTGTGATCCTTTCAGCAATAGCACAGGGACTATTTGTTGTGTATTCTTACATAAGGTTGATCAATGCATGCAGAAAATCAAAAGAGAATAAGAACAAATTTATGCAGACATGTGTGCCACATTTGCTTTCGTTAATCAACTTTACAATAGCTATTCTTTTTGACGTAATGTTCAGTCGATATGAGTCTAGGAATTTCCCAAAAGGTTTACGTGACTTCCTGCAGCTGGAATTTGTAATAATTACTCCTCTTTCAAATCCCATTATATATGGGCTGAAACTGACCGAGATACGTAAAAGAGTTTTTAGACAATATAAGGAACCTAAAATTAAAGATTCTCTGCATACCAAAAAAAGATAATGTGAGGTACACAGTACAATCTCACAATCCCCAGCCACTGCCTGTCAAAGCTAACCAGGTGTCTTGGCCCTCCCAACACAATAGCTAACAATTAAGCAGCTTGCTGTCAAAACTTAGATAACCATGCTTTCTTTTTATGAATTATCTCAACATGCTCCTACAAGTTAGATGGATAATCCCTGGTATTACAGACCCATCCAAACATTTATTTTAAATCAGGCCAATGGGCAATTACAGTAATCATGGTGTTGAGCTATCTTTGAGTACACTTACTTGGCAGTCGATTGTGCTCTTATTTGGAAGGATTGCACAGATTTCCCAATGTATGGAATATATGATGATTCTCAGGGAAACTATCATGGTGAAAATTATGCTACGTATTTTCTTTAAAGTTTCAGTGAAGTAAAAGTAGAGTAAAGTAGCCAAAAATAAAAATATTCAAGTAAAGCACTCGTATGCACAAAATGCTAAAGCACACTGCCGGTAGATTCCCCCTAATTTATTATTCACTTGAAATAAAACTCACTAATTGGTGCCCCTGTGATTCAAGAAAACCCTTTATGTAAATAAAGATATTTAATTAAATCACATCTGTGTATGACTGCAGTAGCACGGAGGGGGATAACATTACACTACAGGAAGATTTTATAGAAGATTTTTTATAGTATCCATTTATGGATAACTGAGTTATTCTGATCAACACCATTACAAAGATTTCCTTTGTACATAACAGTGCCTATATTATAAATTACAGTATTGTATTTCTTTAGGACAGAATATTACGGTAATTTGAGGCATTGTGAAATAAAAAGTTGCACTGTAATAAAGTCTTTTAGCATGTGAATTGGTGGCTCTCTTTTAAACTGGGTCTAGGCTTCATTTTGTATGGCTTCTGCAGCCACATCAGGAAATGGTGCCTCCTCTGGTCAGCCGGGTGGCTGCGATGACAGCCTCCAGCTCAACCACAGCTCACCCAGTGGACTGCATAGACAAAATGAGTGGAGGGTGCCTGCGTGTGTGCAAGTTAAAAAGAACGATGCTCACTTCAAAGCATGTTTATTTCATCTAACATCATACGGAATGCAAGTACAACACGGTGAATTGGATTGAATTTATTTTTCTTGTTACCGACTGTCTGTTGTAGACACTCTGCCCTCATGTGGTCATTGGTTTTGCCCGTCCATGCAAATCGGAGATGGCTATGTACGCATAGAGTTTGGGAAAACCGTCTGCCTACGCTGCTTACCTCCACTGGAAAGCACGTACTTACATTCAGCATAATTAAGGCCTTATTCACAAATCACTAGTGTTTAAAGGCATACTATGCAGGATTTTCACCTTCAACTGTACTCGGTCATTACAATGGCGAGCATGTAGGGCTGAATGGCCTGTTCTCGTCATTATGTTATGTTATGTTATGTTTTTACTATGATGCACTGGCAGTCTGTGTCTGTATGCATTTCTGCCCAGTCCTTGCTTGTCTGCTTGTATTCGTTATTCAAAAAAGTCACACAGTGCTGCCATTCATGTGCATAAATAAACGTTTGCTGTTATCTTTTAAAGTTTAATAAACTATACATTTTTCTATTTTGTACACTTGTAAATATCTTTATTGTTGCTGATGTTGTTCAAGTTAGTAAATTTTATAAATTTATAGTTTCTATAAATTTCTTTGTTGGCTAATGTTAGCTTAGATGACCGTAAAATGCCTTGTCCCACAACTGCTAGCTGTGACGTATATAACATGGGCAGCAGTGTTAGCTTGCCGTTAGCAAAATAATTATTTTGGCTGGAAAGCAACATTCAGTGGATCCAGTGCCATTTAAGAGAAAAATGCATGTGGATAAAAATGCCTAAACCACTGTGACAGGGAAGGTTATGTGAAATTTCATTAATATTCTCTATAGAAAAATTCTCCTTTGATTTGGAAAGGCTTTTGCTCTGGTAGGGCACACTTCCAAGGCCTATTAGGTTGCCCCTTGGTAGCATTATCCAAGTCAGATAGCTTTTATCTGTTAAAGGAAGTGCCACAAAACAAAAACATTGTTACATCATATCACACTGACCAAAGAACAAAGCCTTCAACAACAGAAGAAGAAGAAAAAAGAACATTTCGGACAATAAAAGAAGAAAGAATACTGCTTCTGTCAAGGCATGGCAGGAAATCAGGTACTTAACCCCTTAACGGGAGCCCCCTAGTGGCCAGGACGCCGTTGTCCTGAGATTTTTCAACTCAGACATTCAGTACTCCTGCAACTAAACTACGAGTGAAAACAACAAGTCTGTGTAACATTTTTTTTAGGAGACGATACATGACAACTATGCCAAATATGAAGTTCTAAGTGCCTACGCGCCACCCATCAAGATACTTCTGGTCATGTAGTGTATGTGGACATCTGACATTCAACATCTCATCCAAAATTATGGGCATTAATATTGAGTTGCTCCACCCTTTCCTGCTGTAGCCACCTCCACTTTACTCTGAAGGCTTTATACTAGATGTGGGAGCATTGCTGCAAGGATTTGCTTCCATTCAGTCAAAAGAGCATTAGTGAGGTGAGGTCAGGCACTGATTGGGCGATTGGCCTGGCTTGCAGTTGGCCTTCCAATTGATCCCAAAGATGTTGGATGGGGTTGAGGTCTGGGCTCTTTGCAGTTACATGTTTCCACCCCATTCTCGACAAAACCAGTTCTAAATAGACCTCGCTGTTTGCCTGGGTGCATTGTCATGGCTGAAACAGGAAATGGTCTAGAATCGTCTAGAATGTGATAGTATGCTGTAGCATTAAGACTTGCCTTCAGTGGAACTGAGGAGCCTAGACCAAATAATGAAAAGCAGCCCTTTCCTTGCTTTCTCCAATGGGTGGAGCTAAGGAGTAAGGAAAGGACACAACGAAAGGATGCAAGGAGGTACGGATTGGAATGAGCCCAGACAATCCAGGCGCAAACATCCCAGCATTCTATGCAGGACAGGCCCTATGCTGGGAACAAGGAAGACACAAGGCTCTGGAAACAGGCCTGCTGATGAGTGGGCAAAACGACAGTTTCCTACAGCTGGGGCAAGTTCACCCTTATTCCCTGAATGGTTTGTGGAAGCTGCTTTGACCATAATTTGGTTTTCTTTTTCTTCACATTCTCATATATACACACACACACAGACACACACCTTTGCCAGACCTTTCTCTCATGTGACAGTCCATTATAACACATGGCTTGGGGACAAACAGGAGGGTTCTAACAATTCCAAAAACACAAGTGGACTAAATCTGAAGGCAATTAACAGGGCATACGGCCATGACACTGTTAGCTGGCAAAAAAATCTGACTTAATGAAAAGTTATTTAGGACTGTAAGAAACCTCCGGAAAATTTGTAGCGTTAATTTATTCCCAAGGTTCTAATTATCATAGGAGAGAAAATGGAACGTGGCATATTACATCACACAGAAAAGAGATAAAACTCCAACTGTGATCAGCAGTTTGCTTTGGACTTCAGGACTTCTCTCTACAGGCGAAACAAGTAAGGACAGATCTATTTGTTTGGACTATTAACAGTTCAATGCAACTTCTGATTGTCTGTTCAAACATTCAACATGCTGCTGTATTTATAACTCTATATATAACAGACCAAAGTGATGCCTCCAAATTAAGAGGGTTTGAGGGTTTAGGCCAAAAGGCACTTCAGTAAAAATTAAAAAGAGAAACTTCAGAAATTTGTTCTTAGAGTATCCATCATCTTGTGAAATATGATTTCATAGATCCCTATCTGCTAAGATGCAAATAAAATGTAGTCAACTGTTTATTTTATGCCAGTTTTAATGACAGAATAGGCCCAAAAAATGTTTTCTTTTTTAAAAAACTGCTTTTCCCCCACAGGTTTTATTCACTGTATGGACAACATTTCTATCAATATGATTTTCACACTTTCTAGCCTTAAGGAATCAAAAGCAAACAAATATATATACTTTGTTTTTATTTTATTTGTCTATTTTTTAATTATTTTATTTAATCTGACTCTGATTGTGACAATTATTCTGGAGAGAGCACTGCATGAGCCCATGTACATCTTCCTGTGTAACCTGTGCTTCAATGGTTTGTATGGGACAGCTGGTTTCTACCCTAAATTCCTGTCTGATTTGATTAATGACAATTATCTTATCTCATACAATGGTTGTGTACTGCAAATATTTGTAATCTATGGTTATGTAATGTGTGAATTTGCAACTTTAATGATAATGGCGTATGACAGGTTTGTTGCAATATGCAAACCATTGAACTATCACGCCATAATGACACTAACAAATACTGGCAGATTAATTTTATCTTCGTGGTTGTTTACCTTGACTACTGTGATCACTGCAATTACGTTAACAAGGAGGTTGGAATTGTGTGGGTCCCACATTGATAAATACTACTGTGACAACTGGTCAGTTGTGAAACTGTCTTGTGTACCAACTACAATTAATAATGTGTTTGGATATATTTTAATACTTTCATTAATAGCTCATGCTGTTTTTATTTTGTTTTCTTATATGAAATTGATCAATGCATGCATAAAATCACAGGAAAACAAGAAAATATTTATGAAGACCTGTTTACCACATTTACTTTCATTAATAAACTTTACGGTGGCTATTCTTTTTGACACATTGTTCAGTCGCTACGGATCAAGGGATTTCCCACAAAGTATACGTGACTTCCTGCAGCTGGAGTTTCTAATAATTCCTCCTCTTTTAAATCCCATTATATACGGGCTGAAACTGACCGAGGTACGTAAAAGAGTTTTTAAGAAATGTAAGGAACCAAAAATTAAAGACTGTAGACTGCATCGAAGAAAGAGATAATGTATTGTACACTGTACAATCTGTTTGTATATGCTGTTTGTATGTTTACTCTCTTCGCGTTTCACTGTTGTAGCTCATGGAAGGGTGGTACTGGAGCTTCTACACCACGTTTATCTTGTCATGTACTGTACCTCACTGGCGGCAGTGTAGTGTAATGGGGAAGGAGCTGGTCTTGTAACCTAAAGGTCACAGGTTCGAATCCCAGGTAGGACATTATTGGAATTGCTTCTGCGCAATGCTTCTGTATAAATGGATGTGATGTAAATGCTACGTAAAACCTGTGTTAATTAAAGTCGTTAAATGCCTGTAATGTAATGTACCTTCAGCATTCACAGAGCTGCAGGACCCTGGGCAGCGTCAGCCCCACTCGCAGAGATGGTGACAGCACGGCCATTAATCACAGCCTGCTACCCACTGTCTAATTGTTGAGTTCTGTAAAAGGCCTAACTCTCAGACCTGGAAGAGGAGGACCCCAGGTTCCTGGGTCTCCAGAGGTCCCCAACGGCCCCTGGTGTCTTGGCCTTCCCTGCCTACCATTGCAGGCATTGGACATTTTACTGCGTATTCCATTCTGTAACTCAGCACATCCTACCAAGCTTTATAATCTAATAATACTTTTAGAGCCATGTTGTCCAGCTAACTCAACAAAGCTGGCTAATTTGATTCTAATTCTAATTTCACTTTTTCTGTACAAAGCTGAATAATTTTTTTGTTTTTTTGTTTTTTTAATGAAAACCAATTTGTTTATTAGCATGTACTTAGCTAAATGCCATGTTTAACTGAATGTGATTTGCAAGGATTTAGATTTGGCATTCTGCCATCAAAAAATTGCACACATTTCCTGATGTAAGGAATACACAAAGATTCTCTGTGAGCTGCACTCACACGCATGGGGGAAGCTGTGGCTCGTTGCCAAATAATCACAGCTGTTAGCCATTGCTTAATTGCTGAGTTCTGTGAAAGGTCTAACTCTCAGACCAAGAAGCAGAAGGGCCCAGCCACAGCCAAACCCAATTTCCCTGGTCTCCAGTCATTTTGTCAAAGCTTAGCAGGTCTCTAAAGTCCTCCCCGCCCACCACTGCTGGGCCTCCCAGAGGGCCTCTCACCAACTGCCAACGCGAAGCTTCCAGAAAATCCTCCCCACGCACCACTGCTGGGCCTCTCACCAACTGCCACCGTGAAGCTTCCGGAAAGTCCTTTATCAACCACCACCGCGGCCCTTCTTGAGGGCATGGGCGTTTGCTTTGTTGTTTCCTTTCTGTACAGTTTGGTTTACTATTGTTAAGACAATCAATCAGCCATTGAACGGAGCGCACACCAAAAAAATATTCTCAACAAAAACATGTTTTCAGCGTGCAAAAAAGTTACTCCCCCATCATGCAAAGCACTGTCTATAAGCCATTAATGAAAACTTGCAAAATCTAGGTCTACTGTTAAAAGAATTGATATCAAATTGAGGCCAAGTTACAACAAACAACATTGGTTGGTTATTATTATTATTATTATATTTAGAAAATTGTGTATTATTTTTATTATGTATAATCAGATATTATTTTTTATTTAACATTGTAAAATAAATTATACTGTTGTACTTATTCGGCTAAACTTACTATGTGACCCACAAACATCCAGTACATTCATGGGGCAACATATCTGGATAGGTTAGTACAAATGGTTTACTGTAAAGTTAACTTTTAACTTTAGTTAAGGTCACTGGCCAGCTAGCTATTGTTCGGTATTTTTAGCTTTAATTATAGCTAAGTTAACAGGACAGAAGGTTTCTAGCTAGTGTGCTGTTGTAAACATCCAAATAGAATAGCTAGATAGTAAGTAGTTAAGTAGGTGACTAGTCAGCCGTTCAGTCCGTTATTGATGCCACATGCCAGTGCCGGCTAGCTAGCTACACTCCATAACGCTAGCAAAGAGCGTAAAGGAAACACTAGTTTCATATTTCATTTTAACTGAACTGAGCTGAAGTAAGCAGGTTAGCCAGCCATGCTGTTGGTTTAATGAAGCTGTGTAGCCAGCCAGCTATATGAATGAAACAAACGTGGCTATATAGCTGGCTACATAGTGTTTTGGTTAACAGTAGCCTAACAGTAGTCAACTGCAGTAATTCAATCTGACGTTTTATGGCCTACCTTGTATACTAGTAGCGTGGTGTGTCGTTCGTGAACAATCCGTTCCTTCAGAACAAATCTTTTTGGTGAACGAAAGGAACTGACACTATTTACGGATTTGTTCCTTTCATTCAGCTCTCAGTAAGTTAAATTGGGAGCTTGCCATTTGCTGAAGCTGTAGTTACTCCTCTTTATCAATCATTTTCACGATTGGGCTCTGCTGTCTGTAGTAGCCATTAGCCAACGACAGCAGTGATCCGCTTAAGCGCGGCGTGCTTTGCTCTCTGAGGGTGGACTTAAAGTGGGGACCGAATCCGTGGAGGAACTGGACCTGTCTTTGAGGACTGAATCCGTGAAGGAACTGGACATTATAGCCCCTTTTCCACTGCAGGGCCGAATGGTTCTGAGCACGGAGAGGAACTATCTAGCTATAATATGATACAGGAAACAACACAACGTAGTTTCCCAACACAAATACAAATAAAGACAAGGCATATCCGACAATCCCGCTGCAGCCACGCTAACCATTGCATTCAGTAGAATCCGTGAATTATGAGTCATTAAATTAGGACTATGAAGTTAGAGTGTAAATAATAATAAAATGATTATAATAATAAAACTTCTCAGAGCAACACTGACATTCTCTTTTTTGGAGGACACTTTGAATGAGGGAGTCTGCAAAGGGATTTTAATTCAATAAAACCAGAAAATCAACATTTGCTCACCTGTCCTAATGATCCTAAATAATTATATATTGCCCATGGGAAATTTTTTAAAATAAAAATTATAGAATTGAACATGTTCAAGTTCAAGGTTGGCCACAGTTGGTCAGGCCCTTAAGCCTATGTGATTTTTAATGCAGACTACAATGATCATTAAACTGTTTCCTTTATGTATTAGCCAAACAGACTGCTTAATCTGAATTGTAGAATGAAGTAAATTTTGGCAAAAGTCAGATTAGGAATGTGAGGTGCTCCTACTGTACTGTTTCATATTATTAATACCACTACTTCAGAGCTGTGAAGAACTGCACATGAAACCAGTTAGAAATGGTTTTAATGGTTTTACCAGTATAATCTTTGAAGCAATTAGACAGCTCATTAGACAAATAACAGTGCGTGTCTCTGTAGAGTTCTTTTTTTTTCTTTTTTTTTTTTGAATCCCATGATTATTCTCCCCTTGCGGTGAAGAATATAACTTCGGTGCAGTTGGCGATGGTGTTCACTTGCTGTACAGATTGTGAATGGCTGGGTCTTTTGAAAAGGTAACATTATTTATTAAGTAGAAAATTAGGTATGTGTATATCTTTAAATTACTTCTTAGAAGCATGCTAAGTAATAATTGCTGTACCATACGCTACTTACAGGGAAGTGTGTTTTACATTTTGGCACTTAGGACAGTAGAACTTTGTCAGTGGCAGATTCTGGAGATAACACCTATGGTTTAATTTTCCAGGTGTTCAAAAATGTCACTTCTGCATTTGAAATTAAAAGGTAATTGTCCAACAGTAAATTATAAATTTTAAATTATATGCAAGAATGAATGTTCATTTTTACTGTTGGAGATGCTGCCTGAAAAAAAATGAGTTATACAGAAATATAGTTGGCAAGCTTATGTTGTGCTTTACAATTTCCTTGGTTTCATGTTTTGCATTAATTTTTAATTAATATTTTCAACTTTCAGAGCATTTTTCAACAAGAAGTGTGAGATAACTGGAAGAAAAATGGAGAACTCATCTGCTGTTTTGACACTCTCTGGATTGCAAGAAGCAAGAACATACAGATACATTTACTTTTCCTTGACACTCTTTATTTACCTACTGATTATCGTATTTAACTTAACCCTGATCTTGATAATCTGCTTGGAGAGGGACTTGCATGAGCCCATGTATATCTTCCTGTGCAATTTGTGCATTAATGGACTATGGGGCACTGCTGGGTTCTACCCCAAAATCCTACTGGACATTCTGTCGGACGTTCATGTCATTACGTTCAGTGCTTGTTTGGCACAGACATTTGTAATCTACACTTTTGTCATGTGTGAGATACCGCTGTTAACTGTGATGTCATATGATAGGTATGTGGCAATTTGCAGGCCATTAGAATTCCACACAATCATGACCCCCCTAATGGTAAGAGGACTGTTGCTATATGCCTGGCTTCTTCCAATGACTGAGGCACTGGTCAGTATTATTTTAATGCAGAGGCTTCCCCTGTGCAGGTCTCACATTGACAAACTGTACTGTGACAATGGGTTCATAATGAAACTGTCATGTGTCCCCACCACCCTCAACAGTATGTGGGCGATAGTCATTCTGTCTGTGCATGTCTTACATGTATTACTGATACTGTATACCTACGGGCATATAGTAAGTGTTTGTCTGCGATCTAGTGAGGGGAGGGTCAAGTTCATGGAGACCTGCGTGCCACACCTAGTAACCTTGGCCAGTTTTCTTGCCGCAACACTCTTTGACTTCGTGTACAGCAGACACAACTCTAAAGTCCTTCCTCTCAGTTTGCGCAACTTCATGGCTGTAGAGGTCCTGGTGGTTCCCCCTCTGTTCAACCCCATTGTGTATGGACTCAGAATGAAGCAGATACGCACCAGAGTCAGCAGGCTCTTTAGAAACACCACTGAGTCACTCAGATTTGGAGGTAGGACAGAGTGGCATGAAAAGTGAATCTTCCACACACATGGAGATGGGTCTATTCAGAGAATGTAAATGCATCTGACAACAGACAGCGAAAGTGGCCAGTACAGATCAAACAGCAATTAAATGGTTAGAAAATAAAATTTCTAATGCTTGGATTGTTGTTGTTTTAACCCTTTAGACAGCTGTAAAATCCTACAGACTATATTAAGAATCATTTGTAAAGAAAATCACTAGTTAAGTAACATGTTTCACTGCAACTTCACAGTGAATCTGTGTGACAAAAACAGACACCAAGATGCTTGGTTTTAAAACACAGTGTTAAATCAATTCTAATAAAGTACATTTTATTCTGATCAATTACATTTCATCTCTCTTTGATTCATATACATCAAACAGATCCATTTGACAGAAACAACTTAACACTGAAAATTTTATGTTCATTAGCTGACAGCAAGGTAAGTAAAATATGTGATGTAAAAGGGTAGGTCTGCTATTTTAAGTGTACTTTATCTGTTTGTGCTCACAGGTTTTTTGTTTTTCAAATCACTACTCCATTGTTCTTCACAAAACATCAATAGGCTATTTTGTTGTTATATGGCACCATCTTTTGGTCAATATTTAAAATGACCGACATAAACTTGCATTCAGGTGTGTGAGAAGGTCAAAGCAGGCAGACAATGGCTTGGACATATTCAGCAGTATAATGACACATGTTGGGAGAGCCCTTTATAATTTCACATTAAAATAGCAAATCGTGTAGATATTTCCAAAAATGCCTAATTTATAAAACGCAACATGTAATATGCAACCAAACACCAATGACAACAGAATCAAGTTTTTCAAACAAGGAATGTGTATGGATGCAGAATGTTAAAACATGCAAAAATGTATGATATTTTTAGAAATCACTCACTGGCATTTGTTCAGACATTATGACTGCTCAGGACAAACCATGCATCGCTATACCACTCAAGCAGCCTTAAATGGACAAGCAACTCAGGAGTCTCTTATGAGTGACTGTGAGACGTTTTGTGTTTCTAAAATAATGAAAGTGTCATACATAGTTGATGATTTTAATTTGTGTGCTTAATTTGTCTCCAAGCCCAATATTAGCAAGTGATAGCAAAGGACAAAATCCTGAAGATACTGTGGCCCTCAAAGACTGGATTTTTTCAATCCCTGCTTTTGGTCACTCAGTGTGTTGGATGTGACCTAAAATTTCTTGGACACAAACATTTACAGGGATTCCTAAATAAGAATATACAAAATGGACCATGTGACATTAAAATAGTTTGTTTCTGTGAAAGATATTTTGTGGGTTTTTTGTTATGAGGCAGCAGCAGGCTTACAGCATGTATGGTAGGACTGACGAATGGAGGAATGACTAAATATTTTACTGAAAAAATGTTATAAACCTCCTGCTTATGCCTTCACCTGAAGCAGATGTTTAAATAAAACTGCAGATTTAGCTTAAATGTCAAACAGTTACAGTAGCAGACACTCTGTCACAGAGCTTCTCACATTTTATTTGGCATACGAAATGAAATTTACAGAGTTGATTATTTACAGAAGCAACACCAGCTGAATTCTTTGTTCAAAGTTTAACAACAGAGCCCTGCCAAGTAAATAAACTGCAAACGCACTATTACAAGCTCAGTTCCCCTACCATTGTACTACACTGCCACCCAGAGCAGAAACATTGCATATCATGATACAGCCCATTGGCTGTGTCATATGGCAGCACATCTCTTCAGATTGCACCATGTCTCTGTCATGGTTCTGTGTTTCTGTTTTTGTTTTCCCCTGTTGGGCCGCCAGATGTCAGCACTTCTGTTTTGTGTCCTGCTCGTTCCCCTGTTCGTTAATTGTATTATTGCTTTCAATTATTTAATTATTGTTTCTGCTTGTGTCTCCTTGTTCCCACCCTGTATTGGTTTGATTGTTGATTGTGCCCTCCTGTGCCTTGTTGGTTTTGAGTCTATTTAAGTCCTTTGTCTCCCTGACTCGGGTGCTGGCTCCTTGTTTTTCTGAATGCATTTTATGTGTGTTTCTGCCTGCCCGTGTTTTGACCTGCTTGTGTGTTTCTGACTGTGTTTCCGCCTGTGTGTTTCTGCCTGTTCGTTCCTGCCTAGTTTCTGTCCTGCCCGTGTTCTGCTGTGTGTTTTGAATTTTGAGTTTTCCGTTTTGTTGTTTTGGAAGTGCCCTGCGTGGCCTTTTTAATTTCCTGTTTTTTTTGTTTTTTTTTTTGTTCCTTGTCGTGTAAGTAAAGTCTTAATTTTCCCTTTTTGAGTTTGTGTCATTTTTACTCTGCGTTTGAGTCCTCCTTACCCGTTACGTGACTGTCTCCCCTGGCCCTTTTTAACTGTCTTATTTGTCTATTCTTGTATTTGCTTTTGAGGCAGCAATTTTATAGACATAGCTGGGTGAAGATATGTCAGCTGTGTAGTGGCTCTTAGTCCCTAAAATTAATTGTTGGTTTGTTCAGCTAACTAAACTTGTTTAAAAATGAGCCTTCTGTCCCTTCTTGCTGATATGACAATAATACAATTTAGTAGACCAACACTTAGATATTCCTTTTTGGAGGACACTCTGAATAAGGGATTCTGCAAGGGATTTTAATTCAACGAAAACATAAAACCAGTATTTTGCCACCTGTCCTAATAATCCCAAATAACTATATAAAGCCCGTGGGACCATTTTGTATATTGATTAGAGAACTGAACATGTAACTCAGTTGCTAGTTTCCATAAGTGGCCAGTTAAAGTCTTAGGCTGGCTACTGCTTTTGGTCAGGAACTTAAGCAAAGTTCTTCATCTCAACTGTAGATAAACTATGGTATAAATTTGCCCTCAATGTGTTTACTAATATGTGATTCTTAAAGCAGAAGCTTTCCATAAAGGGACTATGTTACAATGATCATTCAACTGTTGCATTCAAGCATCAGTCACCAGAATGCCTAATCTGAAATATAGAATGATCTGTTTAAAATTTGACAATCCTAATTAGGAATGTGCGGTGGTTCTCCATTGTTTCCTATCATTAATATCTATACTTCAGAGCTGAGAAACAACCCATGAAACCAGTAGGGAATGTTTTTTTTAAATGTAAACTGTAGGACCAGTATAATCTCTGAAGCAGTTGAAGCTCATTAGACAGCTAACAGTGTGTGGCTCTGTGGAGTGTTTTTATTTTTCTTTTTTTTAATCCCATGATTATTCTCCCCTCACGGAAAAGAATAAAACTTCGCTGTGGTTGGCGATGGTGTTCACTTGCAAAGAACAGATTGTGAATGGCTGGGTCTTTTGAAAAGGTAACATTATGTATTAAGTATGAAATTACTCATATGTATACAGTTAATTATTTTTGAACCATGCTAAGTATTCATTGCTGTACTTTACAATATGTGCAGAGAAGTGTATGTTCATGGGGTTTTTCAATTGATATTTACCTAGAGTTTATGCAGAAAATAAATAACTTGTGTATTTAACTCATCTAATCACACTAATTTTCTCACTGTGAAAAGAAAAAATGTTTGCTTGAAAATGAGAATCTCCAAATTAGTGCAAACTATTGCCTTTGATGCTTTGTGTTTCTAAGTGTAACTTGATAAGCCAGCAGAGCAGATAGTTGATTTTACTAGCTTATTATAAAAATATGGGAAGCAGATTTTTGTATTGTTGGTAGCTAGTTGACATTTGCCTCAAATACTCAATTGCTTTAATCCAAAATCGATTAATAATAGCTGACATTCATTGTTTACTATTTATTTTAAAAGGGGACCATCCGTATGTGGCTAGCTGGCTGCCATCGTCCAGATCCATTTTTTGATATTTTTTAAAAAATCATTCAATGCAACCTATTGGACATAAACATTTAAATGCGAAAGTATTAGGACAGTGGCACATTTTTCATGCTTTGGCTCTGTACTCCCACACATTGGATTTAAAATAAAAGAATTGAATATCACCATAAAATGCAGACAGTGTGCTTTCATTTGAGGGTTTTTACATCAGTCTTGAATGGTCTGGCTAGAAGTTATAGGTCTTTTTATGCGTAGTTCCTCCATTAAACTGCACTTCCCCAATAGTCAAAAAATCAGATATATGAGAGAAATGCTGAAATTTGCTAGAAATTATATATTTAAAAAGAAATATTTTTGCCAATTTGAATTTTTTTCTGGCCCCTTTTGAAAATGTAAAATTTGGCGATTATCAGTAGTAACATTCACCCACTTAGGACAGTTGACCTATGTCAGAGTCAAATTCTGGAAATATCCTCTCCAAGCACTTACAGTATGGGTTAATTTTCCAGGTGAACAGAAATTTCACTTCAGTATTTGAAATTTTTTTAAATTACATGCCAAAACAAATGTTAGTTTTCACTGTTGGAAATGCTGCCTGAAAAAAAGCGATTATACAGAAGTATAGTTTGCAAGTGCATGTTGTGATTTACAATGTACTTGGTTTCATATTTTGAATTAATGTCTTACATTAATATTTTCTAATTTCAGAGCATTTTTCAAAAAGAAGTGTGACAACAGGAGGAAAAATGGAGAACTCATCTGATGTATTGACACTCTCTGGATTGCAAGAAGCAAGAACATACAGATACATTTACTTTTCCTTGACTCTCTTTATTTACCTACTGATTATCATATTTAACTTCACCCTGATCTTCATAATCTGCTTGGAGAGGGACTTGCATGAGCCCATGTACATCTTCCTGTGCAATTTGTGCATTAATGGACTATGGGGCACTGCTGGGTTCTACCCCAAAATCCTACTGGACATTCTCTCGGATGTTCATGTCATCTCGTACAGCGGCTGTGTGGCACAGGAATTTGTAATCTACACTTTTGTCATGTGTGAGATACCGCTGTTAACTGTGATGTCATATGACAGGTATGTGGCAATTTGCAGGCCATTAGAATTCCACACAATCATGACCCCCCTGATGGTAAGAAGACTGTTGCTATGTGCCTGGCTTCTTCCAATGACTGAGGCATTGGTCGCTCTTTCTTTAACACTGAGGCTTCCTCTGTGCGGCTATCACATTGACAAGCTGTACTGTGACAATGGGTTCATAATGAAACTGTCATGTGTCCCCACCACCCCCAATGCTGCGTGGGGGATAGTTATAGTGTCTGTGCATGTCTCACATGTATTACTGATACTGTATACCTACGTGCATATAGTAAGTGTTTGTCTGCGATCTAGTGAGGGGAGGGTCAAGTTCATGGAGACCTGCGTGCCACACCTAGTAACCATAGCCAGTGTTCTTGCCGCAACACTCTTTGACCACATGTACAGCAGACACAACTCTAAAGTCCTTCCTCTCAGTTTGCGCAACTTCATGGCTGTAGAGTTCCTGGTGGTTCCCCCTCTGTTCAACCCCATTGTGTATGGACTCAGAATGAAGCTGATACGCACCAGAGTCAGCAGGCTCTTTAGAAACACCACTGAGTCACTCAGATTTGGAGGTAGGACAGAGTGGCATGAAAAGTGAATCTGCCACACACATGGAGATGGGTCTATTCAGAGAATGTAAATGCATCTGACAACAGACAGCGAAAGTGGCCAGTACAGATCAAACAGCAATTAAATGGTTAGAAAATAAAATTTCTAATGCTTGGATTGTTGTTGTTTTAACCCTTTAGACAGCTGTAAAATCCTACAGACTATATTAAGAATCATTTGTAAAGAAAATCACTAGATAAGTAACATGTTTCACTGTAATTTCACAGTGAATCTGTGTGACAAAAACAGTCACCAAGATGCTTGGTTTTAAAACAGTGTTAAATCAATTCTAATAAAGTACATTTTATTCTGATCAAGTACATTTCATCTCTCTTTGATTCATATACATCAAACAGATCCCTTTGATAGAAATAACTTAACACTGAAAATGTTATTATGTTCATTAACTGACAGCAAGGTAAGTAAAATATGTGATGTAAAAGGGTAGGTCTGCTATTTAAAGTTTATCTTATCTGTGTGTGCTCACACTTTTTTTGTTTTTCAAATCACTACTCCATTGTTCACAAAACATCAATAGGCTATTTTGTTGTTATATGGCGCCATCTTTTGGTCAATATTTAAATAGACCGATATAAACTTGCATACAGGTGTGTCAGAAGGTCAAAGCAGGCAGACAATGGCTTGGACATATTCAGCAGTATAATGACACATGTTGGGAGAGCCCTTTATAATTTCACATTAAAATAGCAAATCGCGTGGATATTTCCAAAAATTCCTAATTTATAAAACGCAACATGCAATAAGCAACCAAACACTGACAACAGAATTTAGTTTTTCAAACAAGGAATGTGTACGGATGCAGAATGTTAAAACATGCAAAAATGTATGATATTTTTAGAAATCACTCACTGGCATTTGTTCAGACATTATGACTGCTCAGGACAAACCATGCATCACAATACCACTCAAGCAGCCTTAAATGGACAAGCAACTCAGGAGTCTCTTATGAGTGACTGTGAGAAGTTTTGTGTTTCTAAAATAATGAAAGTGTCATACATAGTTGATGATTTTAATTTGTGTGCTTAATTTGCCTCCAAGGCCAATATTAGCCAGTGATAGCAAAGGACAAAATCCTGAAGATACTGAGGCCTTCTCACATTTTATTTGGCATATGACATGAAATTTACACAGCTGATTATTTACAACACCAACACCAGTTGAATTCTTTGTTCAAAGTTTAACAACAGAGCCCTGCCAAGTAAATAAACTGCAAACACACTATTATCAGCTCAGTTCCTCCACCATTGTACTACACTGCCACCCGGATCAGAAACATTGCATATCATGATACAGCCCAGTGGCTGTGTCACTTGGCAGCCTGTCTGTTCGAACTGCAGTGTCACCCCTGGCCCTTTTTAACTGTCTTATTTCTCTCTTCTTGTATTTGCTTTTCAGAAGGCAATGTTATAGGCATAGATGTGTAAAGACATGTCAGCGATGTAGTGGCTTCTACTTTTGATTCTTAAATTAATTGTTCGTCTGTTCGGTTAACTTTAAATTTGATGTTTAGAAATGGGCCTTCTGTTCCTTCTTGCTGATATCACAATATTAAAATGTATTAGACCAACCCTGAGATTCTCACTGTTGAGGATACTCTGAATAAGGGAGAGTGCAAAAGGGATTTTAATTCAATAAAAACATAAAACCAACATTTTGCCACCTATCCTAATAATCCCAAATAACTATATAATTCCCGTGAGACAATTTTTTTTTTTTAATTAGCGAACTGAACATGTACCTCAGAAATTGCAGGTTCAATTTTTAGGCTGGCCACTGCTGTTGCTCAGGCTCTTAAAGCTGGTACTAATATCAACTGTAATTAAACTATGGTGTAAATTTGCTCTGAATATGTTTACATGTATGTGATTTTTAACGCAGCAGCTTTCCATAAGGGGATGGTGTTACAATGATCATTCAACTGTTGCATTTAAGCATCAGTCAACAGAATGGCTAATCTAAATTATAGAATTATCTGTTAAAAAAATGTGGGCGGCATGGTGGTGCAGTGGGTAGCATTGTTGCCTCGCAGCACGAAGGTCGTGGGTTCAAATCTCGGCTTGGGGCCTATCTGTGTGGAGTTTGCATGTTCTCCCTGTGTCCGCGTGGGTTTCCTGCAGGTACTCCGGTTTCCCCCCACACTCCAAATACATGCAGGTAGGCCGATTGGAGGCCCTAAATTGCTCATAGGTATGAATGTGTGAGTGAATGGTGTGTGTGCCCTGTGATGGATTGGCGGCCTGTCCGGGGTGTGTTCCTGCCTCTCGCCCGGTGCGTGCTAGCGTGGGCTCCAGTGCACTCCGCGACCCTGCTCGGGACAGGCGGGTACAGATAATGAATGGATGGATGTTGAAAAAATTTGACAATATCCAGATTAGGAATGTGCGGTGGTTCTCCATTGTTTCATATCATTAATATCTGTACTTTAGAGCTGAGACAGACTGCCCATGAAACCAGTAGGGAATGTTTTTTTAAATGTAAACTGTAGGACCAGTATAATCTGAAGCAGTTGAAGCTCATTAGACAGATAACAGAGTGTGTCTCTGTAGAGTTATTTTTTTTTAAATCCCATGATTATTCTCCCCTCATGGAGAAGAATAAAACTTCGCTGTGGTTGGTGATGGTTTTCACTTCCAAAGTACAGACTGTGAATGGCTGGGTCTTTTGAAAAGGTAACATTATTTATTAAGTATGAAATTACTCATGTGCATACAGTTTATTTATTTTTTTGAAGCATGCAAGTATTTCTTGCTGTACCATACAATATGTGTAAGGAACTGTATTTTCAGGGTTTTTTTTTTATTATTGGTATTTACCTGGAGTTACCTGCAGTATATGTGTATTCAACTCTTTTAATTTTACCAAGTGTTTGCTGAAACAATTTCCTTGAGAAAATGAGAATATTTCCAAATTAGTGCAAACTATTTTTTATTTTTATTTTTTTTTTAAATATTAGTGCAAACTAACTTTGAAGCTATATTGTGGTTCTAAGTGTAGCTTGTTAAGGCAACAGAGCAGATAGCTGATTTGACTAGCTCATTATACAAATATGGGAAGCATATTTTCATATTGATTGTAGCTAGGTGACACTGGACTCAAATACTCAATTGTTTTAATCCAAAGCAATTAATAATAACCGACATTATTTACTGGTTATTTTGAAAGTGGACCATCTGTACATGGCTAGCTAGTAGCCTACATTACAGACCTGTAATATAGGCACATTTTTTGTTGTTTTGCTGTTTTGAAACAATGAATAAAAATAAAGTTCACACTGTCAGCTTTAATTTGTTGGTTTTTACCAACAACCCATATTTGGTAATCTGTGTTGGAATTATAGCCCTTTTTATACATTAACCCACATTTCCCTAATAGCCATAGATGCAGATGTCTGAAAGAAATGCTGAAATTAGCTAGAAATTATACATTTAAAAATTGAAGATATTACAAATTTGAATTTTTTGCTGCCACATTTTTTTTAATACTGACAGTTTGGCACTTTGGCCAGCAGTCAGTGGCAAATTCTGGAGATATCATCCCCAAGAACCTATGGGTTAATTCAGTATTTGAAGTTAAAAATTTGAATGTTCAACATTAACCTCTCATAAGTTCTTTTTTGATGTTGGAAATGCTGCCTTAAAACATTGTTAATTATACAGAACTTCAGTGAGCAGTGGAATGTTGTGGTATACAAAGTCCTTGGTTTCATATTTTGCATTAATGTCTTACATTAATATTTTCTACTTTCAGAGCATTTTTCAAAAAGAAGTGTGACAACAGGAGGAAAAATGGAAAACTCATCTGATTTATTGACACTCTCAGGATTGCAAGAAGCAAGAACATACAGATATATTTACTTTTTTTTTACTCTCTTTATTTACCTACTGATTGTCATACTAAATGCAACCCTGATCGTGATAATATACTTGGAGAGGGACTTGCGTGAGCCCATGTATATTTTCCTGTGCATTTTGTGCATTAATGGACTATGGGGCACTGCTGGGTTCTACCCCAAAATCCTACAGGACATTCTCTCGGATGTTCATGTCATCTCGTACAGCGGCTGTGTGGCACAGATTTTTGTAATCTACACTTCTCTCTTGGTTGAGGTACCGCTGTTAACTGTGATGTCATATGACAGGTATGTGGCAATTTGCAGGCCATTAGAATTCCACACAATCATGACCCCCCCGATGGTAGGAAGACTGTTGCTATATGCTTGGCTTCTTCCAATGACTGTGGTACTGGTCAGTATTATTTTAACACTGAGGCTTCCCCTGTGCAGGTCTCACATTGACAAACTGTACTGTGACAATGGGTTCATAATGAAACTGTCATGTGTCCCGACCACCCTCAATACTGCGTGGACGTTAGTCATTGTGTCTGTGAATGTCGTACATATATTACTGATACTGTATACCTACGGGCATATAGGAAGTGTTTGTCTGCGATCTAGTGAGGGGAGGGTCAAGTTCATGGAGACCTGCGTGCCACACCTAGTAACCTTGGCCAGTGTTATTGTCGCAGAACTCTTTGACTTCGTGTACAGCAGACACAGCTCTAAAGTCCTTCCTCTCGGTTTGCGCAACTTCATGGCTGTGGAGTTCCTGGTGGTTCCCCCTCTGTTCAACCCCATTGTGTATGGACTCAGAATGAAGCAGATACGCACCAGAGTCAGCAGGCTCTTTAGAAACACCACTGAGTCACTCAGATTAGGAGGTAAGACAGAGTGGCATGAAAAGTGACTCTACCACACACGGGGTTGGACCTATTCAGAGAATGTAAATACATCTGACAACAGACAGGGAAAGGGGCCAGTACAGATCAAGCAGCAAATAAATAGTTAAAAACAAGATGTCAAATGCTTGGATTATAAATGTGTTAACTCTTTAGACAGCAGTAAAACTCTACAAGCTATATTATTAATATTTCCAAAGAAACATTTGTTTCCATATTTAAAATTCAAAACAAAACCAGTGTAGTATAATGGCTAAGGAGTTGGTCTTGTAACCTAAAAGTCGCAGGTTTTATTCCCCGGTAGGACACTGTCGTTGTACCCCTGAGCAAGGTGCTTAACCTGCATTGCTCCAGTATATATCCAGCTGTATGACTGGATACAATGTAAGTCGCTCTGGATAAGAGCGTCTGCTAAATGCCTGTAATGTAATGTAATGTAGTTAACATTTAAATGAAAATCCACAGAGATCTGTGAATCTGTGTGACAAAAGCAGTCACTCAGATGCTTGGTGCTAAAACACAGTGTTAAATCAATTCTGACAGAGTACATTTGATTCTGATAAAATACATTTGATCTGTCTTTGATCATATACATCCAACAGATTCCTCTGGTAAGAACAACCTGACAAATAACTCTGAATATGAGTTCATTAGCTGACAGCAAGCTAACTCAAAATGTATAAATGTTAAAGTTATTTAACGTTTACTCATAGTTTGCACACTGTTTTTTTTTTTTCAAAATTGCATTTAAGCAACAAAAAATAGTATTCAAAGGATCACTTGCCGCTGCTCGTTTTAAAATGTTAATGATTTTTTATGATATGGCCCCATCTTGTGGTCAATATTTTAAAATGACCCAAATAAATTTCTAGACGTGTGAAAGGTCAAAGTTGGCACCATGGCTTGGGCATATTCAGCAGTACAATAAAGACACATATTTTGAGTGCCCTTTATAATTTCACATTAAAACAGAAAATGGCGCGGACATTTCCAAAAATGCCTAATTAATAAATAAATAGTTATGGCTCATTTGATGACGAGGTGTTGAGCTCAGATGCATTTTATATTTTCACGCGTTTGAGAACACATAATCACGCAGTTTGAAATGAGCATTGTTCATATTTGGGAGTGTCATCTCACCCCTTTAAGCACATTTTGAAGTGCACTCGGTGCCGGTTTTGGGCACGGGCAGTCACCATCTATCCAATAAAACGAATTAGTGAAATGGGGGTTCGTGGGTGGAAGAAACACATGGCAGGACTTTTATTAACTGACCCTTGGATTGTTCATTCCTGGTTTTCACGGCGTACGGTTCTTCACTTTTGTTAGTTTCATATTTTAATGGCCTTTAGGGTAGTTTTGTTCTTGTTTGTCTAACTTAGTTTGATAGTCTTTAGGGCAGTTTTGTTCTTGTTTGCCTAACTTAGTTTAAATGTACTTCCATGGTCTTTAGGGTAGTTTTGTTCTTGTTTGTCTTAGTTTCATGTTCTGTAGGGTAGCTGAAAAATTGTCAATTGAGCCTGCATTTATTGCACTTGTCTCTCTGGGGACTATACTCTCCCCTTCTAGGGAATTACTGCACTTCAATCCCACATCTTTGCACTTGTGTTTGCTCTGGATAACAGCTTCTGCTAAACATCAGTGAAGTAAGGGTTTCTAGATACTCCTAAGCATCATATCATTTACATTTTATCATCTCATTATTTGCTGGTCAAATCAATTTTTGTTTTTTTCAAACCGAAAATATATTGTATTGAAATATAACGTTCTGAATGTATGGTAAAAATTCATCATCCACCAAAAAAGTGCTATGCTGTACATTTGCATAATAAATAGACATGTTTATTTACTGTACTATGAAACAGCAACACAACAATAATGACACTTTACAGAAGCATTAAAGCAATAAAATATCTATGATACATCTATAAACAAAACAAGAACAAAAACAAAAATTACGAAAAAACTCAGACGGAATAAATAAACTAAGAACAGCTAAACAAAGTGAACAACTAATCCCACTTACAAAGAAGAGGTACATTAAACTAGAATACATCACTCTGTAATAATCTCTTGTGAACTCTGGAACTCTGGAACAGATCATAAGCACATTTCAATCTAGAGGATAAACCCTGGACCAGTCAGTCTTCAGCAAACAGACTACAGTAGCATTTCCCGATCATACATAATCTTACATTTCCCTCCACAAAGCGGCACTTCATCTGAAAGGTTTACGAATGAAAAGTAAAATGATGGTTTATGTACATAAGAATTACACAAAAGCTATTTGGCAAAAGGAAACTCAAGTTGTGTCCCCTTGCTTATTTTACCCGCCTATTCTTCGACAATCATTTTGTCCAATTTGTGCTTTTGGGTGAAAAATGTAGCAACCAAATCAAGCAACAACAAAAAAAAGTTATTGTAAATGAACATTGTTCGCCGTTTCAACAAGAAAGAAAGTAAAATGGTTTTTTGGTTTTAGCTGACAAAAAAAATGCATTTTTGTAACACTTTTTGCAATGATTGCCACTTCAGACTATAAGCATTAATGATGAAACAGTCACTCACATTCCTGGTCTTGGTGGGGTTTACTGTACACTGTGGTCTTACTTTCACAACACAGCTTAACTGGTTCATTTGAATTATTCAGCCGAGTTCTCTTTGGTTGCTTACAAATTGACACGCCCGTCTACAGCCTTTGGGGCCTAATTGGTTGACAGTGAAGTTTCGATTTGTGCTAACGCAAAGTATAAGCATGTGCATGCATTGCATGTCTTATCAGCACATGTGAGTACAACATGCATCCAACTGCATTCATTTGTAGTCTAAGCAGTAGCTTTCCATTGTAAGTGAGCAGTTATTTTCTCAGGGTTTTGATGTCAGGTTGCCATTGATCTAGGATGGACTCATCTGTAATACTAATATTAGTGTGTTGTAATAATAGTAATGATATAATTATTATAACTGCTATAAGACACCCTGAGACAGATGAAAACAGAGGTCTGGCCACACAGTGTAAAAGCAACATTTTCACACGATTTGGACAAATATAGCCATGACACTATTTTTTTTATTACAAGTGACCATGCTGGAGAGGTAAACATATGCAGTTGCGATAAAACAATCACAGAAGAGGTTCACCCTGTACAGATATACCACATTGCACAAGTCTCCTAAACAATTATAGTATATTAGTATTATAGTATATTCTTTCCTGAAATAATACTTTCTGTGAAAACAAAAATGAACTTCGACCCTGACTTTTTGCATTTCAAGAAATGCACTGTCCATCAAGTACTGGCATCCCCCCCAGTCTGATTAATGAAACTGGATCCAGTGAGGTATGCAAAAAAAATTAAATCATCCCTAAACGCAGAAGCTAGCACGCACGCTAGCTCTGCAGCAAAGCTTACCCCCGTTTTGCAATCACTGCAACACCAGAAATCAGAATGACTCACACTGCATTCCACAGTAGCTCAAAGCACAGTGGACGTCTCGTTTAAACGCTAGTGGCAGGGAAATGGGTGGAAATGGTACCTGGCTGTTAAACTTAATAATACCAGAGAAGCCCCCCCCCCACCCCCCTTACACAGATCTTCGAGTGAGGTTGTTCTTGTCCGGTTCAAGGAACTCTTCAACCAGTGCTTCTGTAACCTTACATAGCTCCTCCTCCATGCTGGAGATGTCCCTGAGAATTCCACAGGAAGTTAATAATTTTTTCAAAAGTTAACCGTCAATAAACCACAAATCTTGTGAACAGCACTCATATTCCACTAATCTTATTTTAATCGCTGAGCACCAACCAACAAATATGTCACACAGCTCCTCGACATCTTAAGCCTCCTCCGTGTCCTGTCAGAAATAGTCCCTCCATTACATTATTCTAACTGTAGGTTTCCATAAGAACCGGTAGTTTCCCCCTTCAATGTAATGGGCTTTGAAATCATTATATGGAGGGCATCAGATAAATAGAAACAATTTTTATCATTGTTATTGTTATTATTATTAGCATTATTATTATTATAATAATTATTATTATTATTAGCATTATAATAATTATTTGTATTATGAGTATTAGCATTATTATTATTATTATTATTATTGCCATTATCATTATTGTTAGTATTATTATTATTACTCCTACCTCTTCCCAGGGGGAGCACAGAACTCTGTGTAGAATTTGATCTTGGGCTCCGTGCCGCTCGTCCTCAGTGTAGCCACGATCCCGTTCTGGAAAGAGAAGGTGACCATTTGGCTGTTCTTTGTCACAGGAAGCACCTATATGGGCAAAACGAAGTGCACTTTACACATTAGCATGCACTGACAGGCCCGCATGGGTCCCGTCAGCAATTCACTTCATGCCTCTGCATTACTCGCACAACGTAACCATAAAACCACAAGCTATGAAATAAATAGAATGTTTTTTTGTTTTTTTTTAAAAGATCTCAGGAAAGCTATTTATTTGAAATACTTTAGCCTTTCAGACAGCAAAATGATTCCTGCAGGTCACTAACAATTTCAACATTAAAATCCATTTCCAAAAACCAAAATTCATTTCTTATGATTCAACAGATCGGTTAGTAGCAATCATATGTTTCTCAGGGATCTGTATGGGATTGTTTTCAATTTTTTCAGTATCTAAACAGTTCAAGTGAGCAGATACTTATTTGATCCAGGTCTGAATGATTGGCAAATCTGGTAACACTTTAGTGTGGGGGATCCCCTGCATAACGCCCTCATAAGCACAATATAATTGCCAAAGTCATGTAACTATATTTATGCTATGAGTCATAAATTACAGAATAATTACAAAAGTATTTTTTTTCCCCTAATGTAAAATGTTGTTCCACATTTAACTTTTTAATTATTAATTTTATTGAGTATCATCTCCTATTTTAATGTGTTAATCCGATTTTTAGAAAAAGAGAGAAATATGCCCTAGCAAAACACGTTTAATCAATTTAAATTTAATAGCAGGGTTATGTGAACGACTTTTAAGATAGAAGATGGGGCCAACACAAAGCATGCTAATTTACCATAGAACCGCTGGTGAATGAGTGCACGAGAACACCAGTCAAGAGGCTAAATAATACATTTCCCTGAGTCTGCCCCTTCGGTGGTGTTCCATACGCTTGACTCACACATTTCTGGTTGGGCTGGCTGCTGTCGTATCCTGTGGTCACATCCCTGATGTGTGAAATGCTGTACCCTCTGCAGGACTTGGGGTACGCCGCCTCGCCCTCCCAATTTCGGAGACGGGTGAATATCCTCTTGATAGTCGGAGGGTCGCGGCAGACGACGTAGGATGTTTTTGAGATGTGCGTACCGTAACTGAAAGACAACCGTGGCAACCGTTAAAGAAACCAAACAAGGCCGCAAAGGTGTGTCAGAGAAAAAACTTGATACTCTATAAGGTATCAAAATGATGCTAGGGTGCATGTGTTATGGAAATAACAGACCTCAGGTTTTTTTTTTTTTTGTTGTTTTTTTTTAAAGTAAATGTAAATTTTTTTTACCAAGTAATGTTCACCTAATGGGAATGTGTGGTTGCAAATTTTGTTTCACATTCCGAGCTACAAAAAAATAACATTTTTTGCAAAATAAAAAATAAAAAATAAAAAATAAAAAATAAAAAATAAAAAATAAAAAATAAAAAATAAAAAATAAAAAATCTGAAACTCACATTTCAAAAATGTTAGCCAGCTGCCGGCTCAGGGTGAGGTTTTTGGAGTGGAGGTAGGCCGCCATTTCCGCCACCACCACTGCCGCGCTCACTCCGTCTTTATCGCGGACCACGCTGCCGCACATGAACCCTGAAACCCAGATCAGATCAGTGTGCGTGTGCGTGCGTGCGTGCATGTGAGCATGCGTGTGTGTGTGTGCATGCGTGTGAGTTTGTGTGTGTGTGTGTGTGTGTGTGCATGCGTGTGCACGTGTGTGTGTGTGTGCGCAATAAGAGGATTAAGGTGCCCAATGTACACATATCTACACAGCTGTGTGTTGCACAACAGCAAAATAAATACATAAATAAATCTTCCTTTCCTGTTCAAGCCAAAGGAAAAGCTCGGTCTCCTTCTTAAGCTGCAACACCAAGCCGCACTGCTCGTAAAGCTAGCCTTAATGTAATCCAGTTACAAGAGCAGAACAAAAGGGCTACAGAACACAAGCCTTCATTTCAGCAGCTATACATACCTATGGACTCTTCAAAGGCAAAGAGCACCACCTTCCCTTGCTTTTCCAGCTCATGGATCTTATTTCCAGTCCACTTGAAGCCCGGTAACGTTTCCTAAAGTAAAATATAAATCATGTTAAATGGAACCAGAGTGATATTCATAGCCTGAGCGCGTGTGCAAAGCCAAATCTTCCTCCCCTTTACCCCGCAATACACTGTCACAGACTGGAGAAAAATCGAAAAAATTCCCCCCAATGCTTTTTTAAGACATCAATGGGAATAGAATATACTTTTAATAGAATACATTGATTGTGCACTACAGTAAGCGCTACTATACTGCGCTTTGTCAGAAGAGCTCGCAGGTCTGCTGGTATAAAAATAATAATAATATGATGATGAAAAAGCTAAACACAAAGAAATCAAAAATACATATCAACACAAGAAATCTAAAAACATCACATACTGAAATTCAGGTTGGTCGGGGGGTACTCTTTTGATAAGAGGGTACTGATGAATCCAACAGAAAACAAGTATGATGTAAACAAAGCCCATTAAAAATAAGTAGATAATCATCACGTTAATGCCAGTGTGTGTACAAGGCACACTGGCCAACACCTTCACATTGAATTCTGTTCAATTTAACAATTTGAATTTCCTCTCAAATTTCGAAATTCTACCTCGTACTGGAACCCCTCCACCTGTGCGAAGGCCTGGAGGATTTTGGAGGAGACGGTCGTGGCCATCATGCAGACCCTTTGAGTGTCGGCCGGGTCCGGGTGTGTTTCCCGCCAGTTAAACAGCATCCACCAGCCCAGCAGCGCAGCCAGCTCATTGCCCGTGAATACCCGCCACTCACAACTTCACAGCCAATAGAAGGAGAGGGAGGGAAGAGGGTAAAAACAAGCCGTTCAGATTAATTCATTATAAACAGACCTGGGTCAAATACGTATTTGTTTTGGATTCAAATACTTTTCTACACTTTACTGATCTTGTCTGGTGCATTAGAACCAATGAAATGCTCTCAAAAAGTGCAAACCCCGCCTTCTGGTCACCTTCTTGGCAGGCTCAATTACACCAGGCAAGATCAACAGAGCACAGAAACGTATGTGAATCCAAAACAAATACGTATTTGACCCATGTCTGATTATAAAACAGCCAAATCCAAACCAAGGAAAAGAAAAATATATGCCCTCAAAATCTGTATGTTTATCATTACTCATTATTTCAAAAGAACCATGAGTCAATGGCTCCAGTCAGACACCCTGCTAGGCTGTTGAATGCCATATCGGTGAAAATCAATAATGGAAAATGTGCTATAAAAACCATGAAGCCCCTACAACAACAAAAAATCAATGCTGAGGATTACACTGGTCCAAATGAAATCAATGACTGCCGTCCACATGCTAAATCTCGCAGCTCACTTATCACAAGTCACATACATTCATCCAGTGCACTAATAAATAGTGGCACGCACGCAGTTTGAGCTGTTCTGTATCAATGCCACCGATCGTATCTTCACTACAGTTCATGCTTTTCTGGGTCACATACACACATATCCTTTGTGAGTGCTATTTGGAAATATGTTCTTTTCAGACCTGGGCTATAGACATTTTTTAAATACTTTAACACCGCTGATCCCCAAAAACACAAAAGTCATTAAATTATCTGAATAGTGGTGAAAATAGACGTGTAAAATTGTTAGCAATCATAATTGAGGCAATTTAACATTGCTGGGGTCTAAAGGGTTAAAGTATTTAATATTAACTATTTGACTTGGTTCCCATTAATAAACACAACACAACACAACAGAACTTGAGAACAAAAGTGGAAATTTGTCTTCGGCTTAACAAAGCTAGTTTAAAGAGAAAAAACATACAATGCAATAAATAAACAGCACAATTAACAATATCATGTGCAGTTGAGCATTGGGTCAATAATTAGGAGTGTAATTAGGAGTTCAGTGTGGTTTTAGGGTTCAGTATGGTTATACAGTATACTGTACTAACATACTTGTCACACTGCTCTGAAACAGCCAAGCGATCAGCATCAGGATCAGTTGCCAGAACTATCCTGGCTCCTTCTTTCTCTGCCAGGCGAAGAGAGAGCTCCTGCAAAGCAAAGCAAACCAGAGAGACTAAAACACAGACCATATGCTGTGGGTGCTGCCGAATGGTTTGGCAGTGTAGTTTAAAGGTTAGAGACCTGGAGTTGTACCTCGGTTGCTGTTTTTGTTACCCTTGAGCAAGGTAATCTGTGTAAGTTGTTGTAGATAAGAGTGCCTGATAAATGCCAAAATAAAAAGTAACGTTTGGGAAAAGCATTTCATTTTCAAATGAGCTGTTAAGCAAATGAACCTTGGCACACCTACGGTACATTATATTATTTATTTACGTGCCAACAAACTGTCCGGATTCAAGATTTCCATAGTTAGATTTCATACATTCTAAAGAAAAGTAAAGAAACTAGCTTGAGGTAAAATGGTGGTTCCCTTCAAGGGAACTTAACGAGAAGTGAATTTTTCATCTTCTGATTCAATCTCTTATTCATGTCCAATCAACAGTTAACATCTATGTCTCTCTATGGATTTAAACTAATAAGCACATGCACTTGCATTTAATTTTCAAAGCACATGACATGACATAACGCGGAGCATGCAAATTGAACTGCTCGATATGAACTACACGAAAAAAGCTGAAATTCTCTCATTGGCGTCAGTCGGTTGGGAGATAGAGAAAACAATCGCAGTTTCCTCACCAGGACGGACTCTCCCTCCTCTGGATTTGGGCAGCTGACCGTGGAAAATTCCGGGTCGGGGTCCTTCTGCTCCGGCACGGGTATGGGAGGGGGGAAGCCGAACACCCGGAAGGCCTGCTGGACGTACTCGTGCCCCACGCCGTGGAAGGCGGAGTGGACAAACTTCAGCGGAGTCTTTGTGTTCAGCTCTCTACGCGGGCAAAGCAGGGAAAACGTGTTTTTAAGACAAAAACCCAGTGATGTGAATACAGTGATACAGTGATGTGAAAAAGAAAGCATACACGCTATTCTCTTTCAATTCTATGGTTTTACATATTAGGACATAACTAATCCTCATCTAGTCCTCACCAAGTCCAAACAGTAGATAAATTTAACCTCAAAATGCACACAAACTTTACTTCGACCAAAACAGTCTCTATTCAACCACAAATAAGTCAACAAGCAGAAGCTTTCTGTATCAGTGCACACCATAATTCTGGAGGTTGTAGAACACCCTCCAGTGGCATCCTTTTCTGTATGAGGGATAGTCGTGACCTAATGAGTACACAGGAGCTTTTTTGTGTACTCATTCGGACATGTCTGAAGGCCTACTGAAGGGGGTTCCTCACCTGTGGAAGCAGACGGATTTGAGGTCCTCCATGTAGCCCCTGCAGATGTCCTCCAGGGGATCCCTCCTCAGGGGGCTGACGTCCGGCAGGTTCTCGTTCCAGGCCTCGGCCCAGGGCTCCGTGCTCTCCTCGATGCACCGCAGGATCTCCTTGTCGTGGGGGGAGGAAATCTGGGCTCCGTTCTCCCAGTAGACCTTTAGGGCGGCAGTGTAGTATAATGGGTGAGGAGCTGGTCTTGTAACCTAAAGGTCACAGGTCCGATTCCCAGGTAGGACGCTGCTGTTGTACCCTTGAGCAAGGTACTTAACCTGCATTGGTTCAGTACATATCCAGCTGTATAAATGGATGCAATGTAAATGCTATGTAAAAAGTTGTGTAAGTCACGCTGGATAAGGGCGTCGGCTAAATGCCTGTGATGTAATGTAATGTAACCTTGAGATAACTACGGTCAAGTCATTAAAACGGTCAAAATTATCCTTCATATTTCCCAATGCCCAATTTAATAATGACAGCTGGCTTACTATTCATAGGCATGAGATTGGGGTCAGTGACATTTTAAAGTAAAGCAAAGCTCTTGCAGATTAACAGTTTAAAAAGAAACATTTTGTCAAATATTCACCACAAAATGCTACCTTCATAGTATGTATGTTTTCCTCCATAACATTGAAAAGTCTCAGGGATCTGAGTTTATTTTTACTGGTTTCTAAAGCGTTAAAATATTTAGAATATGTTATTCACTCGGGTCTTATAATTAAACTAGTGCAGGCTGCCAACACAAAACCAAATGACACCAGCATGTCTGTCATTGGCAACCTAAAGGACTGAATGATTTAAGATGAACAGCCGTTGATGAAGTAGACCATCAAACCGCAGTGTGACACGCATGGCCGTCGCACACCTTGTAGCCGTTGTCCTCTTTCGGGTTGTGAGACGCAGTGATCATCACGCCAGCGGCCGCACCCAGCTTTTTCACAGCATAGGGCTAGAGAGGAGGAGACACACAGGCGCCGGTGTGTGAGTCACAGGAAGAGCCACACCAACACACCCATTGGACACATCACGGCTGCTGACTTACTTAAAACTACACTTCCCAGCATGACATTGTGCAGCGGCTGGTGTTACAAACAATGATGTCACAGTTAGAAACCTCTGCCGATGGAAATGGACTAAGATTAAGGGTACGTATGGAAACAGACTTACCACAAAGGGGGTGGGAACATATGAGGAGAACAGGTAGACCAGGACATCTTTAGAAAGCATAACTGCAGCAGTCAACTTGCCAAGCCTGGAGGGAGGAGGGAAATGCGGTTCATCCTGCACCGTTCGAGTAATTGCACATCATAGTACATTTCAATGGGCTGACACTACGTTTTACTTGTAGTGACTGGACATTGAATACCGTAAAGTATTGAATACCACGCACTTTCCCTGGTGTCCATTTTCAAATGCCTATTATTTCCACAAATCATATATTCACGTTACCTATGTGTTTACATTTAATTAGTACATTTTCTGGACTCTGTTTTTGTTCAAAGCCGAATTATTATGTATTCATGACCACGTGAAAGCATTATCACCCCCCGTTCCACCGGTTGTTCTTCCCGTCCCAAATGTTTACAGAAAGTCCAGTACGCCAAGAGTGCAATCAATGCTTCCACCGAACCCAAACACTGGCCCGTTACCCTATAGAGCATGCACATAACCTGTGAAGAACGTGTAAAAACAGAGCAGATTGGAATTGCTTTAAATGCAATAGTAGAATTCATGCCAAAGTGGGATTAAAAAGGACATGACAGGGCCTGTTCCCTTAGCCTCAAGGCAAACAGAACAGGAACAATTCAGATTTTCAAGCGTGATAAATATGTTTTCTTTCAAACCCATTTTACGTAGTTTGCTAGCTTTGAAAACAAATGTCAAGTCCAAGTACATCTGCACAGACACCCGTAAACACAGACACACCCACCCACACACACACAGACACACACACACACACACACACACACACCCGCATGCACACACACACTCACACACACACACACACACATTTCACAGATAGAAAAGCAGAAAAAACTGGTTGGTATTTTTGGCCATGCTGCCACGTTCTATTTGAGGGGGGGGGGGCGCTACAGCTGCTTAAATCGCGGGGCCCAACCAGGAGTCACCCTGCCAGAGCACAGCAGGTGGGGGGATGGTTTTGGGGGGGCGGGGGGGGGGGGTTTGGCAGTACCGTTCGCTGCTGCAGCTGCTGGCTTCCTGTCCACGAGTGTCATAGCCGACGACCAGGCCTCTGCTTTCCAAGTCGGGGAAGCACTTTGCCAGATACTTATACATGCCCTGTGGGGGAAGAAGAAGTGGGACCAGGACCCTAAAGAGGAACGTCCAAAGCACAGGTTCACAGTACCTCCCAGGCCAAAAGGCTGAGATAACACAGCACATTAAAATTATACATTCGGTTAGTCCAATTTAATTATAAATTCAGGAAACTGTCTCTCCAGGTTTTTTTGTGTGTTTACACCTGCACTTTGTACCCGTTTTATGTCAGGTTGTCATTGTACACAAGAACTCACCCTGAACTGACTCAGGTTTTATGAGGGTAAGACCCTGCTAACTTCAACTTCACAGGCTGCACAGTTTGTTTCAGCTTATGAAAATGAATTTCATCGGTTAAAAGCAACCATTCATTTATTTTAAGGCTGGAATTAGATTGCATAACTGCTGCTGTATGCTTTCTCTATAACCAAAACAGTCTAGACACAAAACTGTGAGTTGTAACTAATAAATCAGCTAATGTATACATTTTGTCTATGAATACATTAAATTCGTCATTATTTAAGAAGGCTAGGGACACACATAAATTAATCTGATGAAAAATTCTGGGACACCACGAGAGAAGCACTAAAAGAACTAGAACATTGGCTGTTTAAAATGCACAGGAACATTGTGATTGAATGCGACAGCAATTCCATCAACAGCCCCTGCATTTAAAAGGTGCGGCAGGTGTTTGGCCCGTTCAACAGATTTTGGTAAGCTGCTTCATTCGACTGCATCAGAGGCTGTAATTAGTAGTCTGGAACCTTCCATTCTCTCCCATCTGGCATCCATTTCATAATCCCCTCCCAACCCCAAAGAAAAAACAAAAAACTACTCAAACAGACCAAAGTAACAGATGCCTGAAACTCGACTAACTGAGACCGGGCAGACTGGGGGAGGAGTCACCCCATCGCTTGACTCCGCACTCGACCGCGCGTGCTGAAGGACGGCCGCTGACCTGCGTGGACTGAATGACGGTGAGGTCGTTGATGAGGGCGAAGCCGGCCCCCATGGCCGCCCGCAGCCCCGCCGTCCCGAAGCTCATCCTGGAGCACAGCCTGCGCCGCAGCTCGTCCAGGCGCCCGTCCCGCAGCAGGGCCTCCACCTGGGCCCGGGTCCTGGGGTTCTGGAGCGAACGCAAGGACGGGACACCATGTCAAAAACAGGCCCTTCAGACCGGAGAAGTACGACAGCAGACCTAGAGGACCGCACTGCCTGCTGGTCCACAGCGCGTTTTAACACTGCTGACTCATTCAAGGATGAGTCAGCAGCATCCATGCAGAATAAGGAGTCTGCACACCTTGTCCCAAGGCCAGAACCGGCTGCTGACTGGAGGGAAACCTGACTGTCTGATTTTGGACAACCAACGTGGCGTCATTCCTGTCTGTTCTCATGCATTCAAGTCCACAGCAGTAATGGATTTCATATTATGTAACCTTGCAGGGTAAAAAGGGGAAATATAATCCCCTCAGAACACTATCAAGGACCACCAACATTCAGAGGGACATTTCCTTCATTCTCAGCTCCTTATAATTTATTATTGCTATAGAGTACTTTGTCATCTGAAACTGAATTTATTATTAGTAACCAGTACTTCATCATCTGAAGCCTAATTTATTATTGGTATACAGTACTTCATCATCTGATACCTAATTTATTATTGGTATACAGTACAGTACTTCATCATCAGAAACCTAATTTATTATTGCTATACAGTACAGTACTTCATCATCAGAAACCTAATTTATTATTGCTATACAGTACAGTACTTCATCAGAAACCTAATTTATTATTGCTATACAGTACAGTACTTCCTAATCAGAAACCTAATTTATTATTGCTATACAGTACAGTACTTCATGATCAGAAACCTAATTTATTATGGCTATACTGTACAGTACTTCATCATCAGAAACCTAATTTATTATTGCTATACAGTACAGTACTTCATCATCAGAAACCTAATTAATTATTGGTATACAGTACTTCCTCATCTGAAACCTAATTTATTACTGGTATACAGTACTCTCTCATCTGAAACCTAATTTATTATTGGTACCGCTATAGAGAAATTTCACAGAACATATTTGGACATACAGGCCTACCTCATTCTGACAGCATAAAGAATGTATTCCTTGATAACTCATTTGAACTCATTTGAGAACGTTTCACAGTTTTCCTCTTATTTGCATTGCATATTACTCTCTGTGCAACTGCAATTAGGCTATCATTTTCAAATACGTACATTGTCAAGAACAAAAGCTCATACGTCACTTGTTATTCTAATATACAATGACGGGAAATTACTGGAAAGTTTGGTATTGATCTTTGAAGACCTCATTTATGACATAATAAACAAATTGATTTACATGTTTTTTCCACCAATCAACAGTGACGGAAAACAGGCTCATTATACAGATATGCTAACATGCCTGCTTGTCACTTCACCGGTATTGATTGTACCATACAGGGCTCTGCAGTGTTCCTATTTTAGGACTTGCTCCTGAAAATGTATGTGCGCTAACTGGAAAAATGATTTAGGAACATGTCTACTAATCAGGATGCATTAGTGTGCTACTAAATTTTTTAACTCAGGAGCAGGTGCACCTCTTGGAAAAAAATGCTTGCGTAGAGCCCAGCCACAGGGATTGCACATACTCAATGATCTCAGATAACACTGCAGCAATTAAGGAAAGGAACCTAGAGCAAATGGGGATTTTTATATCAGGGAACGCTGGAACAGGACCAAAAACATAATGAATAAGCCTCTTGCTAAATGCACTCTGGCTGGCTCGCCTGGATTATATTACAAAGCAGAGTTCACGGGGTTCGCATGAGGTATAATACTGTGCATGATTTTAACCAAATTATTGAAATTTGCTTTAATATTTGATCATGTTTGCAGAAATGTACTTTTTATAGACATTTTTTACATAGATATTTTGATTTTATCAGAAGTCAAACTGGTTTTACCAATGGCGCCTCTAAGAAGTCAAACGTTTAGCTCAGCCAAAGAGGAGTGCCACGCACAGTATCTCAGGCCCTTTGACATTTAAAGGTCGGAGGTCAATCAGATCGTCTGCCTATATACGCCTGCAAAACGCCCGCAGCACCACAGCACCAGTGTGTCTGCAACAGTAGGGATCAGTCACAGATTGGAGGTAAGAGAAGGGGTTGAAATCCACGTCATTACAGGATAAGGGCAGCAAAAAACAAAATGGCGGCTTAAAATACTTGTCAAGTGATACCGTCTTGTCACGATTGATATTTATGCAGCATTGCCAAAGGAGGTCCCAAATGTTCACATTAATGAGATCCATCCCCTAACCCTAACCTCACAGGGTAAAAATGTAAAAATATAATCCCCTCAGCACACTTTGAAGGACCACGGACAATCGAAGGGACAGACAGTCAGCTGTTTCTGGCATTCGAAGATGACATTCCCATCATGCTCAGCTGCTCACTTTGTACAGGCCCAGACACACAGCCCACGCTTCCCAATAAAGCTGTGCAAAATGCATATGGCATAGCACCCCTGAGGTATTTCAGGTACGCGTTCACCACTACGTTCACCCAAACAGATAAAGCACGCAAGAAGACGGCTTTCAGACATTCAGAGTTTTGTTCACAGTTTTGCGATGCTACGCTTTGTGTCCGAGACAGACAAAGAAAAAAAAGTCCACCTGCAGAAAACTTAACAGGTGTCTAAAAGCCTGAGTTCAGAACACTGGATTCTCTTAGAACTGGAACAGCTGTCCCAGATCTGTGAGATTAAGAACATCCATTCCAGGCCTAAAAGAGTTCAGCAATATCCTTGTCTAAATGTGCTTTCAGGTCAATGCTATCTGCCCAAAAATGCTAAAGAGGCATTTACAAAGACAGTTGCAAATGACTTTAAAAAGTGTGTCTCTGCAGGTATTACAATTAGCACAGTCACAACATATTTGTGACTGTTATCAGCTTGCTGTGGTCATGTGGCAACAACACAATCTAACACAGTAGCGTACGGGATTTCATAACAAGAAACAGGGCACTGGAAAATCTGGATTGTCAGATTCCAGCTGGTATGAACGCAGAAAGCAGAAACGAGAACATGTGTGGAGAGAAGCTTCTATACTGCAGGAATGGTGTGTGTGCGTGCGTGCGTGCGTGCGTGCGTGCGTGCGTGCATGCATTTCATGGCTGTACCTCCTTTCCCCATGCATTAAAAAACATACAAGAAATGATCTTTCCAACAGTTGTGACTAGCCTTGATAAACTATATTGGGTCATCCAAAAGAATTTATCTGTTTCCTCCCATTATCTTGTAGGCATAAACTTGCTGCTATTACGCCACCTTCTCAAGCAAGCGGCTAACAGTGAAAAGTATCCAGTTATCTGGGATTTTAATTAGAAAGGAGCCAGGCCTGAGACAGAGGCCAAAGATGGCCAAGCCATACTATCCATCCATCCATTATCTAATCCGCTAATTCCTGATCAGGGTCACGGGGGGGGGGGGGGGTGCTGGAGCCTATCCCAGTGTGCATTGGGCGAGAGGCAGGAATACACCCTGGACATGTCGCCAATCTATCGCAGGGCACACACACCGTTCATTCACACACTCATACCTACGGGCAATTTAGAGCCTCCAATTAGCCTACCTGCATGTCTTTGAACTGCGGGAGAAAACGTGGACACGGGGAGAACATGCAAACTCCACACAAAAAGGCCCAGGACCTTCTTTCTGTGAGGCGACAGTGCTGTCCACTGCACCACCGTGCCACCCCCAAGCCTTACTACTTTTGAGCAAAAGTAAATGCACTGCACTGGGTGATAAGACTTGGCAAGTGTTGGCATGCCACTTTGTCTGCTCTGATAAAGGTGGAGTACTGTGATGAGGCACGGCGCATTTAAAAGCGTGTGCTCTTTTCATTGCGCTAGCCACTTATCTTCTGCACTTTGCACAGCAAGAACCCTGTCAAGACCTTAATAACTGCTTTTATTCTACTGCTTGCCATGTGTGAAACTGGTCAACTACCTAAAGCAACATCAGGACACAAGTGGTGAATTTCAAAACACAATACACAATCCAGTCTGTTAATCATGGCCCCATATGACAGTTTAAATACAAAATAAAACCCATGCTCACTGATCACGATTACTTTTCTCTAGATATTTGTAGACCGAAAATGTTCTACCATACATAAAAAGCATCTTTCATAGAGATTATCACCACATTAGCAAAAGTATTGCAAATTTATTGGCTAGTTTTGGTCTTGTTATTAATCTACCAACTATCCTTCGCAGTGTGTATATACAATGTGGTTTGTGTTTATAGATTCCAAATTAATGACAATCATTCAGAGGGTGCACAGACAGATGTTTCAAAATTCAAAATGGTACAAATAATCATGAGTAATCTGAAAAGGCTGACAAATTAATCATATAATCATATAATGTTTCAGTAATAACTACTGTGAGCACTTGTGAAAAGATGTTGACTAATGTTGAGCCTTGAGGGCATATCAACATTCAAAGTGTCCACATCAATAATGACATTACATCAATAGCAACTGCTGGCTGTTGCTGGTTGCAAGTGGTTAAAATTCAGTGACACATGGAAGCAATGTTTAAAGCATCTACATACAAAACTTCCCCAATTTTCGGGCCTCCCCAAAATCAAACAGCAGTAATTGCATGTGATGTCAGCACAATCCTGGCTGTACTCAAATGTCCTACATCTGTAATCCTGACCATTTTAATCAATACAGATTATTGCGTTTATGTAACACATTATTAATGCTGATTGTGAAGACAATAATGATTATTATTAGTAGTAGTAGTGCCCTTGGCCTATTAGCAGCATTACATAATAAAAATAGGAGGGTATTCATAAAATAGGCTCGTTGAAATTTCACCTGAGACAACACACAGAACAACATTCCGTATTCTATTTATTCAGCAAGGTAATTTCACCCACGGTTAGGTATGACTTCGCGAATAAACAGTTGCCTTCCTTCTTCCACGCGTGAATTCACAGCTGTCTCATCCTTATTCTCTAAACCCACTCAATCAGCTTACTGCTCTTAAATTTAAACAAACTATATTCTAATACCACCAAGAACGCATACGGCAACTACCCACCTTATCCCATGTTATCCATTGATAAATGGCTTTATCCAGTTGAGGATCTCCAGTTGAATGACAAGGCAGGTTGGCGTTCAGGTCTCCCACATGATCCCCCATAGCAAGCAGTGTTTCAAAAGCACGCAGTAATGTTTTGTGTCGTATTAGTTGCCTCGGGCAGAATGCAGTACGAAACCAAAGAAACGTACAGAATGACAGGTAGCTACCTAGCTGTCCGCCAAGTCTGTCAACTAATTAAACTTTGCTAATTGGATCACTGATTTTGGGCCAAACGTGGCCCATTTTCTCCAAATTATCTGACAGATATCTAGCAAGCTGCTGTGATATCGAGTTTAAACTACACCGCAACTGGTGCCTGTTAGCTTCAGAGATGACTACAGAATAGCCGACAATCCTGCATGCAACGTAGTTTCGTCTAAGCAAGGTAAGGTTACTTTCTAGCTTGCGAGCTAGTTGCAAGCACTATCATAAAAACTCAACTGCGTACGTCGGCTAAACGCTGAGCTATATATTATGTCACAAATAATCCACAAAGTAATCCACACCCTTTTTTAAAACCAAAAAACTGCAATGTTATTCAATACTTGCGGCTTGATACCCTTGCTTAGCGACTGTGCATGCACTTCTACGCTTTGCGCAGTGCCTGCTGCAGCGTACTTCGACAGCCACTACACTGTCTGCTGGGAAACGTAGTTTTCCGTAGTTTTGCGTTCAGAGCACGTGCAACCACGCCCCCCTAATCTTTCACAGTATGGAATGAAACGCGGGGGTTATGCGATTCTACGATTACTTTCTAAATGCATTCTTGTGCATTGCAAAAAATTCCCACAAAATAAATAAATAAATGATTTTTTAAAATATATATCCCGACTTGTAATTTGCAAACGGATGCAGGCCTCTGCATCTACCAGGAACTCCATGTTTCTTTCTATAGGTCTCCAGTGGGTCAATTGGAGCGTGTATAGGTTTTTTGAACACCTCCACCGCATTACAACTACAGATAATTCATATTTCACAGATTCGCATTAGCTGTTCAAATTGTCATGCAGTTATGTGGTCTAGGGGGTTTAAACTCCAAATAAACACGCTATAATTGACCCAGAACGTTCCTCATATATTCGACGAGCCAGTAATGCTTTAATATGGGTTATTCTGCCACAGCCTGTGGTTTGTGTTTTTCATTTTATTATACTCCAATGCTAAGCAATATGTCACACTGAAATAATATGTATTTTTACAAGTCGTAAAAATACATTCTTGTTTCTTCTGGAAATACAAATGTCAACAAAAATATTTGTTAAATGAATATTTAAAGTTTAAAAGTTTTAGTCGGTACAGCATTGTACAATTATGTGAAAAGCCACTAGATGGCTCTACACAACAAGAAAGCGAAACTAACAATCAAACAATCTGGGCCTCCTATACATTAGATGACTAAATTCTGAATCTCACATCTGTCATAATTCATGGGTTTTTGTCCTAGAGGTGCACACATTTTAAGATTCTGCAAAGACTGAGAATCATATAGCTTCACACATTATTATGGATCAAAATCAATTTATTCCATGTATCTGATTCAAATTGAGATACAACAAATACTGCAGTTTTTCCCATTGATTGCATTTGGCATTTTTCTTTTTACAGTTTCTTTTCACAGGTCCTTAACACTGAAAGGGTATTTTCATGACAATGCATGTGAATGGCCGATGATTTATGGGAGACTGATACTGATAAAGTCTGTATAAAGTCCAGCCTGTTATACAAAGGGATGCATGGAAAATAAAATACACATTTACATGCATAGAAAAAGTCAGACTTTTAGCTATTTATCTGTAACTTTGGTGTCACTGACAATGACATTGTTAACATCTACATCTTCAAATGACAGCGTACAGTTAAATTGTTTAGCAAACGCTTCCAGTAGAGGTGGGATGGCTTCAGGAACAGTAACTTCTCGTTTCAGTTCTTGGCTCAGGGAAGTGACTCCTTTGCCAACAATCCCACACGGTACAATATTCTCAAACCACCGCATATCTGTGTTGCAGTTGAGTGCCAAGCCGTGAGACGTGATGTACATTCTACAGTTGATTCCTGGAAGAAAAATACAGGAAACTTACATTCAGCGAAAGGGTTAAAGAGGAGTAGCCTAATCTGTTTCTATTCATAAACCATTATTGCTTACCCAGAGCACAAATCTTGTTTTCTCCTACCCACACTCCAGTGTCCGGGGATGTGGAAGCGCTGATCTCGAATTTACGGCACAAACCGATAACGGTCCTTTCCAGTTCACAAACGTACCAACGGACACTCTTTTTAAAGCAGCCCAGATTGAGGATGGGATAGCACACCAATTGGCCAGGCCCATGGAAAGTTATGAGCCCCCCACGATTAGTACGGTAGAAGTCTGCACCCAGGTTCCTCAGTCTGTTTTCCTCCTCTGCAGAATACAAGGCCTGCCGTATTCCAATGGTGTAGACTGGCTCGTGCTCGCACATCAGCAAGATATTTGGAAGCTGGGACGGGGAATCCAAGTGTTGCCTGACACATCGCTGTTGTATCTGTAAAGCACGCCCGTAGGAAATCCGCCCCAAGTTCACAACATTGACTATAGCTTTCGGCACTGTCATTTTATATTAAGAATCTTAGGTTTACTCAAGGGTGTATGTAAACCTCTAGTTTGTTTTAAATGATCAACAATATTCGAAGCCTGATATCAGTTCATTCAAGCCCGTTGTTTTCGGTTAAAACGAAGAGTGTGCCACCCCATACAATTATTTTGCTGGGTCTCCAAATGTTAAGTAACACAGCAGACTCTTGGTTCGTTAGATTACATCTGGACTTTACTCGCAACAAGACATCCTTGTGAACACGTGCCTTCTGCCTTGATTGTTGAAATTTCGCCTCGGTCTTCCATCGTAAATATTTTCTTCTGTGTAAAAAACACCTCGATTTGCAACCGTTAACCAGTGATACAGGATAATTAACGAGAACAATGTTAGGCCAACTGTATTTACAAAGACCATCAATCCTTCAGCTTCACTCATTAGAGGAGTGGAAAAAACTAATATAGCAGAGTGGAAACAGGGACTGGATGTCTGTGTTTGTTTACAACTAACGAAAACATGCTAAACATGACAGGCCAATTTAAATACGAGTCGAAGTCAAAATAATTCCGCCACGATTGTAATAAAAATGTAACATTTCTTGGTCATATGCTGGATATGTCACTCTGCGAAAACCTTAAAACATGACAAACTTTACTCATGACCCCAGGACGGTATGTTTTCATGTGAACGGCGCCATGTTGGTTTCTTCTTCTTGTACGATTTCCGGAGGCGTGAACACTTAGAGGCGTATCACTGCCCTCTGCTGGTCAGTTAAAAAAACTCAATAGATCCTGGTCTGTTATCCGTGCTTACGTATGCATAGATACAGTCCCGCTGCATAAAAAACACAGCAACACAGAAACTCTAAATTCTGAATACCTGCCCTAGGCCAGGGGTGTCCAACCTTGTTCCTAGTTAGCCACAGAATACTGGGTCCTCTCCACGGCCAACATAAGCCACTCCTGCTCATTTCAGTAAATAAGATATGTCAGCAAAAGCCCTTTGCAATTATATTTGGCTGATAATTTCTGAATTAATCATAGGCGCCTTCTAGAACTGAATAGTGGGGATTGTAATGGTGAATGCAAGGAACAGTCAGGAAAGTTAACGTTTTCCATCCGACGGCATGTAGAAGAACAGACTAATTTAATTACTTTCACTGCAGCCCTGGAGAGACCAGTTTCAGACTTCTTCCAGACTTGTCCTCTTTGGATGAGTTTTCTTTTCCAAACTGTGCGATTACCAAACAGGTCTGCTATTCACATCTAAAGTTTAACAACAAGCGCCAACGTTTAAACACCGGCTATTCACCAGCTCTATAATGATAAATGGATCTTCATAGTGGCTGGAACTGTGTGCCTGTTAGGTTATGGCTGGTCTGCTTTCATAGTGGACAGAAGGTGGTTCTTTTACAGTCTGAATTAAGTTCTTAAGTGTATGAATCCACTTTTTTAAACTCTGACAGTACTGAAAATTTACTCATAGTGACGAGTAGACTTACTATTCACGGTTTTCACTTCAAGCTCTATGAGGTCTCTTTGAAGCCAGCCAACCGTGTCAGTTATTGAAATGAGAAATTCCATCAGTTATGTTTGTAATAAATCAAAATGGCATGGTAGGCATACTCTACATAGCTAATTTAGTTCCAGTGCTCCAAATGCAGTTAGGCAGTAAATTATAACAGTCAGATGTTTTTAACTGGACATATGTGCTCCAAGTTAGTAGCTAACTGTGGACGGTATTGTAATGATGTAAATACCACGTATAGTTGCTAGCTACCGACTCTTTCAAAAGCTATATTTTTGTAAATTGCTTACTACAGTATTATAGCTGTTGCATTTGGTATATAGTTCTGTGTTACTACCATGTCCATGCATTATCATTTCACCAGAATGTGACCTTTTTCAGAATTAAAAAAAAAAATTAAAACACCAAGCAATCTATCAAAACTGTGAGGGAATGTGTTTTAAAACTTTCAGGCTTCAATAGAATAAAGGAAATCTAAACTAAATAGTAAAATTGTTCCATGTCCTATGTGTATACATTGCCTTTGGCCCTTCAGTGAATGTTCCAAAATATTTATATAATATTAAGTCTTGTTTGAGACAGACATAAGTGTGGGAACAAATACTGCAAGCATAAAATTGTATTGTAACAATGAGCACATTTTATTTATAATAACAACCATATCATGTTTGGTTGGTACACTCTTGTTGTAGTTATTGCCATTATTACCCATCAAGTTCCTACCAGTTTGCTAAACAACCTAGATTTCTGAGTGAATATTTGGCTATAAATTGTATGTGTTTATTTTCAGTTGGCTCAGCAATGAAAGGCACTGCATTTCTGAAAATGCATCAAAAAGTCTCAACCTCTCCACAGATTTGTCTCATTCTCATTTGTCTCATGAAACTAGCCTGTGGTGGAATGTCAGTTAATTAGGGACCCTGATGTAATTCTTAAGGGGCCAATGGCATTGGGCCAATGCAAAAGCAGGGGGAAAAAATGTCTGAGGAACAACTATGTGCTCCCTCTCCCAAGGTAATTGGTTCCATGAGGGGAAGCATGTGTTTAAGATCAGGTGAAACAAATTTCTCTGCTTGGTGGTTCTTCGCAATGGCATGTGTACTCCTGTCGCATGATGTGGGGACACCATGAATGCCCCAGGCTGTTAAATGCTGCTGTAATTGCACTAAATGAAATTAGGCACAATGTTCCGATTCAGGTCCTCATGCAATTCAATTTTTGCATTTAAAGCTGCTTCAGTTTTGCACGATGACCCACCCGATGTCCACCCCTCCTACTCTTACTCTTAAAAACAACATGTAATTCCAGAGCTAAACTATTACACAAGCAGTAACTCCACCAGAGCATCACTTGCCTTGGACACTGGCCACCATGAGTCGTCAAAATATACTAGTTTTAGTGCTACTGGTATTTCTGTGTGTTTCCTGTGAGTCTCAAAACATTACTTATCATTCATCTCCTAAGACGTCATTGCGCAGTTGTATTAGCAAGGTCAACAGCATCTGCCGTTTGTCATGTTTCGTGAGATTGTAACCATTCTCTGAAGAATTTTTAGCCACTATGCTTTTTTTCATCTGTTTTGAGCTTAGGATTCAAAGGAGAATGCTAACGGGTTTTTATGTTCGTTGTAGGGGAGATGAAGGAGGCTTCAGCCGCATCGTTCCCGTGGAGCTGCAACAACTTCAGCGGAGTCTGCCGCCCAATGTGCCTGCCGTCGGAAATGCACTTTGGACCTTTCGGCTGTGGAAAAGGATTTCTGTGAGTATACAATATTAGCACACTATCCGTTGATTTCTGTGTATGTGTGTTTCTGTGTGTGTTAAGTCGGTACTAATTAACATATTAATTGGCTCAATTAGTTAACTGCTGCTTTGATCGTCAAATAGTTTTTTTACATTGTAACATTTAAATATCCAGTTGCTGTTATCCAGGTAAAAGCATCAACGTCTGGTTTTTTAAACCTTTTTTTTTATTACAATGCCTGAAAATGGGGGATAACACCCCTTCAAAAGAATTTATGTGGACATTTTGGTTGAAAGTTAGATGTAGAGGGAAACTTTACTATAAAAACAAATTGCTTTGTCTGCATTGAAGTTTTCTTATAAGGATACTGGGATTAGTTTACTGTATAACCTGCAAGCAAAAAATAATTTCATAATTATGGTTAACTGTTAGCCAGACTGACAGTACATAATGTTAAGTAAAGGACTCATAGCGTCAAGTCAACAGCACTGAGCATGTTGAAAAGGAAAACACTTGCCATCTCAAACTGTGGCCTGGGATTGCACCAAATAGCCAGATAATTAACATGGCACAGGCTAGGGGGTAGAAGCAGTCTACAGTTAGTATTGGATTCCAAGGGTTATTTCTATCAATATGTTCATATTTAATTAGCAGCTTTAAGGTTTAATCTTGTGATTAATTAATCTAACAAAAAAAAATGACCGAAGAAATTCATATATGTACAAATTTGTTGGTTCCTTTTTTTCTTTAGTTCATACATGATTGTGTTTAAATGTGTTTTAATTTAATGTATTGCAGCAAATTCATTTATATGCAAATTCTCTTTCAGATGCTGTGTGTCTCACTTTTGATGAAAGCTAAGAACTCCTTGACCCAAATGTACCAACTCATCATATGGGCATCACCATGTGATTTCAATTCTAATCAATATGTAATACATTTACATTTGTGTTAATTTAAATGGTAATATTAAATATTGTGCATAATTATGATTGGTCTTAGTAGCCTATTCCATCACTTTAGCTGTAGGACCACTGTAGCTGTAGTTAAGCAAAGTCTTAAATGTTTTGTCTTGTGTAACACATGATATTCTGAAAAAAATTCAAGGCAATCAATATGCTGTATGAGTTGTTTTTACCATTTTTGCATAACCAGTATATATATTGTTCTTCTTAAAAATGTGTACCATTTGAACAAAGTAATAAAACAATGAATGATTTGTGTGTGGGAAAACAATTGCTACAACTGCATAAATTATTTGAAGTGATATTAATTAATTTTAATCTAAACTGTATTAAGAACTTCAGAAGTGAAGGACATTACACCAAAGTAGGACAAGATTTCATTTTTAAAATTAAGGGAGTACCTTAAACAGTAACATTACGGTGAATACTTTAAGAATGACATGTTGCGGGTTAGACAAATAGGTCCATGTTACCAGTAAATGAATTCATGTGTTTGGGAGATGGAGAGGCCAACATATATAGGCTGAATTCAAATCGAAACTAATCTGATGATATATAAAATTCACTGAAGTGATCAGTTGTATGACACAGCCACACATCACACTTTTAAACGGCAGACTGCAGTAACAGAAAAACTGCCTTTCAGTTGAATGGGTAGACTGGTGTGAGTAGATTAGTTTTGTGAACTAAGAAAACAATGTGAAAGTGTAAATACATTTTATTCTGTTTTGGCACCACTTTCTTTATACATCTCAGAATGTCTTAATAGTAGTTAATGAACTATAAAGGAACTAAGAGGAACGTATGATTAACTAAAATAAAAAATAAAGTGTAACAAGTTCTGGAAGGTGTGACAGCAGGTTCTGGTGCTGTCTGCAATGCAATGCATTGCAATGCATAGTAGCCTATAGCCTTGGACACTACATATGAGCTTGCACAGGGTATTTATTACATCTATTAAATTAAACAGTTAAACACTAATTAAACGAGAGTGCGTAAGCGGTCTGGAGAAAAAGAACTTCAGTGGCACGGTCTGCGACGCAACATGTTGTTTGATCGCATTGAGTATCCGTAGCTGTACAACCCGTGCACTTTAACCCTGTCATAGGATCTGGAAAGGAAACCACTGAATTCTAAACGCGACGTGCTTAATTCCCGCCTGAAACTCACTGCTCTCCTCCGTGAAATCGAGTTAGCAAGCAATAGCAAGCACGATAGTAAGCTTGCTCTGCAGTTGAAGTCCGCGTTCACTGATTTCGTACAAATCTTATTATGGACGACCTCTATTTGGATAATATTGACGAATTCGTCCATGATCATAACAAAATAGTAAGTGCACTTTCTGTCTGAAGTCCCGTTTCTGTCCGCATCCCTTGCTGGAAGCATTAACGTTGTTTTTGTTGTTTTGTAACTAATGTTAACCAGTTACATAAATCCAACGTTTAGTCTGTACGTATGATAATAGAGCCTTGATAAGTAGCTTGCCGTAGGTCTGCTGTTTTTAACATTGTTGGTAGATGAATGTTGTCTTCGTCAGTGTGTTATCGGTTGCTAACTAACGTTAGCTCGCTGATAATGATTTGTTAGAAGCCAGTATCAACAGTCTTACTTGCTTGATTGACATCTAATGTTCGCTTGCCAATTGATCTGACGTTGACGTTGGCTATTAGCTTCTAGCTAGCATTGTCTAGCACTGAAATAAATATATTTCTATTTTTACAAATAGTTTCATCACTGGTGGGGTTTTCCTAAAACAAGAGCCAGTTCTAGTTCATTACAGACTAGTTCCCAGTTCGCACACAACCAATGTTTTCCACTAAAGTAAAGTAATTTACAGGCAACGTCTTTGGTTACCTAGCTAGATCTGACCAAAGCTTCCCTAACATTGCACACCGTTTTGCTGTTGTTTGTGGTTGCAGGTGACCTACAAATGGCTGAGCCTTACACTTGGAGTCCATGTCAACCAGGCCAAACAGTGAGATATTCCTTAATTGAATTTCAATAATGATACCTTTTCGTGTTCTGGGTCCATTCTTTCCACCAATGCCAGCTAATTACGTTTTCGAACTCTGACTGTCCCGGTTGCGAGCCACACGGTTGCTGTGCTGAATGACCATTGACGTTTGGTAGCTAGCTAACTGTCATTTGTATGACGTTACAGCTACTCTTTCCGTGGAATGGATCAGCGTGTCTACTAAAATAAAATGACGGTAATATCCTATGCTATGGCGTTTCTGTTCTAGGATGCTGTTTCATTACTTGGACCAGAAGAGAAAAGACAGCTCCGGGTCTCGACTTCATGCAACTTATCTCGTTTCTGGCCGGTGTTTGGAGAATGGAAATATGGTGAGAAGACCCCTTGTTTCTATAATTTATTTGGGAGAAAAACATGCTTTTGCATTACCTCATGACATAGCAAACTTTATAGCGCTATGTTGTCTTTGTCGTGATTGTCTTTACAGGAGCTATAATGCCTTTGATGCAGGGGCATGGTGGAGATGTTTATAAATTGTATTTTTGCGTCGTTTTCTCTTTAGGGTCACAAGGTGGCAGTAGTGCGTGAGGATCAGCTCGAAGGCAAGTGGATCTGTTTTAAACGTTTGTTATAATTTAACTCCATATAGAAGAAACCTTTTGGCAACATTACAAAATAATACCTGAAATCTGGAATTTTCACATCTTCGAAACCTCAGTGTGTGGCAAACATAATCAAGAAAATTTAGAATGCATTTTCCATTATGCTTCCATTTAAAATATTTCTGTTTTGTGTGCCTCCACTTTTCTTCTTGATCATAGTTGGTTTATTTTAATAACTTCAAATGACACAATGTGCTTCACCCCCCTTTAAAAATGTATGGTGGATTGTCTGCACTCCTTAAAAAATAATAATGCAGACCAATTAACACGGGTGTCAAATCTTCGCCTCCCATTTAATTTAGTAACAATTTGTAATGTCATATTTAAAGCAGCATTTTATACATCACAATAATAGTCTATATTTTTGGTACTGAGAGTTTGACCTGTGGGATTTTAACTCCATATTGGGCCATTTTTTGGTTAGGAAATAGTGATTCACTTGTACCTCCTGACACAGCACATCAACTCAAATTTGCCTTAATTGATCAATAATGAAAAATCTTGATGATATACTTAACTGTTTTTGGCTGTCCAGGACTTATGCTAATGCAAGGTTCTGAATTCTGTGGCATGTCTTCAGATTTTTATGCTGCATTGGAAATCTACGTGTGCTTGTATCGTAGCCGTCTGCAGTGCTGAGAGAGCTGGATTGCTTTCAATCATTAAAAGTAGCTGTTGGAAATAAAATTATGAGAACAGTGTCATGTGGTCATGGTAGGAGCATCTGTGTTACGCGCGCTTCACGGTTTGAAGTCTTGCTCCCTCCCCAGATGTGAAGTCGAAGATGGAGGTGACTGCCAGCGTTCACGTGTACAGCATCCAGAAGGCCGTCCTGAAGGACAGCGGGCCTCTCTACAGCACGGATTATGATGCAGTGAAAGAGAACCTGAAGAACTGCAGCAAGTATGATCCAGCCGCCATTTCCCTGAGGTTGAAAGCGTAAATGTGCACAGTAAAGCAATGCGAAAGGTGTACGTGCAACATTTAAGAACTAGTCACAGTAATTTCTCTTAATGTTGAAAAATGTGACAAAAATGTGCACAGGTTTTGCACAGGTTCGGAGTGATGACTATTTATGTGGGGTAATTCATAGGCCTTGAAAATTCCTAGTCTGTGTGTGTGTGTGTGTGTGTGGGGTGTGGTGTGGTTGGGGGGAAGGGGCAGGTGGGGGGTGGGAGTAAGGCACCGCATGAACCTCACTCATGTTTAGCAGACTAAAGATTCTCCACAAGGGGGAGCTATTGGCACTCCAGTAGCTGATTTGCATCAATGACACGGTGTCCTTGTTTATTTTATACATATATACACATTTTATAAAGTTTGCACATTGTCCTACACAGAATGAGTAGAAATGGGTATGTGTGTGTGCTGACAGGTACAGTGCCATACGCTGCCCCAGCGCAGTCCCCATGTCAGCTGCTGAGGTCCAGAGGGCCCAGGAGATGGCACAGGCCCCCCCGCCGCCACCACCGCCAGAAACGGAAACCGGCAGGTCTGCGCTCAATGGCCACGCACCCCAGGCCTCCAAACCAGCCTCGAAGCCGCCCAAAGGCATCATGGGAATGTTCGCCGTCAAGAGTACCCCGAAATCACAGGAGGGCAGTAAGGAAGTTAAAACGGAGGTGGAAGAGGACACTGCCACGGTACGTTTGAGTGTACTGTACCGTTTTCACAATTTTCATTGATCAAATTGTTTTTAAATGATCCAGGGATGGTTTACTTTTTCTGGGATTTTGTGGTGATATTTGTTTTACGATACATTTTTGGTTGGGTTGAATTTTTTGTGTGCAACGAAGGAACTTTTTTGATATTTAGAGTATTTTCTGATGACCTGCCAACGTTACACTGACAGGTGTAGGGCCTTCAGAGGCTTACAGGCTAAAGCAAGAAAATACACTTTAATTGTGTGCTTTTGAGTAATTGTGTTGGTGTGGTTCACATTATTATTGTAGGTGGGAACTTCGAAAAGTAAGCCCAGCCCCAAGTCGAATGCCATGAGTAACTTTTTCGGGAAACAAACAACAAGTAGGTGTTTTTATGCTTATCATTGCAAAAGTTGCACAATTCTGGCATTTCAAGCTTTTAATCAATCGGAGGCTAAACGGTGGAGTCACAGTCCTCTAAACGTATCACGTATCGGTTTAACACGTCCCTCTCTTCGCAAAGGCAAAACTAAGCCCAACTCCGAGTCGTCCGACCGTGTCGTAAAGGAGGAGGCGGGAGGATCGCAGACGTCCTCCGTGGCCAATGAGAAGCCGTCGGCCACGCCCCCCAAAACTCAGACTGACATCAAACAGGAGAAACCCAAGAGCTCTGAACCAGAGGTGAAAAAACCCAAAGACAGGAGGTACGCGAAGCTCGAGTCTGTTTCACATCCCCCCAAGTTTGCCTTCACAATTGCAGTTCCCAAATGCTCTGGCAAAGGTCCACTGGTCAAAAACTTGGTGTTATTAAAAGAGACGTGCAGTTTATCTTGGTGTGCCAAACTCTTTCTTTGTTTATATTCTTTGTATTTCTTACACCTGGATGTATTTTGACTGTTGGATGTGTAGACTCTCCCTTTACTGGTAATTCTCCACGTTGCCGTTTCGATTTTAGGTACATCAGTGCTGAATGTGTCTACATCTGAATGTGTTTCTTAAACGATGTAGTCTGCACACACAGCAGTCATCTTAATAGACAGCTGTTATTGTTTTGCAAAATAAGAACAGTAATTGGAACATGGGAGTCATTCATCTAGTTATAAAATATTTGGATAGGGGAATTTTATTTAAAAAATCTTTCTTTAACCTTTAACTGTTTTTTTTTTTAACTTATTTTTAAAAATAACTTTTGCTGCTATGACCGTAAGAATTGTATCTGCTGTTTATTCTTTGCATCAGAAATTGCTCCAGGATGCTTATTTAAAATGATGCTTTTGTTTTCATCAGCAGTAAAACGAAGAGGCTGGAGCTGTCCGACAGTGAGGATGAGAAGTCTGGAAGCCAGAAGAGGAAGAGGAGGAGGATAAAGAAGCCGCAGCCGGAGAGCAGCGATGATGAAGGTGAGACGGGAGCCACCTCGGCTCTTTTTTTTTATTATTTATTTTATTTTTGAGGTTTTTCTACCGGCTGCCTTCTCCTGAAAATCCTAAATGAAATGAACACCAGGCCTGAGGCTCCCAGACACTCCCTAACTCACAGAGGGTGTCAACATGAGGGCAGAGGGTTACAGGTGGGATTGGGCTTTCCAAATGAAAAGGAAGGAAACCTTTCCGAATGAAAAAGATATATATTTTTAAATTATTAAATTGATTATTGTTAATAATGATGCATGTGTTGCTGGTCAGTTAAAAGTTGTTTAAAAAATTTTTAATTTGTTGAAATGCATGCAGGTGAGGGTGAGCCTGAGCTTCCTTGTGCTGGATTACTGTTCATCAAGTACAAATCAAAACTGAGTGCCAAGTCCATTTTCCATGCAGATAACTATGGAGATAATACTGATGATCCTGCTTGTTAGAACATGTATGCTCATTTTTGAAACGATGGATAAAAATGACTCGAGCGCCTTTTTTTGGATCGAGTGGAGTTCTCCAGTTTGGGGAGCGCGTTTCGAGTCTTGCCTCTCGTTTAGCACTCCTTCCCTCCGTTTAGCCATGATACCCGAGACCCCGCCTCCCCGTGACGTGGACACGCCCACGCCCAGCCCGGAAGGTCAGGTGAAGAAAGAGAGCGTTCCGCAGGCCGAGGTGAGGGACCGTCAGCTTGCGCGGTCACGTTCGGTTTCGTCTTCCAAAAACGCTCTGTCAGTGAGAGTTGTTTGCAGTTTGTGTTCAGTACCAAACTGTCAAGGACCGGCGATTAAAGATGATTGGTTAACCGCCAACAGGAAACTGTGGGCGGCGGCGGCAGCAGCAGGAGGAGGAGGAGGAAGGTCCTCAAATCCCACACCTTTATGGACGAGGAAGGCTGCATCGGTAAGTTTGTTGTTTTTTGTCGAAAAGGGGCATCGTCCCTGTTCCGTCCAGGAGCGCGCAGTAAAATGTCGGATGTTCACATTCAGTTAAGCCGTACAAAATGTGCTGCCCTTTTTCATGAAAATACACGCACAAATATTTACGTAGACCTTTGCATACAAAATCAATTTTCCCCTCTGCAAATCAAATGTGGGATCGGGATTCACTATGCCCGTGGAATATTTTTCTGAATTCGTTCCAGCTTCTATTTGTGAAAGCATATCGTGACCGCAGGGGTTCTTGTCTTTTGCTTGTACCCTTCCAAACCCACAATAAGTTATATTAAATCAACCTCAGCCTTGACTTTCTTTTAATTTTGTGTTCATACACGAGCATACATAATTATTGCTGCTATACAGTAATATCTTTATTTTTGGTACTGCTTCGTTCTTTGTTGCCTAGCAGTATATGTTTGTCCATTGTAAACGAGCAGTGAAATTAATATTGTTGTATGGAGTACAGTCCCTGCCAGTCGAAGTCATGTCACAAGTTAGCTTAACAGTCATCAGTTGCCCTACTATGAATACAAGCAGTCTTAAAGAACTGCCTCTTAGTGCAGCAAGTCATTAATGCCAGAATTGTTGCCCTTTATTGGATTGAAAGAAAATGGATAATTTAATTCCTTTGACATTCCATTGCCTTCTCGTGAGATTCTCTCGTCTCTAGGGTGATCCCCAACTCTTAAGAATGCATTCTTATTGGGACTGAGTGGTAGACATTTGAAAAGGGTAATAAAAAAGATAATAATAAAAGAGCAGTTTCATAACGGAGTGTGACTTTTATTGTGACAGTGACGGAGAAGAGGTACGAGAGCAAGGGCGGTCCCAACCTCTCAAGAATGCATTCTTATTGGAACCGAGTTGTAGACACTGGAAAAGGGGGGGGGGGGGGGAAACGTAAATTAAGAGCGGTGGCGTTTCATAACCCAGTGTGACTTTTATTTTGACAGTGACGGAGAAGAAGTACGAGAGCGAGTCCTACTCCGAGAGCGAGGACGACTTCAAGGCCGCCGGGCCTCCCGCCAAGGAGCCCGCTCCCCCGAGGCCGCCCGCCGGGAAGAAGGAGGAGGGCAAGAGGAGTCAAAAGAAGGCCGCCGCCAATAAAACGTCTAAACAGGCCTCCATCATGGGCTTCTTCCAGAAGAAATGAGCCCCCGGGACCGCCGTCAGCCTGCTGCCCGTTACCTGCTTTCATGAGTCTGGGACTCGCGCCATCGTTAAAACCATTCAGAAGCTGGTCGCGGTCCGCGAACGGCGCTTGGGTCGCTCGTCCTCGTTTTGGGGGAAAAACGCAGGACTGTCTCTTTTTCTGTAAAAATGACTACAAATCGTATTCCGTGGATCGTTGGTCAGAGGGTTGAAACCTCGTGTCTGCAGTGGGAGTCCTTGAATTTATGAAACATGAGTGCTCTGTAAATAAAGTTAGTTTTTTTTTCAGTATGCGCAGGGTCAGTTTCTGTTTAGTCATGACATTATGAGCACCTGCTTACTGTCAGTTTAGCCTGCTGTGTATACTTGTGCCAAACTGCCCGAGTTGGTAATTAGAAGTACAGTAAGCTATGGTATGACTGTCTCTGACCAAGCTCTGCTTGAGCTCAGAGGAGCACTAAGACGTGTGCACTTTTTTCCTTTGCCTGTTTGTAGCTGTAGGATTGGCGCGAATCCCAGTTAAATGGTGGAGATCTTTTATACCTTTCACTCTCCTGTGGTTTCACCATATCAAAGGAAGAATTCGGCCTATTTTTACCTCCGAGCTAAAACATATACTCTTCTGTAAGGCCTCTTTAGAACTTTGTTTTATATTAAATTACTCTCATAATAATGAGGATAGATTAGGTAGACCTTTTTCAGGACTGAAGTGTGCTTGGCTTAAATCGTGTTCAGTTTTACGCAGTTATAAATCTGCCAAATAAGGTACTAAGCTTCCCTGTTCCCACGCAGTTGTCTGGTTGCTAACACCCCCCCCCCCCCTTCCCTCTCTTACTGTAGAAATACAAGAGAATAGTCGTGTATCGAGGCACGTGTACTCCCTGTAAACTTCCCTGACCGTCTCCAGACGTGTAGCCGGTAAAGACAGCTCATTATTCGATAAAGGGCGACTGTTCTTCGTTTCTCCGCGTTTCTGCGTTCGCACATGACATCAGCCTCTGGCGTTTGGCGTCCGGCTCATCTTTCAAGGCTTTGATTTATAAAAACAAAGCTTCCATCTCCCTGGCGCGGGCCGACGCTGGTTAGCGCACATCAGAAGCGAAGGGAGCCACTGATCCGCTGCCATGGACATGAAATTGATCGCTGTGTGCCAAGCACCCAGGTTTTTCTTTCTCTTCTAAAACCCTCCTTCCAAATAATATTCCTTTGTTGGGTTTTGTTGCTGGCATATATACTCCTTATTCTGAGCCCCCACCCCCCCCTCCCCCTCCCCCCCCGCACCTTTCTGCCTGGGGCACTGGAGTATCCCCAGTCCCATAACGAGGCTTACGTGGGGACCCTTCCAAGACCTGTGACAGCACTGTGCCGTCTTGAATTATGCCTGTTTCCAACTAAAACATTTCATGTACTTCAAGGGCCGTTCCAAAATTTGACACCCTCGTCGGCAGCCGTTAACTGTTTGCGCCCATTACAATGAAATTGCCTCGGAGCAATTACCAACTGCCATCGGAACGCTTGAGAATGCAATGGGCAGTAGTGTGCCAGTTGATCGTGATTTGTCCCTTGTCCAGACATTCATTCATTCAGACAGTCAACATTCAGTTAAGCTCTATTGTTTTTGTAGCAGAAGACCTGCGCGCTGAGTCAGAGTCTTGATCTTAATCAAATCCGCACTGTTTCAGAATTCATTACTGATCTGAATGACAGGAGGACAGAAAGGGAGAGAGGGTTTCTTATAATTTTTTAAAAGTTTAAACACAATAACTATAATTTCCACTGGACTGGTAAGCAAAGCCCACAATGCTAAAACACCCTTTTCTGTTTTAGATATAGTGGCAGTTCTACTCTCCCTCTGCAAGGTCTTATTTAAAAGGGCTGGCCTGAAGTCTCTGGGGAGCAAGCAATTTCGTCTCCCGTCAGTGGGTGGCGCTGCTGCTTACCCACCACTGAGTCAGAAGGGACAGCAGTCATTACTGTATAAGGCAAAGTATTACTCCACTCACACAGGCGCACATCACATGCCTCAAGAGTAGCTGCAGGTGCCAGAAAAGCTTCCTCATCCATGAAGGCGGGCTCCAAATGTGTTGTTAGCAGCTTCCGTTAATTTGAAAACGTTTCAAATTTAGAACAGCTGACCAGTAGGAACGCATGAATCAGCATTAAAACGCATTTAAAATTTCAACAGGATTGCTGCTCAGAAATGACTCAGGATGGGGGAGTAGTTAGGGTTAGGAGGACTTTGTTTATTTAAAAAAAGGCTTTTAGCTGCAAGACAAATTATGCTTGCACAAATGTGTGGATATACTTTAAAATTGTGAAATTTTTTTCCTAGCAAGAGGTGACAAAATTGTGTGTCAACTGGACATAAACCAGTGTAACATGGTTTTTCGTGTATATTATTGGCAATCTTGCATACAGGTTGGAATTTTCACTGGATGTATGGCCTTTGTTGTTCAGATATGATGCAGATACAACGTAAAAGCTGGCTGCTAGAAAAAGCCTTTGTTAGAAATGATGACTCTGGCCAAGAATATCAATGTCACTGTCTCATGCTGTGGAGGGGCCTGTTACAATGTTTTGAGTGGAACATGGCAGAGACCGACCCAAGCACATCTCACACAAAACACCCCGGGCAGGTTTGGCCCACAGTGGGCCTGGGTGCGATCGGTTAGTGGTGCTCTCAGTTTGACAGATAGGTGTTAAATGTGCCGGGCGCCACAGAGTCTCCCAATGAAAACGATGTCTCGAGATTACAACCCAAACCTTTGTGGAAAGGAGGACAATGGAAAATCGAGTCAAGCTGGTTCAAAGGCGAGCTCCCGTCTTTTTTACGACTTTGGCGCCGCGAGAGGAGAAAATGATAAACGGTTTCCAGGCTTTGCTCTTCAAAGGTGAGCGCGTATGAGAGATGGGCTGGGGGTGGATGCGCTGCATGCGCGCGTTAAGGCATCTGGATTGTAATTTCTGTTTGGGCTTCTTTTTTTATATCCTTCCTGTCTGAACGATATAAAAAGGTGAAAAAGGATTGACAGGTAGGCATAGGTGCACTACAGTACCCTGCAAGTAATATTGGGCTTGGATCACCTGCTGTGTTTAATCCGTTGACGTTCACTTGCACGCTTTTTTGTGTTATGGTATGAATAAATCAAGTCGGCCGAATGAGCAGGAATGCTCTCCTAATAGATCGTGCATGCATTTCTGTAGCCAAGTCTCCGGGGGCGAAGGTAAAAAGCCTGCTGTGGATGGACGGAAGCTACAGATTTATGTAGGCCGGTGACTATGCCTGATCATCTGGATTTTTACAAGAATCCTTAAATAAAATTAGATAAGGAATATGGCCGAGAACATTTGGCCCCCTCCGGTTTCCAAGCCTTCTGTCTTAGACCTTTATTCATCACGATTTGTCTTATCTGTGGCGAAAGGTACAATCTGTTTCTCCTTAGCTGTACTGACTGATTTATTTATTTCACCAACAAAAGCCCGAGACAGATTTAGCCAATAGAGTGCGGTTAGCTTGATACCCCTTCAGTTATTGCCGGAATCTTACCGTGAACGCGTCAGTGTTTAAATTGATTATATTTTTGTATAGGGTAATAATTTAACTATCAAAACTTTCAGAACTCAATTGTCTTCTATTAGCCTATGTTTTTACAGTATAAGCCTGAGAATGTACACAAATAGGTTCTTATATTGATACATATCTGATGTCTGACACTCAGTGTCCGGCATTTTGCACCACATGGTGATCTATTGGTATTAAGTTTGGAAGAAAAAAGATGTCTAAGGTGAAAGCAACGACACCTGAACAGGTTGCGGCATTTTAAGACCAAATATCAATTGTGTATGTCTCGATAAGAGCATAAATGCCGCACTTAAATATGAGCAGATACATTTCCGTTCGGGTTAAGAGTGTAGCATAATAGGTCAGGAAAGTGGGATTGTAATACCAAGGGTGTGGGATTGATTCCTACGTCAGGCACTGTTGCTGTGCCCTTAAGCAAGATAATTATTCTGAATGGCTTCAGTAAATATCCAGCTGTATTAAAGTGTATTAAATCCAAGATATGCATGTTGCTCAGGACAAGAATGTCTGGTAAATGCCAAAAATGTAACTGCTCACCTCTGGATCTTCACTGTGTTGCCTGAAAAAATAATAAAAAATAAAAAACAAGATATATGTCCCTGTAGGACAACTTATGGAATTTGCTCAGCCTTACACATCCAGTTTTGATTGACTCAAAAAGTAGAAAGAATTAACTGCAGAAACATTTTTCACGAGATTAACTTAATGTCAGCTGTAGTGGTTCTGTCACCAGGAAGGAAGGATACCGCCCTGGGATGCCATGTGTTCTACCACTGCATGACATCACAGCTACTTAAAGGCTTTTTCCTATTGGGGCAGCAGAGTAGCATTATGGGTAGCGAACTGGGGCTTGGAAGTCTGAAGTTCTTGGTTTGATCCCCAGGTGGGACACTGCTGTTCTGTTCTTAAGATGAGTACTTACTAAGGGTAGAAATATTTAGCTCTATAAATGAATATAAAAATAATGAATAATGTAAGCCATATGTACGTCACTCTGGAGAGAAACATCTACTAAATATCTAAAACAAAATAGCCAAAAATATTATCCTATTTTTATTTGGAGTAGGAGTTTAACTAAGCAAAATAAATGGCCTTTTTAGTAGACCTGACTATATATCTTTCATGTACAAAGATTTAGTTACTCCATGAATCACAAGTCTTGTACCTAAAGAAAAATAATTAAGAACCCAACACATTTTAATTTAGTGCAATGACCTTAGAACTGTTTGTAATGTCAAACAAAACATCCAAACTATTTGAATTTCTGCCTTTCCTAGTCTTTTCACTACATTTCAGTCCAGTCTCACTCAAGGTCCTAGTACTTGTCCAGCGTACGATTCCAATTATATTCCTTTTGCACGGCTATACAGATGTGGAATGCACTTTTCAACTCAGGTGGAATAAATCAATAGGCATTTAAAAATATATCAAGTGAATCCGTGTTATTAAATTTGAAATGGCCTCGGGCTGTCGATTTCTTCCCAGGGTCTCTAAATCCTTTAGCTATGAACTCCTAAGGCTTCCGGAAAAGTCTCGGTTTCGTTGTCCTATAAGACCACGTCTCAGCCATTCCAATCCTTCACTGTTCGCAAGACATATTTTTTCCGGCCGCAGAACTTATTCAGATCACTTTGACAGCTGAAGACAGCTGCTGTCAGGTGACGCAACCAAGTGACCATTTAAAAAATTGTATTGGTTCGATCTGGTGCTGAAAAATCACTTGATGTCAGAAAAAGAAAGACATTAACTTTCTTTACTTCTCCATACAGCATGCATCAACGGAAGGATTCCCATTCCGTGTATTGATTTATACTAGCTTTTGTTTTAAATACATAAAACAACTGCAACCATTGTGCAATCAAATGTCAGTGAATGCTTGTACGATTTCTCTGTCAACAACCTCAGATTGCTTCTTGCATTCATAATCACGCTGTAATCCTGCTTTTTGGATCTGCAGGTTATTAAAGCTGCAATGGTCGCCTCGTTGGCTGCATGCTTCTCGTTGTTTATCGCAACCTGTTTAGATGTTTTGACCTCATTTGGAACCATTTACAGAGGAATGTCCAAAAGCCCTGGCAACCCCTTCAGGTCAACGTGGAATTCACAGTTCTCTACCTGAATCATTTATTGGCTGAAACAGGCAGTCGAAATACCCTGTATCGGATGATGTAACCCATTTTTCTGAATCTGAATGTTCTTCCATGTTAAATAAATATCAGCATCCTTGTGTCAGTACGCTGGCCTCACCTATACTGCATCTCCAAACTGCTCGATATCGAAGTATTAATATTAACAAATAGCAATAGAGGATGATTTTAATGCAGTGAAATTACTTTTGCAATGCTTTTAATTGCAATGAAATGTCATACTGTATATACGGTATATGTACCTTACAGTGTTTACACCGAAAATGAATGATCGCCATTTAGCATTGATCCACACTGATGTTTTTTTCAGCAGTGAGAACTGTACAAATGTTTTTCCCGTTATATAAAAATCATACTTAGTTCCACAGGAGTGACTCACATGTCTTTGTGAGTGAAATCGGCAGTTACAACCCCAACTGTCCCCACGAAATCCTCTCAACTCTGTTGCTTTGAAAGTACTGTGAAAGGGCTGCCCGGAATTCAACTTCTTGTCCAAAAATTCTTATTTGTGTTTATAAGACTTTACTCGCAGATTAACTGCAGCAAACACCATCAAAGGCCAGTAAGGAAAACATGCAGTTGTAATTTATTTTTACAGTCCCCTTCTCCCCCTTGATGATAAACTCCTTTAGAGTAAATCATTGTGTATTAATTGGAAGCAGATTTTTTACACATGCCCTTTGGACCGGGCGATATGATCATATTTGGCTGGAGGAAAACTACTTTCTGTCCAAAAAGGAAAACTGTGAAAGACACAGTCAGGAGAGGTGCTGAATAAAATGGCTTCTTCGTAAAGATTTGCAGGGATTTCTGTTTCAGTGCCATTTAGAGAGAGCCTGATCTCCTACTGATGCCCCTTGATTTAACTGGGAGAAAATCAAAACCTACAGTTTTCCAAACAGGTGTGTAAAATATGTGGAAGTTGTGCGTTCAGTCCAGAATTGGGGTGTTGAGGTTCTTGGAGAACACCAGTTGGGAGCCCTGGCAGTCAGGCATTCAGATAAGAACATTGATTACTTCACCACCAGCTTGGCTCTCATTAACCAAAGTGCCAGATGAGTTCACCAAAAATCCGCTGCCTATTCATCATATTAATTTTCTAGCAGTGACATTGTGTTTTTAAATTTTGAATATGGGTTTACTGTCACCTATGGGTTAGATTGAGCGACCAGCAACAACGGGTCTCCCTAATTTGAGGCCTAGGAGTTCTAGAGCAGCCACCATTGGCAATAAAATAAATCTCTAAAATACATACGTGCTTTGGATATGTATTTAATGCCACTGAGTTCAGACTTAAGTCCAATTTTTGAGTGCACTCATCAGTGTTTCTACTTTTGGTCTCAAGATGTGGGGATCAAGAGAAAAAAAGTCCAGCGAGTGCTTAATTAATGATGAGAATCATGTAGGACTCTTCTTCTTCTGGCAACAGTTTAAGGCCATCAGCTGATTATGGAGGAAGCAGGTTTAAAAAATTGTGCCCTTGATAGATTTCGGAAGTGTTTCGACGGCAAATTAATCCGGGGGATTACTTGAACACCTTAATCAGCTGTGAAAAGTAAACACAGCTGTCAGAGTTAATTGCCTTTAAAACAATTTGGCACACTTTAAATCAAAAAAGGCCGACAGTTTGATTTTCAGAGCTTCAGTTCTTTGTGTCCGTGCGGCACCTACGGCGTAATAACTCTGGAGCAGATCTTTTAGAGCTTGCTTTGGCTTCCTGTCTCATTCTGCTGCGAATGCTTCGATGATAATTCAAGTTAGACGGTTTAATAAAAGCAGGGCACCAGCGCGATTTCTTTTGTTGTTTTTCTTCCTTAAATGTAGCTGAGAACGTTACTAAAAATGGAACTTGCCACTCCGTAATCTCCGTTACCTGGGGTTTCAGAAAGACCACGTTTTTTATCCCTCACAAAAGCTGCGAAATAAATCACGGGAGATTTCAATTTATTTCTCGAGAATTACGCGCAAACCACGGGCAGGAGTTCAGCAGATCCGCGCACACAGGAACGCTGACCCTTCCAGCTGATTTACGCCGGCTGACTGCCTCCAGCTGTTAAAATAGCCAGAGCCTGGACTATGCATGCGTATCTGAATTGGGCAAATGGTACTCAGGATTCAAAACCTCCACTCGGAAGAAAAAAAAAAGTAGTCGACCACGGGAACGCGCAGAATTACGTCACCCCCTCGAAATATGTCTGAGCTCCGCCGGTAATTAAGTAATTGATTTGGAAGGTCGGGGCTCATGCCTGTCTAAGGGCCAAAAAAAACCTGACATTTAAGACCACGGAACAGCAGCAGTGAAAATGCATTAGTGAACGTGGCATGCTTATGTGCTAACAAGGACTACAGCTCGGGCTGCCGTTCTGTCTCATTATGCTCCTGCACACTACCCTGGCCTCCCCACAGGAACTATACACTAAAAAGGCATGGAGTCTTTTCCATTGTGTGTCACACTGAGAAGAGTCTTCGTTAGCATATTCCAAGCTGTTTAAAATTGTATTACGAAGCAAAAAGGGGACACACTGTGTAGTAATGTGACAAACACACGCACACACACAATAGAAATGTACACAAATACACTCACATGCACACACACACACACACACACACACACGATAGAAATGTACACAAATACACTCACATGCACACACAATAGAAATGTATTTCTACAAACACACACAGACACACTTGTCTTCCCATGTGAAGAGGCCAACAGCTTGATTAGAGCAACCCGGACAGAACAAATTGGCAGAAACGGGGAACTCCACCAGCCAGTGGAAACAATTCACAGCTTCATCGTGTCACCGTTTGGGACTGGTAGCTGAGGGGCTTGTGTTTCAAAACGTCTGAAAGGATTTTGTCAGGCCCGCACTGAGACGAGCAGTACCGTCTGGCACAACGTGCAGAGCCAACACAATGACTCACTGTGACCGGAGACGGAGGGGTTTTTTTTCAGGCTCAGAAAGAAGAGATATTAGGTGCATCTCTTCCCTTCTTCCACTCTACTGCCCAACCGACTCCTCATCCTAGACGTTCAGAGTCAGCTCAATGCAACCAAGGGAGAAACACTGAAAGGGAATTATCTTACACCTGCTGACCTAGCCCGGACTGGTGACAGGCAGCCCACAGCCCCGCCCAATCTGAGGATGATCCACAGGGCTTTTGGGAATACGCAAGTCTCTCATGCCACAATTACCATATTTGAGGAGACTATTTGAAGCCCAAGCCATTTTCCCCTAATTCACCAGCTGAGTTTTCCAAGGCTGTAAATTAAACGGGACTGAAGCAAGAGGCTCTCTTTTAGCTTTCACGCGTGACATCAATCAAAATGGCGACAGAGCCCATGAACCGCATGCATTGCGATGTATCACACTGTTAGGGACTTGGGGACCAAAGTTGGATGTTTCATTCAAGATATTTCACACTTGCCTAACTGTTAGTGATGGTATTCCTATAGAAAATTTTCTATTTGCTACCTCAGGGCACCCAAATAACCTGAATACAAACAAAAAATGAAAATCTTAAATTCCAGCTCACACGTGACTACTGAAATCCACCTTCTTCCTCCTCAGATTTGTGAACTGACGGGCTGTAGTGAGCCACTAGTTCTGACACACATTTATGTCAAGTGGCCTGTTGTTGGGTCCTTCCATGTTGCACAGGAACACAGACCAGAATCTAAATAAATAAATAAATAAATAAAAATCCCTGTCGACTGCACCCAGTGGTAGTAGGGCCAAAAATACAGTCTGAATTAGGAGACAGTTCTAGACAAAACAACTGCCTACAGTTTTAAAGTTAGGTTTTAAGTTATTTTTGAAGATGTTCCAGAGGGCTGCTAGATATCCCCCAAAACCTGTGAGTAAATTGCCCTACTGCGATTGGCTGGTGCTTCCGAAAAGAGGTTTTTGCAAGGAATGGGAGAAGCTGATAAGATAAGATTGAAACATAAACTTTGGGAAAACTAGCTTATGCAGTCCCCAAAGATGGAATGTTTAGGCTGTTCTCACTCAATTCCACATGAACCAAAATTAGGATATATAGAATCATTCACACATACATACATACATACATACATACACTTGAGCACACAGGCATACACAAATTCACAAAATCTGCACAGTCATTAGCTTAAAAAACAGACCACAGATTCAGTTTTTGTCTCAATGTACATTGCGTTAACTTGTATTTACAATAAATATGACTCTCGATCCACGATACATACTGGAAATGCATACTACACCTTACAGCAGTATTTCCCAGAAAACAAAGTACAGCAATGGCAGTATGGCCTATATCAACTTTATAAAAGTGTCTTGGCCAGGAGACTGTTTAATTTTCCCCGGTGATTCATCTTAAATATTTACAAAAACAGCTGTAGCTTATGATATTAAGTACACCGGATTCTAAATCAGGATTATTGTTTTTCTAAAAAAAACCACCTTGGTTCAATGGTTGTACAGCTTTGTGTAAGCAGTATTCAACTATTTGTCTTCGATGAAGCAATTCGCTACTCCTGAAGAATGTCAACTGTCAAGCATGAGAAAGAAGGAACAAAAGGTGCTTCGGACTCTAGTGCGTTCCACTCCATGTTAGATCAGAATGTTCCTTATCTGACTCCATTTAAAAACCACCACCAAGGATCAGCATGTAGACAGTTGTCCACACTAATCCCTGGTAGGAGCTTCAAGGGGTCCAGTCTGTTATGAAAAGCCCAGCCAGGTTCAAAGCTTTGGTTAAACAGAGAACATGGAAAACGTCTGGTATAAACTCACGTAAGCAGGCTACAGACGATCGGTGTCTAGTCATCGAGAAGAGAAATACGTAACAGGCACCGAGGTCCACAGACGAAAATGCAGCAAAGTACTTTGTACAAATTTTCTAGAGTGTCATCATACTGGCTGGGTATTTCTTGAAAGTTCTTTTTCCAACAGTCCGGAGGCGAAGCAGAGATGTTAAGAGGTACACAAGCTGTCAAGCTGCTCGAGGTTTAGAAACCTCAGCACCTCTTTAATTCCCTCCTCACAGGTTCTGCCTTTTGGGAATTCCTTTCCCTTGTTTGCACCCTCCTTGAATTTCTTCCAAGTCTCTGCACACATGACGGTGAGACAAAAAAAAGAACAAACACAGATTCAATCTTACAATGTGCTCTGCCTTCTTTGCTTGCTACATTATCCATTTCTCAAATGCATCTCAAAAACAGCTGCCATCTTTTTTTTTTTTTGTTTTTGCAAATGCAGTTGAACCAGACATGGCTACTTGTGAAGAGGAAATCAGAGGTATTTCCCCAAGTCACTCATGGAGACAGTCAATTTCCTTTCATCTATCCTCATGTCTACGATGGGTTTCTTCTGTCGTAGGCGATTAGAGTCCACCTATCCAGCTCTCTCAAATGTCTGTCAGTGAGTCATCCCTTCATCTTTATGTCATAGCTTGTCTAAAGTCGGCCTTTTTCGAGCCAGTTAGCCAATTGGAAGGAAGCGGAGACACCGCTGTACAGCTGCTGCTTCCTAAGAACTCACCACTGATCAATGAAATGAGGTCATCTAACACAAGAGGCCTGAAGCTGGAGTGTAACCAAAGTCACTTCTGAATGCCCACTGACAGTTAGCGTCAGATGAGTTTTCAGTCAGTGTACTATAATGTAAGTGCACAACTGGAATTTGCCCATTTTCCTCTATTGCCGTGTGCAGATTTGATTAGAACAAGAAAGCTAATATAATGGTTAGGGAGCTGGGCTTCTTACTACGGGGGTTGCAAGTTTGATTCCCGTGTGGGGAAATGCTACTGTAAGCTTTCATGAAGTCACTGAACCTGACTTTCTTCAGTAAATATCCAGCTGGATGCATTTTGAGTTTTTTTTAACAAACATAGCTGCGTAAGTTGCTCTGGATATATGTCTATGTTCCTACATATAAAGGTTCTGGGTATTGGAGTAACGATTCATAATGATAAATTAAACCTTTTTTAATACTGGGTGAATGAAAGAAGGACATATCAATTGTCTCGTTACTGTTGGAGGTATCAATATAGACACAGAGTACTAGTGGATAACAACTCATACTCATGTGTTGTGAATTGTTAAACATTCAGTACTGTTACTAAAAGTCATACAAGACATATAACATTTATATTACAGTTAATAAAAAAGTAAATAGGAACATATAATTCTATTTCTTTCATACTGAGGAGGAGTTCATAGTATCATAGCAGTTCGTAGAATATTTTACCAGAATAGGATTTGATTAAGTAAAAAAAAAAATTGGAATAATGCAGCCCTCCATCTTGGCAGCACACTACATACTACTGCTGTCTCGTTTGGGCAGAACTTTCTTTTAAACTGCCAATGACATTTCTTTCCATTTGAAAGGATCGGCTGCAGGAACAATATCAGTTCCTACCAGAATCACAAGTACTACCTATTCAAATCTTTCACAAGTCTCTTTGGGAACATTAGTACACTTAAACCTAATGTCAAGACAGGCTGGATGCATGTTTAATGAGTAATTACAGTATAACCAAGAGTTGAGTGCTTCAAACACACCTCTCATGTACACTTCTTTTGGAAATTTTCCACAGCATGTACAACCTTTCTACAGTAATTTTCTTTTTTAAATTTCTATATTCCTTGTCAGTTAAGTTTTTAAAGTAACAAATTACATTTAAAAATATAAATTTATGCACTGTACTCAGTATTGTTCGTGCTAAGCTTACCCTCGTCGAGCGTGGTCAGTAAGACATAGTTCTCAGGATGCTCTGTAAGATCTTTCTTCTGAAGTTCTCCCATCTCCATCAAGTGCAGAGCTCCTGCTGGGAGGAAAAGGGGGATTATCAGCGTGGTCACCAATTTCCACGACCATCAGAAGATGACCCGTGACCGTGCAGTGCGCCCCCCTATGACCGGATGACCCGTTTCCCGACTGGCCAATGACTGGCCTGCTCTCGCCTACCCTCAACGGTCTTCCACACTTGCACTTCGACCTCGGCCGCTCCTCGCCTTTCGATGGCGATTATCCTGACGGAACCCTTCGAATCGGCCTCGGAACCCGGCTCAAACTTGTAAACCAGAAGGCTGTTGTGGTCGCGTTCCAAGAGGCACTGCGTCCTGTTGGCTTCTTCCTTCAGGTCTGGGGGCGGAAAGCATTTGTGTTGCACTGCGTCATATTTAAAGGGAATCTTACCCATTCCTGTCGTTAACGTCCTTATCGTAGTGTCAGTGTAGAGCAAGTGCATTCCAACGGAGTATACTTTATTGGGTTTGCAGGTATAAGAATTATTCACGTTAAATCAAACGAAGAAAGAACACAATTCATCATTATCCATCTTGTGTAAAACTGAGTCAAATATTTATGTTGCAATTTAATTTGATTAGTATGCCTGAGGTCAAAGTAGAACATCCATTCAAATCCCTATCACTATGCTGGAGAGAACTGTAGTGATGACGAGCTGACATTTGACATGACGTCAAATAAATCAGGCGTATGCGTAATATATGCTCAGAAGTACCACTAACCCATGCTGTGAGTCTTGACTGACAGTTTACATAAAATCAGCTGACAACTGATTCTCAACTGCGTTGCAAATTAAGGACGAGACGTACTAAATCCTGGCATAAAACCGAGAAGCACGGAACGATAAAAGCCGAATCACCGCTAATCTCTTGCAATCCACGTGCGCGGTAAGGCTCTGAATCACTTCAGCCCTTTCCCAGTGTTACAACGTGACCCCTCAACCCAGTGTAGCTGTAGGGGGGTGGGGATGTAGTGGTGCGTTAGCGCCTTGCCGTGCGCTAGGCTACCTGGACACGTCTTGCAGCACTTGCCCTGGGTTTTCTCGGGGTGTTGGCACGGATACTGACTGGGGCACGTGATGCGCTTGCACTCCTGCACGCCGTCGGTGCAGGTGCACAGGATGCACTCCAGCACCTTGCCCAGCACCGGGTGCCACACGTCTCCATGGGAATAGGTTTTGCCGCTGTAAATGCAAGCTAAAAAAAACACAGAAAGTTCAGATTCCATCTGTAACAGATCTATCAGATACAGCGCCCTCCAAAAGTATGGTAACGGTAGAGAGGGCACCACATGTATGAGAAGGCTAAACCCATATACGCCTTTTAAGTTACTACAATCTTGAAAAAAAAAAGACATTCCCAATACTACAGCACTGACAGCGGATGCAATGCCACCTTATCACCCAGAACCTCAACAAAATAACATTTGATATTGAGCTTTTTGCCACTGTACAATATAGCTTCCCTCATCTCATCCCTGCTCTTCCTGTCACATGCCACCACCTCCATCCATGACCACGCCCCCCCACTCCGGAGACCCCTCCCACTGTGTTCAGCTTGACCCCGCCCCCACCTCTCTGCTGGCTCTGCTGCATGACGATCTTCACCGTGGTCCCTGCCGCCCCTTTCAGGCGCAGGCCCTGGAGGTTCAGGCTTTTGGGGGGTGTCCTGGCCGTGGACGGAGTGGCCCGGACAGCCCGTCCCCCTGGCTGCTCCCCAACGCACAGGTCCTGTGAGTGTCTCTTGCATTTGGGGGAGGGGGGGGGGGGGGGCAGGTGCACAAACGGTTGGATGTGGTTAGATGATTGCCGCTGAGTGTTAGGAACTTGCCTTCCTCCATTTTTGAGTCCCTCTTGCCGAATAAACTAAATAACGAAATAAATAAACACTCCGGAGACTTGCTCTGGGTTTGTAATGGTTGCCATGTCCATGAAAATACCACAATGAGATAATTCAACCTATCATGTACCATGCACTTCCTAATGGCCCTGCTAAGTCTGTGTATCTTTACGAGGGAAATGTATTCCGTATCTATCCTTAATTCATAAATTAAGGCCGGCTACTGTAGAGAACAGAGGCAGTTTGAGGGACTTCACATACAGTACAAATACTTCAATGTCACTACTTTTAAAAAGAAAACACTTACAACTCCTCGGTTTAACTGCAGTCCTCCATCTTCTATTGACGCAGAATTAACATTAATGCCAGCATCTAATGAGGACAAAGCAGTCAGAAATATATTTAAAATGGTCTACTTACTAAATATTTACTTGAAACAACATTGCTGTCACAGTCAAATTGGATAAAAGTCAACACAGATGTGTTACTTCATTTGACTTGGTATAATTTCATCAGTATAGCCAGCTTAATCGTATTTATTTATCAATTAAGTTATATACTTCGATATATACAACGCAACAAGTTCCCTTTTGGAGGTAAGCATCTCTTATCAATCATACACAGACTCATACACAAAGAAACCTGGAAAAGTGTGATCACCTTTGCACACGAGGCAACATGTGTCCGAGACAGAGACCGGCGATGGGCAAGTGGGTATCACACAAGTCTTCAGGGCGCAGAAAATGTTTCCATTCTAAAGCGACAGAGTCACATACCAACATTGAGCATCAGTCATGGGCGAAAGCTCTAAGCCCGGATAAAGTGAGATGCCATATTACAAGCATTTCAACATTCTGTCCTAGCACAGACATTAAATAACAGCAGCACAGTCAGACCTTGTAAAAACGTGATCCAAAACAGCCTGTCCAGAACAAAACCGTAATTCGTTCTGGTGAGTCTTAATTCCGCCAATGTTTGTAACCCTACCCTTGCTATTATGGGAATATCAGTTAAACAGCCCAGTGTGAGAAGCAGTGGAAGATTTTGTGCACAATATATGAGCCGGATACACAGTTAATCATCAGAAATTCCACACCACGAACATCAAACCAAACACCCGAAGCCAGCCATTCTTAAGCCAGCACAGACCGAGGGGCGAAGGAGAGTTTGACTTACGGAACAGGTGCACATGACGCACTGGTTTTCCTGCCTGGACGGGAAGAGGTCGTGGTTGGCGAACGTCTCTCCCGGTTGGTACACGGTCCCGTTGTGGCGACAGACCTTCACTGGCGCCCTGAGCCCTGCTGGGCTTCTGTGCTGATCTTATGGGAAAGGAAGGAGGCACGTGTATTTACTACCAAAAACAGTGTGTGACCATACCATGACTCTCTCTTAAGCTTTGCAGGGCCTGGGATGGTGGGCACCCAAAGTTCAAGACCAATGCTAAAGTCAGCATGTCTGTCCACTAATAATTAGCATTACTGAGGTCAAAATGGGGACCAGTACCGCCATCACTGTCCACAGTAGTGGACATATGTATCTGACCCACCACTATCTTCAGACCTGGGTCAAATATCTATTTAAAACACTTTAACTCTTTAGATGCTAGGCTCTAGATCTGAAAGTACTCCTGCAGATCCCTGAGAATTTTTGATGAAACATGTTATGAACCAAAATGTACAATCATTTTGAAAGAAGAATTTTCTTTTGAATATTTATTAAATTAAGATGTCACTTTTCATTAATAGATGTCAGTCATCTCCATGAATTTTACTTGTATGTGTGACTATCTCACGCACATTTCTGAAGCTTCTTGATAGAGAGACTGGGCAAGGAAACGCTTCTCCAACTGCAACAAGTAAAAGTTACATTTCTAAATAAGGAACTGATAAGTTTCATCGTGAATGGTGTGTGTGCCTTGCGATGGACTGGTGAACTGTCCAGCGTGTATTTCTGCCCAATGCATGCTGGGATAGGCTCTAGCACCACCCGCGACCCTGACCAGGAATAAGCAGTTTTAGATAATGGATGGATGGATGGATCGGTTGATGGTACCTGTACAGCGGGGGCAGCACTGCTGAGCATCAGTTACTGGGTTCTCACAGCGAAGGACCGGACACTTAATGGTGCTACATTTCACACGGCCAGTCTAGGAGAATTTACAAGCTCCACATGAAGGAATTCCCACACGCATGTGTGCACACACACACACGCACACACACACACACACAAGCACACCTTCATGCTGCACATTTGGCCTGCTGAGTGTCAAGAAACAGTTAAATGGATTATGTGTAAATATCACAGTATTCCTACAGCACCGTGGAAAGTAACAACTGTAAACCTTAAAAATGAAGTTATACCAGAATTGAGTAAATATTTTACATGACTAGAGCACATTAATATATTTAAATGGAACTGAATACAGTTTAAAAGCCTGACTTGTGATCATCTTGTCAACATAAAAAAGAGATGGAAGAGAAAGCTGAATTTTTGATATCCATGATATTTTTAATACTTAAGCATAATGCATAAAGTAGCTCTGTAAAAACAGCCTATTTCTTTATAAATTGGGATGACAGATATGGCATCCACCACGTCCAGAGTTGGTAGGGCATGTACTCAATTCGATAATACAACAGTTAGTATCCAAATCGCGCAGCTATTCGATTTATGCACTGATAGGCAGTGACATACACAGCTGGCCTGTGGTATGAGCCTGGTTATCACATGGTTCTAAATGCTTTAGGAGCTGTTCAACGGAAGAGGGAGACTATACCTCTGTGCACGCGCATCGCATGCAGAACATGAATCCATGCGGCTCGAGATAGGGATGCCAGCTGTCGCCAGGGCTGTACGTCTTCTCTTTGAAAGTACAAGACACTCCAGGGACTGGACATAGAAACAAAAATCAAACCAAAACATTACAAACAAGCCAAACGTAGATTTCACTTTGCAGCTAAGAACTGTTTGTCACACGTAATATATCAATGTCTGGCATACACTTTTTGTTTATTATTCCACTTATTTTGGAGTTGCAAATGAAATACGGGAATGTTGTTTCCTGGAGGAATTAAGTGAAGAGGCGCGTTTTACAGTAATCGACGGCACTACTTTTGTTTACTTTTCTGAGTGCGTTTGTTTCTTGCCTGATGTAACGCCTGCTAATGTGTCTTCCTTTAAATAAAATGGTTTTTTAAATGTTCAAGACAAAATAATTTAGTTACAACTTTATTATCAAAACAGTTACAGAGACAAAACTGGACTAGGAAGCAGAATCAAGACCACTAAATAATTCCACATAATAATCAAATAGTCCAACTGTTTTAGCAAGAACAAGTGTATTATTATTATTATTATTATTACTATTATTAATAATAGCTACAGCACGCACACACTTATCCACAGACCATGTGTCATTCCACATAACTCTATACAGCAAATATGACACTAAATTAATCATTAAACTGCATAGCTTTTCGCTTTAAATATCTAAAAAGTACTGCAAAATATTACCTCTTCAAACATGCATTAGCTTGCAAAGTCTTAATTGCTACTTACTTTTTGCTGGTATTGCTTCGGATTCACGAGCAATGTACAAAGGCAGGATTAAAAACATAAAAATGTTCTTCATGTCGAAGACAACTCATCTAACAGATAAATAAAAATCAGAAATGAAATCGCTGCCAACAACTAATATACTCTTGGATTGTAACTGCGACAGCAAACGCTCGAGACCAGTGTGAAACGATTCACGACCAAATCAGGATTGTATTCTGCAGTTTCACCGAAGATGCGCGCCTCCTACAGGAAAGAAGACTTTGTTTCGTACGGACGCGTTAAATTGTCGAAAATGTGAGACAGAAGTTACTGAACGCAAAGAAAAGTCAATGTCGAAGGATGTTTGTTTAGATTACCTAGCATGCATACGTGTATTCCGAGGCAGGAGTAGTGAAACAAAATTCTCCCGTTCAATTTAAGTTGTCCAAGCCTATATATTTGAATGAAGTGGGCATTGGCTATGAGGTAGGGTGTTCTGCATTGCGTAATGTCAAATGCATTACCCCACAAAAAACAAATCATTTTGCCATAAAATTTGACGCGGGATATTGAAGCGTGTAATGTAACGACGGCGTTTTGCCAAGTGTCTGTCCCTGTCTTTCCGAAAATGCAGTCAATAAATTTGAGCGCATATTATGTCTACGTAGGCTACTTTGTCGATGTCAGGATCGAGAGACTGTAGTCAGTAAGCATACGGAGAAACGGTTGTAACCCAAACCCAGGGGGACCACTAGGGATTTTGGGCCCCTTGAAAATATCTCGCATTGGGCCCCACCACCACAAGCCACCCCAAGGAAAAGAAAAAGGAACCGTTAAGTTTTTTTTTGTTTGTTTTTTTGTTTTTTGTACATTTGTAAAAATAAAAAAAAAATCTATTAAAGTCCATTTTAATAACTGACCAACAAAAAGTTATTAATCCTATGTTTTAATATTTCTTAGGGCCCTGCCAAAAATATATTAGACGGTGGTTTGATTTAAATTGGTGATTTGATTATTAATTTGTCTGTCTGTTATGAATAGCAGGTGATTCTTTTATTAAGCACAAATGTTGGATATCATAAATGATTCTGTGATAGACTATGCTATTTTCTGCCTCACTGTTAGAAGTCAGGCTTGTTTTAGGTTTATCGATGTGCAGTACGCAACACACTGCTTCCATTACCCCTGCATTTCTTTAGTGATTACAAATGCAAAAGTGCCACCCTAGTCCCATCAGCACTATGTCCTCTGAAGCACATGAAAGTCTTGCTTGTAAGAGCTGTTATCCAAGGCCACCCACCGCTCTGTGACATCCAGTTCCTGTGTCCACACATCACATTCCAGGTGGCATTAGTATCATTTATTTATTTATTTATTTATTTATTTATTTATTTATTTATTTATTCATTCATTCATTTTCAAGAATTGGGCTCATAAAAATGAGGATATTCAAGATTCACAGGGCATTACTTCAAGCTGGCAGGCCTCTGTTTTTCTAGTTTTCTTTAGTTTGGTGCTTTTTTCTACCCGTTTATCGAGACCCTGTTCAAAGTTTATGAAATCAGGTCCATACTGCTGGTAAAGCTAAACTATGCTCATCTGTCGCGGTCTCCAGAATTTGAATGTTTTGTTCAGCTGTCCCCTCATCTGGATATGAGGAAGTGCCCCTTTCTGTGAGGACATGACCCGAATGCTTGACTTCATGTGCAAAGAGCTGGCATTTCCTGGGTTTTACAGTCCCTCTAGCTTGGCTTTGTGCTACTTCTAGAAAATCACAGAAACAAAAAAACAAAAGACAAGTTGTAAAAGAAAGCAATATTATCCAATAAAACAGGAGTAATTCCATTAGCCATTGGAATGCCCCGTGGTACACATCTGAAAAGGAGGCATATTTGCTTGTTGAGGCATTGACTTCATTGCTTTTTCACACACACACACACACACACACACACACACACACACACACACATACACACACACAAACATAGTGTCACAGCTTAAACTTGTGCATGTGTGTGTATGTGTGTGTGTGTGTGTGCGTGCGTGTGCAAGTGTGTATTTGTGCATGTGTGTGTGTGTGTGTCTGTGTGTATTTGTGCATGTGTGTGTGTGTTTGTGTGTGTGGCGGGGCAAGTTCAAGAAAATTAACATTTAACACATATAGTTCAAAGTCAAGATAATTCTATTAAGAAAGCATTTTTAAATGTTTTTTTCCTTCTTTCGTTTCTTTGGCAGTCCTTGAAATACATTTTCTGACCTAAATATCAACTGACACAACATTTCTTGCTTGCTCGCCATTCAGTCAGGATAATGCCATAGAAGTTCATAATAAATGTATGACCAATGTACATCGTAACTGACAGACTCAGAATTTTTGTGCAAAAATGAATCAAGAGTTTGCTTATTATCGTGTTCCAGAGCATGATTAATATTTTGCCAATAGGCCAAACAGATATGCTCAACTAAAATATTTATTTATTTATTTATTTGTTTGTTTGTTTGTTTGTTTGTTTATTACTCAAACTACATTTGAGTTGAGTTTAAGCCATGTTGATACTGTTACCTTCAAACAGTTCTCAAATTGAGCAAGTAAGTAAATTAAGTCTGGCTATAGAATTATAAAAATAAAAATGTCAAAAAAAAAAACATGGGCCTGTTTCTGCCTAACCATCACAAAAAATGTGCGTGGAACGGCAGATATGTGTGCTGAAAAGGCTGAGAGGATGTACTCTGCTGCCACCATGTGGTAACAGCCTGGAAAAAATAACAGGAATACAAAAGGACATCAGTTGTTTTCTTTACTTTAATTCCACTTAGCAAACAGGTTTTTATGTATGTATGTTTTTTTTTTTTAAATGGATGGGAAAACAATAGTAAATTCCAAACAGAATTTTCTATTGATCAGAAAACTTCAGTATGACTGACATACTGTGTAGTAAACATAATTTTACAAATAGATATGGGGAAATGTAAGAACCCGATTATTTCACTCCTAACTAGAATCCAGGCTTTGATCTTTGAATTACTTATTTAGAACTAATTTATTTTTAGACAGATTTGTTTTTTTTTTTTTACTGTTTGCAGTTAAGAGCACCACACTGAAAGTTAAGAATGCCCCCCCCCCCCCTTACAGGGCTACCGGTAAAAGACATGCCACAACACAATAAAGCTTGGGGGAGGAACAGTGAAGCGTAAACAAGTTTTTCCCTTATTCTCGGCTCGCCATCCTCCCATCCAGGTTTGCGTGTTTGCCACACTCCTCCTGAGCCTACTCTTCCGCTCCTTTCAAGTTAACCACCTTGCACTTTTTTCTCATGTCCTTCAGCAATGTCCGAGCCTCTTCATATTCTCTCCTGTAGACATCCTTGCCTTTAAGAACTTTGTCTAAAAAGACAAATACACAAATCAAGATGCAACCAGAACTTTTGGGTGTTTTTTTTTTTTTCCATTCTCATCTTGAAACTAAGTGAAAACACTGTATCAGCTCCTCTGCTTCTCTGACATGCTGGGTCCACTATTTCTTCCTTTCACAGTATTACACTGGCAAACTATAGTTACTGGACATAATTTATAAGTGATGTACGTGTAATTAAATTCCTGTGAAGTTACTCCAGTCTACCTTTGACTAATGTTATTCTTAAATGCGTTTATTACCTAAAGGGACTTTATTTATTGTTGTTCTGTTCTTAATTTTGCTCAGAGCATCTTCAGCCTTCTGTCCTTTCAGTCTCCTTGGTTTTGCAGGTGGTAGTTTGCCAATCTGCAAAAAAAGTTGCTAGTATAGAATATGAAACAATCCCACATTCAGAATATTTACAAAATGTATCCCCAAATTATGATGTTTGAGTATTCTTAGCATAATTATAACTACGACACAAGACTGTCAGTGACCCACTCTTTCCTCTTTTTCTGTGTATGGCTTCTGAGGTAGATCAGTATTAGCCTTGGAATCTCTGTAAACAAGGAGGTTTTTGAGTGCCAATTCCAAGGCTCTAACTGTTTGCTGAATTCCTGTTAAGACATGAAAATATACTTCATATCAGTCCCGTACATTAATATTTTATCATACACAAATTTGGCAATTTTGTGTCCTTGGTGTAGCTCTCACCAACAGGCTCAAACACGGAAGGATCTGGTTTAGCATCCAGTAATATTTCGTAGCCTCTGAATTTCTCTGGAATCGAATTATCCTTTCTTTGTTGTTCGATGTTAGGTTCCTGCTCCTCTGATTCCTCTTGCCAAGTAGATTCATCTAAATCATTCACCTAAATGTGGAGAAGACAGTTCTGTGGGAATTCAAACAGAGGTATACTGGCAATCTTGATGCTAGCTATTGAAATGGTGTTTTGCTGATGGGAAGGTTGGAGAGAAATTTCACTACCACTGACTTCACTGAAACAGAATTGACCCCCAAACTCTGCGAGTCACCAAACACCAACATCCATTTCACCATCCAGTGGTAGATTTTCTGTGCCCAATCTAGTGCATGATCCTTGGTCAGTATTACATACAGACTTTGGCATGTAAATTACCTGGGTTATAAAGAAAGCATCCCTTTCCAGGTTTTCAGCGCCTGGCGAATCGCCGGCTTTCTCCTCCGAAGCGTTCGGGCAATCATAAGCTGCTCCCTCTCCACTTCCAATTCCCTGACCGCTTGTGTGACCAGGGCCGCTTGACGAATGCAGATCTTCACCCTCTGTGGGAACCGTTTTACCCGGGAGATCTTCCGGAAATTTCTCCAAAATGGAGGATTGGCCGTGAAGAGAAGGTCTACCAGGGGCCTCCAAGCATAGAGGCAATTTTGGGACCTTCCGAATTTTTGTCTCCACCTGAAAGTTTAAAGCCGAAAAAAGATTGTTTAGTTGTCTCATTTGGGTTACTGGAATCGCCCAAGAAACAGGGGAATGAAAAGGAATTCATTGTTAATTAAATAAAAACTCAGTGATCAGAAGAATTTAGCACTAAAAGAGACTGCACCCTACAGGGAGATTAAATCAAAGTGGAAAGTTGTTTGCTTTCAACATTCAAGGTGCACTGAAGACCTATAAATGAACAGACTGAGGGCAGTAAACAGGGTTTGTAACAATTCCATTTCATTTCAGTCTATTCAGGAAATTAACTGAATTTCGATTGACAATAATGTGTATAATGTTCTATGAGAATTTATCAATTAGTTGGGATTTCAACTCACATTCTGAATTTACTGAACTTGAAATGGAATTGATCCAGACCTTGGCAGTAAAACAGGAAGTAAACCTTACGAATAGGTTCCAACCACCCAAAACATTACAATCTGCCAATCAAATTTCTGGCCACTTTGGTATATATCAACTAATCGCAGTCCCTGAATTTTATAAGAACATAGAGAACCTCACTCAGGTATGTTTTCACATTCTGCCCAGAGTTCAAAGCCACATCCCGAATGACCACAATCCTTAGCGCTTTATGAGCAAAAAATACTTCAATAAAAAAATGAATGATCTTTAAAAATACTTTTTTTTTAAAAGATCACCGCTGTCTTTTTGATCTGCACGCACTGTTAACACTTTCCCCCGACCTTTCGCTTGGGGTTGACTGGAATCACGATGCGCGGCTTCACATCGCGCTGTGCTTTCCGCCGCCTTATGGCGACGCCCAGCCTGTCGTGGAGGAAGTGGGTCAGCATGGGCGGGTCCCCTACGGAAAAAAACACACGGAAACGAGATCTTTGAGAACAACGCCCGCGACCGCAACACCGCCATCACTCACAGCACTCACACAACATTGCTGTCCAGAATTCTGTGGAATAGGCTTGTTTTTGACAAGCCTTATCTTATCATCTCCGGGGTTCTCTGAATAGCATTTGCGTTTTGTAACCATGGAACCAGAAAAAGTGTAGAAATTGGGGCCCTGCACGAACTGGCCTTTCATTACACACAGCATGTTTAAAGGGGGCTATTGACTGCAGGCAGTGGGCTGCCACAATAATAAATAAAAATTTTTTTCTGGTAACGCATAATTATTTAAGTGCTGGTCTGCTTTGTGCCAAATTGATGCATGACTTTTCAGTGATGTTTCGGGTCTATGAACAAGGGCGCTCATTCCAAAGTTGAGAGAGAAGAAAAAGTGTGGGGGGAACAAAAGCTGGACTCATCGTTATCACACAACACAAGCCGGTGGAATTACCGCTCCTCTGCGTGGTGAGCGGGTTCGAGTGAATCACGAGCTCAGTGAGCGAAGGAAACCAGGCCACCGCCAACAGCGCCTCTTCTACCGCTATCTGTGGACAGGAGTAAGAAACCAAACATTATCACGGGGGGGGGGGGGGCGGTCAAACGCCAGTCCTACAGGTGTCTGCATGTTTACTGTCTGCACGTTTTGTGGTTTATTTTCAATAAAATCAGGCCTTGGAAGCCAATCGGTGACTTACGCACTTAATCATCACCGCAAGTGCAGAAACACAGCACCAAAGAGCAGAGTCAGAAACCCCCGACTACAGAGTGTATACCTCACAGGATCCTCCACAAAATAGGTGCACAGACCTTGTTGTCAGCCAGATTCAAGGTTCTCAGCTCTGGAAGGGGCAGGTGGAATTCACTGGAAATCTGTAGTGGGGAATAGGTTCTCCGATGGGTGTAATCCTCCTTCAAGAACAAGACCATGAAAAAGACCACATTGTTTGTGTTGGCCAGGACTATACTGTCTTGCAAGCACTTCCTGTTTTCTAGCTGACAGTTTGTTCAGTGTAAACAGTAGTGTTGGGCGTGGTGCCTAGTACAGTATGACAAAAATCCCTTTTCCAACATGGAAAACTGACACTGGCCAAACCGTACACTAGTGCTGTTCTTGTTCAGTTCCTGCTCCACCGTGGGAAAACCATTATTATCTGCATTTAAGAAAAAAGAGAAGAAAAAAACAAGTAAACATTTAATGCAAAGAACTATCTTAAACTGTAAATTGGCTGAAATTCACCCCTTACAGTACCAGTTCTCTCCACAGATTTGTTGCTGGTTGCCAGCATTGCACAGTCTGAAACAAGGACTGGTCCATGTCCCAGATCTTCACTGTGTTGTTTGCTGCAGCTCTTCAGATCCTGTCCAGCTCTACAATCTCCAAACTGTTGCAAGTAAGGCACCTCTGTGATGTAGTTTCCCTGTAGATTTAAATACCGTAGCCTAAAATTGCAAATGAAAACATCACAAATATATGAATATACATATTTAGTCACTGGCGTTGACTATCAAGTTTAGTAAATGCCAATTCCCAATCCTATCAGTACTCCTTCTCATCTACAACGTCGACCACAAACCCAGAGGGCAAAGATCACCACTAGTCCCAAAAAAATGCTAGTGAAACCAGCCACTGCTTATTTCACCTGTTTGTTTTTTTTTTGTTTTTTTTTGCGACCAGTTACGAGGTAACATAACACTCTTGGAGGAGAGCGCTTTTTTGTCTGTTACAGACTCACACACTCCCTGCACTGCCAGTATCAGTTGCTGGATACCCACTGAACGTTTTTACGGTTAAAAGTCGATAAAGATTTGGTGAAATGCCATCTAGGCATTCAGGTGAACACCCGAACACATTTTGTTGAAAACTGAAAGTTTTCTAGCCGACTAGGACGTGGCCAGGGTAAAAACTGACCTATATTGGGATTAACCTCGCCTGTTTATTTCAAAACATCTGTCAGGCTAGATTTCCACCCCTCTAGGTGTCTAGATTCCACCTTTGGCTCACTGGGTAGCGATGAGAGGCAATTACTCTCTGGGGCACCGTCACTAACCGACAAATGATTCAGGAAAATTCTAACCTAAACTGGACATCTCAGTACTGCACCTGCAAGCTCAGCACCTTTACTGACTGCACCACCAGGGCACCAGATACAAAGAAAAATAAGTCTATGAAAACAAGGGTAAAATACATACATTTAATATATCTTTTTTTATGTGTATCACACACAATGAATTAAAAGCAGTATGTCCATATAGAGAAAAAAAATTGGCATCTACAGGAAGTTAAAAAACACCCTTTCTGGAGAAAGTCAATCAAGACACATTCGCTGACAGAAGGGGAAACGCTCCCTCGTATTTCAAGCACATTTTGTTTAGAAACATCTTTCCCTGAAAATTCCACAGAATCAGGAAAAAATGCTTTTTCAATTTTAGAGGAATTTAATAGGCGAAAATACTGAAGGCTTATACCCAGTTCCGCTACATACTGGACATCCCAGAAGTTAAATGAGATGAATGAGCTGACCTTTTGAGATTGGCAAGGCTGTTGAAGACTCCCGGAGAGCAGAGTCTATTGTCATCAAGCGTCAAGACCTCCAGGGAACTGAAAAGCATGCCCTGTTCCAAAGTCCTGTTCAGAGATATCCTGTTAAGGCTTTGTATAGGTCTAGTACAGTACACTGATATCAACAAGGATGTTTTTGTAAAAAAAAAAAACATAACTTAACTGTGATTGGTGGATGTACCCCAAATCCTGATAACTTCATAGTCAAATATCATGAAATACCATGAATGTGCGCTGTCCATTTTCTTATGATAACATTACTGTTGCTAGCGCCAGGGTCATTTGCATATTCATTAGCCACCATTACTGTGTTTAAAATCAGAGAATTGTATGCAACATTACTCAAATATTAATATTACCCTTACAGATGAACAAAAGCCCTGTTTACCACTGGGTAGGGTCATAGTGTGGAGAAGCCATGTCGTCAGGTAGTGTCTGCAGTCCATTTCCTGTGAGATGAAGGACTTTGAGGCAAGGAAGCAGCCCAATGGACAGGATATCTTCACTGGACAGGTGGTTGTAGGACAAGTCCAGTGTCTGTAACAAAAATTAATTCATTTAGCAAAATTACAAAATACAGCATAATTGTCAATTCGCTCAGGTCTAAGAAGCTTCTACTCGGTCCTGAAATGTTTGGGCGGCCATCAATCAAACTGCCGAAGAAACATTTCGTGCTTTCGTCCCGGGCATCGTGACTCAACGAGCTGAGGGAGTGACGCGCATTTAAATCACGGCGTTTGAAGGCGGCCATGTCAGCAGCTTCATTCAGGAGGCTTTACCTCCAGATGAGGAAAGTCGCCAGCGTTCACCGCCAGGCTGTGTATCCCGTTCAGCGACAGCTCAAGCTCCCTTAGGATGGGAAACCAGCTGAAAGGCTCTACAATGGACAACGAGAAAACATATATTGTGCCGTATGTTAAGATAGTCCACTTCCATAAAACCTACAATATCTTAGACACTTTTAATGTCTACCAGGCATTTTATGTGTATAGCACAATCCATTAAAGTAGGGGTTTACCTCCCTATACATTATATCTGACAATGTACACGCAATACATTTTTGTTTCTCGTTATTTGTCTTTATATTACATCACATAGTGTTTGTTCTGCCAATATTTGATTCAAAAGAACCAACAAAAAAAAAAAAAACCTACCCAGATTCAAATGATTTTCAGAGGCGTTAATGTAAGCAACATTGTCGAATTCTTCAAAATCCTCTGGCTTGGCCTGATGCATGGGTAGTAACAAAAGATGTGGTAAACACCATGAATCTCTAATTAAGTAATTAAGTACATCAGTCAACTGTATGAAACCCGTACTATAATATCTCAGTTTGCCCCGTCTTGTCCTCCCACTGTTTAAAACTTGCAAATGCAATTGCAAAACATTATTGCTACATTAAATTATTTATAAACATATCAGCTACTCCATAAGAAAGCAGACAGCATTTCTCTCTCCAACTCCCACTCTTTGCCTATTAAGCGTTAGGAACAAACTGGAATCTTACCGAGTGCAATTTCTGGTCACTAATGTTAACACTGCACAACTCAGAAGGCTTGTCCACACTGTGTAATCTCATCTGAAACACAGCATGATGGTTTCTATCAATTCCTTTTTTGTAATAACCTAATACACTTTGCAAATGGCTTAAGCTGTATGTTGAAGAATAATAGAAATTGCATTTTTATCTAAAAAGCAATGTTCAGACCACATGCCAATAAATGAAGCCTGGGCTTGAAAAATAAAAAAGTAAAAATTATTAACACATAAAATTGTGTATCCTTACCAACAGAGCCCCATCTAACGTGTTGCAGCTTATGTCTGTTTTGCCAGAGTCTTGAAGCTTTGTACTCCCAGACACCACCGACTCCTCTGCAGTGCAATGTTCTGGAGCCTTTCTACTTCTGTATTTTTCTTCGATGGCATTTCTGTGAGCTACAAGCCAGTGTCCTGCTCCTGTTTTTTTTTGGGGGGGGGGGACACACGCACACACAACAGTAAGAAAACCTGCCGAGTTGTAACTGATTTAAATTATTCATGTAACGTGCCGACTTACGTCCTCTTTTAGGCTACCAGCATACATGATCAAGCAACAAGAGAATAAATATAGAACAATGCATTACATGAACTTAAAGAATGGCTCATTCAAATTGTTTAAATACGTCTATACTGTATACCTTCTTTGCTTGGCTGAAAGAACGATCTGACGGGAAAACAATTTGTGAGACACGCTTCTCCGTCGTCTAGTTTGTACAGCCCACCTGTAGCCATCGCGGCTGATTCTGCGATAACGTAAAACCGAGGCTATACTGTAGGCTATATGTACAGCTATGTCACATCTTAATCCCCGGAGAAATTAAAGTCGACCTGCATGTAACCGTGTCAATAGCATATTAGATTTGAATGATCGATATCAATCGATAGCTCTGAATGTTGTACACACTATCGCATGCTGATGAGTTTACTATCCCTGTATTTGGCTGGTTACTGTAACCGATTCCTGTTCTGGCATTTCCATGATGTCCCCAATGAACGGTTGTCTTGGCGACGCAACAAACAAAGTGGGAATTGGATCTTGTAGTTTGTAGTGCTTCAGAAATACAATTCCCAGATATGTAAGCATCTCTTCCGTTTCCGTTTTTCATGAGTAACTCATGTTATGGTTATTTGCTTTTTGCTTGAAGTCTGCAGAAATTTATGCTAGACAAAATAGAATGGCAAAAGAGTCATCTTACGCAGGCCAGTTGTTATTCTAAATTCTACCTACAAGTTTACAGACCAATATACATTGGTGGAAACTCTCCTACTTCAACCTTCAGTGTTGTCATTTATTCCAAAATTTAATTCTAAATGTGAGTAGGTACACCCTGACCGTGTGGGCTATAAAATATAAATGGATCACACACGTATCTGATGCTCTTTCAATACTGTAGGGGACGGGACAGGATCTACATTGTGTAAAACTTTGCTAAAATTTTTATTTTTTTTATTTTATTTTTTAATGAGCGTATAGCTACCAGGATTAATGTATGTGTATAGTGTCCAGCAAAGGCAGAACTGGAAATGGAGAGTAGTCGGGGGAGAGAGGGAACAAATTGCTGAGGTGACAGAAAGCAATGGGCGACATTCCAAGAAGTACCATTTGCAATAAATTGAGTAGGATGATGAACTCACACGAGAGATGAGAGAAGCCCTTATTGTGTGTATTCAAGCCTGGAATTTGCCAGCTTGTGATATCACATGTTCATATTTGTGACATCATCAATACGACGATGTCAGAATGCCCAGCCTGAAAACAGAGAGGAAAAACAAGGGGGAGAGAAAAGTAAAATAAAAAGAATGCCTCTTGCTCCCTGTTGACAGAGAAGCAGTTAGATTTGAGGGTGAAGAGGTCACACAAGAAGGAAAGGGGAGGCAAATGAACCCACAAGCCATTTTCAGCTCAGACTTTCATTTACAAGTTGAAAGGGAGGGAGGACTAAGTGACTAGGTTGTATCCTGTATTGCATACTGAAGAAGGCCATGTGTTGACATCTGTGGCCTGCTGTTTTTTGTAACTGTCAGTAAAAAAAAACAGACAGGCACACACCCACACATGCATGCACGCACAAATGCACACGTATGCAAACCTAAGCTATTGAGGTTAATTTTTTACTCTCAATGAAGTACGAATCACTTGGCAATAAAAATAGATTTGTTCCAGGAGAAGAGGGTACATTTGGTTGCAGCCAGTCGCTGTTTACGCCAACTTCACATGAAAAACTACGTTACCCAGAATGCATTATAGCAAGTCCACCTTTAGCCAAGCATTTGTCTTCCTCGTAGATGCAGTGCACTGTAGCCAACCAAGTGAAAAGCCGTTTTAAGGTTCATCTTTGGCAAGTATCTATCTGACTGTTTTGGGAATGGGGAAGAGATAACATCGTTTTCTTGTTCGTTTTCGTTAGCAGTAACTTATTGCTCAAAAATTATATTTCAGGTATTTCAGTATTCATGTGTACCGAATGTTCACTTATGTTGAGGAATGCACACGCATATTGTTATTTTTGTTTAGAAAACAGCGTGTCAGTGGCAACAAGCCGCCGAGCTAATCATTTTAAACTAGAAAGCTGCAACTATAGCTAATTAGCTCCAGCAAAATGTTTGAGGCTCTTGTAGTTAAACTGCGACGAGCTGCAGCCACATTTCTTTCACCTCTTGTCATGTAATGATTTGTGCAAGAAATTAATGAAAAATAATGTGTTCATGGGATGGCCAGCTAGATTGCTCCATTTAGCGCTTAATCACACTCACGTGTACGCACTGATAGACGAGGCTAACTTCACAGATAACCCAAACGCAAGGTTGACATGCATTTTCTTTTCTGAATGTGTACGTTCTGCGTGCGATATTTATTGCTAGTTCCATTACATATTCGTTCTAGAATGATTTTATACGCCGTCGATCGTATGCATACGTAACAAAATACTATTAAATTCTATGTAGTGTATATCTTTGATAAACTGCGTTTAACAGTTGTTTACTTGTTTTCTGGCGCAGAATTTAATAATGGGCAATACAACATCGAGGAGGAGTTCGAATCGAATCGCAATGGAGCCCAAAAAGACCACCGTGTTCAAACAGGAGCAGACGCGTGGCATAACATACAGGATCCCGGCTCTCATCTACCTCAGAGAAGCTAAAACATATCTAGCCTTTGCGGAGAAGCGCTCAACCCCGCGTGACAGCGACGCCAAGCTCATAGTGATGCGGAAGGGAACGCTGTTAAATGGTTCTATTCAGGTACAGTATTCGTGCATTAAAATATGTATATCTGGGTTGTATACAAGTGCTTATTTGCATAAATGGATTGTTAACTGGTTATTTCAATTCCAATAAAATCCTATTCTAACACACAAGTGTTTTGCAGTGGTCATCCCCACAGGAACTATCTTCTGCAGGTCTGCCAGATCATCGCACCATGAACCCCTGCCCCGTGTACGAGAGGATTTCCAAAACCCTTTTCCTCTTCTTCATCTGCGTTAAGGGCGACGCAACCGAGCACCATCAGATCGTAACGGGCAAGAACGCGGCCAGGCTGTGTTACGTTTCTAGCAAAGACGACGGTATGACTTGGAGCAAGGCGAAGGACCTGACCGACAGCGTGATCGGCAAGAAGGTCCGAAACTGGGCCACCTTCGCCGTCGGGCCCGGGCACGGCGTCCAGACGGAGGGCGGGCGGCTCGTCGTCCCCGCCTACGTCTACTACATCCACTGCAAGTGCGCCTGCCTCCCCTTCCCCTGCTCCGTCAAGCCTCACGCCCTCACCTTCTACAGCGACGACCGCGGGGACACGTGGAACGTTGGGCGCATCGTCCAGCGGAAGTCCTGCGAGTGCCAAATGGCCGAGATCATCGACCGCGACGGCCGGAGCCACCTGTACTGCAACGCCCGCAACACCGGCGGCCACAGGGTGGAGGCGCTGAGCGAGACCAGCGGGAGCGCCTTCGACAGGCCCTGCCTGGCGCCGAGGCTGGTGGAGCAGCGCTCCGGCGGTTGCCAGGGAAGCGTGATCGGCTTCCCCGTGCCCGAGTCCCTCGCGGAGGACCAGGTCGGGGCGAACAGGGACGACATCAACCTGCCGTACTCCTCGGACGCGCAGACCTGGCTGCTGTTCTCGCACCCGACCAGCAGGGGGAAGCGGAGCGACCTGGGCGTGTACCTCAACAGGTCCCCGCTGCACACGCTGGGCTGGGAGAAGCCGTGGATCATCAACCACGGCCCCAGCGGCTACTCCGACCTGGCCCACTGCGAGGGGGAGCAGTTCGCTTGCCTCGTGGAGTGCGGGAAGGAGAGTGAACTTGAGGAGATAGCCCTTGTGGATTTCCACCTCAGCGACGTCTTGGATGCAATAAACGGGAAGCTACATTCACCCTAGGTTCTCGTAGTAGCACTTAAAATTAAAAATAGGTACACTGTTTTGCCTATCCCTCGGCCAGTAAATGCATGCGGATAGTAAAATGGTGCCCCCAACCTCCCCCCTTTTTGAATTTTCATTTACTGCCTTATTACTGTTAGCACAACATGCTGTATTTCTGAAAAAAGCTTAAGAATGACCCTTTCAGTATGCTGTCTGTAATTTCTAGAAAATTATCTATAAACTCTTGTTTTCAGTTTACAGAATGTGTGTTGTATACTGTATGTACGTTAACATTCAATAAGTTTTTGAGGATGAATGCCAAATTAAAGGCGATTGTGATCAGAGCAGTTCCATTCAAAGCACTGTAGCATCTGGAACACTGAATTTATGATTGCAGCCAAAAATGAACATGAAAGAAAAAAATGTAATCCATTTTCAGAACGGCATCATTGCTCCCTAGACTCCAGTTTGTACTTTGGATATGGTTTTAAAATCACAAAGGGGCTGTCTGTGATGCATGTGTCAGTTGTCAAAGGACACTGCTGATCCATTGTACTCTGTGCCAAAATAAATTAATTTTGTGTAATTGTATGAAAGCCTCATACCTGGCTCATTTCTCCACAAAAATGGCTGACCATCTTGCATTATGCTAGGATGAGAAACCTTCATTGAAGGAATCTACCATTCTCTGCGATGAAAATTGTTTTAAAATGTACTATGAAGCACACTACACGGATCAGTCGGGTTGAAATGAAAACGGGGATTAAATTAAATTAATCGAACTAAAGACCAAATAGCGTGCGTAAAACAGTGCAGTTTTCGGACAGTGTCAGCATCATCACATGCTCAGTCCAGCATCCAGACCAGCTCCAGCATGCAAATGCTTTCCTTGAATGTAAACCAGAGGAGTTTCACACGGGGTATTCCCCAAGCACCAGCTACCAGCCACCATGACTACTTCTATCCTTGTGTTGTTATAACACACAGTTGCTGATGATTAGCCGTATATTGTCATGGGTGTGGCTCCTGTAATTCCTATTCACACCTCAGGTGGATTCTCACAAGCCCACTTGGTATTTCGCTAGACTAGAGCAATCAAAACGGATGTTTCTCCCAGTTACGCACACTGCAAGATGAAGAGAACTTACCTTCTTTAACTGCAATTGTGACCGCTGAAAGAATATTTCATTGTGGGCATTTCAACTTTGTTTTATTTACTTTAATCGTCCTCCTGCTGCGTTGGACACAACGTACTTGCACAGTAATTGATCATAGCCATATAAAACGCATGTTCTGTCAACCAATTAGTTTATAGCTGAATAGATTGCTAGTTTACAAATCATTTTGGTAAAATGGGACGATCACTGTTTACAGGTATGTACATTTTTCTTTGTGTTTTGTGTCTGTCATCGACTGCCAGTTTCACCCTTCACACTTAAACGAGAAGTGAGTGCCTGTATAGATGTGAGATAGGCAGATGAGATTAACAGAAGCGAGCATTAAAGGGGAAATGAAACGACGGTACTGTGTTGCACACCAACTGGGGACCTCCTCCAGACGGGGGGTTTACAAACTTTCAATCTCCCGTCGCTAATGCTGTCAACAGTTCATGCGAAACCGCCATCCCAGAATGACAGTTCTTCTGATAGTGTTGTATCTGTGCAACCTCTACCAACTAGCCTTCAGCTTTTCTTAATCGGCTGGCTACTTGCATGTCTTGGGAACACCCTGTTCTCAGACAGTCTTCAAGACTCAAGTGTTGCCAGCTCTGTCGTCCACCCAGTCCCACACGTGTAAGGACCCGTCGGTTGCGGCCGAAAGAACAGTCCGCGGTTTCCATGGATGCCAAACGTGAGTCGTGACCAAAGCAGCGTCAGCGTCCGCCTCAAACCCCGACGACATCACATGACCTCTGTGTGTAAACAGTGGCTCTGTCTCCTTTAATTCTGGTCCCCAATCCGCGGTGTCATAGATCTGTACTGTTCCATCAAAACCTGGAAAATTTACATAATGAAAACGCAATACTGTCTTAAACAAATCAGGAATGATCTACTTTTGACAAGGTTATTATACACCTGGGCTTTTTTTCTCTAATGGAATGTCGTGATGATATTGACGACACGCCTGAAATGATGCAATTAGATTTGAATCAAGCTGACTAAAGATTTGAATCAGTTTGACTAAAACACACACTGGGGTGGTAAAATCATCTGGGACAACCTTTCACACAAAGTCTTCCAGCTCAACCAAGAGAGTAAACCCAACAGCAGTGGAGAAGCAATCGGCTGCTTACCTGAAACTGCAAGGTGATCGCTCAAAGCGGGGGCCCACGTCACGGTCACAAGGTCGGGGCAGGGGGGGGTTTTGTGCGGGACGTTAAGCTGGGCCCGACACAGTGGACCTCTCGAATCCCTCAGATCCGACACGACCACCTGTCCGGAGGAGGAGAGCTGAGCCACCGTGCGGGAGGCGGCGGCGTCCGGTGGGGAGGGGCCTCTCTTCAGCCCCATGTTCCAGAAGGAGCCCCCCCCCCGATCTCCGGGGCGGCCCATCTGAAGGGCAGAGGGCGCCCGCGTGTCACACAGACACAGGTCGCCGCGTTCGCCACACACCAGGAACGTGTCGCCGTCCACGAACTGCAGGCCGCTCACGGGATCCGACGAGCCCGAATCTGCGCAAAAAGAGAAGGTACCACACGCCTTTGAGACAAAAGCGGGAGAACACGCTTACATATGGCAAAATAAAGCCATGCGGATCCTACGTAATAGACCATGAAAATGACCAATTTGTGTTTCAGCAATCAAACAGAAATCGAACATACTGCTATATACGGATTTTTCCGGAAGATATAATGATAAATATAATTCAGACCTGCATGATATATCATTACATTACAGGCATTCAGCAGATGCTCTTATCCAGAGCGACTTACACAACTTTTACATAGCATTGACATTGTATCCAATTATACAGCAGGGCATATACTGAAGCAATGCAGGTTAAGTACTTTGCTCAAGGGGACAACGGCAGTGCCCTACCGGGGAATCAAAGCTGCGTCCTTCACTTTACAAGTAACAACTCCTTTCCCGTTATACTACACTGCCTCCCCGAACGAAGGGAGAAATCTACATGGCGTCCACAGCAACAGTATGGAAAATGCAGCTGACTATAAAGATATTAACTTAATGGTGCAGAGGCGCTATAAAGGTAGGCCTTTAACCTGTGTGGCCAGTTCAGAAGCGAGCATAAATGTGTTACCCATTGCGTACAGCACTCTTCCTGAGGCCAGCTCGGTTATTTGGATATCTCTGAATTCAGAGCCATGTAAAACGCATGCAGCTCCTGCAGAGCCGGATGCAATTCTGCACTGTTTATCCGAGCTAATCTTAGGCTCTATACATCCTGTATTCTTGATCGTATCTGCAATATAAGGACAGAAGAGACAAACATCAGTGGCATCAAAAAAAACAAAACTTCAATGAGCTATATTTCCATATTTTTCACATCACAGACTATGCCAGCCAAGGTGTAAAATAACCTTATTTCGTTCAATTTTTAAATCTTTTGTGCAAAGCAATGTAAGCACATACTTTAATTGTATTCCAAAATGGCACAATTACAGTTTATTAAAACAATTACAGAATAAAAAGCACAACAGCACATTTATATGTAATGACTGCATCCTACTACATAAACGAGAGTTAATCATGAGTTATGAGGAAGGTGTGTACTGTACATTGCCTCCTCAAGTAAGGGAGAAGAAAAAAAAACTCACCGCTGTCATCTTCTCCGATCTGCCATACCTGCAGTTTGGAGCCAGGGGCACCGCTGGTGACAACACACCTGTCAGGAATCAAAATTCAGATGGATGAGGATCGTCAAGCTGGCATAGCATTTGGTTTGGATGAAAGGGTTAAATAAGTGATTTCAGATTTTCAGGGGAAACCAGTATATAAACATTCTAAAATTAACCACGGTAAAAGTGTTTAGTTGGACATGTAACCTATGTGTGTGAAGTGTGGGCAACTTAGTACAATAATTATTAAGATTTACCTGGTTCCTGCAATATGTTTCAGGCAGTTAACAGACTCCTCAGAGAAACCACCATGACCTACTTTAAAATCTCTTTCAGAACAAAGACCCTGTTGATATGACAGAAAAATGTGAGAACCAGCCCGAACAAGCATAACATCCAGTCATCACACATCTTTACTCTAATTTGTGATGAATTTCATTATTTCCTCTATACTCTGTTTTAAATGCATCAAGTAAACATCAATCCGGTTAATCTTACCTGGTTCCCTTTTGCAAAGAGCTTTTGTGGCAAAAGAAGCTCTAAAATTTCATTTGTTTTTGTAGTTGAATAACCGGCTACACAAACACCTAAAAATGACAAACAAGCAAGACAAAAATTGTATTGTATTAAAATATACAGAATGCCACAGATCGAAAGTGGATCTGTGATGCTTGAACTCACTTTTTTCCGCAGTCCACTCAATAACCTGGGTTGGTTCTTGAAGTTCGAACACGTGAAGATCGCTGTATCTAATAGAGAAAAGGATGATGCGCTAAGAAATGCATTCTATAAATACTCCCTCATTTGCTACAGTATAACTACGGCCGGTCTAACCATAAAGTAGACGTGATCAGAAGCAATGCGAAGTAGCTCTTCGTTATTACGAAGCTTTGCTATCAGGTAAAACGACAGCTGTGGTTTTTCCACATGCAAATTCAGTAATATGCAGCTTGCATTTTACTCACAGTTTTAATGACTCGATAAACCAGTCATCAATATCAGCTTCCAGCGAAGTTTCCTCCATCTTCAAGAATGAAAATGAATGGTCTATTGCTTCCGGGTGGAGAGAACGCACGCACCCTGGGACGTATGTACCGATTGCTTAGTTTTAGCCAATCAGAAACGTCTCTCTTTGCAACGAATTTTGAAGGATGAATTTACCGACCAAAACCGTTATTTCGAGATAAGCAACAGAGAACCGTTCAGGAGTTGTGTTTTCTGTAGAAAACACAAGGGGGAATGGGCAATTAAGGAAACAATAGATAAGAATTATCCATTCGCTAAAGAAAACGCAGACAACACATAAAGAGTATTTTGAAGTAAATGTCACATATTTGTATTATGTTACATATTCGTATTATATTTAATTTTGTTATATTTTCTTAAATATGCCTCGTCACAGTCATGTCTTTATGTACTACATTTTACTAAATACTGTCAATTGTAGTTCTATAGTTCTTCGCAACGTATTATTTAGAGTTCAAAATATTAGTTTAAACCTTTTTGGCAGAATATCTGAGTAGCCTACAATAGTATTTTTTAAATTGAAAAGCTGACAAAAAATATTTTATTTGACATTGCTTTAAAAAAATTAAAAGCATGAAATAATTTGTAGCAATTAACATTCATAATCGTTAGACACTGAAAAAGAAGCTATGTTGGTTTTCAAGTCAACTCACTTACTGTCAAACATTACTTTATCTGAATGTATAAAAGGGAAGCTGTAAAGAAGATCTTAATTTAAGTGCTTTTACAAAACCAAAAGTTGCTCCTCCCCCCTCAAACCCAACACCAGTTTGGACTAGCCAGGGACAGCTGCAGTGACAATGTGAAGACTGTAAACCCCCTGTATACAGATTTGTGAGTGTTTACTCCATTGTGGTGATGTCACGCTGTCGCGCTGACTGAATAGCAGTGGGCAAGAGACTGAATGATAAACCAGACGACAATGAGACGCACAATGCCGCGTCGCATGTTTATCAATGTCACCCGTGCCTCTATCCTCTACTGCGCCAGACCAGACACTGCCGTTTCTTCAGACAAACGCTCAACAGCGGCTCACGTTCGGTTTGTTTTCGAGTAGGCCTAAAAGCTATTTCTGCGCTGAATATGGTGAATGAGCTGGCTTAGCACCGGTATGCATGGGATTGTTCCGTTATTCGTTTATGTGGCGGGTATATTCTTTTCCAGTGAGTCACTGGATTGTTGCTGAAGATTTTTGCGAAAAATGCCTCCATGTATGATGGGTGTATTGTTTGTGTCAGACTGTCGTATCAGCCTGTGGTGCATACTTGTACAATGACGGTTGGCTTTGAAATAATGGGTGGAAACTTCCCTGGATAAAACACAGCAATGACAAGTATTGCAAGTATTTAGACACCCATATTGTGTGCTGTGTGCAGCACCAAAGAAGATGATGTCTCCCTTGTGAGCCTATTGTTGCCTGAAATTGTGCATGTGTGTTTGTGTCACCCAAGTTGTGTTACAAAAGTTTTTGTGTGCTCCCCAACACCCCAACCCACCCCCATTCCCAAGCGGTTATATTGATGATTTTTTTTTTTTAAATATATGAAATCATTAAAATGACAAAATATATTTAGTATATCTCATATTTATGTCTAACAGACATATTTATAATTAAAACATTTATAAATACTAAATGAAGCTGTAATCATGTCAATTCATCTTGAGGCTCTAAACTACACAGTAACTTGTTGCATTGGATTGAGCGATTGATTTTCAGTTAAGTTTCCATTCTTTACATTTTTAAATGTTATCAAGAAATACTAGAAAGCATTCTTTCCTGGAATGAACAAACAAATATCAATTTTTTGGTATTTAAAAAATAATAAATATCAAATAAATAAAAAATAGAAATTTTTGCACGTCAGCAATCATTTTCCATTTTTTCTAATTTTGTCATTCTAGATACATTTTCTGACTCCCCGTGTAACAACTTTTTTATTTTTCCCACTTTCAAATTAATGAACAAAAAACAGAAAGAGGATACTTATTTGAGCTTTTTAAAAACACTTTATTAGAAAACAAATCACTCCATACATGAAAATAACTGTTTTTGTGGGTGACATAAACACGAACATGACCTCTATACTTCATTCACAAATGTGCCGCTCTGTTGCGGCGACAATATCTGGGTCAGTCATTTGACTTTGTTATTGTCCTGTAGTCAAACAATGCAGTCCACAGCATACCGTATTTAGACCTTTGGCTGCATGAACTGTTTAAATCTCCACAGAGCGAATACTGCTGGTGTGTGTGGTTAAAAAAAAAAAAAGTGTAAGTGTGGTGTTTGGGTTCCATCTGCATACATTTTTCAGATCACTCCCCCCACTGCCTCGCCTAATGAAAGTTTTTAAAGAGAGTGTTTGTGGAAAGTCATGTGTTAGATAAACAGATATATGTAGGGAAAACAAAATGACATCCCCAATGTCAGCAGACTATAGCATGCCTAGAGGCAAAAAAAGAAGAGCACTCTATTTGCTGCAGCCTTTTAACTATCTATGTTTCATTTAAAACTATTTATTTTAAAATATTATTTATGAAGGAAAAAAAAGACTGGTTTAGATGCTTCGGACACTGCTGCTTCTTCCTCCAAAATATCACTATATCTGAAATATTCTTCAATACTTCATTCATCTTCACATACAGCGTTTATACTGGGTCCCACACCATTGTCTTTTGAGCTAATTTTGCGCTTAAACCTCACCTACAGTATTAAACCAATCAATGCAATAATGGTTGGATTTCAAAGCCAAATTTAGATATATTTCATAACGTCTGCTATATAACTGAAGGGAAGCAAGGGGGTGTCAAAGGGACTGTATAATTATATTTTTTACTTGCCAATCAAGGAAAGGGCAGCTTTTTTTTGTTTGTTTTATGCTCCCACCACCACTGAAAGTGCCTTTTCATTTTATGTCAGGTTAAAAGCTGTAAATCAGTCTGTCTTCGGCTTGTGGTGTCTGGCGGGAGTCATTATTTTTTGGTGCTTGTTACATCCGCACAGCACAGCACCTGCAAAAGACAAAACAAAAACAATACAAGTTCCTCCACACGGTGCATAAATTTGGCAGGATCATTCTACAGGATCTCTTGATTGCAGATTTCCGTCATGTACAGTTTGAGAAGGACAGGTGTGGATGATTGTATTTGGTCAGGTCATCCTTTCTTATATAATTGTTTCTGTGTTTTTGATCATTTTATGTAACATTAACACATTCAGTCTACTTCTTATGCATTACCCATTAGGGATTAGTTTACTTGAACCACCTCTATTTTTTACACGTTTGACTGATTTTTATGCTAAAATTTTTAAAAAAATTTTTATTGATGCTGAAGTGGTGAAGAACATATATGTCCTTTTTTCTTTGGAACAAACAAATATCTTGTTATTTGATAAGCGTAACCATTCCTGTGTGATTAAATTATTCAATTCAGCAAACAAATATTTATTATGATCTTCATAGTCATTTTTCATTTGATCGGGTCTCACTCAAACTCTTTAGATCAAATCTTGCTTCTTATGAACTGGGTAATGCTGCACATAATTGTCTTTAAATATGAAAATGGATCCAATTTTACCTGGAAAAGTAAATGTTAATGTCATATTGCATATTATCATTTTTTTAAATACATGCATTTGAAAGGTACCCTGGTGTTCATTTTGATTCTGATTTGTCTTGATTCAGGTGTAATAAAGCTTCAACTTATGGACCTCTCCCCTTTGCATACCATTGACACTGTATGTCTATCATTGTGTCTGAGCAAATACTTTCCTTGCAGTTCATTTTACAACTTTTATTTGCTTATTTGAACTAAGCATTCAAGCTCAAATTAGTTATAAATGAGATATTTAATTATAATTTTCTGCTAGATACTTATATTTGGCAAGAAGAATATTTTTCTGTTCATCAAGGACAAAACTGAAACATGTAAGTTCTGCGTGTGTAGGCCATGTACCTGTATCTACGAGGACAACCGTGGTGTCCAACAATGTACTCTTGGGCATAGCAGAACCGTCGGCAGAGTCCTCTATACCCGCATGTCCAGTACTGAGCTTCGGCGTCATCAGCTAGGAAGTAAGGCAAACTGGAGTTAGCCCCAGAATGGTTCAGAAACGCCTATTACAGTTCTCGAAAATGTATGTTTTCATTTTGTTTTCCTCATTCAGCTGACAAACATTCAGCCAACAAGAGTCAGCTAATGGTATTGGGGCAAGAATAGGAGTTCTTATTTTCTTTAAATATGTTTTTTTAATTACATTTTTTATTTAAATCAATATTATATTTATCATTTAAATATTTTTAAACAAAACTTCAATTTGTGCAGCTATTTTAACAGCATCAAACTAATGTACATCATCATTAGTAGTGGTAGAAGAACGACTGGGTTAGCAGTAAAAGAAATATTAGTGGCAGAAATAGTCATTAGTAATGATGGTTGTAGGATTAATGGTTATGGTACTAAAAGACACACTTTGCTTGTAGTAAGGGCTGTTATTAGGTCAAAAAGGAAAAAATTTATAACCATAACAATTTTCTGATGAATGCAGTAATGTTGTACTAATCACACCACCACCTGGAGACACACACACACATGCACACACACGCACACACGTACATACACATGCAGATACACACACACTCACACACACGAACACACACTCTTACACACAAACACAAACACACTTACACACACACACACAAACACACATTCACTTACACACACACACGCGCTCACATATAGGGCTCAGTCTTTTCTTACCTTCAGCAGCTGATATCAGCATAAGCAGCAGGAAGATAGCCAGGCTCAGTCTCTTCATATTTGGGACCTCAGACTTCTCAGACCAGGCAGCCCCCGAGGCTCATGCTGCATTTATAGAGTCTTTCAGCCCCAGGGGGCGGAGCCATTGGGAGCTGGGCCAAATCACAACAATAATGGCACACAACTCACTGAGTGGGAATACAAGGAGGGTCACGCTCCCATCTGATATCAGATGTTTCACGAGACCTGATCATCGAAGAAACCATCAGTTCTTGGCTAATGATATCCACAATAAAATGTCCAGAGTTCGTTCAAATCTAACGAAGTACATATGAGTGTGATTGGGAGCATATTGTTCTCTGTAAGGGTTGATTTAACACTATACATTTTACTGTGTAGAAACACTCCAGTCAAGAATAATTCACAGTTAATCTTAAGCCTAGATAATGCCCCCCCCCCCCCCGCCCATAATCATATTTGACTGGAGAGATTTTTTTTTTTAGTCTGGGTTTAGATCATTACTGTGTGAAATGAGGGAGTAAAGAAAGAACATGTGAATACATGCCAGAGAGGACACCTAATACATAACTTATTCATTTAGCTAAATATTAGCTTTGCACAACTTAGGTAGCACTAAAGTAACGTAAGCAAAAGTAAAACCACTGCTCCGTGCAGCCACCTCAAAAGATCTATACCTGCCATGTCTCTTCTAACAGTTCAAATAAAGGGGGAAAATGTACTTCCCTCATAAAATCAGTCACGGTGGATTGAAATGGATCCACGTGCCTACTGCAGTCTGTTGCGTGTACAGGGATCCCAGCCAATGTTGTTCATCCAGCATCCCGCGCTGCTCTGGGGCTCTGTCTGCGACCAGACAGGGCGAGTGCCGCGCTGACTGCGTAACATAATGCTGACGTGGTCAAATTGGAATCGCGGGGGCTATTGTTCCAAGGATGACAAAGGCTGTAATGTACATGTTTGAACTAACACACCTCCACTGCTGTTTTTTTTTTTTTTTGGAAGGGGGGGGGTAGTGTATAGAGGGGCTGTCAGCTATCAGTTATCATGACAATGCTTCTCTTTATATACACTGTGTTCCTCAAAGTTTTCTTGGTCACATCTGTCACGTTACTGTTTAATTGTACAATGTACTGCATGTTTTTAAATGGTAGGCTACAGATCACAACTCATAGGTAGAGCCAGTGGTGCTGTGGATGGGGCATCGGTATTCAAGATACATGGCAGCAGCACTGGTGGCTGGTTCTTCCTTCTGGAGCAGATGTGCAGTGGCTGTATTGCAGTGGGTCTGGCTGTTTCCGCTGAAAAAAAAAGTACAGCATTACTTCAAACACCCAGATCTGTGACAGAGGCAGCAGTGGGAAATCCAGGTTCAGAAAGTAAAAGTCCTCCCCAGTATTTTGTGCCAATCACCTGGATTTGTTAATTAGCATAATTCCTCAGCATGGAGGTAGAACTGATTAGTGAAATCAGCTGGCTGAGTTCATAAGTGAAAGAAAAACATGGCAATAATTTTACTTTCTCACCCCTGGACTTTCCACCTCTGGAGAGAGGATTGCTCTATATGCACAATATATCCCCATAACTAAGCGCAATATTGTGGCTCTACATATATTTTAACAATACCACATACTGGAAACCTAACATGCAAGGAAGAACGTGAGAATATAATCAATATGGCACATGCGCAAAACCTTGGTTTAGTTTTAACCGCAGTGTTTATAAAATGAATTAACGGAACTTTAGATAAGTACCTGTGAATCCCACTAGGGGGAGTAAGAACGTTATCCCTTCTGCTTCAATTTGGTATCAACCCTTCCATTTCCACTGTTCATGAACATGAATCGTTTTTCGGTCAACGCTGACAATCATTTTAACAGCGTATTTGTCATACGATGAAAAATAATCTAAATTGTACATCGGAATTTCTCTCTCTAATAGAGCATACCCTGTTGGAGCGATCGTGGAAAAATGAGCACATTCCTGCACTGCAATATTCTTTTTTTTTTTATTCGACTGCATATATCATGCATTTGGTGTTTAATTCATTGCAATCATCACAACAGCGACATTGCGATTGTTTTTAGATCCTAAGTGTGCCCAGGCAAATTGACGTTGATTCGCAACTGTCTTGAGACTCATACAGGTGAAAAGATCATCTTTTCTCTCAGCCCCACCTTAAACTTTCCGAAATCCAATCAGAGACGGGATAGTGTGTGAGGTCACGAGATGAGAACCTGGAGCAGGTTGTCCGCTAGTAAACAATAATAGAGTGATTTCATGTCTGCAGGAATACAGATCGGATCTCGCAACAACTTCACAGTCGGAAAGTCAAGAAAGAATACAATATTTGGGAACAGATGTGCCAATAGCGATTTTGGAGAGCATTTGGATTACCTGACTGCGACAAAAAACTAAGGAATGGCTTGTCTGATGGCAGCCTTTTCAGTAAATAACGCTGCAGTCACAAACTCCATCATAATGGTAAGATACCCAATGTCAAATACAGTAGCTCTCATTATCGTTTTTTTAAATGTGCAAACTGTATTGTAATTGGTGTATACATATACATATAATAGAGAGACGCGTTTTGTATTTTCATTATCTTGATTAGAAATTCTGATAATCTCAAGACTTTGCTGTAAAATGCAACCTTGGAATTATGTCACAGTTTTGGAGTGACAACGTGATATCTTTCTAAGGAGTATCTTAAATCATTCTTCTGATTGCACTGTATGATGCCAGTATATTTTTTATTATCGTATTTCGTATTTAAACACTTAAAAAAAGGAGGCTAAGTGAATGCCCCGTGGAATATAATGACAATGTGAGGCAAATAAAAGCGAAAGAACGTCATTCTCAATGCATTTAGTGAGATGAAAATTCTTTTTTTTTTCTGCATGAAAACTCCACGAAGCATCCGCGCGCCTGAAACCATCAGGATGCTTAAAATAGCACACCTGTGTCGATTATCTCAGGCGGGGGAGAATGAACTGCAGTAACCTATTTGAGCAGTCTCACTGTATATGTGGAGTATTGCAGTATTTTTACAGCGCCACGAAACTTCAAGGGTTTCTCGTTTCAGACTCATTTAAATGTTTTTAATCAGTCTGAGACCGGATTGCAATCGAACACATTTCTAGAGATCTACAGATTACATATACATCACATGGACATAGATAAATTCCCCTTGTTGTGCATACACAGTAGTCTAATTTGCATTCTATGCCGTAGGTTTTGCAAGTATGCTTATACAAAAGTTGGCAAACTGGTCGCACAAATGGTTTATTTACATTAAGAAGTAATAATTAGAAGTGAATTTACATCACTCCGGAAGGTAGGCTACAAAGCGCACCTGTTTTCCTCCGGTCTTAAAATAAATTCTGCCCGATAGTAACCCCATGCCGTCTGTTGATGGAAAGGATTAGGGTTAGTCTCGTTGTTTTTGAGCATGCATGCTCAACGAACAGTTTTCATCAAATCACATATAAGTAGATTTATGCTTGTTAATTAATGACATTAAGAGACCGATTGTGAAATCAATTAGTTCTGAAACAAACGTTTACTTCTGTGTATATCCATCGGTCATTAAATTGCCATTCCAAATCAGAAATCAATTCAGTCAAGTTAAACGGGTAAGTTGACATTATGGAATTTATATTTAACTGCAAGCCAAAGAACTGGAACGGAATTGAAAATTTTGAATGCAAATGAGTCATCTATTCATTTTAATTTAAACTACAATATATGCAAAGTAGCACAGCATTGTCTGAAAACGCTATGAAAAGGAACATACGGAAATTACTTCCCGTTCTGTGTAGTATAACATTTTATGTTACATTTCAGTGAAACATGCTTTTTACATGAAATGAACAATCATATTAAAGAAGAATTCTATTATGAATATTGGTGGGCATAGGAGCTCCTTTTAAAACTGTTAGTAGGCTAATCTACATAAAGTCTTTACTAGTGTCCAAGGTGTTACAGTTAATGTTAAAGCATTTGAAATAACTGTTCGGCCCAGGTCCAATGGTCCCTCTTAATCACACTTACGACATGACTCTTGAACTCCCAATTTAAAAAAAATAAAATTATTTTTTATTTTTATATATATCGAATTTCCTTATCTTTGTTTAATTTTCTCCTCAGAACACTAACGGGCCCCCCGACCTAATGCTGGACCCCAGGACCGTGTGCGTGTCGATCGACGAGGTGGTCTCCGGCAGCATGGGCAGCGCCCATCAGACTCCGCTGCTGCAGGGCCACCTCAAAAAGGTGGAGAACAACCTGACGGAGGCGCAGCGCTTCTCCTACCTGCCGCGGCGGCCCGCCGTCAACATCGAGTTCAACGACCTCTCCTACTCCGTCCCCGAGGGGCCGTGGTGGAGAAAGAAAGGTACGGTGCGGCGGCTTCGCCCAGCGACGCTTGGGCAGCGACTCGCCGTAGCAAAGACGTCGCTAGCCCAGGTCTTTTAGCTTTTATTATGATAAATGCGTCTTTCTAACTGGCCACGAATGTCTGTATTTCATATAAGCTCTTCTTAAAGCTCTTTGCGTGTGTTATCATTAATTAATAACACAAACTGATACCTCCTTGCAGAGAGAGCCTGAGTGAAAAAAAGACAGCAGTTCATTTTTCTATCAAAAACAAGGAAAAGGGTACAAACCTCACCTTCACTAATTACTATTATTGAGAGGGCAGGAATGCTGTTTGCCAAGTTATACACTGGCAGGCCATACCCCATACCTGTGCAGCACTTTTTTTTAGGGCTTCTCACTGAAATGACTGCAGTTTAGCAGTACGTGTTCTACGTGGATTTTTCTGTACAAGGGACAATTCGTGAGACTGTGTTCCAGCTTTGTGTAACCCTGTTTCGGTCCATTTCGACAGCCAGCGCGTTAGGTGGACATTGTTTTTCAAAAGGAGCCTTTGTTGGGTTCTCTCAATAAAATAATCTGTTAATTATAGCGTTTGCACAGGTGTTTTTTCCCTGTCCGTCGAGGTGCGAGGAACTGAATCTCGTGCACGCAGGGGTTTAGAGCGAAGCCACCTGGTTTCGGAAATCCAATCCCTCCCCCCCATCCTCTATGGGAATGGGATGTAATGCACAGAGGTGCAATTAAGCCTTACAGAGAGAGAGACCTGATGTTATCAGCAGTGAGGTGAAATTCTGTACCGTGTTAATGGTTGACTTGCTGTGCTTATGGCTTGCATAGCTGACGGTTCCCAGCCCTTCCCTGGTGCATTCAGTGTGATGGCTTTTCTCTGCTTCCTTATGGAGAGCGCCTCTCTGAATGTGCGCTTCGTGCAGCTGAGCCAGATGTGTTGCTGATGTAACAGCACAGCTGGCTGCTCAGTTCCAGCGCGCTCTCTTTCTCTCTCTCTCTCTCTCTCTCTCTCTCAGTGAATTCCCCCTCTTCTCGAGCTCGTCATACCTGTCCGTATGTTCGCACGCACATGAGTGTTCTCTCTCTCTCTCTCTCTCTCTCTCTCTCTCTCTCTCAGTTCAGTTCAGTTCAGTTCAAATTGCTTTATTGGCGTGACATATTTCAGTACACGTGTTGCCAAAGCTTCATAAAACACAATGTACATAAAGTGCGGGGTAATGTCATCAGTCATAAACAAATGAACACAAATACATGCAAATACATGAACTTAAGAATAATATAATGAAACGACAAATGACAATTCATTATAACTCTCTCGCTCTCACTCTCTCTCTCTCTGGCTCTCTCTCTGTTTCTCTCTGTCTTGCCCTATGTCACTCTGCTGGAGGTTCTCTGTGATGTTTGGGCAACAGCATCTGCATTTGCACCTCCATTGCAATACCCCTGAGCATACCGTCTGCTCTCACTCTCTCTCTATCTCTGTCTCTTTCTCATTCCCCTCTCTATTTAAAGGGCACCAAGAGCTGTCCCTTGGCAAATCATCAGTAATGCACTCCATGGTGGCCGTCAATCTTCTGCATCCATTTGGGGCTTGTTACGCCTTTATCTCCTTATTTCGGTCGGTAAACACAACAGCACGATCCCAGCGGAAGTGCTTCTCGCGGGACGTCCTGCGCCAAGCGGGGGTCACAACGGGGCAGATTACTGAACGCCCCAAAACGCCCAGCGCTCGCCCGTGGTTTCGCCACTTCGTAAAATCCCCGGGCGCCATTTAAAGCCGCGCCCTGTTTCCCCCGTTAATTCCTCACACCCCTCTGCCCGCGAAGCTACTTACGCCGGGACACCCTTCGCTGGCCAAAGCTGATTTGTCATAACCTTAATTCTTCGCCAGCCTTTGCTGCTTTAGCTGGGAAGAGAAGCTGTGCCCTGCAGCTTCCTCGCAGTAGAGAGAGACACCGTTGGGAAATCTGCTGTTCTCTCCATTTTTATCTTCCCCTTTTTTGTCCTTTGCAGAAATCGCATATACCGCAATATACAGATTTTTTTTGGAAGATATAATGATAAATATAATTCAGACCTACATGATATATCATTACATTACAGGCATTTAGCAGCCGCTCTTATCCAGAGCGACTTGCACAACCTTTACTTCATATTTTTACATCACATCCATTTATACAGCTGGATATATACTGAAGCAATACAGGTTAAGTACCTTGCTCAAAGGTACAATGGCAGTGTCCTACCCAGGAATTGAACCTGTGACCAGTTCCTTATCCATTATGATAGTGCCGCCATAGTTCCTTACCCACTGTATACTACAGTGCCATGTTGTGAGGATTTGGATGGAACATATCGCCATACGAAAGTTCTGAAGATTTGTATATGCATACAATATGTATAGGAATATCAATAATTATTTCTTGGCAGAGGGAGTTGTCAATGCATGAACCAGCTTTCCAGGTCATGTGATCGAGGCGAAGATGCTGGGGGCGTTCAAGTCCAGGCTGGATACAGTGCTGGATACTCGCCAGTTTGTACAGAGCTGGCAAGTCTAGATGGGCCGATTGGCCTGTTCTCTTCATTATGTGCTCCTATGTTTTTACTGTTTTCTCGTATGGCACAAAGTGTTGCTGTCGGGACTGGCGAGGGAATGGACCCAAATGCAGAGAAAAAATACTCAAAATCCAAAAGGGTAAATCCAAACCGAGAGTTTTACTTTCAATAAGAACAAAAAACCAAGGAGATCAAAAACAAAGCCACGCAGGGCAAGTCTCCAAAAAAGACAAAGCAAATGTTCTTGAAACGCAAAAACAAAGAAAATCCAGAAATCCAAAACCATGCAAAAACAGAACTCGGGGCAGGGTAGAAAGCACTCAGGACAAAACACAGAGTCAAAAGTACACGTGGAAACACATACCGAAACACAATCAGAAACACAAGGATTCAGCACCCGAGTCAGGGAAGACAAGAACTTAAATAGACAAGACACTAACGAGACACAGGAGGGCACAATGCACAATCAGACCAGAGAGGGAAGGGATAACTAGACACAACCACAATAATAGAATAATTGGAACTAATAATACAATTACACAGGGAAAAGGAACAGAACTACCGCCATCTGGCGGCCCAGAAAGGAAACAGAAAACAGGAACAGAAACCTTACAGTTGCACTATCTTGTATGATGTATTTTATTTTCATATATTTTCAGCATATTTTGTTTCTGTCAGGGTTGTGCTATACACATACTGTAGGCTAAGTGACCAAAAATATAAATGCTGCAGTCTTCCGACTGTTAGAGGTTCTGGTTGTTCCACAATGGGTATATTTGTCTTAATATAGTTTGGGTGCACTCATATACTGAGAAAAAAAGCACACAATGGGTTTACTTTGGTGTTCCTGTTTTTTGTACTCTAACTGCACGTCTTACCTTGTGATTTTCCATGGTCCTCTCCCGCCCAGTGTTTTAGTGTTTATTCTGTGAGGATTCTATCTGAGCTGTGGAATTGACAGTTTTCACCAAAGCAAAATGTCCTCGTTATTGTTTGCCTTTGAATGTCTTTTATAATCTTCCCGGGCCTTGTTAACGGTGCTGTCATGTGAAACAACTCACTGTGTGTTTAAAAAACGGCTTTTAGAAAAGAAGAAAGAAAAACTATCACCCTGACTAAAAGATTAAAAGCCCCATTATACAAACTGAAAACTAAAAATGAATAATGTTAGGCTGCTGCTCTCGTACATAATAATGTGAATGAGGTCTTAGGGCAAGCTTAGTCGCGCAAACTCGAATGAGAAACACCCTTGCCACTGGCATACTGAAGTCAACCATATTCAGAGGGGCCTCAGTTTGCTATCTTTGGTTTTAAGCCTTCATCTTCTCAGTGTAGTGTCATGTTATGGAGACCGGGTGTGATAAAAAAAATAAAGTTCAGAACAGGCCTATCTGAAATGAACTTTGTCCAGAGAAAGGTTTTTTTTTTCAATATCCAAGAGACATTATTTGAAATAATGGTGTAACCGGGCTAACAATATAGCCAGCCTACAACTTAAACCCTGTGAGGTTATGCAGAAATCAGTGATTGGCTGGCAGCAGCCAATTGGAGCTTCAGTAGGACTTTCAGAGAGACGTTCAGCAACACATTATTAACAAAATAGTTTGTGTCAGTACTAAGAGCAAGATTTTAAAGTCTTCACAGCTTTTAGACAATCTTGCGAGCGCCAGTGCAGCACTGACCTCCAGCCAACAGGATAAGAAATGACCCCTCAGGGAAGCCTGTCCTCGGGGTTCCATGTCCCGCTGAGGAGAGGGTATTTCCCTTATTGAAATGGAACATACTGTAATGTATTTATAAATATATGGACCTATGTGGAAAATACAATGATAAATGTATTGCACAAGAGTGTAATATATTACTTTATCTCTAAGTGGCGATAATTAGCACATTTGCCAATATACTAACTGCGGCAATATAGAGATAATAGATTTATTTCGGTATATTTTGCAGCATATTCCAGTACCGTGAGGGTTGGGGCAGACACATTCAGGGCTAATCCAGCAGGACATGCGGTCTGCAAGAGGCTAGGAAGAGCAGCTGTTAGCATCAAGGCACAGTGCTGCAGACTAATGAAAGGCTGACCTGACATGTCATGGAGTCATTAAGAGCAATGGAAAAGGGGTCAGACCCATTGAAGACCCCAAGGCCATGCAGCTGACAGTAGACCTCCCTAATTCATCAACGGTATTCCATTTTTATTTATTTTTTTTTTAAATCAATGGAGAACCCCTCAAGCAGGAGCCAGGAAATGGTGGAATGTTAACAGAAAAGCCAGGAAAAACAGTCCTGAAAGGATGGCGTTGCATTATGTGATGACAGGGTCCCTGAGTGGGTTATCGAGCTTTTTCAATCATATTGTGTAACGGCTTAATGTGGGTCACGGCATCGCTGCTGTTGGATTTTTTAGTTCCCGTTTTAACACTTCAAAGGCAAAACACTGAGGAAACGGTCCAAACGAACGCTGTTGACTTCATGAGCATCTTGGTCTATTTTTGAAACAGTGCAGCCCCTGGACTCTCTGTCTCTCTCTTTTCTCTGTGAGAAGCAGCTGAATTCTGTGCTGAGCCGTAGCACTGCAGCAGGCAACTGCATGAGTCGCTCGGGAGCGGTTACTATCGATCAACAAACTGTAGTAACCCCAGCCAGTGTGGAGGGTGGGGGTGGGGAGGGCGGGGGCTTAATAAATAGGCTTCCCTGATTGGCTGTGCTGTAGCATGGATGAGCCAGCGAAGGATGCTCAGTGGGAGAACAGGTGATTCAGCTATTCAGTATTGGTGCAATTTAACTTTACGAAACACAGAACACGGTTATCTCTCTGCTCTCTGGAAAACCTTTTGCTTAATCTATGGCTGCCTGTATTTTCAGATTAGTACGCTTTTATATGGTCACATGTGAACTGATAATGTTCAATTTTAATGTGGGGCAAAAATACAGCAGTCATCATTCTTTGACCATAAACCATTACAAAAAAAGTTCAAAATCCTCATTCATGAGGTGAAACGTTGCCTTTTCTACATGCTACAAATACAGTTACATTAAACAAAAGATTTTACATTCTGTTAAAATCCCTTTGATGATACAGACAATGTCACATTGAATGAAATCACAGTAAGGTGTAAGATGAGGCAGAAGGTTCTCTGCTCTCATCGGGGCAGAACAGAAACGAGCACGTGTGCCTTTGTGCTTCACCTTGTGCAAGCCTTAATGCGGGCATATGCCCTGGTAGCGTAGGGCGGGCTTAATGCATGGGGATATAGGCCACTGTAAGCTGCTTTGCTCTGCCAAGGATTAAACTAGCCTCGCGGAACGTTTTCATAATTGTGCGCTTCTGATATAATTCCCAGCGCAACATTGGTGCGAAGAAGGAACCGTGTAACTGCACGTAGGTTCCCGGCAAAGGCACAGGCGGAGCCCGAATGGACGGTCCAGCCCAGTCACTGACCTGACAGATGAGCGTAACAGTAGAACGAGGGTTAAAAAACGCTCATGCAAGCTTTCTGCTAGTAGCCCAACCCTCAGTCAAACTGGCATCAATCTTTTAAGTTTAAGTCTCTGTGAAATGACATCCATTTTGGCTCGACCCTCTCAAGGTTTCCTGTGCGGCTGCAAATATGTATCCTCTCAAAATGCAGCAACTGTCTTCCAGTGATTTCAGGTGCAGAGCTGAAATCTTCCCCCAGTGGTTAGAAGAAATGAGCGTGCCTATTTTTGATAAAATCCAAGAGGGGCATAGAAAATTGGGTCGTTTTTTATATTGACTGTCTCTCTGGGGTAAAATTCCCTTCACAGTCCATGCCAACGCAAGTGACAACACATGAAAAAGGACAGCGTGGTATTTGTAGGAAAGGATCCATCTGCTGAGGTTTTTTTTATATTTTCAGAGAGATGTTTCGGGGACAGTACAACTGAAATTTCAGGCTTTGTCTACTGCTCCTGGATTGGACGTGAACGTGACAGTGGTGTACTGTGAGAAACAACCACAATCTGATAATCTCATTTGCCTTCAATATTTTGTTGTGAAGATATATCAGAACTGATGGGACACTTCTATGATGTGTTCAGAAATGAGAGATAATGGCAATGAGATTTAGGGCAGCACACAATGGGTGTTTATCTCACAATATAGTAAGCATAAGATTGGTATTATAAAAAAATCTGCTGGCATGCATAATCGGTGCAGGGATTTCACAAGCCTATGCTTTTGTTGAATGTTGTAGAAAGGTGGTTGATGAAACTAGGCAAGATATGACTTTTCATTATTTTCTTCACCTACACAATACACTTCTTTACAGCGCTGTATCTAGAATCACACTCCAGTAAGTTTCGTTTTTCAACAGTACAACACAGAAACAGTTCTAGTGTGTTACAGAAGAGAGGGCTGGTTTCAAGTGAGTGCTCTGACACAGATGCAAGCTGTTGGGATTTGCTGATCAGTTGGGAGGCTGGCTGTGCTATTTTTTGTCCATTTAATCCAGACAGCATAGTGAAATGCCTGCCTGGCTCCAGCCTCGCTGGCAGTTTCCATCAAGCCCTCCTTGATTTGCCTTGACGCCCTGCGGTGTGAGAGCCAAAATGGCCGCACCCCCCGTGCTCCTTCACGTGCCTTTCCTTTTAAACCCCATTGTCCTGTTCTCCTGTGAGGCTGGATCGCTGCGATGAAGCTGACCATGCATACAATATGACAATCTCATCTCTCAGCGCCTTTATTTTTATGCCTGCTTCCCCCCTGCTCTGTGATACCAACCCTGTGACCCCGTGCTTGGGGACTCGTATGTTTTTGTAACAGGGACAAAGGAACATTTTTTAGGCGAATTTAGTGGTCCCAAACATCTCAGTTTCCCTTTTCTTTGTTGCTGAAATTTTACTGTCAAGCCAGCAGTGCCGATTACGCTGCACCCAGCTATTGTTTCCACAAAACCAGCCAGGATCATTGAAAACATTGAATTATCATTAGACTGGGTGGGATTAAGGCTATCCACTTAAAAGTCTCAAAGAAATTAACTAGGAAGGCTGGTGCCAATCTGTATTCTGATTATAGTAATTATTGCTTTGCCTCAGAAATGCAGTAGATGGTGTGGTTCTGATTATTTGAGGATGAACTACAGATGTATAATTGCCAGGCAGTTCCACCTTGTAATACCAATTCGGTTGTTTAGTATATTGTTCTTAGAGCGGTGTTTCCTTACATTGACCTACTTTCCCCCTCAGTCTGGTCAAAATAATGATTATTAGATGCCAGTGTCTGTTTTAAATGGTCTTTTGGGGGTTATAAGAACTCCTCAAATGAGTAGTGCATTCAGTGGGATCATATGAGGAAGGAAAGTTCCTAGGGCCCTGTCTGATAGGGGCCCTCAAAAAATTGCACTGTAATTGTACAGAGGTGTGGTGGGACCCAATGTGAGATCTTCTCATGGGGCCCAAAATCCCTGCCGGCGCTCCCATATTGTAGTTGCAGCCTAATCAAAATAAAGGCCTTTGAGGCCAAAATATTTAGTTTTTCAGGCATTAAAAAAATGCCAAGCTGCTTATGAGATGTTCAAAACAACCAAGCCAAAAACATTTGGAATACTGTCACGTAAGTGCATTAGGTAGTACATTCTTGGAACTGCTCTTTGTAAAACGCTAAAATGTACTGCACAATAGAAGTTGTTTCTTTCAAAGTACAAATGAACCACCTCTTCCTGCCATTATAAACCCTGTAACCCATTTGGTAAGGGAATCCATTTAGCTGACGGATTAAAAAGGTAGAGTTGTGTTGGTCAGAACGTGACAGAAAACAGTTGGTTTTATTATTTTAAGTCAGAGCTGCTTGGCAAAGTTTCCTTGCATTCATCACATGGTCACACACTTGCTACCTTATATTCCTCATTTTCTGTAATCACTCTGCTGCTCTAATCACTTAAAACATAAATCTAAACTGAAAACATCAGTTTTTTAAGGCTGAAAATGATTTCTACCTGTTATTATAAGCGATAGAGGTTATTTTAATATATTTTAAACAGATATCGTTGTGTTTTCTGTAACATATCCTGGTGGGTATGTTGTATTTTCTGGCAGCTCTCTTTGTTATAAAGACACTGGGGCTGTTCCAGGAAACAGTTCCTGTTGTTTAGTTTACAGTTATGCTTAAACATTCATTTGTAATTGGAGCTTGATGTTTGCATGTACCTCAACTTCCAAGGGTGAATAACATTATTCCTGGAAAAGTAATCATTCATCCTGGACAATTTGAAAACGAATTGCATGGAAAGCGTTTTGTCGGACAGATCAAGCCCGTGCCAGCTCTCTAGCTCCAGTCACACCATTTCAAGGTGTCTTATTTATTCACAGAGCAATTTGAGGTGTGAAGAGCAGGCAGAACCGCACATCTGGGAGTATCTCTTTGCAATTATTGATTTTAAATAGGCTTTTCTTGGTCATATCCCAATTTGTATTACATAAACTAACACTAGTGTCCTCCTCTTTGGTGGATCACCCTGAATAACAGCAATCACTAAATGATTGTATAACTGATGAAATGCAATTTTAGCAGTGAACTGCAGTTTTGCTGAGGCTGAAACCAGTGAATTCCCCTCTCTTTCTCTGAGCTTGTCATACCTGTCTGTACGTGAGCACACTACATGAGTGTGTGCATCTCTAGCTCTCTCTCTCTCTCTCTCTCTCTCTCTCTCTCTGTCTTTCCACTGAGAGAGACAAGAGCGAGACAGCGAGAGAGAGAGCTGCGTGCTGGAACAGATCCCTATCTGAAGGAGGACAGAAAAGGTCAGAGGTATTTGGGTGTTGCTTGCTCTGATGGATTGTGGATGAAAATCCAATTACCGCAGGCTGGGAACTACCGCTATCAACAGGATTAGCGAGCTGCAGGATAGGAGGTTACTGTAGGGCATTCCCTGCCCCCAGAGGTCTTGGGGCTGCGGTTTGTTTGTTCAGTTTTCATATCCCAGCAGCACGCTGGTAATTAATACTGGGCAACACTTTTATTTGACAGTGGTCGTCATGACATGGAAATAAGGGTGTCATTAACGTGACATAATGCCTGTCATGAAGTGTCATGTTGACATGTCAATGTGAAATGCTGTTGGTACAGCACATAGATGTCACATGGATAGATGGAATAAAGTTAAGGTGAGTTTAAAGATGCAGTATATCTGTCAAGATGAACTCATCCCAACATACATATAAAATAGTATAAACTCATGCCAAGGTGTTTTTGCATGAAGTATCACTATTTGGCAAGCTGGCACACAGTGACATAGCTTTCAACTAACTATTCACATAGTGCTTTTCAAATGTCATGGTGAATCAGTGTTATGACACCCTGGTCATATTGAGCCTTCTATGCAGCCTGTATTGTTGGTTATGTCATGACCCACCCTGCAGATGTCATAGTTATGAATGGACATGACATTTCATGACCGGTATTATGTCATGGTAATTATACTGTCATTTCCATGTCATAACAAGTGTTACCAAGTATTAATTACCAGTGTGCTACCGGGATGTGAAATAAAGTGTGTCCCCAATACTTACGTAACATGGACCTGGTGTCATAATAAATGCTTTTATTACTTATTCTTTTTCCCTAAAGACCTTTTCTTCAGAGAATGCTTCCTGGTTTTCTGCAGTATGCAAGTTTACATTTACAAAAGAATACAGGAATGCATTAGCAGGGGGATACAACTGAAATGCATTGAACGATCTACACCAATGGACCTGGCATGCCTACAATCCCATGAGCCCTGGGCCAGTTTGAAGCAAAGATTGTGAGATAAATGCAAGAATTGGCACACAAATGCACGAGTGTGTGACTTTCACCCAGAGAACACAGCAGGTGCCCCTGTTCACCAGAATAAAGAGGTCCCTGTTCATGGGGTGAAGCTGAGGGTGTGGGTTGGGGGAGGGGGAGGGGTGAAACTCCCAGCAGGTAGACCTGTGTCAGCCAGGGTCTCATTCCCCTTTGTGGTGGATGGAAGGCTCAATGGCCCCGCCTCTTTATGTTCTGGGTTTCAGGTTACAAGACCCTGCTGAAAGGCATCTCTGGGAACTTCACCAGTGGAGGGCTGGTGGCCATCATGGGCCCCTCCGGAGCCGGGAAGTCTACCCTCATGAACATTTTGGCGGGCTACCGGTGAGTAAGCGCAGCGGAGGGGAATACATGGGAGGCATCTCAAAATGGAGGCCACTGACTATTCATTAATAACCAACTGGTGGACTCAATGGAGGGCTCAATGGTTTGGTCTGGGTTTGAAATTGCTAGTTGTATCAAGTTTGTTATAATTAATTATTGGTTTTAATGTAATCTGAGCAAGCTTTAGCAGGATAATTTTCTGACTTATTCCTCAAACACTGGAATTAAATATTGATAACATCTGCTTTAACTGAATTAGTATCCCTTGGGTTAAAATGGGACCGTCATGATATGAGCACATGATATGAGGTACTGAAATGAGAAACTATGTATTTATTTGTTAATTTTTTAATTTTTTAAATTCATTTATTATTAGAGAGACTGGTATGAAGGGGGAGATCCTGATCAACGGACAACCTCGTGACCTCCGCTCTTTCCGGAAGGTGTCGTGTTACATCATGCAGGATGACATGCTCCTCCCACACCTGACGGTGCAGGAGGCCATGATGGTAAGGGCAGAAAGTTCAGAAGGGCCTAATGGTAAGGGCAGACAGGTCAGGATGCCATGATGGTAAGGGCAGAAAGGTCAGGCATATAGGCAAGTCAAGTTATGGTAAGGGCAGACAGTCAGGATCGATTCAGGGCGAGGTCAGTCATCAGGTGATGAAAGGGCACACTGCAGAAACTTGGCAGGCAGTTGGCATAGGAAACAGATTTTGCTTGATATAAACAAGTGAGTATCTGCCAGGGTTTTTGACCTCTTCTTGTCCACAATGACTTATAATGGAATGGCAAATCCCATTTCTAGGCCTGTGGCTTGCTTGAACCATCCACTGAAATGCTACCAGCCGTTACTCTTTTCACTTAGCAGCCCAGCACTCTGCTGTGTTGTGTGAATGTGCATTAGCCACAGGGGACAAGTCGATGCTCGCAAGTCATGTAGAAAGGGTACTCTGTGTGAGAGAATTAATGTATGGTGACACAACAACGATCCATATGAACAATTTAATCTCTTTCTTGCTTTCAGGTGTCGGCTAACCTTAAGCTTCAGGAGAAGGAGGAGGGTCGGAGGGAGATGGTGAGCATCCCACTGTATTCTTAATGATCAGCTGCCAAATATTGTTACACAACCTTCATCACTCTGAATGGCAAAGTACTTTTTGAAGCATATACTGTGCTTCTACCGACAGATCTCTGTAGGATCTCTGTAAATGGCACATAGCATAGGTCAAGTCCATTTGCATTCACTCAATACAGGAAAATATGTATACTGGGTCAAATACGTATTTGTTTTGGATTCAAACACTTTTCTGTGCTCTATTGATCTTGCCTGGTGTAATTGAGCCTGCCAATATGAGCAGAAGGCTGGCTTTGCACTTTTTGAGAGTATTTCATTGGTTCCAATGCATCAGACAAGATCAATGACGCGTAGAAAAGTATTTGAATCAGAAACTAATATGTATTTGACCCAGGTCTGACAGGAAATGTATTTAAATTCAGTTCACGGACTGAAAAATGGCCATAATGTTCTGTGGGGATTTTTCGGTCCGTTAATTAAATTTGAGTTCATTTCCCGAATCAGAACCCCAACCCTGTTGTCCTGTCTGTGCCGCATAGAAGTTTGGGAAAGTGACAGTTGGTGTGACTGACGCATGTTTCAGGTGAGGGAGATCCTGACCGCCCTGGGACTGCGGGAGTGCGCCAAAACCCGCACGGCCAACCTGTCAGGGGGGCAGAGGAAGAGGCTGGCCATCGCCCTGGAGCTGGTCAACAACCCGCCCGTCATGTTTTTCGATGAGCCCACAAGGTAAGGCCATATCACCCTCCCACTCATCCCAATCTGGTTGAAAGGGGAGATCATGAGCATAGACTAGGGTCAATTCCATTACAGCTCATTCAATTAAGAACATTAACTGAAATGAACCAAAAACACCCCATAGAACACATGTGCATTTTTAAAAATGGAATTTTGAATTAATTAAATGTATTGAATTGTAATTGAAATGACCCTATCCACAGTATAGACACTACAAACATGTACATTCTGGTAGTTGTGTAGAGTGCCTGTGTTCAAGCTCAAAGACATTCAGGTTACATTTCAAATACAATGATTGGTCATGGTATCTTTATTTTTTTTTTTTGTTGCACCGATCTTTGGTTGTTTTATTATTTTTGCGTGTACAAAAATGTTTTGTGAATGCTAAAGGTCTTAGTAAATCAGGCCTCTCTGTGTCTCTGCTTAAGAAATCATCAGTAAAGTTAAGCCTCATCTAATTGGATTGGAGAAACAATTAATATTTCATTCTCTGTCCCATAAGGCCCGAGGTAAGGGATATGAACCCACTTCAGGGAACTGAAGAGTCCCTCTGGCCTGTGTTAAAGCTCAGAGCTCCCTCCCTGTCTGTCCCTGCGGACTTCCCTCCTGCTGAATTAACAAAGTGCATGTCACTCCAGTACAGAAGAATACGTTGTACAAGAAGAGAGCTCTGGCTCTGGCCTTTACAGAATTATTGCAAAGGTTCTATCGTGTCTAATGGACGTGTTGACGTCAGACATTTACGTCTCCCTTCCCTTCTCCACTTAGGATTTGTCTGAGCCCCAGAATGAGTCACGTGTAAGACTGGTGCTCTGTCTTTCTCCTCTGACCTCACCTCCATCACGTCTCCCATTATATTAATGCAGTAATATGCAGCAGCTCCAATCCGATCAGACTCCTAATCTCAGTTTTACATGGACGTGATAACCTGCACATGCCATGACAGGGCCCTGGAGGCTTACCAACGGGCGTGGAGAAATACAAGCTCTCTTTGCGTCAGATGGAGCAGATTAAGTGTATTGTCAAGCAAACACAAAGAGCACCCGATGTTGAGGAAACAGATGCATCGTGTTGGGAAATAGTGTCGACCAGCAGCCAGTAAACCGCAATTGGACGAAATCTCATCGTCACCTGAGCGATATCTACTGTGGGATTTGCTCTTTTGCCATTTATTTAAATCCCACAGCCAGCTTTTACAGTCATCATGTGACACAGTGTTCATTTCAGACAGCTGCAGGTGTTTGCAAATAAGAACTGGAGTTATTCTCAATCCTCGCGTGTCACCTTGCTATGTGAAACGTGTCTGTAACGGTGAACCAGGAAGAGCTCTCTTGCCCGTGCTCTGACCCGCCCCCGGCCCCACCCCTCTCCCCTCTCTGCTGCAGCGGATTGGACAGCTCGTCCTGTTTCCAGGTGGTCTCTCTCATGAAGGCTCTGGCCCAGGGCGGGAGAACCATCATCTGCACCATCCACCAGCCCAGCGCCAAGCTGTTTGAGCTCTTTGACAAGGTAAAGCCCAGAGAATGTCTCACCAAGGTCACCCTGGTCTAGCGTCAGATGGTGATAGTGATAATAATAATAGTAACAATAATAATAATAATAATGATAATTTGATTGGCCCACAGCTGTATGTCCTGAGCCAGGGGCAGTGCATCTACCGGGGGAAGGTGTTCAATCTGGTCCCATACCTCAGGGAGCTGGGCCTCAACTGTCCCACATACCACAACCCGGCAGACTTTGGTAAGTCTGCCTTAATCACATCATAAAGCAGTGCCTACATAGCATGGACTAGAGGAGTCAATATTCCTCCATTGTCCTGCCATAAATGCTGTTACTCAAGATCTGCTCTGCAAACAAATCTACTTTTTCTCATTTTTAGATAAGGCGCCTTAAAATAAGATTGCCTCTCATGATGTTTTCTCCTTTTAAAAAAAATACTTTTTCAAAAATACTTGTATCATATTTGAAGATTTTAGACAAGGAAATGTCATTCATTGCAGAATAGAAGCCGCGTGTTTATTTATTACAAGGAAATGCAGAAGGAAGTTGATCTCACGGGTCCTCATTGTAAAATATCTGATCTTGATCTCCTCTCTTGCCTGGCTCGGGGTTTTATCGGTGGGGCTGCTCTTAAACCTGTCTGCTTCTCGGTGTCGCAGTGATGGAGGTGGCGTCGGGGGAGTACGGGGACCAGACAGCCAGGCTGGTGAAGGCCGTGCAGGAGAGGAAGTGCGAGAAGGACTACAAGACGGAGATCCACAGGGACGGCCCTCTCAACCCCTTCCTTTGGCACAGACCTTCGGACGAGGTACGGGCCGCACATGCCGAGGGGGAGATTTGGGGGGAATAGGCAGCGAGCTCCTTAAACATTCACACACAGACAGCAGATGGATTGTTCTGATTGGCTATAAATCAGTTGGCACTGTGTCTCACAGGAGTGAGGGGGTCTGACATGCTAGTTTAGTTCAGGGGGTTACTGAATTGGTTTTTGAACCCCCGGCCCGTACGTGCAGGGTGCTGACATGTCCTCATCCTCCCCCTCCCTCAGGACTGCTCTTCTGGAGAGGGCTGCCACAGCTTCTCTGCCAGCTGCATGACTCAGTTCAGCATCCTGTTCAAGAGGACGTTCCACAGCATCATGCGCGATTCGGTGAGCCACCTGCTGGACACAACCGCACACTGCACCTGGCTACATCCCTTTAAAATGGCTGGGAAAACGCCACACAGCTGGGCATCTCACAGCAATAGCCAAACTGCCAGTAATGTGGTAATGACTAATGGCACCGTGAGCTCATGACATCAATAATTAAGTTGTCTGCCTTTTTATACGGGTCATAACTCATTTATTCCTGCAAGGCCAAGACCATCCATCCTGATATTTCTTGTTAGTGAGAGATCTTGAACCTTTGAAAAACATAGTGATGTGTTATTCTGTCAGTGTGCCCAACCACTTTATTTTTAGGCATGTACTGCATTTACAATTAATTCCAATCAGGCAAAAGAAAGGGTAGGCTTAGTAGGTTCTTAGCTAAAACAACATGTTGCTGGATCCCAGGCTAAGATATTCTATCCTGTTCATAACTTGTTGATCTTGAGCTTCATTATGTAATGTAATTTTTTTGGTGTGACAGAGACACAGTCACTACTACAGAACAGCTTACACAATTTCAGCATTAACCACTGCTGAATATGTTATAAAAAATTCCATCTTAGGTAACTTAGTGAGGCATCGGCTGATCCACTATCCAGATACAGTCCAATCTTTATATGCAAGTCCAATTCCATTAATGCTACACACAGTGTACCTCAATATTAGGTCATTTCAGTTGGATTTTCTAGAAATAATCAGCAACCGGCTGTATTTTTCCAGCTTTCCGGCCTCCATAGGAAATAATGCTGTAGGTCCACGCAGGTCCTGATCCCCAGTTTCTCCTCTCCCTCCCAGGTCCTCACGCACCTCCGCATTGCCTCCCACGTCGGGATAGGCATCCTGATCGGGCTCCTCTACCTGGGCATCGGCAACGAGGCCAAGAAAGTGCTCAGCAACTCTGGCTTCCTGTTCTTCTCCATGCTCTTCCTCATGTTCGCCGCCCTCATGCCCACCGTGCTCACATGTGAGTACGCCCCCGCAGGGCTCCGCACTGTGATGTCATCGGTCACTTGTGATGTCATCGATCTATTGTGATGCCATCAGTGGCATCTGAAGCTGAAGATGCCTCTCTTTCTCCCTGTCTTGCTCTAGTTCCCCTGGAGATGGGCGTGTTCCTCAGAGAGCACCTGAACTACTGGTACAGCCTGAAAGCCTACTACCTGGCAAAGACCATGGCTGATATTCCCTTCCAGGTAGACTAACACAATTTTGTCTCTAGAAAGTGGCCATTTTAGTGCAAGAAGGAGCCTGTAGGGTGGCCATCTCTCAAGCCGTATCAGGCCATGTGCTGTGGACGAGGATTCAATTTCCCGCCATTACACTTTCTCAGCTGTGTTTCCTTCTGTTTGTTGCCTCTTCTTTCTACCTGATTGATTAAAGTTTAAACATGAAAGGAGGACAGAATGTCTCGCTCTCCTTTTTAAAAAATACATTCAAAAAAGGGCCATCGGGGTTATCCCGTGCTATAAACTTGTTCATGCAGAAACTATGAGAGGAGAGCAATCGACAAGATGGGAGCATATGCTAGCACAAATCAAATGGTTTTAAGAGCGATGTGGTTCCTCATTGCCTGAAAAGAGCCATGTGCCCTGATTTAGACAAATCCCCCAACGGCATTGCATAACGAGGCTCTGCCACAGCAGAACCTCTGTGGGACTAATTTTACCATCTCCCTCCCAGAGGACAGTCCACCGGAATGCAGTGGAAACTTTGGAATAGATGTTTCATTCAATCTGGCGGAACAGCATTTCTTGTCATCCCTCGGTTCATCTTTCTGCCAAATTACACATGTGCATACTCACTCGTTACATTACAGGCATTTAGCAGACGCTCTTATCCAGTGCGACTTTTACATGGTGTTTACATTGCATCAATTTATACAGCTGGATATATACTGAAGCAATGCAGGTTAAGTACCCTGTGTAAGGGTACAAGGGCAGTGTCCTTCCCAGGAATCAAACCTATGACCTTTAGGTTACAAGACCAGCTCCTTACCCATTATACCCACCACTCATACCGTCAATTGGTGTACTACTATACTTTAAAGTATTTAGCCATCGCTGCTACAACCTGTAAAAAAATCCAGGTTTCCCACAGTATATTATAAATCACGTGACTTTTATTTCATAATGCATTACATTGTGTCATCTTTCTACAGCAAATACATTTGGGGAGGCAGCAAATAAAATCTACTACACTAGCTTCGCTTCTGGTGCTTAGTGTTTTTGAAAACCCTGATGAAAAAGCCCATCAAATGCTAATGAAGGTCAAATAGGCTGAAACAACTGCCTTGTAATTACACAGGTGCGCTCTCTCTCCCTCTCTCCCTCCCCCTCTCTGTCGGCAGGTGGTGTTCCCTGTGGTGTACTGTAGCATCGTGTACTGGATGACATCACAGCCTCCCGAGGCCGTGCGTTTCCTCCTCTTTGCGTCCCTGGGGGTGATGACCTCACTGGTGGCCCAGTCTCTGGGGCTGCTGATTGGAGCAGCGTCCACGTCGCTACAGGTGAGGACGTCAAGCTCCATCACACCGGAGGGCTGTTACAGCATGTCCGTGTGTATTCAACATGAATACAGAGTGGTGTGCTGCATCAAAATAGGTCTATTTTTTACATAGGGCAGAAGAAATATTGCAAATAATGTAATGTACTTAAACAGCTGGGTCACCTCTTTTGTCTTTAAGGGGCTGGTGTGAGAGTTTATATAGAATTTATATATTTTAAGGGAAGCTACTCCAATGGCTATATTTTAGTTATTCTTATTTAGCATTAATATTATTCAAATTATTTGTTTCATGCATTTAGGCTCAGCACTGTGGTTTCCACATCTGTCACTGACATGACGATGCAATGCGTTTCAGGTGGCGACGTTTGTCGGTCCGGTGACTGCCATTCCTGTGCTACTATTTTCCGGGTTCTTTGTCAGTTTTGACACCATACCCAAGTACCTCCAATGGATATCCTACATTTCCTATGTCAGGCAAGTGGACCATGTCTTATTGTAGTCAACTTCATTCGCATCGTTCCATTAAGAGAAGTGGTTTTGGAAAGACTGAAAATCACAACCGTGCTCAAAGTATAGTTCTTATCTACTGTTTTTATCTACTTTATCTACTCAAAGTACTCCAAATATACATTTTTTAAAGGTCACCTATTTCCATATATTTCTGTAAATTCTGAAAACAGTGTTGGACAACCAATGTATATTGAAATAGAAATTCTACAATATGTGTGTAAAATGTAGCAGATACAGTAGATATTTCAATAACTTAATAATCTATGGTATAATGGCATGGTAATTATAAATACTCATTTAAAATATGTAAAAAAAAGGTCTTTGCTCTTTGCTCCCTGCAGGTACGGGTTCGAGGGCGTGATCCTGTCCATCTACGGGCTGGACCGCGAGGACCTGCACTGCGACAAGGACGAGACCTGCCACTTCCAGAAATCAGAGGCTATCCTCCGGGAGCTGGACGTGGAGGACGCCAAGCTCTACATGGACTTCCTGGTGCTGGGCGTCTTCTTCCTCGTGCTCCGCCTCGTCGCCTACTTCATCCTGCGCTACAAGATCAGCGCGGAGAGGTAGACCGTCTCGGGGGAGGGGGGGGGGGGACCCCCGAGCGCTGCAGCCGCCCCCCCAGACCCCGGAGAGATCCGTCGCTCCCGCTGAGGGCCCGGTTCACACACCGTACAGGCCCCCGGACCCTCATCTTTAAAGCGAAGGCAAAAAAAAAAAAACGCGTACAAGCCCACGTCTGTTTGTATGTGTGTGCGTGTGTGTCTGTATGTGCCTGTGCGTACGCCGCGTGTACCTGTGTCTGCGCCTGCTTTCCTCATTGGGGAAGTAACTGAACAAAGCAAAGTTTTCATTTTGAAAACTGTGCTTCACCTGCGCAGGTTTCCTGGATCCAAATTATCCACTGATGTGCTTTGGTCTGAAAGGTTTGCAGGCACGGTAGTACTTGAAATGTGATGACTAGATTAGTCGAGAGGAACACGGTTGCTACACTTACATGCAGCTTGTCCTGAATGAGGAAAAGGATTTTTCTCTCGCCAGTCCTGCTTTATTATCCATGGAGAGGTGACTTTAATGTCACTGAGAGCTAAAACTCACGATTTGAAAAGATTTAACTGGGCTAATTTAGAACACTCCGGGTGTCTGCTAGAATAGAAATGACACTCCTAATACACAGGCATTTCAGTCAGCATGTGATTGGTACTCTGAGTGGAAACTGCCTGTTGGTCTACAGTACGATAGTCTACAGTAGCGTAGACTCTGTAAACAACTTGGATGTTGCAGTATGTTCAGAGTGCACAGTCGTTCTGCTAGACCTGCTCATATAAAACAAGTAAGTATGGCTGGGCACCTGACTCCCAAACTTTATATTGCCAAGAGCTGGTCTCTTTGTGCATTTTGTAGAACTGCCTGATAGATCTGCCCGTTTTTGTCGGCATGGACGGAGCCATCCAATTAAAACTTGCCCAGTCCTCGACCAAACTGGCTCCTGCTAACATAACATGAACCAATGGCAGCTTGTTTGTGTTAAATCCATACCAATACATTTCTCCAGAGTTGGGTCTCATCGCACATGCAGTGTTGTATTGAAAATGTGTTCAGTGAGACAGGGAGACTGAAGTGTCTCAATACAGAGAATAGTTTTACAGTATGTATTTGGTATTTAAAAAGTCAGGTTTGTTTTCATTTGAGATATGACTAATCAAAACTGCCTTTAATTACCCACAATTCTTCATTATGATATGCTATAAACTGATTTTCATCACTCATCATGCCAGATGATTCAAGTTTATTTCCTGTATGAAAGCAACTTTTTTAAATTTTTTATTCAGTGTACAAATGTTCCTGCATGTTACATACTGTAAAACTGCTGTCCCATTGTGATCGGGACTACAGTTTTATTTGTTGCAATAAAGCATGTATGACTTCTTGGTCCCCAAAGACATGCCACATATCTCAGTATAGGAGTATCTCTTGGTCAACAATTGCCAAAAATAAATTAATACATTAAACAGACAGCGTTAGTAGGACATACATAATGAATATAATTTTGTACTTAATTTGTACAAGCTTTTCTATGCCCAAAAATGACAAGAGATCACTGAAAGGTATTTGATTGTACTTTGTTGTCTATAATACAAAAATAACTTAATTGTTAAACTCCTGTTTAAAATGGCAAGTATACATATGATGTAATATGGATATTTTACTTTTTCAAGTCTTGAGAGGGAACTGACAGTATAATTGTTGGGGGAAAACAATAAATTGTTTACATTGATAAATAAAGCAAAAGTCAATGCAAAGTTCTTCATTTTTTAGTTGAAATGGACTTGATCTCTGTTAAACAGTAATGTTTTTTTTCTCTCTCTCTCTGATATTTGAATTTCTGGAAAATATATGCTTTAATGTCACATATAACAAACCTTTTCTCTTTTAACTGGTTTAACACTGCATCCCCTGTTTGGCTTTGAAACACATTCCAAACTCTGTTAGAGTACAACTATTTTACTACAATGCAGGGCATTATAAAGAAATAGTACTTTTGCAATTTTCTGTCTGTTTTTGTTTGTTTATATATGAAATGACTTAAATGCTTTGCTATGCCATTGCAGAAGATCTAGTTCTCAGACCTTTCATTTGTTCCTTTGAACTGCATTTTGGGAGTTCACAAATGCTAACGTTTATATATAGGCCATTAAAATGCTGAATGTTGGAAAAAGACTATTGTATTTAAATGTGATAGAAATGAATAAAGTTACAATATTTTCCAAACTCTGTCAATTGTTGAGATTGAGTGATAAGTAGTAATGTCATCCTGTGAATTCAATTCCAGAATACATTAATTCAATTTCTGAATATATAAATTCAATTCTGGATATATAAGTACAATTCTTGAATATATAAATTCAATTTCCGAATATATAACTTCAATTCTGAATATATAAATTACAATTCTGAATATATAAATTCAATTCTGGATATATAAGTACAATTCCCGAATATATAAATTCAATTTCCGAATATATAACTTCAATTCTGAATATATAAATTACAATTCTGAATATATAAATTCAATTCTGGATATATAAGTACAATTCCCGAATATATAAATTCAATTTCCGAATATATAACTTCAATTCTGAATATATAAATTACAATTCCGAATATATATATAACTCGGTTTATAATCAGGCATATCACAAGACAGCCGTTTTTACCTTTTGAATAATTTCTTTTTTTTTCTTAATGGGCTACTGAGTGAGAAAAACAAGTTTAACATTAGCATCAGTAAAATTTGACAGTACAATCAAGGATAAGCAAACAAAAACGTTAAATAATTAAAATTTGAATGAGGCAATAATTCGGACTTCACTAAGGGGTCCTTATTTTCTTGGTATTAGGACCTTTCAAGTAGGGGCACCAAATTTCACAGGGAATGGCCCAAAGAGCTAGAGAAATAGAAAATAATCTCTTAACCAGCGAGAGTTTCATAGAAACCCTTGCTGCAGCATGCGACAGAAGACCGTGTTATGGCTCAATGGCAAGCTCCAGCGCACACCAAACTACGGAGCACACCAAACTTTGCGCGGTTTGGAGAAGTGTCTCAGGTTGTAAACAGGAGCAAGGAAACGTTCGCCTGGTTGAGAGCCTCGGCGAAATAGCATGCAGACCTCTTCCTCCGTAGTTTGGTGTGCGCTGGAACTTGGAATGTCATAAAATCAGTTAGCGAGCTATATGTTATGTTATGATTAGCAAATTACGTTTTAGCCAGCTAGCTTGTTAGCAAGCACATATTTGGATATTCAATGTTGAAACTGCAGATGCACGTTTATTTTAGTTGTTAATTGTAATTACAAAATGTATTGACGGACATCGCGACAAGCCTAAGATATATCAGCTGATTTAAAAATGTGTGGGTAGTTTTTATCAGCGATGAAAAAAACAGCTCGGTAGTGAACTGAACACCATTACTCAGGCGATCTGACAAGCAATATAAATCTTTATTAGAACAAGTACAGCACAAACAACATGTCACAAAATAGTAACGGTAGTACAAAACTTAATTCAGAGATATTTCACTTCGGTATAATAACAAGTAATTTTGTGGAGCCTAACACATTGTACTTACATAGCATTTGCCTCCCCTGCTGACCGTCAACGTTAACAGAATCGCTTTTCCTCACAGTTGTCAGGCTCCCTATTCATTCATTTTCGGGACAACCGAGAGGAACAGAGACGCTGTTAACGGACAGCAGATGTTGCTTCACGCTACGAAAACACAATGGAGTAGCCTCCAGAAAATAATTTATGTTATGTCGAAGTGAAACATCTCTTTAATCGGCTAACTTGATGTGGTTAGCAAGCTAGCTATTTAGCTTTCTGGTGAACCAGAGCTAACGTTATACGTACCTTCATAACCGAATATAAACTTCTAAAAAAAGAATTTATAGCCCTTGTCTAGTTTAGACCGCTTAACGTTCACTGGCAATGCTTCGACAACGCGGATAACATCGGACAGTGAACTTTGGCAGAGCTATTAGGGACTGTGAGAACACACGTCGCTGTTTAGGCTCAATTTTTTACCGTCAGAAATGGACTTGCGTCCGTAGCAACGGTAACCGGAAACAAGGTATCCCTACATCCGGTTTTGGTCGCCATCTTGTGAAATAGGCCTATAAGCGGAATGTTGATGTGGTTCAAGTGAATCTCAAGAACAGGAGCTGACAGGAGTGACTTTCTCATTAACGCGTTATTTTAAAATAACACTAAATACATTTCAGGGTTTATCAGACTCGCTAACAAGCTAACTTAACCAGTGTTAGCTAACATAGTTAACCTCCAGGACCATGTCTGCATATTGAGACAAACGTTGAAAGTTATCCTGCGCAGTATTTACTTCTGCTATTGTTAGCTAGGTAGGTAACGCTGTGACATGATGTAACTTAGCAAAGTCGTTTGAAATTAAATATTCAGATGTGCTAATGTTGTGATTTAATTTCTAGCTGGCTGGTTAATGTGCGAGTAGTCACATGTAGCCTACGACCAGCATGTTTGGAACTATTTAATTTTATTTAGCAGCACTTAAAAAACACAAATGTCTGTATTTAAAATGGATTGATCGCAATATCTTTCTAATATTTATTTCCCAGGTGTATGTTTGGTTTTAAATGCCTTATTTCCTGTCACAGAACGGTAAATGAGTGCGTCATAATTTGCCTATACGTCGTCCTGGGAGAGGAATAATTATTTATTTAGGATGGAGTGTAGCACAGTGGGTAAGGAACTGGGCTTGTAACCGAAAGGTTGCAGGTTCGATTCCCGGGTAAGGACACTGCCGTTCTACCCTTGAGCAAGGTACTTAACCTGCATTGCTTCAATATATATCCAGCTGTATAAATGGATACAATGTAAAAAAAAATGCTATGTAAAAAGTTGTGTAAGTCGCTCTGGATAAGAACGTCTGCTAAATGCCTGTAATGTAATGTAAAGGTATAATTTACATCCCTTCTCCTCTGCACAGATGTTCGCAGAAATCGCCTGGACTCAACTCATCTGCCCAAATTCGCCTGCTCTACTGACTTCCTTAGCGCACCTTACGTTTCGTTCCTATTTACAGTATAGCCTAATTACATCCCATTTACCTACTCTTCCTTTATCACTTCTGTTATTCATTGGCATCTCTTCCTGAGGCTATGGCGCGCCACAGCAAGTTGCAGAAACAGGTTCTGTCACTGTATCGGCAGTTCCTTCGTGCTGGGCAGCATAAGCCCGGTTTTCTGCCACGTGTTCGGGACGAATTCCGGCAGAATGCTCGCATCCCGAAGACCGACGTCATGCACATAGAGTACCTCTACCGGCGTGCCCAAAGGCAACTCGACCAGCTGAAAGACGTTAACACCAAACAACTGGGGACCTTTAAAAAGCCCAAGGGCCAAAACTGAGCACTGACTGTTCTTCAGGCACCTTCATCCAGATTCATTTTGTAAAATTTTAGTTTTTATTATTGTTATTATATAATATGACCATTTATATTTAATGTTTTTTTTTTGTTTGTTTGTTTGTTTTTGGTTCTTCAGGGATTAGAGACAAGAGTTACAGGCCGTTAGGGGTGCGGCCAGGGTGATATGTACCCTCTTGCTATGTTTTCTCTAAAATGACAATGGGCAAAGTCCCACAGTTCTTGAAAATATTTCCATCCTGGAAAGTCTTTGAAAATGACAATAAAAAGGTGAAATGTCATTGACAGGTGTGTGAAACTTTACAGTGAATAAAATCCATGCATCTTTCTTGATGACTTATTAGTTTGATATCATTTGTGATCCAATCATGGAATGGCAGTGCTGACTAATTGTACAGTTTTCTATATTATTTCCAGTACTGAAAGTCATTGGGCCTAGGGAAGGGAAGTGCACATCTTTGACGACAAAAAATAATTTAGAAAAAGAATTGCACCTCAAAATTAGTGTCCACCTTGCAAAAGTTGCCCTATGCCCCCAGAATATCTGAAAATCATGCTTTGTCCCGAGGCCTGGGTGAAGCTCGAATTGTTACATTGGCAATTATCTGCCCCCTCACCCTGCCTTCCAACCGATTCTTCCTCATCGAGATGCACATGCGCGCACACAAGCATTCACAGAGAACATACAGTGCCTTCGGAAAGTATTCAGTCCCTTTCACTTTTTTTTGTTACGTTACAGCCTTATTGTAAAATTGATTAAATTCATTTTTATTGTCATCAGTCTACACACAATATCCTATAATGACAAAGCGAAAACTGGTTTAGAAATTTAACGAAATTTATTAAAAATAAAACACTGAAATATCACAAAATATAAAATATGGGTTTGCCAAAAGGCAGATGATGTTTATTTTAAATGTTAAAGGAACATATTATCAAAGGAGAAAGCACAAGATGGGCCCATGAAGTAGAATCCTGCCATCCTATCATGGCTGCAGTATCCTGCCATGTAGACTTGTATACGATGTGTCACATATGTTCCCCTCTTCCTTAGTGCTAGTCCTTGGCAGTGGATGAATCTGGGGAAGCAGAAAAGATGCACATCATCCATCTTAAAAAAATATAATTTACAGTAAGGTTCTGACATGCACACTGCTGTAAATTGCCTACCTGCCGTGGTGGTCCTCTTCGCTAGGGGTGTCCTTTGTATGTGGAAAACCTGGGATTTGCACGTGTGACGAAAGCTTGCCTGCAGGGGTCCTCCCCATCCCGGGAAGGGGGTTCCGATGCTCACAGTCAGTCCAGGGAGGAAAATGGCAGGGAGGGCTACAAATATTTGTACATTTTATGCTTGTGCAAAGGTCATGCGCACAACTGCATACAAGGCAACAACTGTCTGGAGACACAGTCTAAATACAGATCATGGAGGAAAACCCACTGCCCTTGACCATCAGCTCAACAAGTTGGATAATTAAACTCTTTCCGGTACCCACAAGAATACAGAGAATCAGATTAGCAAGGCACATATGAATCAAGCACTGAATTTATACTCCCTGGTCAAAAGGGGGTGGTGTTCGCTTGCGATCTTCTTTCTGTTTGGTTTGACTCAGCAATAGCAGATTGCTGGCTTGCAAAGCCCAGCAACAAAGCCTGAATTGAAATCAAGAGAGAAACAGAAGGACTGAAGATGAGGTTGTTGCTCCACCTGGATGTGTCTTTCTTATTCTACACCTTACTTAAATCCTGTGCATATTGGGAGTAGGCATACTTTGAAAGACCGTCACAGTAACAAATTAGTTAAATCTCCTGAAATGCACCGCAGTTAGGGATCTTATTCAGCTGTACAGAGTGTTGTACAGAAACAAAAAATTCTGAGCATCAAAGGAGTGGTGTTTTAAAATCTTGTACGCTTCACTCACCAAAATCGTCACTTCGGAAGTATTTCTTTTCCTCTTTCCTTTTGATTAGTGTGGTGCATTCCTGAACTGTTCTCTGGACCTGTGAATGAGAGACTTGTGTGACTTCTGGGTGTTACACAATTACTTAATTTCATAAATATTTTAATTGATTGACACCCCCCCCCCCCCCTTTTTTTTTTAAATTAAATTTTCTTACCTTCTCCTGTATGGGCTGTGGAACAGGAATCCGACGGCCTCTTTCTTGATATTATCTCAATCCTTGATGTCTGTGGCCATTTGTTTGAGAAGTTGTCCCAACAAAACTTCCAAGTGTGACTTCCCAGCGAATTCCTTCCAAGCCGAGTCAAGTTTGCTGATCTACTTGAACCATTTTGACCAGCGGTAGAGGAATTTTAAAGGGGAAATAATCCCACGCTGGTACCTTGGCCCACTCATCATTGGACACCGATGGTATGGTATCCATGGTCCTTGCGTTGTCACACTTGGGCTGAAAGCTCCCAGAATCCCAAATGATCCCATCAGAAGCCCTGGCCTTGTTATTCTCAGGCTCAGCAGTCCCGGGGTCCCAAACGATCTCATTATTGGGACCCTTCCTGTCTGTTGCCCTGGAATTCTTGGAAGCTGCCATATTAGCTGCTGCAGCACTGTCTGCTTCGGGTGTTTATACCCTTTAGCCATTTGTTGCAGGACTGTGCAGCCCCGAGGATGGGATGTTCTTGGCTCCTCCGTCCCCGAGGCCTTTGCTTTTTTACGCTGCGGCTTTGGCACCAAAGAGGCCCCCGGGCTGTCTTTGCAGAGCTTCGTTTGCCACGGGTCTTCGGCGTTCTCATCACCGCCGTCCTCTGCTTCGGACGCCGCAGCGCTGTCTTCACTGGGCAGAGCCAGCTCTTTGGCCGTGGCACACTCATTAGGCCCTGTTGTCTCTATCGGAACAGAGCTTTCTGTGCTGGGCTGTGCCGTTTCGGCAGGTGAACAGTTCTCCCTGGGCTCTGTTGGCCCAGTGGTGTTCTCAGTAGTGCCCACCACCTTTGGGACAGGGGGCTCTACCGTCCCTGGGGCACTGGTGGTCTCACCAGGCTCTACTATATTGGAAGAACTGGTGGACTCGCCGGTCTCTACCTTATTGGGAGCACTGATGGACTCACTTGACTCGACCGTTTGAGACGTGGACTCAACAGACTCCACAATCTCGGAAGCGTTGGTGATCTCCCGTGAGCATGCCACCTCTGCCACCACAGTGCTCACAGTGGGCTGTACTATCTCTGGAGCGACAGAATTCGTGCTGGGTCCTGCTACCTCTGGAGTGGCGATGTTCTCACTGGAGCCCACTGCTGCTATGGCTCCGATACTGGGCCCTGCTACCTCTGAGGCGGGTGCTGTTCCACTGGGCTCTGCCATCTCCACGATAACAATATTCCCAGTGGGCTCTGCTGTCTCCGGCATGGTGGTATTCCCACTGGGCTCTGCTATCTCTGTGATAACAGTATTCCCAGTGGGCTGCGCCGTCTCTGAGGTAACACTTTTCCCAGTGGGCTCTGCCATCTCTGAGGTAACATTATTCCCAGTGGGCCCTGCTATCTCTGGCGTTGTAGTTTTGCCACTGGGCTCTACCACCTCTGGGGTAATAGTACTCCCGCTTGGTTCTGCCATCTCCAGGGTGATGGTATTCCCACTGGACTCTGGCATCTCTGGTGTGACGGTATTACCACTGGGCTCTGGCATCTCTGGTGTGATGGTATTACCACTGGGCTCTGGCATCTCTGGTGTGATGGTATTACCACTGGGCTCTGCCATCTTCAGGGTGATGGTATTACCACTGGGCTCTGCCATCTTCAGGGTGATGGTATTCCCACTGGGCTCTGTTGTCTCCAGGGTGATAATAGTCCCACTGGGCATTGCCGTCTCCAGGCTGATGGTATTCGCACTGGACTCTGCTGTCTCCGGCGTGATGTTGTTTCCACTGGGCACTGCCACCTCCAGGGTGATGGTATCCGCACTGGATTCTGCCATCTCTGGGGCGATGATATTTGCACTTGGCCCTTCCTTCTCTGCTGTTCCAGTGCTCTCCCTGGGCCTTGCTATTTCCGGGACTACAGCATGACTGCTTGAACCTGAAATTTTAGTGGCTAAGGAATCAGCCCTCTTGTCTGAAGGCAGACCCTTGTGGTCGTCATCATTCACTTCAGGGCTGGTACAGCTGCTGAACAGTGTCTTCAGACAGCGCCGAATTGCCTTCTTAGTCTTTTTGCTGGTTTGTTTTCTGTCATGTGACCTCTGGGCCACCTCTGGGTTAGAATTTCTCTGTCCCATGTTGTCCAAATAAGACTACTGACAGTAACCCGACTAAACAAACCAGTCAAGTTGCAGATAACAAATGATCAACATTCTGTCAGTCCCCGATTTAAATAAGAAACGTGACTGGCCTGACAACAGTGACATGTTTCTCTTGTGACGTCACACAAGAGCGTACCAGAGCCCGTATTAATAGAACTGGCGTCTTGTAGATTTGGTAATGTTATGTTGTTCAGGGTTGAAATAAAAGCTAATCTCTAAAAAATATAGCAATATAGTTGTATAACAAGATAGCAGACAGATTGTGGTTTTATTTGTAGGCATTTCTAAGGCCGCCAATTTGACATAAAATGTCAGCTTGTCGACTTTTGAGTATGAGCTGGAACATGGGTACTTTAAATCATCACAGTAGGCTAGGCCTAATGACTGTGCATAACGCCACTTATGCAGTAGATGGCACCAAAGGTTTAAAATACCGACGTTCAAGCGATCAAAATATGGCTTTGCCAACGGATTGATGTCTTCAATTTTACGTGGACGCGATAGTAGCAAAAAGCAAAGCAAATAGAAACTATTAGCGAAAATAGCACCCAACGGAGTGATAAAAGACTATATGAATAATTCAGGTCTAACATGCTATCAATCTTGTGAACCAATCCGGCAACATCCTGGCCAATATTGTAGCCTAACTGAAAGCCAATTGTAGTTCTGCAAGCTAACATTCAGAGAGAAGCTAGTTAATTTAATGATTTTGGCCACTAGACAAATTTGACCGGTAACCTTGTTATCAACGATTATTTTAAAGTTGTGATTTTTCCTGGATAATATTGAAGCGATCTTTCAACTGAATGTAAAATAGGCTACGAGAACGACAAATTGATTTCTGGATTAATTTATTCGCTGGGTGTGCTACGTAAAAAAGTGCGGAACAGCTCTTTAAAAATTTTTTTTTTACTTCAGTCCGTGTTCGACATTGCATGGGTGGATTCCGGGTTTTACTCAGTGAAGATGAAGTTGTCTGTACGCATTCACGTTGATAAGTAAGACATGATTCATTCATGATTTTTTGGCAGACTTCCAGGAAGGCAACTTTCCATCATTTCCAAGCAACCCTTCCAATTTTGCTAGCTTGTCATCCTTAAATGAACTTCAGAACGACGTTATCTGATTTCACAACAACATACACAAATTAAGAGGACACGGGACAGTCTCAGGAAAACTAGCCATTTTGGCTTTGCCATCTCAGGGGGGAAATGTGCATTTTTAATCATACTAAGACATAACTCTCTTTTATCTTTATATATTTTTGTCTCACACCAAAGCTATTTGGAGTTCAACCCCGTCACGGACAACCTGGAATGCAGCTTTATATTTTTATTAAAAATAAATATTGATGAAATGCTTAAAATGTGAAACCTTTATATTCAACACATTGTAGCCTACTCAAAATAACACACACGCTACCAGCCCAATATTTTTTATTAATGGAAAAAATAATGAAATAAATAACACATTCATCATGTAACTGGGTTGAGTCCAATGCAACAGGGTTGAAATTTGTAACACGGTTGAAGGGGCAGTCAACAATTCAAAGTCAAATTTAGTTAAATTGACCCAAACTCTTGCAACCCTGCTGAAAATTCCAACTGAAGCCGGCTTGGATTTTAGGATAAATCTTTTTTTATTATTTATTTATTTATTTATACCTTTATTTACCCAGGGTATGTTCGCTGAGCACGGATGCTCTTTTGCATAATATAATATTAATGGCTAAATATCATATTCATAAATGCACATCTTCATACAAAAAACCGTGCTTTATTGTTTTTAGAAAGGAGTTGAGACAATGCATTGATTCAATTTGCCCTCAACTGGGTGAACTGAAAAGCTGTTAAAACTGTAGACTGCTGCTCTGTTTAAGATTTTAATATAAATTCGTACTCCTCCCTAGTGTTAATATATGCACATTCCTTTGTACGGATTAGTTTTGTTTTGTTGTACTTGTTAGTAAAAACAAAAAAGGGAAGCATTTTCATTGGGATATCCCGCCAAGTTACGCCTTTAGATTGCATCCAGCCCTAGTGGTTCGCTTTCTATGGTGCCCTCGAGTAATAGCCATTTCCTGTTCCGTAATGTGGTGACGTTACATCAATGCGCCAATGTGTGTTTCTCTCATGTCCCCATGCTGTTTCGTTCAGCTGTGTTCGTAATCCTGGATTTATTCTTCATTTGTTCAATATGACAGGAGAATCGCAAGGCAAACGTGCATCTGTTTTTCCTTCCAAGAAAAAGACAGAGAAGAAAAGTGACACACAGGATCCAGTTAAAAATTTTGAGAAATGGAAGAAAAAATACACCAAAACAAAAGTGCGGGTTAAACACGAGAAAAAACGAAATAAAAAGCCCGATTGGCAGATCGAACGGGATAACATAAAGAGGCTGGTGGATAAATACTCGGAGGTAATGTGACTGCAACAGTAAATACTGCTCTTCTTACTTTGATAAGCTATCGTGCATACAGTCTCGACAGTTTGTAGCTGCTTATTTGATAGTCCACGATGTAGTCATTTTCTAACGACACTATTCATGAGCTAGTTTGTGATTTCATGAAATTAAGATGAAATACTTACATTAGCCAGTAAGGTAAAGTGTCGAAATGGCTTTTCTGTTTCAGATCAATGTTAAGGATGCTGTGAAGTTCTCAGATTTTCCTCTGTCAAAGAAGACACTGAAAGGTTTGTAATCATTACTCTGATGAAAATCTTCACCTTTTATATTAGGTTTTTGTAGCTACTGTAAAGGTGGTAAATTGCATCTAAATCTGTAATTTAGAAAGCAGTTACCCTACAGAGTATGGGACGTAGCAGTACATTTCTACCGGTTTCATATATACTAGTTGAATCAAAAGGCTTCTGTGTTGTGTATCTGTGAAAATAATACCCAGTATGCTACAGTATGTATAGGTTGATGTGCTGTACCAGACGGTTTTATGTCAGCCAGGCTTGTAAGTCTCATTAACTTGGTTTATTCCTAATTCATCCATCCATGGAGTTCATTTTTTAATGCTAATGACCTTTTTTGGGGAATTGATTTTTATTTTCCGGGGTATTCGCTGTGTGATGATAGTGATGTTAAAGGTGGCCTTTAACCCTTGTGTTCTTAGGGTTGCTGGAGATGCAGTATCGACAGCCTACAGAAATCCAAAGGCAGACCGTTGGGTTTGCCCTGCAGGGGAAAGATGTGCTAGGCGCTGCTAAAACCGGTTCGGGAAAGACACTGGCATTCCTCATCCCTGTGAGTTTTCTCTGTCTACTACATTACATCCATTACATTTTAATGTCCATTATCTTATCCAGAGCGACTTAAACAACACTTTACATATCATTTGCATTGCATCCATTTATACAGCTGGATATGCACAGAAGCAATTATTAAGTACCTTGCTCAAGGGTACAACCGCAGTGTCCTACCTGCCAATTGAACCCATGACCTTTAGGTTACAAGACCACCTTCTTACCCATTATGCTACACTGTCTTTTTTTTGATACTATATAACTATAACTCTGTGACATATAACAGGAGAAGCTCCTTTAGTTATAAAGCAGAGAGGGGACAGAAGGACTGTAGGAGCCTGTTATCTGGTGTGTCTAAAGCGTCTGTGGTGGCGCCCAGGTGCTGGAGTGCCTCTACTGGCAGCAGTGGAAGCTCCTTTAGTTATAAAGCAGGGGGACAGAAGTGACTGTAGGACCTAGTTCTACTGCTGACGTGGTTACAAGACGTCCTGTATGCTCCTAGTGCTGGAGTGCTTCTAACTCGGCATTCAGTGGAAGCTCCTTTAGTTATAAAGCAGAGGGGACAGAAGGACTGTAGGAGCCTGTTATCTGGTGTGTCTAAAGCGTCTGTGGTGGCGCCCAGGTGCTGGAGTGCCTCTACTGGCAGCAGTGGAAGCTCCTTTAGTTATAAAGCAGAGGGGACAGAAGGACTGTAGGAGCCTGTTATCTGGTGTGTCTAAAGCGTCTGTGGTGGCGCGCAGGTGCTGGAGTGCCTGTACCGGCAGCAGTGGAAGCTCCTTTAGTTATAAAGCAGAGGGGACAGAAGGACTGTAGGAGCCTGTTATCTGGTGTGTCTAAAGCGTCTGTGGTGGCGTGCAGGTGCTGGAGTGCCTGTACCGGCAGCAGTGGATGGCGGAGGACGGGCTCGGCGCCCTCATCATCTCGCCCACGCGGGAGCTGGCCTACCAGACCTTCGAGGTGCTGCGCAAAGTGGGCAAGAACCACGAGTTCTCCGCCGGACTCATCATCGGAGGGAAGGTGCGTTTGACGGCTTTTTTTTTTTTGTCCTTAAGATGGAGGCGTCCCGTGTGCGAGGCTTTAATCCGGTCAGTTCCAGTAGCTGAATGAGTCAGTTTAGCTTGTAAGACATACTGTAATTTATGCTGGTGTGTACCCATAGGGCATTGGCTTCATTTGTGTTTTGTAATCTATCTGAAAAGTTTAAAAATAAATCTGATTCATTGAATTATGGGGCTGGTTAAGTGTGTAATCAAATACAACACATCTGGTATAAGAAAGGCCCATACTTTCTTATCATTGCCACTTTGTATCATTGTGTCCTTTCTGGTAATGGAATGAGTTGCCTGCATAGAAGGAGGGAGGGGGAACGTTCATGACTGAAGACGACTGTACGCATTGTTCTGGGATTGCCTTGTATGGAGTAGGACTTCAGTGTGCCTAGTGCTGTTCAGATGGCCTGTTTGAGCTCAGGGAGAGTGCTTTTACTCGTTGGCCTGGTCTTTTGTTAACCGATGGCAGCCGTTGCAGAGCCTGATTTTTCTAGAGCCCAGACTCTATTAAAACTTATCGCCGTGCGTTGGGCGTGTGACAGATTGTCCGTATTTGTAAGAGCCTTTCATGGAACAATAAAGCCGTTTTGCAGCAGTAAACTGGGCCGGCTCCCAGAAGTTTCAGTAACAAGAAGAGGCGCAGAGTCAGAAAGACACATTAATTTCCATCACTGGACCCGCAACGCCTACATTTTATATTTCAGGCATTTTGCAGACGCTTGTAAACAGAGTGGCTTGCACAGTTTTCTTTTTTTTTTTACTAACAAACCCTTTTAAAACACTCAGTTTATATTGAAGCAGGTCAAGTGCCTTAGTCAAGGTTACGGAGGGAATGCCCCACCTGAGATTCAAACCCGCAGCCTCCTATTTCACGAGCCCGGGCTAACGTAGCACCACAACGCCTCCCACAGGATCTGCAGCACGAATCGGAGAGGATACACCGCACGAACATCATCATCTGCACCCCAGGGCGCCTGCTCCAGCACATGGACGAGACCTCCACCTTCCACGCCTCCAACCTGCAGATCCTGGGTAAGGGGGCCAAAGCCACACACTGGAGCCCGTGTGACTGGAGTGACTAGTGATGTCACTTTTCTTTTCGTTTTTCTAAAATTGTTTGTTATTGTAATGGCAAGTTTGACATTGTCCTCATTTGGTATCTGTTGTATTGACTAATGTGGGTTGCCATTGGTTTACATTTTTTTCCAAATAGAAGATACACTGGCTAACTCCTGTTTATGCATATGCAGTGATGCAAGTCTGCTTCTTTCCCATTTAGTTTGCGTTGAATGCAGGTGGGGCAGTGGTGCTTGAGAGTTCTTACCCATAATCCATGTGTTGTTTCTAAACGAACCCCCTCCCGTCGCCTGCAGTTCTGGACGAAGCGGACCGGATTCTGGACATGGGCTTCGCCGACACCATGAACGCCATCGTGGAGAACCTTCCGAAGACCCGCCAGACCCTCCTCTTCTCCGCCACGCAAACGAAATCGGTGAAAGACCTGGCCCGGCTCAGCCTGAAGGACCCCGAGTACGTCTGGGTCCACGAGAAGGCCAAGTTCAGGTGAGGTGACCGCACCTACGGGAGAACTCACAGGTGTTCGTAGTTGCTTGGGGGAATGACAGTCCAATTACATTTCGTGTCTGTGGAGCACCCTTCCGAGAATTGGTACGGGATGGCTTGCTGGCTGTTGCATTCTGTAGCAGCAGTTACACTAGAAAATCGATTTAGGCTTTTTCTTCAGTTTAGCTGGCCCAGATAAGTGAAATTCTGTTGATGATACACCCTGCAGTGTGTTATGTGATTTTGTCACCGGTAGAATATGATTTTACACACCAGGACTGATGAATTCTGGAATGAGCGATGCAATGACTGTCCCAACTTTTTACTTGTGCGTTTGTCTGGTGGGAAATTTAATGAAACCGCATTCTAAAGTAAAGTAGCACCTCAGCTACGTTCTCTGAGATGTTTTAAATATTTGAAAAAACGTGACGCTGTTTCCGTGGAGACGGTCTCTGAAAGTGCCCGGGCATTGGCTCCTGCGTCTCTAAGCGGTCGCTTAGGCCCCGGTGAAATGGCGATGGTGGCAGATGATTTGTCGAGGGGGGGGGGGGGCTCGGATTGATGGATCTGCTGTTCTCCTCCGCTGAGGAGTTTTGCGACGGAGCCTCTCGCTCGCGTTCAGGCCCTCGTTTGTCACCGCTGACAGGCGTTTAAGCGCGGGCGGAGCGACTCTCCGCTCTCTGATTACGCCGACTCGTTATCGCCGGCCTCGTTGCCGAGGAGACCGCGGCTCTATCGCGGGAAAGCAACAGTGCCCGGCGCCGGGCTGTCACGCTGTGTGTATTCTTAAACGCAAGTTTTCAGAGCACCCAAAACCTGGGTTTCCGAGTTCTGAGTTTGTTTCTTGAGTTGTGGAGCCATTTGGCAGCTGCTTAGAAAGACCTGAAAAAGGTAAATGGGTTTTTATGTACCGTTATTGTGTTAAGCAAAATTGTGTTTGCCAGAAACCAAGCGAATGGTTTATCACTAAGACGCTGGTCTGCAGGGGTCATCAGAGAGCGACGTTGGGATTTTTGTCCACTTGAAGCCGAGTTTGTGGCAGATGAAGCATTTGGTCGTGCCTGTGGAGAGCCATAGGGTCTATGAAGCATAGTTCTCAGATGTGCCATGTGACATCTGTGACTTGACGAGCGTGCTTGGGAAAACACTGCGTGTGTGCTTGTGTGTGTCAGCCTGGGAAATGAACCTATGACCTTTAGGTTACAGGACCAGCTCCTTACCCATTATACATTATATGCTTTCTGAAACGAGCCTCTTGATGTATCCGATCCCCAGCACTCCGGCTACACTGGAGCAGAACTACGTGGTGTGTGAGCTGCAGCAGAAAGTCAACATGCTCTTCTCCTTCATGAAGAGCCACCTGCAGAAGAAAGTCATCGTCTTCTTCGCCTGCTGCAAGGAGGTATGCACACGTGTATACACACACGCGCGCATGCACACTCAAGCATACACGCACACACAGACACATGCACACACGCGCACACACACACGGACATATACACACACATGCACATACACACACGTATACACACACACACGCACGCATACACACTCACATACGCACATATACATATGCTGTATGTACACGTGCACACACACATACCTCTTAGGCTAGAAGCAGGTTATCTACTAAGAAACAAAAAAAGGCTACACACTTACACACTGTCATATAGTATGAACAGTAGTAAACAGCACCTGAAGACAGTCACTGCGGCTGACAGTTTTCTCTCTCTAAGCTCGTACAGCAGAGAGATGGTACAGTACACAGAGGATGCATTAAAGCTAACCGTTTGTGTTGTCAGGATGTCCCCGGGGCTTCTTTGAAACGGAAGCAAAGTCGTTTTTTTTACTTTTGCTTTAAAATTCCTGCCACTGCAATTTTGTCACCCTAGTAGCTCCGCAAGCCTTTACAAACAGCTAGTATTGCACATAAATGACATTACTTTTCATTACATTACAGGCATTATTACACATCCATTTCATTACATTACTCTACGGGTATTTATACATCCAATACATTATTACATAGAGTATTTATTGTACATGCATGACATAGTGGGTGTTTGTTAGACATACATTACAGACATTTATTATACATCCATTACATTCCATTAAGGGCATTTATTATGCACGCATCACATTATCCAGAGTGACTTGCACAATTTTCTCATTTTTACATAGTATCCATTTATACAGCTGAATATTTGACTGAACCCATTCAGGTTAAGCACCTTGCTCAATGGTACAACAGCAGTGTCCTCCCCGGGATTCGAACCTGCAACCTTTAGGTCACAAGCCCAGTTGCACAGACTATTACACCACACTGCCCCCTGCCACCACATGGGATTGGAGTAAGATTGAGCGATGACTGGAACGGGCCGTTGAGTCTGGGCCCCTGACGCGGTGTTTTGTGCGGGTGTGGCTGTGCCCCCCCCCCCCCAGGTGCAGTACCTGTTCCGGGTGTTCTGCCGCCTGCGCCCGGGCCTCCCCATCCTGGCGCTGCACGGGAAGCAGCAGCAGATGAAGAGGATGGAGGTCTACAACGACTTCATCCGCAAGAAGGCCGCCGTGCTCTTCGCCACCGACATCGCAGCCCGGGGCCTGGGTAAGGGAGGGGGAGGGGTCTGAGTTCGGGAGGGGGAGGGGCCTGAGTTCGGGAGGGGGCGGAGCTGAGCGCTGGCGTGAGGTGCAGTCACTGTGCTCTGCGCTCATTTGGCAGTATGTGTTTCTTGCACGTGCTGAAATCACACAATGCTTGTTTGTTTCAGTCAAAGGGTTGTTCCCCTTTTTAGTTTTTCTTTCCAGTGGTACAGATGTACTAAGGCAGGGCTGCCCAACCCTGTTCCCGGAGATTTTCCATCCTCTAGATTTTCACTCCAACACTAACCAAGCACACTTCATTCAACAGCCAGAGATCTCATTGAGCTGCTAATTAGTAGAATCAGGTGTGCCAAATTAGGGTTGAAATGAAAACCGACAGGTTTCTCCAGGAACAGGGCTGGGCAGCCTTGTTCTAAGGTATATTTCAGCCATCTTGGAAACCAGCACTGGCTGTCCACTTAGGCCTAAAATGCCTGTCAAAATACTCATATATTTACAGTGGTCATAGTCGAGACACATTTTTCCAGTGTTCATCCATACTTGGTGAGGTGATATTAGTGTAGTGATTTGCTCTGCCCCACAGACTTCCCTGCTGTGAACTGGGTCCTTCAGTTTGACTGCCCAGAAGATGCCAACACCTACATCCACAGAGTGGGACGAACTGCCAGGTACCTTCCGGAAATCCGCCACCTTGGCCTAAAAAAGGGGAAAGCACTATTCCGAATGGTATAGCGCTTGTGTTGGTAGTTTGGCTGCTCACGGTCGTTGGTGATTAATATTAATACAGTTGGAGGAGAAAGTGATCACTTTTTAAATTAATAAATTCATTTCCATGTAAGTGTGTGAAAACTATTCAAGGGAGGATGTATACTTACCTTTAGTTGCACTGGTAGATAAAATGTCCCCCATTAAATTTGATACAAAACGTGAAAAGGAAGATACAGATAATACAGATAATAAAATGTTAAAAGTATGAATGGCCATATCGTTGTAGGAGCTAGTTGGTGACAATATTGACGCAATGAACAAATGAATGTTAACGACGACAGATACAAAGGGTCTTGCCTGTTGGAAGAAATCTAAGATGCACCTCCCTGTGCTAGTAGGCTAAATACTTCCTGGAAGCAATCGTTTCCTGAGCCCTACTTCCTGGTATTTCTTTGTCTGGGAGAAAGTGTGTGATTCTGTTTATAGCCATGTCATCCCACTAATTAAAGGCCAGTGATTTCACCCCCATCTCCGTGCAGAACATGTACTTACCAAGAGGTGCCGCTAGATGGCAGCATGGCATTATCGAACGTATTGTCCTCCTTCACGGTCCTCTTTACATTGCCTGAACGTGCTGAAGTCAGGCAGGCTAAAGGGAGGGCTTCATTTGTATGTATATCACTTCTGTGGTTAGCTTGAATAGATGATGATTCAATAGAACCTGACTTAAACGTTGCAGTGAGACCATGGCAATGATATACGATTGCATACCTCCGTAGTGTTATACTTTTGGGTTATCGGTGCTTTGCGATGCTTATTGTAGTATATCTGTATTTATGCTAATATGCCTCTGCTCTTGAATTAGTTCATTTATGCTCCAAAGATATCATATCTTCTCCTTAAATTTAATTGGAGCATTACATTAGTATTAATTATTATTTCAGTAATTATTGGTGATCACCACCAGGCTTTTTTGTGTGGTATGAAACGCAAGGAAATCTATCTTCACCGCAGTCTTTCGCTATCACCATAACCTTTTCAAAATGAAGCTTTAACTCGGCTTACACATTTAGGGTAATTTAACACACCCGTTCGTACCGCGGGGACAGAAAGGATTCAGCAGAATGATATATTTGGAGACAATTTGTCCTCCGAAGTTGGCCTTCGCTACCTGAAGCCTTTCAGGCTAATATTGAACTCCCCCTACCCCCCCACCCCCCCCACCCACACACACAGCTCAAAGCCAGACTCCTCTGCCTCCCAATCAGAGAGGAGGGAATCTGTATTAATATTAATCACCAAGAGGAGGGAATCCATTTCGGCTCTCAGTCATTTTCCCCCGTATCTGCCGTCCCCGGTAATGAAGGCAGATATTCGCGATGGCGGCTCGCGCAGTGGCCCGCAGTGCCCAGGTGCGGAACGCTCGGCGGCACGGAATCGCGGAATCACGGAATCTCGAGCGCCCCAGGCCTCTGGCAGACGGCGGACTGTCCCCTGAGTGCTTTTCGATCAGCGTTTCGAGATTAAGAGTTACATAACTGCTATTTTTTTTTTCAGTTTGTTTCTTCTTGCTGCAGATTAATTGTGAAACCTTTTTTGAGAACGTGCTTCTTTTTCGAGCCGTTCCCTCTGAGCTGGGTACGAGAGGGTTTGACGGCGGGTGGAATTTAATGGGGTGTGACGTTTGAGGGCCCTGCGTCCATTCGATTTTTGCATCAGTGCTGGGGAACGACGCTCAAATGCGATTTTGTCGCCCCTCTTCATTATTGCACTGAACACTTGCAAAGCCCACCTGCGCCCCTTTTACTCCTTAGAGACGTTTCGGGGGGGGTGGGGGGGTGGGGCGGCCATCTTGAATCGACATATCCGCAGAGACACGGACAAAAACAGCGGTGAGTCACAGGACCCGGACCGGACCCTGGTTAGGCCGGGGCGGGCTCTAGGCCTCGTAATGGGGGCCAATGAGGATTGATTGGCTCGGCTGTCGTGTTGGGTCCAGTTTGGCAGCGCAGGAGAAGAAGAGCCGGCTGCTTGGCACAAGCCGGCGATACTTAAAGCTCCTCCACGACGTACAAAGTGAGATTTGAAAAGAGGGTTTTACGAGGGGCTGGCGCCTGGCTGGTCCTCACTGGCTGGGATTCATTCTGGAATGAGCGGAGGTCATGTGACCGGTCCGTCGGAAACTGGCCTATCTCGCCACACAAATCCCACTGGCTGAATGACCCAGCTTCCACTGGAAAACAAGCCCCAGTTTTCCGGAGAATTCCAGCACAAGCTTTACTCAATGACTGATATCGGTTTATTAGGCTTGGCGTCCCCATGTGGTGTCTTGGTTGGGGTGTATTTCTAAGCACGTTTGCAGGGATTGCAGGGGGGTGTTTCACGAAGCAGAATTACTGAGTTAGCTGGATAACTGCGCTGAGTAAAACCCAGAACAGTCCATGTTCCAGATTTAGGTGAGTTCCGGGTTTTACTCAGTGCAGTTATCCAGCTGACCCAGTAATCCTGCTTCCTGAAACAGGGCCCAGCTCTCCACGTGCTGCGTCGTTGGCTTGTAGCTGTTTGGGAAATGAAACAAAGCCCTCTGATGATACTTGAGTCCGGGATGCCAGAGAGATTTACCTTTATTGTGTCATATTGATTATTTGCTTGGAGTTTTGTGCGGTTACATTGGTTTACCTCACACATAAAACTTTTTATTTCAGCCATGAGCTTGATTACTCATGGCAATAATCGTAGATGGATTACCCCAAAGTCAGTGAAATGAAACTATTTCAGTGAGGAAAAAAAGTCAATGCGGCATATTTCTTGACTAAAAATTGGCTTAATACAGCATTGCAAGTGTGAGTGTTGTAATTCTCTCTACATAATGCATATATAATGTATGAAAAGGCTGACTGTATCTCAACCAGGCTAAAAACTGATACGATCTTATTTCTGATAAAGTTTTGAAGGAGTTGGGTTTGCTCCCGTCTGAAGTGTGCTGCAGTCAGATGGCAAATTCTACCACGAGTGCTAACGGTGGTAACTGGGATTGGAGTCCATTTAGCTGAAATTCCATTTCCATTCAAACTGAATTGAATTTGGATTCAGTGAGTTAAACACGACGTCTCGTGGAGAAACGTGCTCGGTTTTCGAAATCTGTTTTCTGGACTGAATGCGTCGAAACATCGGTGTCCACCCCTGTTGGCGGCTACGCCTAATACCGTCGGCCATCTTGCTTGTTTTGGTCCTAGGTCGATGGTACCGCTGACCTAGTTTCTTTCACTGCCACTCTTTTCCTGTCTGTGTGTCCGTTTAACGCTTCAGCACCCCAGTGATGGCGTAAAGAAATAAAGAATTAAAATAAGGATGAAGGCCCGTGTCCGCTTCACTGCAGCGCGTTGTTTTCGCTCTCCGCTCGACAGCGATCTGGAACGGGAGTTCTTATCGCGTTTCTTTCGCCGCGGCGGCGCGGTTATCTTTCCCGCGGGCGCGGCGCGTCGTGCGCGGGACGTGCCCCTCCGCCCCCCCCCCCGCGCGGCCTGGACGCCGGAATCCTCGCGCTGCAGCTGCCGCTCCCGGGGGCGTGGCTGTTCTCCCGGCAACGCTGAGGGAGCCTGACCGTGCTTGTCCCAGGCTCCCCGGGGGAGCGAGAGGAGGAATTCTCTCTCTCTCTCTCTCTCTCTCTCTCTCTCTCTCTCTTTCTCCCCCCCTAAAAACCGACGCACCTGCGCTCAGCCAGCTGTCAGCGCCTGGGCGAGCGAGGGCCGGTGGCACCAGGTGCTCGCTCGTTCGCTCGCCCCGCAAGCCGAAGCGAGGGCTTTAGCCGTCTCCTGCGCAACAGGCGCCATGGAAACGGGCACCACCCCCCCCCACCCCCACCTACCCTGGCTTCCAGATCAGCAGCGTAGTAACCAGGCCTTGTGGATTCCTCAGAACCGTTTAATGCCTCCGTCTCTTATGTTGTCCATTTAAATGTAACGGTATAAAATGTACTATTTTATAGTGAGTAAGCCCGAGTTAAGCTGCGATTTCTTTTAAGAATTGAATGTACGGCTGGGGAGAAATGGGAGCCAACTTCAGGTTGTTTTTAAGTACATAAGTACTTAAAAAGATATAAAAACTTGTTTCAGGCTGTAAATGGATTTTGGCTGACGTCCTTCGCGCTAACCTGCTCGCCTCCGCTGTTATTTTGGAAGGGTTTGTGCCGTCCTTTCTCTCTGCTCTGACAGGGCGTGACGAACCGCTCTTTCTGTTTGTCTGTCCGTCTGTCCGTCCCTCAGGTACAAGGAGGGCGGGGAGGCCCTGCTGGTGCTTCTGCCCTCGGAGGAGAAGGGGATGATAGCACAGCTTCAGGAGAGAAAGGTCCCCATCAACAAGATCCAGTGAGTGCTGCATTACCCTGTGCTACTTACAGTCTCATTACCCTGTGCTCCATGCAATCTCATTACCCTGTGCTACACACAGTCTCATTACCCTGGGCTACACTGTCTCATTACCATGTGCTCCATGCAGTCTCATTACCCTGTGCTACACACAGTCATTACCCTGTACTACACAATCTCATTACCCTGTGCTCCATGCAGTCTCTTTACCCTGTGCTCCCTGCACGGTTTCATTACCCTGTGCTATTTAGTCTCATTACCCTGTGCTCCATACAGTCTCATTACCCTATGCACCCTGCACAGTCTCATTACCCTGTGCTCCCTGCACAGTCTCATTACCCTGTGCTCCCTGCACAGTCTCATTACCCTGTGCTCCCTGCACAGTCTCATTACCCTGTGCTCCCTGCACGGTCTCATTACCCTGTGCTCCCTGCACAGTCCCATTACCCCATGCTCCCGTGCAGTAAATTTCTGTATGTCTATCCCATGCCATTATTTCCATGCCTGTCCCATTTTCTCCATGGAATTAGAATTGAAATGTTGAACTGAGGTCAATGATGTGACGTTGCAAATGTGGATATTTACTTTATTGGGGCCTGTACTGTGAGTGGGGTTAAATCAACAGATAGATACATGCAAAACTCTCTGTCCCTTTAGGGCACCTTTTAAGTTAAGACTGCCGGTGAGGAGTAAGTATAGATATGCAGGCTTCAGGAGATGTCATTCAAAGATATTTTGATAGCTGTGCATTTACGTGCGTACAATGAGATCGCTGGTATTTTTTGGGTAATAAAACACTCGAAAAAGGAAGACTCTGTACTGTATCTGTGCCAGCTGGGCCCGCCCACCCGGGAACTTGGAACACGCAGGAGGCACTTCAGACCGCTCTGGCTAAACGGCGATAAGCCTTCTGACTGGCGGCATGGTTTTCGCCGCGCCGACGCGGCCCCCTGCTCTCGGATCGATCGCCGCGCGGCTTCCCCCCCCCGGCGTTGCGGGCCCGGGGATTTATCTTTTGTTTCGTAAGCCCCGCCGTGGATCAATCGCCGTCTCTCGCCCGCGATAAGCAGAACGCTTGCGGAACGGCCGCTTCCTCCGAAGACGCCGGCGCCCGGACGTGTTCGCGTATACGCGCAGCGGAGGCACAAGTGGACGCGAGGTGTAATTAATCCAGCTGATGTCACCGCCATTGGTCATCTATTTATCCTCTGGGTTAAATTTCTGTCGGCCGCAACATTTCCTCACACTCCCAAGTCAAAGCAACTGAATAGTAGCCTGAGAGCACATTGTGTCACCTGCACCCTAGAAAGAGAAGAATGTGCGTATTTGTTTACACTTCATTATTGTGTGTGTGCAGTTGCAGTAGTTTTACTCAAGTAGAAGCAAAATAGATTGGCGGTTGATGCTGATAATTAGAGATGCTTTTTTGCTTTTTAGAGTGCCTTTGAAGAATAAAACATGGCAACTGTCAGCCAGACTGGCAGCTTGCATAAGTGAGTCACTGAGACATTAAATCTGCTGATCATTACCGCTGAGACTAAATTGGGTGCATACAGGGGGTGTAGCACAAAATTCTGGGCCCTATACAAAAGCAGTCTCTGTGGGCCCCCTTCCTCTCTTGATCCATGTCTCTCATTCATCGTTCCTGGCTTTTCGAGGGCCCTCCCCCCATTCGGGCCCTTGGTAGTCAGTCTCACTTCCCCCCCCCACTACGACGCCCCTGGGGGCATATCTTCGTAAACGGTACATTTATAATTTAGACTGACCATTAGCGTTATCCGGCTGATGTTCTAACAGCAATTTTTAGTTATGTTGCAAATGGTGTACAACATTATTTCCATTATCGACAAAGAGCGGTCGAAAGGTAAAAAGTGCAAAAACCCTGAAGACTACATAATAAAAGATTAAAACGCACAGCACCTCACACCCTATCCATAGCAACATAACTGGCCCTGTGCAACGTCATCTCTTCAAAACATAACTTAACATGGTAGGAAAGGAACATTACAAAATGTGAATAGTGGACTCCATCTGGGTATTATGGATTGATGCATTGAGAAGTCAAGCCAGCCAACTCATTGCATTACGTTACTGTCACTTGGCAGATGTTGTTTTCCAGAACAATGAACAGTAGTGGAGTTGCTCTCACGAATATAACAAAATGTGGTATAACCGAGAAGGCACAGAGGCCTATATATAATGGGTAATATTAACCTGACACACAGCGATTTGTATTGTACCAAAAAAAAATGTACAGCTAGACGCATAACCTTGCTCTGTCATACCCATCGTGTTATCCAAAAGGAAAGAAAGAAAGAGGAAAAAGATACCAAAAGGGGGTCAGGGGAGCCACGGTGAAAGTAAAGGGCATTTTTGAGTAAACAGACCTAAAAAATGTATAATCTGTTCAGAGGAAGTAATGCAATGAGCTTAGTGGTGACTCAGTGGCTCTGAAGTTAAGTTAAAGAAAAGGCCCTTCGGTCGAACCTGTTTGACCTGCAGCCATTTCCCGAATGCCCTCTATCTCTTGGAAAGACTGATGGAATTGAGTTCTGTACAGGGAGGGAGAAGGTTGAGGGGGTGTGTGGCTGAGAGGTAATAACATTTTGGTGAGAGTATGACTCCCAGGCCTTGAAAAAGAACCTGCTTTGTTTCGAGTTATAGGATTAATACAGTTTCTCCCATTCCCCCTTCCCACAATGTAGGTCCACCCTGCAGTTGGACGTTAAGTGGGCTGCAGTAATCCTTCTGGCCTTCGACACCGTCTGTCCGTCTGTCTGTCTCTCACCTTGTGTGTGACCGCGTCCCAGTTTCTTCTGTGGCCTAAAATATTCCCCTCAAATCACTGTCTCCACTTACTCAGCTAGACCGTGGCTACTTTACTGCGTCCGCCTGCCTTATTACATAACTGTTACACCACTGCTTGTCCGATTTTAAAAAGGGCAGACTCTGCTTTGTAAAAATTCTTTTTCCACATTTTGTCATTTTATTGCTTGTTTGCCCAGCATTATATTGTATTTAAGTGTAAAAAATGAATGTAAAAAAAGTATCAATGTTTAAGTAGTATAAAAATTAAGTCCTCTGAAGAGATGTACATTTTGTTGAATGCAAAATGAAGTACATTTAAAAAGTTTCCTTTATTCCAGCACATTTATGAATGTTTAATGAACTTGAGCAAGTAATTATCGTCACCACCTTCTGTGTGCACTTTGTGAGGTGCTCGTTTATTCTTTTTTATTTTTATTTTATAATCTCTGTGTATTTTCATTTTCTCCAATTTTACTCATAGGCCAGGCCGATAGGCTGTGTTCCATTCTACAGCCCACTCCAGCTGAGCTGCGTAGTCCCAGCATCGCTGACGCAGGCAAACCGCGCGTGCGCGATCGACCACACGAGGCGCTCTTCTTAAATTGTGCGCCTACCACCCTGCCGACCGTAGCCCTCTGTCTCCCGGCGCGTCGAGCGCGTCCCGCGTCTTCCCGAGCTTCTTCTCACCTCGCCGATGCTGCAGGCGGTCCAAGCGATTGATGTCGGCGCATTTTTGGAAGAAGCGTGGTAGCTGGATCGGAACCGAGAAGGGATGCGCATTCCAAGGCCTTCTGAGTTACAGCCAGCTCATTCAAGCTCCTGGCCGTGATAAATGTCAATCAACGTGTACACACCCAGCTCAGTTATTTTGCCTGCGAAAGAAAGACTGAACTTTGCTTAAGGTTCACTGCTCAAATGCGGCGTATTGCGTTGCATTGAATTAGGTTATGCCTTGGAATGCTGAATTCCATTCCAAAATTAGAAGTTTTATTTCCATAGGTCAATGCCGCGGTTTTTCCTGTGCTTGTACGACTGCATAAGTGAGGATCTTAACCCATGAGCAGTAGAAGCTTTTCCAGTCGGTTTTTTTATTCCGCTTTTCTGTTTTGAATTTTTTCTTGTTGACGTGTCTGCCAGAGAAAAGGTTTTGCTGTGCGAGAGAGGAAAATTACTGGGTACTGCCCAATTTATCTGGCTGCCTACTCTAATTATCTACGGGGACTGTTTTCAAATTTGAAAATTGAGCAATTGTTTTAGAAGCTCTTAACGGTCACGGTTGGGTTTTTGCTGTGGAGGATCGGGTCTGCAAGATCATAAAAAAGCATCATTTGTTCTCGTGTTTGACGTCCAATCCGTGGTTTGTGAAGTGAACAGCGGGTTCAGGTGAATTGACTGACCCTTCAGAGAAATATTTGCACCGACTCTGACTGCTATTTGACATTGAGGTGCAGCACATTACACCGATGCTGTTTCTAGCTCCTTTTGTGTTTTTAATACTTTATTCAGACGAGGGGAAAATAGAGAGGGTTGCAGACAGCGATGGGATGACTGTACAGAAAGCACCTTGGCGGCGGATCGAACCCCCAACAGCGTGGGGGTGGGGGTTGTGGGGAGGGTATTTGTATATGGCTTTAGATTCGGCCACCCTAGGGACTGCACTGCACTGCACGTCTTGCCTTATTTGGAACATTTTTGGCAGCCGAGGTAATAGTATTGGACGTCGATTTCCTCGTTCAGGCCCACCACAGTCCATATCAGCGAATCAAAGCGAGCGCCTCCTTGGGGAGCATGATCCCCCCCTTTGTTAGCAAATGGAAGCTAACGTAGCCTCTCACACGAGTTTGGTAACTGGAGAAATCACTCCTCCTCTTACCCCTGTCAGTACTGATGCCCTATTCTACCCATTGTGGCTCAGTGCTGGATGGAATAACTTTGCTTTTCTCCGAAAGCCCCCTTACTTTTTTTTTAATTTGAGGCATTAATTACGTTGTCGTGGGAACGAGCGTCACGCTCGGGAAGCGGACTGCTTTCCCCCCGGCACCGTCAGGCGTAGCGTGCGTCCCGTCGCCGTCCGGGAGGACGTTTCCGTAAGGTTCGGCCACGCCCCTTTATGACAGCGAAAGCAGGTTTCATTGTTGCGCTTAAATTAGAAACGGGGGCCCGCCTCTGTTACCGGAGCCTTTGTGCGCGGAGATCAGGTGCCTTCAGATGAGCTTCAGGTTAATGTCTCCCCGGCGATGGTTTTAAATGATTATGCGAGAAGCTTCCACTGAAAGATTAATTAAGCTAAGCTTCTCAGCCCTGTAATTTTTCGCAGCCTTTTGGGGATTTTCGGTGGCAAATTGAAATCAGCCCGGCTGTGTTTCGTATTGGAATATCTCCGAAATGTGTCACCCGAGCGAAACCGTCGAATGAACTGACAGATGGCTTTCAGATAACCTTCGTTGACGTCTATTCTCAGCGCTTCTTGAAGGTTGGGGCGAGTCGTGACGGTGAAGGTAGGCACCGCCGACGGTCTGAATATTCCTTCGACTCCTTCGTCTACGCCTACTGCGTCTATCGTGGACGCAGTGCACCCTGGGAAATGGTTAACACAGCCTCGCGGTATGTCGCCGCGGATGACAAAAGAACACTTTCGCCTCTCTCCGCCCTGGCCTGTGAACCCTGACGCTACCGCGGGCCGGGGGCGAGGCCCGGGCACCTCTCATTGATCCGAGCGCTGATTCGAGAGTCCCGTCGATTGATGGAGTTCAGTGCCTTTTGTCCCAAGGGGATGGTTGGGGGGGTGGGGTGGGGGGGGTGGGAGCGCATCAGACGGGTGACCGGTTCCAGAGATACAGATGTTACCATGGAAACTGAGACTAGGCGCGTGCGGTACCCTGCGACCATCGGCCGCGCGGAGCCCTGTTATCTGCTTGAAGCCGAAATTAATTTCCTGGGAGAACGGACAGTGTACCCGCGCTAGCATTGTGTCTTGCGAAGGTGCCAGATTTAGCAAAACAGCTAGTTTATGACAATGTGCACTGCAGCCTTTCTGTTGCAGGGTCAAAGGCTAATGGGCCCCACAGCGAATAGCAGTGCGGTTGGAGCCTCTGCTAACGGTCACTCACGACTGTGTGCTGTGTACAGTACAGTGGCTCAGCCTTCCCCACTTAGCATGTCATCCGTTTGCAGATGCTTCCGGAAGCCCTCGGGTTAAGTGGCTTGTTGGGTTCCGGAGTTTCCTCTCCCAGGACTCTTACTGTAACAGTCCTCTGTTTGTGGGCTCCTGTGGCAGTCTGTTGTTCGGTTTGAGTGCTGAGGGAAATGTGTTTTTTGTAGTGAAATTATTATTATTATTTTATTTTTTTGTGAATTTGCTTCTGGGCTAAGGGCGCGGTCACACGTGCGCGAAATTAACATCGGCGAATATTCACCTCCCGTTCTCTTCCATTCTATGCGAGCGAAGGGGCGAATAAAACATTCGCTTCCGGTGGCTAAGCAAATTCGCATCTTCGCTTTGCGTGGAGTTCAACTTTGGTGAACTTTGACCGGCAAATTCGCAGCCTCGACCAATAGCAAAGAAGTGTGTGTGGTTGACCCCACTTGGCTGTAGTTGGCTGTAGTTTTCTTAGTGAGCCAGGATGGAGGAGACTCATATTTCGCGGTATTTTGTTAGCTGGCTTCACTTGACTGCAAATCAGCAAACTGATTTCCATGTGCGTCACATCCTGCACTGCCCACGTTCGGCGCTACAAAATAGGAATTTCTCCTTGGCATGCGACGGTCATTCGCCTGCATTCGCACACGTGTGACCGCGCCCTAAGGCCTCCACAGCCAGTTGTATGAAGCTGCCACACCAGTAACTGCACCCAATTCAGCTGTCATTGAGGGTACATTACGATACAAAGTGCACCATACATTCATCTGGTTTATTCATCAGACTGGACAGCTCTTACGTCCTGCTCGACTACTTCTCCAAATCAAATTCCTTTTCTTGAGAAACTGAAATGAAAGTGTTTTTCTTACTCGAGACGAAACTCGCCTCCTTGAACGAGCAGCGTAAACGGAAACCCCGACTAAGTGGTGGACTTCAAAACGGTTCTTTCTCAGCTTCACAGAAGGTTTCGCTGCTTTCATTGAAGTGTCAACTGACTCGCTGTATATTCAACAGATTAAATAAAAAGGCAATATCAGATGTGATTGAGAATATTACTCCAGGAGTAAGTGCTATTCCGCAGCATGAATAACAACTGCTGAAACACGCTACTATATATGTGCAGCTCATCATGATTCTAAACGCTTTGTATTTTCTCAAACTTGTATCGTAGCATTATTTGCATGTTTGTTAATCCTACCTCTTAACTTAAATTGATTGTGTACTGTTTGCGGGCCCGTGCCCCCTGATCAGATCAAAGCCAGGTTTCATTTGACTTAAGAAAGTAACCCGGTGAGGCAGGTAGAAATCCTCAGAACAATAATGGCAGGAATGTTGCAGTCGAAGGAGTTTGTACCGCGGATCAGCTTATGATGACTCGTGATTGGGCGATGTTGACACAAGAAACCGCATTTCAGTTTTCCAGTAAAAAAATATATGTATGAATTTAGTTGCCTTAGGATGCCTTAATTCCTAGGTTGTTTATACTGTGCTGATGGCATTGAGATGATCATGTGTCAACGAAGTGATCTGTTGCTAAATGCTATAATGCCATGATATTATAGCAGTTAGCACAATGAATGGAGGGTGCATTGCTCTGAGGGCTGATGGTGTTTTCTGTGAGCTTCTGTGGTTTTTGTAGCAGCGTGGCATTGAGGGATGGTAGGAGACGAACGCTTGGCCTGTTTTTCTAAAAGAACAGCACAAACTCGGTCATTTCAGGTGGTGGTCATAAAGAAGTGCTAAAGGAATTCGGGGGCAGGAGGTCCTTCGCTGTAAACCATTCGCCTCCGAAACACAGAAAAAAGGTGTGTGTGTGTGTGTGTGTGTGTGTGTGTGTGTGGGTGTGTGTGTGTGTGTGTGTGTGTGTGTGTGTGTGTGTGTGTGTGTGTGTGTGTGTGTGTGTGTGTGTGTGTGTGTGGGGGTGGTGAGTGTGTGTGTGTGTGTGTGTGTGTGTGTGTGTGGTGAGTGTGTGTGTGTGTGTAGGTGTTCAAGCACAGAGCACCAATGTCCTTGAAACCCCCTTTTCAGCATTTGACGATGTGCTTTTAACTCTTGAAATGGCTTGTTTTGTGATTGGTTGAGAAGCTTGGTAATGCGAAGATGCCTCTGTGTGATCACTGCTTCTGCTCTTCTACATCCTCATAAATTAACAATAAATGTAAAAAATAAAATAAAAAAGCAAAGATAGAGTTTTGAGAGAGCGGCGGAGCGCAAGGCGCAATCCCACAATCCCCAGCTTCCGCCCGCCCTGCTTTTCCGAGGAGCGGAGGCGGAGTCGGAGAAGACGCGTCCGCCAGGGGCGACCGCCGCGCTCGTGGCGGCAGGTCCTGCTGAATTATGCAGCTTCTGAGATCCTGACTGGAGGCCGGCTGCTCTCTGTGGGACCGAACTCGGCCTACCTGAGCGGCTCTGCCTGGCTCTGGAATGCGACCTCCCGCTCGTTTTGGGTGTAGAAGGGGGGTACCCTGGGGGTTCCCCAATGCGTTGAGGGGGTTGGGGAGGGGGGTGAGCGTTGGGTTGGGTCCAGAATCCCGGCACTTCAGCCTACCCTTGACTGCCCGCAGGGGGGTGGTGGTGGTGGTGGTGGTGGTGGGGGTGGGGGGGGGGGGTGGTATACTGCTGATGTGACTGCTGATCTGCTCACCGTTCACTGCTCATCCTGTTCCGAGCGCACATTCCAATTTTCATCAGCAACTAACCGCGGGCCGGCCCATGAATTTGAATTAGGGCTTCCGTATGGGGTCCGGCGCGCTTTTCCGACCGCGGGAGAAGCCGCGTTTTCGCAGCGTTCCCTGGCGAATGCTCATTTTCACCACCTCGCCGCGGAGCGCTTTCCAATTTCCTGTGGCCGTTCAGCCGGCGAAGGATTTCTTCTCCGGCCCGGCGTTCCGGTTCCCTCGGGTTGATTCTGATCACGGTGGCGCCGCGCGTGCTAGCGCTGCTTCCACTGCGGTATCTTTCTCCTGAGCCTGCAGGGCTAGCATCCGCAATACAGTCACACTATAAAGATGGTGGTGGTGAAACACTGAAACAAGATAATGCAGTTGGGCTCTTATTTTATCAGTTTTAAGTGACTGCTCTTCACTGTTGTTCCACAACCGGGCGCAAGCTTCAACAAAAAATTCTCTCAAGCCGATGGAAGCTTTTTAAGTTTTTTAAATCCCCACATTCATTTCTTCCCCTGTTGCATGGCCAGTGTTTAAATGTTAAATGTCAAAGAAAATGAGGGTGTTCTGTGTTGAGAACTTTATACTAACGCTGTGTCCCCAACCCTGCCCCCCCCCCCCTTCCCCCACCACCACCACCCTCGAGGCAGGCCAATGTCTCGTTGGCTGACGTCACCTTTCTCATCAAAGCATTTTTCCCTTCCTTCGAAGCTGAACGTTCTGTTAAAGTTTCGTTGGCGGAGAGAAATAAGCTCACCAGCATCGATGACCTCATTTTTCGCATTTCACTAAGCGTTCTGAAGTTTTTTTTTTTTCTCCAAAGCTCACAAGGCCTGCCGGCTAATCGGCTGGCCGTGCAAAGCTGCTCTCTCTGTAGCTGCCCCCCAAACCCCCCGCCCCCACCCCCCGCACCCCCCCGCCCGCGATTTGGCTGCGGTTGTGCTTTAGGGGACCGTGTCTCGGCCCCGCCCGGCCCGGCCCGGCCTTGTCCGTTCTGGATTTACGGCGCCGTCTCCTCTGACACAGGGGCGGGTAATGGAGCGTGAAACGGCCCTTTTTTAAATGCGACCCGTCCCGCGGAACCGGCGCGCCCGTCCTCCGTCACGCCGCGGTGGGTCGGCTCGGCTCGGACCGGGGGGGGGAATAAATCCTCGCTCCGACGGGAGGGAGCGTGCGCGGCGCGGGTGGCGAGGGATCGCGCCACGTTTCTGTCGCGTCGGCTTTTTCCGCAGACGCAGGAGTGTGTGTTGAGCTCGGAATCCGCAGCTCGCTTCGGCATTTAAACCAATGGGGTTTCAGCATTGATGCGCCGAACGAGACTAGCTGCGTTGCTTTTGCAAATAGCATGCTAACGCTCGCAGTTCAGGAGGCGCTTTGTATCGACAGCACGGTTTCACGTCTAGCCTGGCACAGCTAAAGTGAAAAAGAATACTCAATGGACAGAATACACAATCGAGGAGATTATTGTTATTGAGACTACTTATCCCTATTGCTCGTTTGGGAAGGGGAAATGATGTCTTTCTGACTGTCTGTCTCCTCATTATGCCGTTCCTCCCGTGTTTGATGCTGATAGCTTGTGTTCGCATTGCAGTTATGACTGGCGTCTGAAAAAGACTCAGTACTGCAGTGCTAGTTTTTTTATCATTTGCATTCTTGTCACTTGTAGGTGTACTTGAACAACCTAAGTTCTCCAAAGAAGTTTTTTGTTATTTACATTTAAAGGAAAGTAACTTTTTTTGGTTAGCTGCTGTCCTGTTATGTCCTCCAAATACTGAATATAGCCCTACTGAAAATTCTGAGTCAGTCACGCCTGAATATTAAATTATGAAAAGTAAACAAAATTGTTATTGTCGTAGCTATCAGTATGAGATATGAGTGCAGCAAACATCGGTTGTATACTTGCCTGCACATCTAGCAGGGCCCCTGGTAAACATGGAAGTTAATATTGTCATTTTCTATAGGCGAGCCAGTATTAAGGCTGCAAATCAAGTCCCTCTACAACTGGTCTCCAGACCTAACATAATACAATACAGGTTGGCCCTTTAGTATGCTTTTGCTCTTTTGAAAACTAGAATGCAACTAGCTCAGACTGTTCTAATGTTCACATCCCTTGCTAATATAGCCTGTTGCCTGGTCACATCATTTATATGTGTTAGACTGGCTGTTTAGATACCGTCTGAGAAATGCAAGGGCATTACTATTCACTCACACTAGTTTCCAGTCACGTTTACTGTGCTACATTTGTGTTTTGACCATTTTGGGATTCAGCCAAATGGACTAATAACGGTATGCGTGCCGTACATTTTTCCCCCTCACATTTCCATGTGATTTTTGGGTTACCCAGCGCTGGGTATTTACGATTACGCGTCGAGTCTTTTACGGGTAATTTGTCATTCCGAGCGGATCCCTTAAGGGACTCGCTGCTAAACTGGTTAATTGCCGGCAGCCTGCGTGCACCACGGCTCCCCGCCGGGACCGAGCCGATTTAATGTGCGGCTCGCCTGCTGCGCCCAATTAAGGGCGCCCAATCAGATGCGTGTTTAAGACCGTGTGACGCGTCTGAAAGGGCCCGCGTTGTGTGAGCACTACCCGGGGGTGAGGGAGAGGGGGGAGTGGGGGAGGGGGAGTGGGGGCGGTGGTGTTCAGGATCACGCAGAGGGGACTGTGTCGGTGCGTGGCCCCCGGGTTTGGGGAGTAACGTGGGACGTCCTTTTTTTCCAGGGTGAACCCGGAGAAGCTGAACAGCGTGCAGCAGAAGCTGGAGGCCTTCCTGGCCCAGGAGAAGGAGCAGAAGGAGCGGGCTCAGAGGGTGAGTGGGGGGGGGCGGGTGAGGGCACGGCACGGGTGGTCAGGACCTCCGGAGGGTGGATGTAGAAACTGGGTCAGAGGCCGGCCTGAGCGACTACTCTCACCGACTCCGCCAACTCTCTGACTGATCGTAACCTTGTGGAGAGTTTTCATGTTTCAGTTTATACTCGTGTTTTGACCGTGGTTCCACCAATCTAAATGTACGCCTGTGTGTAATTTATTCAAAAAATCATAATCCTGATGGAGCCCTGGACAGAATGCCTGTATGTGTGAAATGCGCTGGCCAGATTCCAAATGGCTTCCTTGGCTCTCTTCTGTGTGGGAAGAGGGCGGGGGGCAGGCAGATTAAAGGTTCTCTGAGGCACTCTTAACCATCAACATCCCTGTAAAGGTAACAGATGACATGTGCAGTGGTTCCCAGAGGGGTTTTTTTCCATGGTGCGCTGGCTCTGGGGGGCCATGTTTGTAGTTTATAGGATTTCATTTCACACACTTCAGTGAGAGGGGAATAACTGTCAGATTTCAGACCACGAAAGCCTACCCAGCTCTGTCTCCGAAGGCCTAACCTCAGTTATCCCCATCAGACACCCACATTCAAATCAGAAATTAACATTAGACCGACTATTATCCCTAGATAGTTAGCTGTCTAGCTTGCTAATGTTAGTTTGCCCAATTTAGCTACTTTGCTGGATATCCAGTATGGGCGAGGATAAGTGATTACCCTTAATGAGCTTTAATATCTCTGACGTTACCAAATGGTTGCATTAAAGTAATGGTTGTTCAATTAGTTAAAACATTAATTTTAATAAACTGTCTCAGAGGAGTGCTACTGTGGCTTAGCATGCCAATATTGTTAAATGGTATGGGAAATTGGAGATATAACCTGCATATTTTCAATAATTCATTCATGAAGGCGTGTATCGTATGCTTATTATTGCACGTGTCATGGAGGATTGCATGTGATTATTAATAGAGCATTATGTATAATCACTTCTTGAATGAGAGATTGTAAACAGTCTACCTCTAATGAGCTGTGGTGTGCTCTCTGAAGTTAGGAGCAGCCATTTTGAAAGCGGCAGTGCCTCTCCTGTCCCCACATTAGAGCCCCCCTACAGGGTGCGAAGAACACCTTGCGATTCCCCTAGGGCCCCTGGCTATTGGCTCCGGCCACTGAAACTTAATTGAGTCGATTATCCCTCGGTTAATGCCTCCCCGCCATTTCATTACAATGTTTAATTAAAGCCATTCGTTCAGTTTCGGGCACCTTCCCCCCCCCCGTCCCCCCCCCCGTCCCCCCAGTCATCCGCGCGCGGCTTCCTGAAACAAATTTCGCTCGCGGTGAACAAACCCTGGCGCCGTTCCCGCGGCGTTCATTATAAAAAAAGAGCCTTCGCTACATATTAATAACAGAGGCTACGGCGGTTCAGGAGCCGAGCCGTCTGCTTTCGTCGGTAACGCTCGCTTCTGTCGTCACGGCGATAATTACCGCCTCAAACAAAGCTGGAGATCTCTCTGAGAGAGGGGGGAAATAGGGAATGATTACTTCTCAACAGTCACGATCCTGGTGCTGCCTTCTGCTTAACAACAACTGCGAATACCCGTTGTTCGCTCTGAATATTTCAGCTTTGTATCCACTGAATTCTCACACATTGTGTAGACAAGGGCGGCCCAACCCTGTTCCTGGAGATCTACCATCCTGTAGGTTTTCAGTCCAACCCTAATTTGGCACACCTGATTCTACTAATTAGCAGCTCAATGAGATCTCTGGCTGTTGAATGAAGTGTGGTTGGTTAGTGCTGGAGTGAAAACCTATGGGACGGTAGATCTCCAGGGACAGCGTTGGGCAGCCTTGGTGTAGACACTGAAATAAATAAAAAACATGAAAGAATGAAATATAAAGTAAAATTAAATTGATTAAAGATTCAGAATAGTTGGAAAAGTTTTGTTGCTAGTGAGGAAAACGCAGACGTTCAGACGACGAGGCTGGTCGTCCCATCTCATTTCACGGTTTCCTCCGACCACACGCGTCGAGACTCTGTCGAAATGACCGGTACGGTTGCGTCTAACTTCCTGTTTGTTTTCTCTCCTCTTTGTTTGTTTTTCCCCCAGTGCTTTGTCTCCTACCTGCGCTCGGTCTACCTGATGAAGAACAAAGACGTCTTCGATGTGTTCCAGCTGCCTCTGGAGGAGTACGCGGGGTGAGTAGAATGGCGTCGTTTGCGAGCCGCTGGCCCGCCCGAAGCATCTGTGGAGTTTTTTTTGTTTCAGTCTTTCTGCTTTCCCGAATCTGCTGTCTGCTTTCAGTCTTCTGTTCCACCCAGCGGGTCTGAAACCCGAGATAATCTGGACGGTAAACGGTGACGGTTGTGAGCCGGTTCTGTCAGCCCCGGGATTAGTAACGCTCGGATCGCGGCGCGTCCGTGGGAGTGAGCCCCGCCCACTCCACCCCCCCACCCCCCCCGCCCCCGGACCCGTCGGGCAGTGAGTGTGCTTCGGGGGCGACCACCGTGAGAGGGAGAGAGGCGCTCCTGGCGCACCGGGGGAGGCCGAGTCTCTAAAAATACTCGCGCCTGCGAAAACACGGCCTCCGAGGAGACGGCGTGGGAGGCGCTCGACTCCTCCGCAGAGTCCAACTCGCGCAGCCTTCACTCGCTCGCGCACAAAATGGACGCCACGCTTTTACACGCTGCCAAAAACAACGGCCTCGGCATTGTGGGAGAATTCCAATTTGCCAGACGCCGCGGTTTAGAAACCGTCCGTGTGGCTCACTAAGCCGTGTTTATCGCGCCGATTCGCAAATGAAAGCGATTCACATCGGGCTAACGCGGATAGCGCCTCTCGGCTTCTCGGCTAGGAAATGGCATCGCGCTCAGCCAGCGTTTTATGGGAATAATTGCCGTGTTCGTTGGACGGGTCACCCCGTTCATGGAGTCACCCCGTTCACGGAGGTTCTGTCTGTCTGTCGGGGGTTGGTAGACTGTCGAAGGTTGACTGTGATTTGTCTAGGAATTGAGGTAAAAGTTGAGCCTGTCTGCGCTTTAGTCAGTTCATATTGGTTTATATGCTGGTCTTTGGTGGAGTGGTGCTGGAACTCTGGCCTCTACATTCACTCTGACTAGTCTGAGGCTCCTGAATATACCTTCCATGAGACAGTGGACATGTTCCTTAGTGCACCCAACAGGGAGAAATATACTTTCTTTAACTCTGTTATACAGGACCAAAAACATGGTACATCTCACAGGTTATTTAATCTTGTTTTTTTTTTAAACATTTCTTATGATATACATGAATGTATGTACACTAACACACCCACAGAGACGCAGAAATACACAAGATACATGCCAATGCACATTCATACGCACACCATGCAGATGCAGACACTTTCACACGCCCACACACACACACACAGGTGCTCTCACACACACACTTACACTCACACATGCATACAGTACACACAGGCTTCACACAGCACCCTGTCTCTGTGTGTATACATACAAGCGCACGACACACACCACACAACCACACATAGGTGCTCACACACACACTTACACTCACACATGCATACAGTACACACAGGCTTGCACACACATGCACGCACACTCTCTGTCTCATGTGTGTATACATACAAACACGCGCGCACGTACACACATGCACACACACACACACATAGGTGCTCACACACACACTTAAACTCACACACACATACAGTACACACAGGCTTGGCACATCCACACAGCACGCATGACCACACTACTCCTGTTTTCTCGTGTGTGTATACATACAACTCGCACGTACACACACCACCACACACACAGGCCCAACACGTACACACAGGCTGCAACACGCACGCACCTTCGTTACACACACCACACACACACACACACACACACACACATGCTTTGCAGCCGCTGACTCAGCGTGACTCCTGTCTCTGTTGAAATCCAGAAACGCACGGCTGTCAGACGGGAGAGCCAAGCGGAGCGGGAGGGTCACGCACACTGCATTAGTCAAGCTGCTCTGACTGGCTCAGCCCACCAGGCTAAGTCCAGAGTGGGATTTCATTCAGTTTGGGGGGGAATAAAATGTACAATGGATAAATCCTGACTGCCACAGTCTTTTAAATAAAAAAATAAACACTGCAAAGTCAAGCAAAGATATCATATCTCCAAGTAGTCCTTTAGAGCTTACGAAAAATAAACTCTTATGTTCACCTTTTACTGCCAGTGAAATATTTTATTGCTAACTGCATACGTGCATCAGGTGTGGCTTCGCTTAATGTGCTTAGATTGCTAGAAATCTGACAAGCGATTTTTGGCTTGTGCAATAGTGCCACTATGAAAAGTATTTGGATAGGTATTCCTCGACGAGAACACCTGCGAGTACGTGTTCCTGCAGAAACAAAATGTTCCCCCTTTTCATTCAGATGGTACAGATAGAAATGGGATCACAGTACGGAAAGTGCCAGGATAGAGAGTCAAACCCCCAGCTGCCAATATGTCCATCAACAATTCCTCCCTGTTTAAAGTTGTCCCCTTTTATGGGAAATTTGATGTTTGCACAAATTAAAATAATCATTGAAAATCTTACATCATCCTTAAAACACCGTGAAAGCTTTCAATGAAATGTCATGGAAAATATAAATCAGATTTTAGTGGGACTTGTGTATGGATTTATTTAGTTGTTTTTTTATTTTTTTGCTGTGGCTTGATCGATCGATCGGTCGAACTGACCTGGGCTCTGTGGTGGAACTTGCTGTTGGAAGTGCATTTGGATTTCTCTGCATTCGTGTCTGGCCTCGCTGAAGCTATTGGTTTTCCCTTTTACCTTTACGTTCTATTTCTGCGTGATTTTCCAGGGCCTGCGCGCAAATCGATGGTCCTCTTGTTCCGTCGGAGGTGCGGTCCATGTCCATGGATTTCCGATCGCGGTCGCGGGACTGGTTGAAGCCGGCGCTTTGATCAATTTTTAATTTCGGGGCCTTCCTTAAACAAGCTTGCGGGGCTGTCGTTAAAAGTTTGAGAGACGGCCCCAGGGTTGCCGTGGCTCGGGTTCAAAGGACAGCCGGGTCAGGCCTGGTGTTTTTTTGTTGCCGAGCGGAGGGAGGGGAAAAAGGAGGGAAAGTATTTTTAGGTAGCTCATTTATAGAAAGAAATAGCGATTTAGATTTGGTCTCTTCCAGTTTTCTGATTTATGGGCGGGCCAGGTTTTGACTTTGATTGAATGTCCCGAGAAGCCCACTGGCCACCTAGGTCTTTCAGTAAACAAGATGGCACCCTAATAGAATTTGTGGCATTTTTACATTGTTTTAAAGGGCCAGGTCACCCAAAAATTTTATTAAGGTATGTTACTTACCCAGAGCGGTATCTATCCATCCAGATAGTTTCGCTGAGATTTGATGAGTTTTCTAGATATCTGCTGCCGCTTACCCTGATATAACAAACCTTAAATATGAAGAAAGATGAGCACAGAAAGATGAGACCCAAAAAATCAGATGGCAGCCAAAAATAAATAAAGGAAATTAGATTTTGAATGGCTTAATAACTTGCGTCTGACCACCTTTTGCCCATTTTAATATAAAAAGGTTTAATAATCCTCCCCATTTTTTGTTCTGCAGTTCACTGGGTCTAGCCGTCGCTCCACGGGTGCGTTTCCTTAACAACGCCAGGAAGCAGAGGGAGGGGGGTGAGGCTGGCCCGGGAGGGGCGCAGGGCGACGAATCGGACCAAGAGCTGCGGAGCTTCCGGGCGCAGATCAGAGGTGAAAAAAACACCCCTGCTCCAGGGAAGGGGACCTCCGAATCCCAGGATGAACCCAGCGAGGAAGAGGACGGAGAGGAAGAGTCTGGTTCAGAGGAGGAAGAAGAGTCTGGCGATTCGGATGAGGAGGAGGGCGATGTGGACGGGCCCGCGCGCCTGTCTCTCGCCGCCGATGGAGACGAGGATGAGGAGGAGGACCTGAGGGACGTGGACTTGCTGACGGTCAAGCGGAGAGACATCTTCCAGCTGGAGGAGGAAGATGAGGATGACCAGGTGAGTTCTGCTCTGTGGGGCCCACAATGCCGGGATACAGGAACCAGAAACGAACCTGAATGTTGTGTTAAGTGGAGAACCATTATTCTTCCCTCATCTTTTTGGTTTGTTTGAAAAATCACATTGCTCTCGTGAAGGTAAAAGTATGAGAACTTGCGGCAGGAGATTTTCCTGACTTTAACCTGTAGTTCTGTCCTCCAATAGCAAGATGGCGGTACAGGACATTCCGAAGTCACTTGTTGAGCAGCGAAACCTATGCAGTACCTTAACCATCTTAATTAATAATTCAGTTTTCATAGGGTTGTCTAGAGGACAGCTGGTGTGGCCGCAGGGCTTTTATAATGGAGTTACTGTACTAATCGTGGTCTATAATCAAGAATAAGGTGATTTTATTGCTGAGCTATAACAAAAACCTGCAGCCACACAGGTCCCTTTCAGATAAGTTGGATGTCCCTTTTTTTTGGTTTTGCATCCACACACCAATGAGCTCTTCAGTTGGTCATTAATTATATGATTATTCACGGTCCCTCGACTGCTTACCAGTGATTAAGGCAGTTAGTGCTTTCAGTGGCACCTTGAAGAACAGGACGGAAATACAGGGTAAATGTTCCCCTGGTCACATGACCTTCGTTGCAACTGTCTCTATAACTGATCCAGGATCCTTTTCAGAGTTCCGAGGGACCGATCAAGGAGTCACAAGTATGGCTGCGTGCACCCTAGAGCCTTGAGAGTAATTAGGAAATGGCAGGCCAGCTCGACCTATGAAGAGGAAAAATAAAAGCCGCGGCAGCCATTTTGTTTGTTTCATTGTCCTTTTCGCTTTCCTGCACTGGCTGTGAAAAACTTCGGTTCACTGCATGTATCCCAATCCAGTGCAGGCTGAAGTTTCACTGCAGTACGCACACATTCTAAGACCCACAGATGGTTCTTAACTGGCCTCTTGCGCGAGCACTCTTTTCCTCCCCCCCGTTCACAAGATACAATTAATTTATTTACCCTAATGGGGGTATAAAGCATACAGAATCCATTACAGATATATCAGAAATCACGGCCCTTATTTGTCACTGAGCCTCTTCAGGATTAATTTTATGGCGTTCTGCGATCGATTATAGTGCCTCAGTTGAACATTCGTTCTTGCGCTGGCTGTGTGGTGCTTAACTGAACTGAACTTGACTGAACTTTCGGGAGCAGAGTTAACTGTCAGCAGCACTTTTTCTGCCTGCAGATTCAGAGCCAGTTTTGGAGTGCACTTTGAATGAAGCACCTGTGATTGGCATGTTTACTAAACATAAATATGTTACCGATTTGCGAACGAGTCAACTGAATGAAAATGAATCCCAAAGGAATGGAATTAATTAAATGTGCCAAATATGAATCTATTCTGTTCCCCTATACCGTTTAGATCACTACATGATTACTTTACAGGCATTTAACTGATGATCTTAACCAGAGCAACCTGAACATTTTACATTCACCAATAGTGATACAGGACGATAGCTTACCCAAGCACCTTGCCCAGATACCCTCATGGGAATTGAACCTGCAACCTTTACGTTGCAAAGTCAGCTTCCTGACCACTAAGCTACTCCTTCACCCCTCCCCTCTTAACAGCATCTCATCAGACTCTAAATGACCATATTTAGGCAATCACAGAAGCAGGGCTTTGATTGGTAATAATTTACCACCAGTCATGACTCACTGGTGGCAGTTTTACTTTGCAAGGTCAGGAAATGCATTTAGCAGTGGCTTAAAGTGATAGTTCACTTTCTGGCTTTTAAAAAAAATGTTTTTTTTAAACATTATTTCTGTTTTTTTGTGTATTTTTAGATTAGTCCAGACTGTTTTTTTTTTATGCGCAGCAAAGGAACTTCAGATAGTTGCAGAAGTTTTTGATGATCTGCCAGCTTTACAATGTCTGGCGTAGAGGCATTGGCAGATTTGTGGTTTAAAGCAAACAAAAAAAAAAAAAAGAAAAAGAAAATTCACTTCAAGCAAATCCGAAGCAGCTTGTACAGCAAAGCTGTATTTACGGAGACAGACGGCCCAGGATTCTCCGGCACGGTTTCCAGGGCTCCCTGGCCAGGAGGCTAGCGGCGGCTCGTTAATTACCGCTCGCTTCCCTGGCTCGTTACACCCCCCTTGCCCGCCGGGCTGAACCAAGACCTGTCAATCAAAGGGTCCCTTCTACGCTGACCACTCCACCCCGCCCCCCCGATCCTGCGCAGGCACCGGCTGCCTCTTACCTGCCCACACCGCCAGACGGGTCTCCCGCCAAGAACCACCCCCCACAGCATTCCTCCGGCCACAAAACTATTTATGCCAAAGGATCAGGCATATCCCCCCCACCCACCTCAGCCCAATTTTTATAATGTTAGACAGGTTCCCTCTGATCTTCCCTGAGCTGCTGGAAAGGGTGACAGCAAATCTTTACAATTCCCGTCTGCATCTTGACGGAATTACCAGAGAACTGCGTTCCTCAGACCTTATATCTCACTCGCGCTTTGCACCCGTAGGAAAGCGATGCGTGATGTATGTATAAACGAGGGTTGGGTCGTGTTTCTGGGCGTGTAGGAGATGCGTCGCTCGCTCACCCTGCAGTTGAGCGCCGGGGCGAGGGAGCTGTTTTCTGCGGCTGTATTGATGTTGGAAATGTTCCCTCCGACTCCTGGCAGCCTTTGGAAGCGCTGTCTGAAACTTTGTCCTCGCTGGCTGGCGTGTGGTAAATGCGAAACGGATTGGACAGTGTTGTCGTTTTGGCTCCTCCACATTGGATTTTTAATAAAACAATGAATATGAAGTTAAAGTGCTGACCGTCAGCTTCAATTTGATTTTTATTTGCATCCATATTAGGTGATCCATGTAGGAATTACTGCCCTTTTTATATAAATGGTGGACTTATTCATACACATTCCAAAACATTTTTTTGAAAAGTCAGCTGTTTGAAAACAGTTGTGAAATAACTTAAATGCATGTGCTTAGCAACCCAATTAGGAACCTATTGATTCATCTCGGTCCTTAATTTTATTTTTTGTGTGTAATTTTTTGCAATATAGCACAATTATCAGTGTGAACATGGGAAATTTATTCAAGATGGCCGTGCATAACTGTAGATGGAGAGGGTAAATAATCCCTGTAAACATGAAAAGCACCTAATTAAGAAAAATTAACAGCTCGTTAAAATTCTGGGATCGCAACTGCGGTTGGAATGAAAACCGGTGTACACAGGGGGTCCCCAAGAGTTTGTACACTGCAGCTGGGGATGTTCCTGGTTCCTGTCCCCTTATCCAAAGTGTAACGAGGTTTCGGATTGCTCCAGTTTGTCAGAGCTAGTAAATGTTATCGTTTGGTTACTCATTATCCTCTCTGTTTTGTTTTAGAATGTCTTATTGTATTATTGTACAGCGCAGTCAAGGGGAGGGTACACTTCCTGTGCAGCTGGTGCAGGAAGACTGCAGGCACTCCAGTCAACCAGAGGGGGCGACAGTGTGAAGTGAGACGATGGCGATCTTGCCAGTGGAAACCCCTCTGGGCTGTGAGCGATACTTTTACCATGGGGACGCTGTTCACAGTCCGTGCCGATGCAGCCAGGATTTGTTGCCAGACTGTGGGCATACCCTGACACCCTTTGAACTAGCTCAGCTGGCCACCTGGCAACCCGATGGCCTCAGCGGCCATGGTCAGATCATCCTACTTTCCCGCTAACCTAGTCGAGAGAAAGTTCTGAAACATGCGGTTAGCCGCAGGTCTTCCTCTTTTTGCTCTTCTCCAGCTGTACACACACACACACACACACACACACACACACACCCCTCGCATCATGCGTTATTCATCCAGCCAGCCGCGGTCGAGCCCATGGAGCTGACAGCAGAGCGAGGGAGGAAGTGATTTGACGCGGACAGCCGCCTTTCCTCTCGCTCGTTTATCGGCCGTCTCCTCCAGAACGGGGGAGATGGATCCGAGGGGATCTTCTGCGGCTGGTCAGCCCTTGAGAAAAACAAGAGAAAAAATATCTATATTTGTATAAAATTTTTTAGTGTGGTCGCCGCACAGAAGCAAGCCGGCATGGAAGCTCTGTCCAGGTAGAGGTGAAGCAAGGCTGTCAGAGTGTGTATGAAACCCACGGTCAAGCCTGCCTCCGTTCCCTACCGCGAGGGTAGAGAAACTTACCAGAACTACCTGCATCCCACTTTCTCTGTCAGTCCTAATTCATTTCTTTCTTCGCGGTTTTCCTCCCAGAAACCACCTTGGCTTGCGTTGAGCGCGTCTTCCTCGGCCCGAGAGATCCGCCGCGGTCGTCGACAAAAGCGACTTTTGTCCCCCTGCTCCCGCTGGTGCCGCTCTAAACTTCTTTCTAAGCGTGTTGAGGTCAGCACTCTTACAGGCCCTGACAGACGGGGGTTCTTCACCGCCAGCCTCCTCATTCACGGCAGACCTGCTTTTCGAGCAGAAGCCCGGTGTCTAATTTTTAAAAAGCTCGCCCCCCTCTCTCTCTCGTTCTTCGGATGAGAGTAAACTTCACGTTTGGCTCTAAATTGTAATCTTCCACTCCGATTTTTTTAGACGTCTGCTCAGGGCCGAACTGCGCAAAAAGTGAATCTTGAATATGCTGCTCACATTTGAAGGATTAGACCTCTAAATAAATTGACGCTCTTTGAGACTCAGACTCTTGATTAGAATATGTGCTGCGAAAAGGATTAAACTTTGCCTTGAATATATTTAACCTGATACAGTACCCCCCCTCCCGCCCCATGCATTCTTTCCCAAAAGGAAACAGTTGTGTTGATTCTTTGCTGGCTTTCCTTGTGCTTTTCTGGGTCTGGTGTTTTTACGTTTGGATTGTGGATGGTGTCGTGTAGGCCTACGCTCGGGTTGCGCTGCCAGGTGTCGTTTCCCCCCGAGTTCGTGGGCGCGAAAGGAAACCGGCGTGAAATTGACAGAAGGACTTTTGGGTCAGTCAGGTGTGCATAAGCCTGCGATTGGGCAGCACGGCGAGCGCCACCTGTCCAATCGGATCGGGAGGCGATCGCTCCCGTCGCTGCGCTCGTTCGCTCTGTCACCTGATGGGTCGCGCCGTATCTGCCCCCCCGCGACCATCACGGTAACACAAAGTCCAGCGAATAAGCTCGCTGCGTGATGTCCCCACGGCGACCGACGGAGCCTTGTTGTTTTGGTGGGTTTTTCCACACGCTGTATTACCTTCAGCTCACAGCCGGGGAGAGCCGCTGTTCATTTCTCGTCTTTGATCTCGAAATCGCTTCCGACTCCCGAGCCTTCGGCGCAATCCTTAATGGTCCTCCTCGCCGGGGGGGGGGGGGGGAAGAGGAGCCCCCGTTTTTAATTTCCAGACTCGGTGAGTCACGCGGAAGCCCGGCGCACGCGGCCCGCGAGGGCGCATTGTTACCGGATTCCTTTCAGCGAGGACGCTTCGCTGCGGCTAGCGCGGCGGCTCTACGGATCCCTCCGGGGCGCGCGCCGAGCGAAACGTTTAGCGGGGTGCGATCGGGCGCGGCGGGGCGTGGCATGACCCCCCCCCCCTCCCCCCGAAACGCGGTGATCGGTCTGCGAGCCGACAGCGGCGCTCTGTCTTTCGGTGAGAATCGTGGCGCAAAGAGCCACCCGGTCATTCGTCTCAGTCGACGGAGGCAGCTGACCGAACCGGTTAATACCTCCTTAGTGCCCCGCTCCCCGTCCGGGGCCTTGCGGCCGCGAAGAACGAGGGGTCCGCAGAGAAGTCCTTCCCCCCCATTCCCTAAACCTGGCCACCTTGGTTCCGCCCAGCAGCCTGTTTACACTGAGCTGGGTCAGGTCCTGAGTGACCAACTGGATGAACATGGTTGAACTGCAGAGTTCTTTCTCATTCGCTGCCCTGCGACCATCCATGTTTCAGCCCAGTCACTGTGAGCTTTGGCCCAGTCACCGGAGGCGACTGGCAGAGGGACAGACGGACAAGCTTATGGGTCATCCAGGCTGGTTGTCTGGAAACTCAAGTTTGCAGAACAATGCAAGGATTTTGAAAAGCCCAGAGAGTGAGAGAGAGAGAGTGATCAAGGGTTTGGGGAGGGAGGGAGGGTTGAGGGGGAGGGAGCGAGAGAGAAAGAGACAGAGAGGGAGAATGAATTTCTGCGAAGCGGTTTCTCTGCCAGCAGAACTTCAAAAGGCCCAGACGTTGTCTAGGGTCCTGTAAAAGATAAACAAATAAATAAATAAATAAGAAGAATAAACTCCCATTATTTGTTTTACGAGATGCACTGCGCAGTCGATTTATATTAAGCTCACGTAATTAATCCCGTTTACAACGGGCGCCAGTTCGAGCCTAAGTGGGTCACCTACAGAATGTCCTTTGACGAGGAGGCGTGGATGAGGCAGCTGGGCCTGACGGGAGTGTTGGTGCAGTATGTAGTTCAGGTATCTCTGTGGAAGGGAATACAGGAACGAGAGCCGGTTTTGGAAAAAGGACCAAGGAGCCATTCGCCAGACTGCTCAGCCTTGCCTTTGCTCTTGTAAAGCACCTCCCTTTCTCCTCAGTTTTGCTCTGTCCTGTGGCCTTGTTCACATACCCCCCTCATGCTTACATCATCAACCACCTGTTTCCTGCACCACCCCCCCCCCCTTAACAGTGAGAAGGTGAATCCACCTTGTCGTCCCTGGCAACTCGCATCGTTGTCGGACCACAGCTCGGGGGGGCCTGACAGACGAACGGGGACGCTGTGCGATGCATGAAAAGCTCCGCCCACCCCTCCTGTCTGTTCACCTGTGGCTCTCTCTCTTTCTTTACCTGGCTCCGCCCCTTGGTCCGCCCCTTGGTCTGTCCCTGGCTCCGCCCCTTGGTCTGTCCCTGGCTCCGCCCCTTGGTCTGTCCCTGGCTCTGCCCCTTGCTCCGCCCCTGGGTCCGTCCCTGGCTCCGCCCCTGGGTCGTTAATGTCACCGCAAGTCTGAACCCTCATCATTTGCTTGTGACGCGTTGAGATTTATGCGCTGGTTCTAAACAGTCTGTGTTTGGCTTGTAAATATCTAAAGCTGATTGGCCCCCGGGTTCTGTGATATTAAAGCTGTGCATCACTGGACTCTGTGATTTAAAACCTGCATAGCAACATAGCTGTGATGAAAATGCTGTTCAGTGTTGAGACTTGCTGTGCTGTTCAGCGTTTGGTTTGGATCAGGAAGCTGTGCAGCGTTGGGATCTGTGATCGTTTCGTAAGTCGCTGTTGATAAGCACTTCTGCTAAGGGAACTGAATGTAATGCAGTCTGAGAGCAGTGCAGTATGGGGATCCCTGACCTGATCCCTGAGCTGCTCTGACTTTCTTTATTCTGCCAGACAGGCCAGGTGTGTTCAGGACCAGGTGTTCAGGGGTTAAATCTGCGCGGTGGTAAGGTGGCAAGCGCGTTCAGACGAACCCTGACCGACCGTGCTCACATTCAGCGGTCGTCCGGGTTACGCGTGGGGGGGGGGCGGTTTAATCAGGCTGTCCATCTGATCCTGTACATCTGTTTCCCTCTGTGAGTCCCGCGGACTCCTCTGAGTGTTCCTCCCCCTGCGGTTCCTCCGTCCTGTATGGAGCACGCAGACAAAAAATCTCCATGTCCCAACCCCCCTTTCAGCCGGCCACGGCGGGGGGGCCCACGGGTCCACGGGATCGGCACCGTTCACCACGCGAATTGTGGAGACCCGCGCGAATCACGTTCAGCGCCTCCCTTCCCGTCTGTCGCCAAAACGGCGCTTTCATCGAGAGACCGGCGGCTCGGTGCGGTGCCCTTGAAAACAGCCTTCGAATGCCAAACAGGAAATTGCACGTTGGATTGGCCGGGCGCAGGGGAGGCTGCACGCTCTGAGCCGCGACCGTTATCTTGTGACAACACGTTGCTGTGGGGGGCGGGGGGGGGGTTGGGCAGGGGGCGGTGTTTCATAGCGTGGAATAATCGGCAGTTGTGAGTCAGCTCACTGAGTCCAGTGTGCTGGGATAGGGGACAAGGGCTGCTGGGTTGTTCAGTTGGTATCGAGCACGCCTCAAGCCCTACAGCCTGGACCAGCTGTCCCCAATCTCATCCAGAAAGGGCCGGTGCTGCAGGGCTGGTTCCAATAATGCAGCAACACACCTGATTCAGCTAACGAAGGTCCTTAGCGAAGACTCTAGTGGTTGATTAGCAGAATCAGGTGTGTAACTGCTCGGTTGGAACAAAAGCCTGCAGCCACACCGGGCCTTTCTGTATAAGATTGAGGACCTCTGGTCTAGACATCACTTATTTTGCCTTGGCTAAGTCATTTTCTGACTAAACACGAGTCCACAGGTGCAGGATTAAAGTGGGCTAAATGGAGGAATTTTTTTGTGCCCCCAAACATGCAAAAGCAATTCAGTTCAGTCTGAGGTAGTGGAGAAAATAAAATAACGAATCGCTGTCAATCTCGTGTAAAATGTGACTCATTTTTGAGAGATGCGTCTACAGGGTAAGTGGCTTCATGCGCTCATGCTGTGAGACCCCACATTGCACTAACAGCACGCTCACGTGCACTGAGAGAGAGAGAGGGAGAGAGAGAGAGAGAGAGAGAGAGAGAGAGAGAGAGAGAGAGAGAGAGAGAGAGAGAGAGAGAGAGAGAGAGAGAGAGAGAGAGAGAGAGAGAGAGAGAGAGAGAGGGAGGGAGAGAGGGAGAGAGGGAGAGAGGAGAGAGAGAGAGAGAGAGAGAGAGAGAGAGAGAGAGAGAGAGCGTGCGCTGCAGGAGCACGTGCACTTAACCTACGCCGCTCTCTGCCCAGGTAGCGTAGCTACGATGTGAGCGCGTCTTACCGTAGCTCTCCGCCAGGAAATGGCAGGAGCGAGGGCCGCGGTGACGTCGCCGTGTTCTCGTTTCACCGAGCCGGTCGCGGCGGCGGCGGCGGCGCTAACCGACACGGCGGCGTTGGGTGTCTGCGCTCAGCCTTTCCACCCCGGCGCTCCCCAGAGGCTGTCATTAGCGGGCTGTTTAGGCAGGTGCTTTTAATTGGGCTCGAAATGAAAGCCCTCGAGACTCTCTGCCTGTCCTGTAGGTCTTCGAAGGGGGAGGGCTTTTTTCTGGGGGGTTGGGCTGGTGGGGGGGGGCAAGCGAGACATCGCTTTGGAAGTCAAGTGGATTTGCTGCCGTTTTATAAATTAGTTTAAATTGGTGTAATTACGGAGTTGGCACGTACCGTACGACGTAAAAGGACTGCATAATATTGAAGCCCTGCACGGTTGCATTTATCTCCTTTGTTTGAGTGATTCTCTTTGAATGTCAAGGGACAGGTTAGTCACTAAAATGGCCACAATTTCTGGATTATAAGGATCTGATGGTTTAAGATATTTTAGCTTCAATTCAGTGGTTTTAATGTATTCATTTTGAAGTCGTTGTTCCTAGATTTTGAGTAAGTGCACCCCTCCCTTTCTTGAGTCTGTGGGATTCTTGGGAAAAGGTTTTGATATGGTCCATTTCATTTGATACAGGAGGGACTTTGCATTGTTTTATGGCAATGACCCAAAAATATACAGGCTTGAAGCTACCAGATTTTCCATAACCAATAACAAATGTGAACAGAAAACAGTTTGGTTTGAAAAGTGAAGAGGCTGACAGCACAGGTTTACTCACACACACATAAAATGGTGTCAGAAGTATGTAGTCGTTATATAGTCCATATTTCTTGTACAAGTATACACTCCTGTTCATGGTTCAGTTTTTAAAAATGTCTTATTTTTGACTATTTAAACAGCCAGTATGTATTAACAGACAGGAAGCCCAGAGGTTAAATGTCTCCCAGTTTCTTTAAATGCTACAGTTGGTCTTTCCTACGTTAGCGGAGCCCGCGCTGCTCTGTGTGGGGGTGGGGGGGGGCTAACATTCGGCCGGTCAGATAGAGCCGTGACGGGATCGATATCTGTCGCTGGCGCGTCACGTCACGCCACATCGGTCTTCTGACGCGCCATTAGCCCCCGCCCACTTTTCGCCGGCAGGGGCTGTGCGCCCCCCCTCGTCCCCCGTGAGGGCCCTGACTCCGTGGAGACTGTCTTCAGACAGCGGTCCCATTTCCTTAAGGAGGCACCATGCCGTAATGAGAACGTATGAGAGCCTTCATGCAGCCCGTGTGCCCTCTTTAAGTGGGGGGAGAGGCTATTTTTCCTGGCCGTGAGGTGGACCGACCCCCATATCTTTAACAAAAATGGGTTTTTTTGATTTATGAGGAGCTGGAGTGCCCCCCCCCCCCCTACCCCAGTGGGGGGGTTGAGGATATCTGGGGTGGGCTACCAGGGAAGGAGCACCTAGCAACGTGCTAGCCTTGCACCCAGCCACAGTGCCTGCTGGCTTTACGGCTGGCTTTCAGTTGGAAGCCCGTTTGGGCACCCCCCTCCCCCCTTATCCAGGGCGACTCACACAACATTTTATATAGCATCTACATTGCATCCATTTATACAGCTGGATATGCACTGAAGCAATGCAGGTTAAGAACCTTGCTCAAGGGTACAACGGCAGTGTCCTACCCGGGAATTGAACCTGCGACCTTTAGGTTCCAAGACCAGCTCCTTACCCGTTACGCTACACTTTTGCCAGTCGATGATTTAAATTACGTGCTTTAAGGAGCTGAAACGCATCACAGACCGGTGCGTTCTGCGTCCCTCCAGGCCTGCAGTTTGAGAAAAAACAAGCTCGTAATTTGAAAGTTAAAAAAGGTTGTGAGGCTTTCAGCGTGTTGTTGGGTCTGGTATGAACCCCCCCGCCCCGCCGGCGGGCACTCGTCTGGGGGGGTTGGAGGGGTTCCTGCTGGGCCTCGCGCTGTTACCGTAGCAGCGGGTGCCGGAGCCGGGCCGTTTCCATGGCGAGGGCCCCGCTGCGTACAGAGAGGGCAGCTAAGCGGACATCTCTCCGCGCTGCCCGTCGGCTCGGCTTCAGAGCTACGGGGGCGTGAGCGGCGGGAGGGGGGCGGGGGGGCGGAGCCGGGCGGCGGGAGATTGAGTTCGACGCCCGCGGAGCGGCGAGCTGCAGGTGCCAGCGGGTGTCGGGGAGGCGGGCTATTTCTGTTCCGCGCCAAGGTGCGGGGGTTGCGGAAGAGTGAGGGGTTTGCGCACCGAACGTATCGGGTTGTTTGCGACGCCGAGTTCGCCTCCTTTTTCTGCGCTGTGGACTCATCCGTTGGTCCGGTACCTCTCGGCACACTCCTCTTTTCGGTCAACAAGATACTGTGTGTGGGTGTGTGTGTGTGTGTGTCAGTCAGTGTGTGTGTGGGTGTGTAGGTCAGTGTCTCATTCCAAATCTTCCCATGGATTGTTAATTGTTGCTCTTTTGGAGCACAGGGCAGTGAGAAAGTCCGATTAATGATAGTCCACCCCACACCTGCAGAGGCAGGAGACTGTGTACATTACATTACATTACATTACATTACAGGCATTTGGCAGACGCTCTTATCCAGAGCGACGTACAGCAAAGTGTATAACCATAACCAGGAACAAGTATGACGAAACCCCTAGAGAGAAGTACCGGTCCAAGTGCAGGGAACAACCGCATAGTTCAACTTGGACCCTGAAGGTTAAACTGATTAACACTAACAACGAGAACGGCAACAACGCAGTCTATGGAAAAAATACAAGCAGTAGTTAAGACAGTTAATGCACCTATGTCACCTACGAAACAGCTGCCTAGTTACAACCCTAAGCTTAACGTCATTTGCAGGGGGGTAGGGAGGGATGGGGAGAGGTGCAGCCTGAAGAGGTGAGTCTTCAGTCGTCGTACCAAAGGAGCCTAGAAGTTTCTGTAAAAAAAGAAGAAGAAAAGAACATCATCCATGATTAAACAGCGCGGGGAAGCCTTATTAAAAGCGAGGGGCCCGCTCGTGCGTGACTGATTGCAGCTGGGCATTTCACATTTCGGAAAAGTGGCAGCGCTGAAATATCACCGCTTTCATTAGCGGTCCCGTGTGCTGGGGGAGCCGAGAAGCCCGCGCTCCTCTTATTAGTGTCACCATGGTAACGTGCCACGGAAGGCAAAAGGGGGGTCGTGCCGGGGAGGGTTGGGTTTCCGAAATCAGGTGTTGCATTTATCCCTACAATCCTAACCCTGTCTTCTATGTGTGGATTATTAATCATTTTTACATTTTTTACCTGGTTCCATAAGGTCTGTCAAATGATGACTGGATGAGCATAGAGCAGGGAAAGGTCATTGCGGGGGTTCACCATAACCAGCTCCTGCAGTACATATACATATACTCACTGTGGCTGGACGCTAATGCGCTGTGGCTGGAGGCTAACGCACTGGGACCGGGGGCTAACGTGCTGTGGCAGGAGGCTAACACGCTGTGACCGGAGGCTAACGCTCTGTGGCAGAAGAGTAATGCACTTGTGGCTGGAGGCTAACGGGTTGTTGGCTGGTGGCTAACGTGCTGTGACTGGAGGCTAACGCACTGTGGCTGGAGGCTAATGTGCCGTGACTGGAGGCTAACGCTCTGTGACTGGAGGCTAACGTGCCGTGGCTGGAGGCTAACGCGGACAGCACGGTGGCATTACTAGCCTCACGGTAAGGGCTCAAAAAACCCCAGTTTCACCTTTTATGAGACTCCAAAGTAAAACTCCCTGCGAATTGTGTCGTATGGCAAAGGTGCCAAACTCCAGTCCAGGCAGGCCCCAGTGTGTACGGGTATTTGTGTTTTCCTTTCGATCAGCAGCCAATTAAGGCCTTGATCACAGGGTGGGTGGACTCTTAAGTAGCCAATCAATGACGTAAATTAATCACTCGTGCTGAAACGCGCAGAAAACCAGCAGACGCTGCAGCCCTCCAGGACTGGTTTTTGAGACCTCTGTCTTATGGTGAGGTCAGACAGCATCTTGCTTTGTTTTAGAGCAGAATAATTGAAATTCAGTTAGCTGATCACAGTCTGTCCAGGCAGGAGAAATGTCTGACACTCTGACATCTGTTGTGCTTATTGTTTATTTTTAATGTCCAAAAGCAGCCTGGAAATATGCCGTTTTACAAGAAATTTAAGCTGGAAAAGATAAAAGCTTGACAGTAAGGCCTGGAGGTAGAGCTAGTGTTTATAAGTCAGATGCACAAGACAGTAAATACGCTAAAGCTGGCTAAAGCACAAGACAGCAAACCCTTGACTGCTTAATGTGCATGTACCTTAATGTGCATGTACCCCCATCTTGCTGTAGCTTCCGGCAATCACTCAGGGCAATCACAGTGTCCCATTATATCAGCCTTAGTCTTCATTTATCAACTGATACCGATTTTAGAGACGTTATCGGCTGAGGCTAATACAGCCCTGATATTATCGTCCGTCCGTAATTATTAATCTGTAAATCATTTATTAGTCACGTTGGGCAGGAAGAGAGCGGCTAAAGAGTAAAATCATAAAGTGGAAGGAATCCTCCCCCCCTGTGAAAAACTGCATTTCCATTTAGCGAGATGAATATTAGATAAAGTCACATTCAGAGCCGGCGTTTCATCATTTTTATTTCAACCTTTTAGCTTCTTCGCGGCGCTCTCAGTTTATACAACCTCGCATTACGCCCCGCGAAAGAAGAACCGTTAGCCGCCGTAAAACACGCAGCCAAACGCGCGCGAGGCCGGGTTTCACACATTCAACGGGATACTCGATCAGCTCCGTCGACAGTTTTAGGTAACGGCACCCAATTATGCGTACGCGTGCGAAGAATTGCATATGCATCAGGGGGCGAAGACCCGGGGTGTGCCCCCCCCCCCCCCCCATAACAGTTGTTATTTGCGTATTTTCGGCTAAACATCTGGTTAGCGTGTCCCACAGAGCTTTTTTTGCCAACCGGCCGCGGGCCAGGTGCGGGACCCTTCCTTCGGTAAACCCGGCGCTAAGCGGCCCCCGTTCCCCCCTCCCCACGCCGGTGCGTCCGCCTAATGGAACGGGTGAGCCTATAGGCACACCCAGCGTTTTTGCATTTTTTAAATAGCTTGAGTGCTTCGGCGCGGCGCTAGGATAATGGCGTCGGTTTAGTGCGCTCGGTTGAGGACCCCCTGTGCTTCCGCTTAATGGACGATGTTGGTGTCCCCCCCTCCGGGCTCGTGCTATTTTCGACGGGTTCTGCGGTTGAGAGCTTCGCCCCGTCCTCGCTGATGCAGGCAGAAGCGGCTCGCGTTGTGACACCTGCTTGTGATGTGCTGCATGTCCTCCGTGTGAAGTTTAATGTATGGAAAGGAGAGTTTGCCTCTTTGCCGTTCATGTTAAGTTTAAGGTTTTAGTGCAATACCATGGCCCTGTTTCACAAAGAAGGATTGTTGAGTAGGCTGGATTACTGCACTGAGTAAAACCCAGAACCCTCCTAAATGCCAACTACGGCAGTACTATATATGATCAACCATACCACCTACGATCAGTTATACTGTAAAAGGTCAGCCATACAATATATCTGATCAGCCATGCTGTTTAAGATCAGCCATACCCAAAATCAGCATATCATCCAGCATTAGCCAGACTCCACCTTAATCCTGGATGCAGGCATTATTTGTACAAATCTGAAACTGATCCTTTTGCTATAGCTGCGGTCATTTTTATAAGGTCTGAGTAATTGCAGAGGCAGGCCAGTAATCAAAATGGCGCATAATGCCGCAGCTAATGCTATGTGCAGAGCTGTCATGTGACCTTGGATAAGCCATTTTTATAGCGATGAGAACCGAACAGGCTCCGTTCAACAGCTGAATACTCATTTCTGGGAGCTTTTCTGCTGCGGCGGCCTCAAAGCCCTTTCCCCCTAGGAGCAGCAGCGTGGCGGGCTGAACACAGCAGCAGCGCGGCGGGCTGAACGCACGGAGCGCGCTCAGTGTGGCGGCGGGGGACTCGGAAAGCCGACCGGGTGGCTCCCCTGCGACCGAGCTCAGGGGCGGAGGAGACGCGAGGCCGGCCCACATCAAGGTCGCGGATCGCGGCTTCCTGCGGGCCCGCCGGGTCACAGACCGACAAGCTGCTCATCGCTTGCCGCGCGCAGGGGGGGGCGGCGGGGGGGCCGGGGGGCCCTGGGGGGCAGGGTCCGCCTCGGCTGTAACGAGGGGGGGGGGGGCGCGGCCTGCCTAGTTAGAGGAAACATTCCTGCAGCAGTCCGCGCACGCAATAAATAAAACAGGGGGTTTGTTTGTACCTGCAGGTGAGAACCAGGAGGAGAAGGCAGCTCATGTTTTTTTAATGGGCTCGTGCATAAAATGCTCATTTGCTTCGGGGAAAAAAAAGGAAGAGAGAGCCGGATAGAACAAACACGGGGCTGTAATAATGTTTGTGTTCGTCTGTTTGTTCCGGGCGTCGCCCTGGTCTTGAGAACGGCGAAGGCTTCTTCGCGACCCGCAATGAATCGATCTATTGCGCCGCACCGAAGTTGGAAGGTCGTTCGGCTTCGCCGTAATCGCCGTTACTCCGCGAAACGGCTCGAAAGGGAGGCTTTGCCCGTCGCCGTGGCGACGGATATTTTAAAAGGCTTTCGGTGTTCCGGAATATTCTACTGGAGAAGTTCCGCGCGGGGTTTAATGTGACGGAGAGAGAAATAAATGGATGTGACGTTCTTTACAGCCCTATCATACCAACAACAAGATTAAAGTCTGCTTGAGAAGATCCTCCACTTGCACTGCACGACTTGATTGAAAAACAGATAGAGCCTTTTAGCAATAAATAAGGATAAATACCTGTCCAGTCGTGACACTTTGAACGTACAGTATATTGCACTGTGACTGGTATTTATATTATACTCTTCACTTTAGGGTCTTATTTTCAAACAGTAAAAAAAAGTTTTAACTTTATTTGATGGCATCAGGATAGTATTTACCTTGGGTAATTATAGGCTTTACATCAGAATGAAACATGGTGTGTTCTCTCCAGATCTTATTTTATGAGTCTGCCCTGGGGTAGAGCTGAGGTTTCAACCTTATCTGATCCAGGGACCCCCACCCAGGCTCGAAAGCATCAAGATACCCCCATCATAACTTTAAAAAAAAACACAAAATTATCATAATTAAAAAAAATACATATATATATATATATATATATAGAGAGAGAGAGAGAGAGATCTACCCAAATTCATGTTTAGTCATTGCGTATCAAGTCTGGCCAGGGACCCCCTACAGTACCTTCAAGCACCCCCCAGGGGTCCGCAAACCCCTTGTTGAAAACCCAAGTTTTTAGAGAGAGTACAGCTAACTCCACAAATCCCCCCGAGGTTTGTTTTCACCCTGTCTGCATTGGGGATGATATTTGGATGGGTGTTTGCTCAGGAGCTGAGTCCACAGCCTCCATGGGAAGCGTGGTACTGTGCGCTCTTATCTGTGTAAATCTTCCTCCCTAACCCGGTCCACCCTGCCAGCGCCTTATTAATGGGGCATTACCACGGGCGCGGGCCTTCCGTGAGCTGGCAGGGAGGGCAGGCCGATGCCACAGTCACCTGCGGCACCCTGCATCGTACCCGGCGACGCTAAGCTATCGCACAGCCGCGATGCGTGACACACATTCAATGGCCCAGTTTCTGTGTTCTCTCTCTCTCTCGCTCTCTGTCTCCCTCCCTCTCTTTCGCCTTCTCTCTTCGTCCTTACCCTCCGAACCTCGCCCCTCTTAATCGTGCCACCCCCCCCCCCACAGTCCCCTGTTCCTCGTGCACGTTCCGTTCTTGGAGGGTTTTTGCATAGCCGCGGGTGTTCGCGTTCCAGGTTTCGCGGTCGTCCGCCTCGCATCTTTTACGAGGGTAAGACCGGCAAGCCAGCGATCCCGCGATCCGTCCGCCTATAAATGCGTCTGAGGGCACGTTGGGACGGCCGCTTTCGGGCAGGGGTGGGAGGGTCTCGGCCGGGAGGATCGTTGCGCACGGTGTGGCTTTGTGGAGCCTCGGGGTCGCAATCGGGGGCTCGAGGGGTCCTGCCTCGGAGGAGACACGGCCCCCTCCTTCCTACCGCCGAGTGACGGCGGGACACGGGGGACTGAGTAGCACTAGAGTAGAACTGGCCACCGAATTGAGAGAAAACAGGGAAAAAGCTGAAACAAAAATCTTTTAAAAATCATAAAATCTTATAGAGAGCACGCTGTCCCTATTGAGTTAAAAGTTGAATCAGCCAATTAAGGCTTGAGAACAAGGTGAGTGGACTCTTTAGCCAATCAACTAGCCGATACTGCAACCCTCCAAGCCTGGAGTTTGACACTGGGACACTGGAGTTTGACACTGGAGTTTGACACTGGAATTTGACACTGGATGTTTTACTGCACAGAACGCTAGACTGGCAGTTTTGAAACATTTCCTGTGGTAAACCGGGTTGCATATAGCGGCTGTAGCGCTAGCGTGCTTGTGCTCCGTAATGCACAGCGCGAGCCGCCCCCGCGCTTCAGTCCGCTGGCCCAGAGTGCACCTGACAGTCACGGGCAGCCCCATTTGACTGGAGGTGTCAACTGGCGTGAGATAACGAGACGCCGAAACCGAAGCCAATTAGCGCCTGACCTGCCACACTGGCTGACCCACGACGCGCCGGCCGCCCGCGGGCAGCCTGTGCCGGGCCCGGCTTCTGATCGCCGATGGGCCGCTGATCGGTCGGGCAGCGTCGACGCGCCCGCCGGGTCCGCTGAGCCGCTCGAGCGCGGACGCCTGACGCGTCGTTTTCCGTTTCCCCTTTTTGAGTCGCTCGCAGACCGCGCAGGGTTCCCGCCGAAGGAGCCGAAACGCGGCGCCCGTTCCGCTCGGTCGTTCTCGAGGCCCGCGGGGAAAGTGCCGAGATTTCCCGCGTCTCGCCCTCGTCTCGTTAAGCAGGGGAGACGGCGTCGTCTTGGTGATTTCAGGGTCTTGCGTAATGAACTGTGGGACGTGGGCCTCAACGCCCCCCCCTCACCCCCCACCCCCACACCCCCACACCCCCCCTGGACCAGCGGGCTGCTTCCTGCGCAGGTGGAAGCCGGTTTAGCATGGCTGTTTGGGAATAGCTCACTCCAGCGCCCCCCAGAAATTGAGCTTTTTAATTAGCAGAGCTGTTCTCCTTTTTTTGACGTTAATGAGAGGATGAATAATGTGTTATATAAACCGGCATTATGGGATACCATCATTACCACGCACACAAAATAAAAAAAAGGTGCTCTTTGAAATATTAATGCGGAAAGGGTATCGGAAACCAGGCGTAGCGGAGAGAGAGTGCTTCGCCCTGTAAACTGATCCTCATTGGCTGGCTTGTCTGGATTAGATATGGCTGTCCCTTTGAGATTTTATCTGACACTGGACACACATCTAAAAACCTGATTTGTACGGCAGTTATATGGTGTGTGTGTGTGTGTGTGTGTGTGTGTGTGTGTGTGTGTGTGTGTGTGTGTGTGTGTGTGTGTGTGTGTGAAACAGTCTTCTTTAATCGATTCCCTCAGTTCTTTGTCCTAAACTGCAAAGGCAAAAATCTATTTTTTTTTTTTTGTTGAACTGAAAATATCACTAAAGAAATATCACTTTCAAAAGGCATACGTATTTCTCGCCTTAACTATACAGCAGAAAGGCAGACGCGCGGACGAAATAAGATCGTTTACGGAGGACCGCGAGTCGTCCTCTCCGGAAATACGAGCGCGCGTCCGTTGTTGAAGTCTTCCTCCGCCCTCACCCTCTTTAATCTCGCGGACCTCTTTGGGTTTCTCCGGCAGGAGGAAAATGCTCTTTGACTAATTGACCGAGGCTCAAGCGCCCCGGTGCTGATTTAATACTTCGCTGGGAGAGCAGAAATTACATAAAGGAGATAAGGCCTGTCGTGAGGTGGCGGCCTAATTAACTTCCGGGCCTCCTGGCGGGCCTGGGCCGTCAGTCTCGGGCTAACGGAGAGGGGACAGGGGGGTAGCGCACAGGTGAATTTAGGCCCTGCCTAACTGGGACCCCTCTAAATGAACGCGCCGCCAATCTGTGATGTAATGGTGCTACTAGGGCAGCTGGTTGATTGGCTAAAAAGAGCATTGACACCTTGTTCTCAAGGCTATACTTGGCTGCTGATTGAAAGAAAACTACATGTACCTGCATGCACTGCGGCCCTCCAGGACTGGAGTTTGACACCCCTGTTCTAGGGCAACAGTAGTGTATGGAACACATGAAGGTGCATTCTGGCTCTGATGCAGACAGAAATGCATACACGGATTTCCAGTTGACCAACACCAAGGGCAAAAAGGACCACAATATCTCCACTAGCCTTGAATTTCTTGTCATCACATCTTCTGTAAAAGGTCCATATCTGGTCTGAAATAGAGTAGGAGCAACGGTGTGTGGCAAAAAAAATAATTATCACTTCATATTGACGAATCTCACACAAATCAATCATTTGCAAAATGCACTGCATTAAAAGAAATGACAAAGTGAAACAAAGCAGAGAGCATATTTGTGTCCGCTGTTAAGAGGGTGACATCGTTATCAATGCCGTGTAAATTGATGTCGGCTGCGTCCACGCCTCATTTTTCGCGGGATGGGTTAACAAGATCGACTTCCTGTCGTGTCAGCCCCACCCGTTCGTGGCGGAACCCGGAGATGTGTTTTTCTGAAAACTCTTGGCAGTCGGGTGCTGGCAAGCGAAGGTTTGGACGAGCACGGACCACTTAGGTTTATGTGTACACCGCCTTCTGTATTATTTGCTGCAGCCTATGGCCAGAGTGGATGTAAAGATGATGTCACAGTCAGGAAGTTCCTTTACAAGTCCTCTTTCCAGGGGATTTTAGAGACTCATTTTCTAACATCTGGAATGCTGTGGGGGGGACATAGGAACAATACTACAACTAGTACTATCATCAATACTATTACTACTGCACAGTACTACTTTTAGTAGTGGTATTATTTACGTTATAGAAAAAACTTTTCGTTTATGTTCAACACGCTTCCGAAATAGAAGAACAAAGTAGCACTAAAGCTGAGGGAGACGGAGTACTAAAAGCGAGGTATATAAAACGGAGTGGGGCAGGTACTAATGCCTGTTCCATTTGCGGTATTGAGTTGTGAACGTAATACGACGGGAAGGATGGATTTGGAAAGGCCGCTCGGAGACGTGGATCTGCGCGTGCAGGAGGGGGGAGAAACCGCTCGCAGCTTTCCTCCGTCCTTATCGACAGGGCTGCAACACCGTTTTTAAAAAAAGCCTGTTTTTGCATTCACGGCTTTGGATGGTGTGATTTATTTATTTATTTATTTGTTTGTTTATTTTTTATGGGCGGACAGGCCCCAGGGTAGACATCACTAATGTCCTGTCGCGGTCTCGCTCTTGAAGGATTGCTCATTCCGGGCCACGGAACGGGGACTGGTGGTGCCCTCCGCCTCTGCGGCCGTTGTGAAAAAGCAGGAAAAGGGAGAGAACGGGCCGACGGCGTTCGATCCCGCGCTTCATTCTGGTCTCGCGGCGTACGTCCCATTTGCAGTCTGGCGCGCTACCTCCCGCCGCGCGCTCCCACCCTGCGCTTTAATTACTGTGCTTTCATGCGCGCGCTGCTGGAGGGGGGGGGGTGGGGGCGGAGCAGGCGCGCGCTCTCCTTCCGACGAAATGATAATCCCGCCCCCCCCCCTTCATTTCCATGGCGATGCGCTCCGGCAGGCAGGCAGGCAGGCAGGCCGGGTCTGATCAAAGCCGGGGCTGGCGAGCGGATCGCTGACTTTCACGCTTCCCCGCTCTTCAGAAGCGGCGACGGACAGCGGCGTCTCTCTCACGGGCTTCGCGGCGCCGTCAGGTTCTGGAATAGCGACGGCGGTTCCTCCGGCCGAGCGAGAACGGTCTCATCCGCGACGCGGTTCGCTCTCTAACGCCGTTCCGACGCTTCGGTCTTTCCTGTGCTTCGACCGTAGCCGGCTTAGCGGTTGTCGGTAACAACCGGTGTTGTTCCGACCCATATTGTCGTTTATTTTTTCCGCACGGCGTGTGGCTTTTAACGCTCCTGCCCCTTATTCGCCGTGCCCCCCGGGGGCCGTTCCCTCCGCTACGCCGTGAGGCTGTGAGTGAAGGCTCGCCGGCTGTTCGTCTCAATTTTGAACGCTCGGAAAGCGGCAGGTTCTCTCTCCACTCCGCGGGAGTCACGCTCTCGTCGATAACCGGGTTTTTATAAATAGAACCGCGCGGGAGTGACGACTTCCGCTTCGGCATGACAACGCTGCGTTCTCTGTGATCCAGGGATGCGTTTTTGAGGCTGCCATAATTACTCTACATTACATTTATTTGACAGACACTTTGAAGCGACATACAGTAACTGCATAACGAAGGTAATTGCAACAACTACAGAACACTGGTCCGAAAAGGTACAATACTCATTATGTTACAGTTATCCATAGCTATGAACACATTAAGTCCAGTTCGCTCAGCAAGCATAGGCCAGGTCAGAAAAGTTACGGCAAGTCAAACTAGGACGCATGAGCTACAACATCAAAAGAACGATGTGAGTGCAATATGGTGGTGGATGGAGACACATGGGTAACATGAAAGTGCTGCAGGAACAAGACAGGATAAGTGATAAGAGGGATCCTAGACTGAGAATGCCCAGTGGAGTACTGATACTTAGTCCAGGTACAGTCTGAAGAGATGTGTCTTCAGACCACGGCAGAACATGGATAACGATTGAGTGGTGGGCAGTTCATTCAAACACTTCAAGTCGCCCTGCTGCAGCAGAGCAGAGTGGTCGAACTGGCATGTACGGTCACCACCATTGTTGTGAGGTTGTATGCAATTTTTCATCCCTCAAAATATTCCTCAAAAGCCCACCCAACTTCAGTTGTTTCTCATACAGATCAAGACTATTTCCCCCATTCCACCCAATTAAAATCCCCTCCACCTACCCTTGACTCCCCCATTTTCTGACAGTTGATACATATTTGTAGTGATTTTTCACAACCCCATATATGTGGGGGAAGGTCCCTCAGTCTGACAGCCCTGGTCCCTCGTTACCGTTGTGTAACCACCTGCTCTAAAGACTACGTATCCCATGATACCTTAAAAGCTCCAGCTCATGGCGTCGAACAGAACTCCAGAACTCTCGGGACAAACCGGTGACATCATAGGCACTTCCTGTTAGTGTCCTTGGCGGAACCCGCAGCTCCCGGTGGGCAGGGCCCAGTCACGACAGCTTTTACAGCGGTCACTCCCCGAGGCCATAACGACTCTTAAAAGCCACTTGGAACAGAAAGTCCGTCCTGTCCTTCGCTGCACCAAGGGTAGGAGGCGGGCCAGGGTTTTCGGCGCTCGCCATTTTCGGGGTCGACTAAAAGCCGTTCGGCGAGGCCCCCGCCTCGCCCACTCGTCCTGTGATCAGCGGGTTGGGGGGGGAGGGGGGGCGGCGATGGAAACATCCATCGCAGAAGTTTTTGCGGTTCATCTTCTTTATTACCTCGATTTATTATTTTTATCTTTGCTTGGCCTGCTTAATGCTTCCAGGACCCCGGCGGTATTTAATGTTCTCCTCCAAACCATTATCTCTGAGAGTTATTGCTCGGAATATCCATCCTTTTTTTTTTTTTTCTCTTTCTCATGGAACGATTACGCTCATTCCACATTTAGCTTTTTGACGGTCTGTTTCCACTGACCTGAGATGCCAAGATCCAAAAATTTCTCCTCTCTCCTGCAATGTGCATATCACTTTGCTCCAAGTACCTAAACCAAAAATAGACGCATTGTTTTGCTATTACATTTATTATAATGCAGTTCGCAACGATGAAATAATCAAGAACCGAGGGAAACGCTGTCGCACATTATTCTGTTGTTCTACAGATGAAAGATTCAAGTAGATTGAAGGGGTACTTTCAACGTGGGTGCAAGGTATTGTTATTAAACAGTGTTGCATAAGGTGCGATTAATTCAAACGATTCAAAACTGTAGAAGAAAAAGGTGGAATTTATAATTAAGTGAGAGTCTGCTGGTAGACTGTACCTGGAGTCAAAAGAGATTGCAGGCATAAATTATACGTTGGAAGCTGAACAGGAGCAGAATGTGGGGTTCGGTGACGAGCCAAGGACTTTGCAGCAGACACATGCAGTATAACCGAGCAGGCCAAGGCAGCCGGTACATATATTTTGGGGTTGAAGGGAGCGCAGGGCAGAATTGTAATGATGACGAGGTCGTCTATGGATTTTGTGCAGTGTATGCCCATCTGAGAGCCAATGGAAAGACGAGATGATGCGCTGCAGGGTGGTGCGTGATTGGCTGGAATGTCACTTGGGGGCGGAGTATTTCGATCAGCAGAGTACTTACCTTTTTTTTTTTACGCGTGCTTAGCTTGTATTTAACCAACCTGACTGACCGAGACAAAACAATCTCTTTTACATAGGTGATCTGGCCCAAGATGGCAACATGTTTTGCAAGAAAACCATAAATAATGCATCACACGATTCAAGCTGGCTGAGCGTATTAAAATACATCTGAAACACTAAATACCCGTAAATACAATCGCAATAGAATTTGTCGTTCCAGTCTGCGGAATCTCACTGTGAGCTGTGATCCAACGCTCCAATCCTTTTTTTTTTTTTTTTAAAGTGCTTCCAGTGCTTATATAAGCCTTCAAGATGGGATTTGAGTTCATCTAAAAGGTGTAAGGAGCTTGCCGCTTCATGTTGTAATGATGAAAATTCCTCGAGCAGGCAGGGAGGATTATGGGTTTCGTAGGTATTTGCCTCCCGTGCTTCTGGAGTGATTTTGATTGATGAGCCACCTGCGGTGCGCTTGCACTTGCTGAGTAAGCTGTACGGCCCACCTGGTGGACTGCGCAGTCGGGAGCCAATGGCTGGCTCCGATTCAGAGGGCACATGTGCTGGCCTGCTGCTCCCATTGGGGGGGAAAAAAAGAAAAGAAAAACTGTCCGCCCGCTGAACTTTTAGCTCCCGTTTGTTTAACACTGCAGCGTTTCGACCAATGGGGTCATCGTCAGGCCTGAGGAAGACCTGGTTGGTCGAAAGTTTTTCTTTTATTCCCTCTTTGCAAGTTCCCTTTTTCGTCCTGCGCCCGTACCCAGTTGGGATGGGATGTGCACACGTACCTGCTTCTCTTCTAGGAGGGAAAAACATGAAGCCAAAAGCACAATTAGAACAACAAAAATAAATAAATAGGGAGTTTTTTAAAAGTATTTAGGCATTCTGGTTATGCAGAGTCCACCGGCCTCACTGTGAACGTGCTAACGGTTTTAACGTGCTAATGGTGTGAACGTGCTAACGGTTTTAACGTGCTAATGGTGTTAACGTGCTAACGGTTTTAACGTGCTAATGGTGTGAACGTGCTAACGGTTTTAACGTGCTAATGGTGTTAACGTGCTAACAGTTTTAACGTGCTAATGGTGTTAACGTGCTAACGGTGTTAACGTGCTAATGGTGTAAACGTGCTATCAGTGGTCCCACTGACACTGCGTTTTGGGTTGCAGTCCTCGCACGTTAGCACGAGTTGAGGCACTCCCAGGGCAGATCAGCGAGCGAGCAGACACGCCTCGCATTTTTATTACGACCGTAAATGTCGGCCGTTTGAATTTTCTTGTGGAGTTGGGAATTAAGCGTGAAAAAACCCGACGTTAAGTCTGAAATGCTTGCAGAGCTTTTTTACAGACTCAATTTTTATATTGCAGGTTACATTTCCTTGGGATGTGCCTTGTTTTAGTTTTAGTTAGTGATATCAATCATTTGGGATAATATGACATAACCATATTATTTTATCACTAGTGGGATCTCAGGACAAGTAGGGAGAAGAGGAATTCGTTTAATTAGTGCCAAAGCTGAAGCCTTTTTGGAAATGAAATCAAGCCAAATGTAAGGGACCTCAAGGGCCTGTCGTTCTGTAATTTCATAACGTGGACAGAAGTGTGCGCAACGCTTGAAATCCCGGAATTTTGCACCTGTGCCTTCAAGCCCCTCGCCCCCCTGACAAACCATATTTGGTCGATTTTTTATTAAATAACCCTCTCTGATATGATTTGTGAGGCTGGGCACGCCGCTGGGTAGATGGCGGACGATGAAGCTTGGGTCATTCGTAAAGGGAGCGTGCACTTAGGAGACGGGATGCAGTCGCACGAGCCAAGCCAGAATCCGCATGCTCAGATAAAGCCAGTTAGTCCTGAGCCTAATAGCGATGTTATTTCTGTATTTTTTTTGCAGGGAGTCGTGGGGTGGCCCAGGGTGACCGAGACCTTCCGTTGTCAAGCGGAGAAGTTTAAAAGCTTTTTTCTTTGTGTGTGCTCTAACGCTCGTCTCGAAATCGGTGCCGTCATCCCCTTCCCCTGGTGAACCTGCAAGCATCCGGTTCTTTCAGGCAATAATTGCCGTATTCACAAAGCGGAGAAGTGTGTGCATTGTTTCTCTCCTTAAGTGTTATATTAATAATTCTCAGCCTGTGCCCCTGCACGTACTCTCCCTAGGGTGGCAGGAAAGAAAGGTAAGGTTTGCAACAATGGTTATCCGGGATCTGATTGATTCTGCCCGGCTCTAAGTCGGTGTTAATATTAGCTCAGTGCAATCATTAAGGAGCCTTGCCCTCCATAAGATCAGTTCTCCAGCTAAGCAGTTTCAGTTTGGGTGGTCTGCTCTCTCCCATGAGTGTCAGCCTGGTCAGGCTCATAGTACCATAAGGTTATGATACTGACAAGTGAGGCTCGACGATCCTAAACTTTAGGTACATTTCTTTCAGTTTTGTGCCTCACTACCCCTTATTCCGGAGTATATTTAAAAAGCACAACATGTGACATTATGTAACGGTTTACATAAACTATCAAGTATTATTTAATAATAGTGAATGCCATACTGATTTATAGTTCATTACACAAATTAAGTTTAAAATATTGGAGAAAAAACTCTATTGTCACAGTACAAGTCCTCACGTTAAGGCATTAACACCACTGCCAGGCTCTTATTGGGATTTGTTGGCCGTTTGTTGCATTAGTGTGTTATTCACCTCTGTTTAATCCTTTTAATGTTTTCTGCTAAACCCTTTTGTGTCTGACCAAATTAGAACTGGATCTGCCCGTTCGTATTTAATGCAGTTGAGCGAAATTTGGCCGCGCTTAAATGTGGAGCACGCCGCTACGTTGGGAATACGCGTACGCGCGCCGTTAACGATTCGGCCCGTGAAATATGATCCGTCTTCACAGCTGATGTAACGGGCACGCGTTTCGTAAGTTCTTCGTCTGCTATTCGTGCGGTTCCTCAGCGTTATTTCACCGCGCTGGAAGCTGATTGGTTATTAACGGACGCGTCAGTCGCCGGGCGGCTTAACGCCTTCTGGATTACACTTCTCCCCTTCTCAGGGAATTAATTTAATAAAGCGCAGAAACGAACAGAAATGAAACTTATTAAGGGGTAATCGTCACTTCAGACCGCCTTTCAGATGAATAATTGAAAGGCACACGGGTGTACAGATTACAGGTTATTACTGTGCTTACAGTAGTGTGTGCTGTAGGGGTTTTTTTTATTTATTTTTATTTTTTTTTTGCATTTCACGATTTCGTAACCGGAGGCGGGAACATCTGCAAGGTTGCGCAGAACCCAGTTTTGCTTCTGTTCTCTTCCAGAGGCGCTGCTGCTGCTCTCGGTGTCGATGCTTGCCCCTCTCCCTCCTGCGTATACAGCAAAGGGTTTGGCCCCCCCAGCACTGAGACCACACTAGAAAACAATGCGGTTGACCCTCACTGCCTTCCTCTGACTGGCTCTCCAGTGCAGTACAGCAATTAAAACGGCTATTTACTCTTTCAAGAGGGGTCGCCAGCTTGTGATCTAAATCAGAGCCAAACAGGAATGTCATTACTGATGCAGAATGAGGTGCATTGATTCCTGCCCCCCCACTCCCACCCCCAACACTTTCTGCTCTTCGTCTTCACTGCGGTGCTTTGTGCATCTCCTCACAACCTTATCGCAAGCGCTCGCTGGGTTTCCCTGCGCTACATTTTCTGCGTGTAGCTATCTTCTGAACGGTGTTTGGATCGGGGGTTCTCAACACTTTGGACAATGCGGGACTAATGTCCAAGCCAAAATGTCACTTGGGCTGCAATAAAATAAAAATAAAAAATCATATGTGCACTTTTTAATCAGTGGGTAATTCATATACACTTTGCCCCATGGAGCACATATTTTGATCAACATTTAGAATGGTATTTGAATTTTCTTTACATGCACAGGTACTTGTTCTTTTTTCATTTGTTGATTACTTTCCACATGATGTAATTTGGGGCAGCACCATTATGCAGGTTGGGCTGCAGGTTGAGGAACTGCGGTTTAGATGTTAGAGTTGTGCCTCGTTTGTATGACAGGTTGCTTACTCTGCTGTGAGCACAACTTGAAAGTCCCTTCTGATTGGCTGAGCTGAGGAAGTCACTGTAGTTCCTCAGAGTTCCCTCTACTTGTGAATCGTGTCCATGCCTTTAATGCCTTTTCAATATTGCTTTTTAGAAACTGCGCTCGGGAAGTTTTGTTTGTCCCCGTTCCAAAGCAAAAACATTTATTTCTTTTTTCTCTCTTTACGGTTCCTGAGACGTTGCCCACGTCGGCCTCGGTTTGGGAACGTCGCTGCGCGTCCCAGTCTTCGCTGGACTTTATTAATGGGAGAGGGAGCCAACGAGGAACAGTATTCCGGGGCCGGCCTTCCGGGAGGAACGCGGTTTAGATGATGAATGCGCTGCTAAATCGCGTTTGCCGCTCGTGTTAAAAGCCGTCAGGGACCGGAGCATCCTAGCAGTAAAACACCGGGGCGGTGAACAGTATTGGGGAAGAGAAAAAAAAAAGGCGGCGAGTGTTTCAACGGCTTCGTCCCGCGAGATTGTCCTGGCTTCATCGCCGTCGGCGACGCTCCGGAGTCGTTCCTGGAGACCAGACGCCCGGGCGCGTTTCTCGGTGGGGCTTGTCGCGCTCTGCTCGGACGCCGCTTACGCGCGCGCGTCTCCTGTGACGCTTTTCGTGATTATGCCCGTCGAGCGTGCGTCCCGCTTCCCTAATTCCGCAGGTCCGAGCAACGTACGGTGCCGCGCGATCTGATTGGATCGCCCCCCCCCGTGCGAACGACAGCGCGCTGGTTAGCGGGAGCCGGAGCCGGGGTCTGGCTCGGTTCTCATTTCCATGCGTTCAGCGGCGTGACCTCGGTGAAACACCCTGGGCTTGCCCCCCCCACCCCGTAGCTCTTAATGCATTGTTTTGACTGACGGGATATACGATCTGAAGGCCTGGATTTGCCTGCTGCCGTTAGCGATTCAGAACTTGCACGAGCGACACGTTATACGCGGGCATGCGATACGTGAGAGCTTGGCTGCGGTGGAATGCTGGATTGTATAATGCATCTCCCGAAGGCTTTCACCAGCACAAGCAGCGTTCCCCGTACCCCCCCCCCCCCCCTTGTTGCGCGAGTGAAAGCTTGCAGGTGGGCGGAGTCATAAATCACAGGTGGTTACAGTTATCGTGTAGGACTTCAGGCGTTACAGTTCCACGGGGTACCTGGGGAGGTCAGCGCGGTTGACGTTTTCATTTGATTAGCGCTTAACCTGCGCGAGGGGAGGCCGCCTGCAGTTTTAGCAAAGCTTATGCGCTCCGCAGCGCCGAAGACCACCATTTTGGTCACTGCGTCGATTCCTGTTCGCTAACGTGCCGGCAGTGGCGCATTCATTTGCCTTCAGCTCTTCGTGTTATGGCGAGTCAGCCCGAAACACTGGATTCCCCCGGGGATGCATTTCAGGTTGACAGCATCTTTCATTCTTCCTTCTGCGTTCGCTTTTTTTCTCCTCCTCCCTCCCTCCCTCCCTCCCTCCCAATCCTCCTGCCCTCTGGGCCGCCCATCTTAATAATGGGACTCAGTGTGTGGTATTGAGTTTGTGTAGCGAAACACCGCGTTGATCAGCCTGCAGCGTACTATAAGCCCCGCTGTGTACATGGGGCTTCCCCTTCATTGATGGCGGCCATGTTGTTGGCCGTCCTGTTACTTACTCCCTTGGCTTCAAGTTCGTTCTAAGTGAGATTTGCCTGGGAGAAGCTATTCATAACTGGGATTAAATTACCCGGTGTCATCTGTTTTTAAACTTGGTAACTCAATGTTTTCTTCAGACATTATTAGTATTATTATCATCATTTATTTTATCCATTATGAAGGTTCAACATCAGTCATTTTGACTGTCCTCAGTATTTTTCTCCTGAGCAACATCTACCGTGCTTTGTCAGTTCAGTTGTCCCCACTAAATGCAGTCCGTTGGGAACTGGTGTGTGGTTTTCAGCCAGGCCGAACATTTCAAATCCTCACGTCCCCGAGTCCTACTCTTCTCATTTCTTGGTCGTTCTGTTCTTGAGCGACTCAGCAGAACGGAAGTACTTCCCAACCCTCCGTACGGCCAGCGCGCATTTCGTTGGTGTCAAATTAACTTCCCTTCAGCGTAAAGAAAAGATAGAAGATTGGGCGGTGTTCTGAAAGCCGAATTAGTTCCATGTCACAGCCGTCTCCGCTCTTAGGTGTTGCTTGGCGCGAGGTTGCCGTGGCAGCTGTTCAACATTGTTCGAGTGGGAACTCATCACAGCGCCGGCCTTCGTCGTGTCATTTTTGAAGGAGGATTCGTTTTCAAATCTCCTGACAAGTCAATTATTTTACTCCTTAAAATCTAGTGGGGCGTGCAAGAGGGCTTCAAAGAACCAATTTGCATTCATTTGATCACTATAGAGAAATCTACATACGAGTCCTCTTAAGGTTTACTTTCGATTTGTTCTCTGTCAGTCATGTCTTTGGTTGTAGCTTCAACCCAAACGGACCTGGAACTGATTATCGTCAAAAAAAAAAGGGTACAAATGAATTGTGTATTGCTGCCTAGAGGTACAATTTCATGTACCTATAGGGCCACCACCCCAGTGACAAGCATTTGTACCTTTATAGGCACTTTTTCATGCCTCTTGTTTCTGAGAGTGTAAAATGTTTGTCCCAGTACACCATTATCACTATTTAAAGGAGTTTAGGTTATGCACTTTGCTGAAGGGCACAAACAGTGTCACACCCCCCCCCCCCCACCAGGACTTAACCCCAGAACATTCCGGTTAAAATGTCCGATTTCCTTTCCTCCAGACTGTACCGCTGACGACAGCTTTTAAATTGTTCGCTAAATGAAAATATTCTCATTCTCTTCAGAAGTTGCTGAAGGCCCTGCCGTCGGGACGCCCGCTCAGGCTAAGGGCTTCCTTTGTGAAATGGCGGCGGCGCAGAATTTTAATTTTCTGCTTTCCGAACCGCGCCTTTTCGTTTTGCCCCTCCGCGGAATTCACGAAAAAAAACCCGCCAGCTAAATTAACGGGGAACCGTTTAAGGGTTTGCGTCGCGTGGACCGAGCCGAGCGGAACAGCCCCGATCTTGTTCGGCTTGCCCCGCCGAGGTTAACATCGTTCTCACGTTAATTTCCCATCTGAGCGTAGCCGTGACGATGAGCAAATTTGGGGGAAAAAAGCTGCTGGTTTTTTGGTTTTATTTCAAAGCCGCTGCCCGATGCAGACCTAAGCGAACGGGTGGCGTGAGCTCGCTGGGCGATCTGCGGCTTTAATCGAGGAATTAAGTGCCGAGTCATCGGTGAAACCCAGCGGACCCTGTGGCCCTCCCTCTGTGCGCTGGACGGCTTGCGTCTCTGGAGATGACCGTGTCGTTTTGACCGCTGCAACAAAAACCGACTGTTCTATCTAAGAGGTTACCTCACCAAAAACTATGAATGTTATTGGTAATAAATAGTTTCTTACAGTTACGTTTATTCATGCTTATTTCAGAAAATCAGGCCTGGTATTCTGGAGCTAAGATTTGTTCCTCTGCGATCTATATCATCTGGAAGCAAAGCTGCTCTAATTCATGCAGTAACTGCAATAACTTCAGTGCTTAAGTTAGGCCTTTGCTGGTCCATCCGATGCCGTCTGCCAGCTCTCAGCCAATCCACTTAAATGTTAGATTTGGTGAGTAAACACAGGTCTTACATAAGCTCTGCCTTGGGGTGGCATGCACATAATGAAGACATTTCTCAGCGCTGTGTGTTCAGCTTAAGACGGGTTTTCCATTATGAGATGACGGCTTTTAATTCCTTTTTAATGAAGACTGAATCTGTGTGACTGTTCTGTGATTGTTTTGGTTTTTTTTTTTTTTTTTGTAAAAGTTACTGCTGTGAAAGCAGAAAGTTTGTGAGATTTTCGCTTAGGGTGTTTCCAGAGCGACTTGGAGACACCGTGCCAAGTCGGCCGGTTTTATTTTGAAGCGCCGTTCCTCGGAAGGGGCCCGGGGTGAATACGGCCCTTAATTTGCAATTAAAAGCGCGAAGCGATGGTTTCTGAGGAGGATCGTTTGCGCTCGTTCGAAACCTCTCCCTTGACCTCCATCCCTCTTCAGCTCTGGCACAATGTATTCATTAAACAGACTGAATTCATGAGAAGCACTGACTCTAGCTCTACATTTTGATGAAGAGGAAGCACAGATTGAGTATTGCATTAGTTGCGCAAACTGATTTGGGTGCATAAGCCTGGCTTGGTAGTCTGCTGTCTTTCATAACTGTCTCAGTTGGGACACCTCAGTCCATTTTTGAATATCATATTTTTTAAAAAACAAAAATGCAAAATTGTACTGCAGTCTGTCTGTCACCATTATTCTTTTTTTTATTATTGTTCTGTACTTTGCTGTGCAACCTGCTGCTTTTTTACGGTTATTCTGAATAGACAATATCAGGAGAAAAGCATAGCTCAGCAGGGCTCCCTGTGCATGCAATTGATTACATTTAATGCAGAAAGTGCCGGAACACTGCAGTCTGCGAGGCCATCCAAAAACTGAGAGCCCAGTACTGAAGCTTAATTTCAGGAAGTGTTGTTTATTTGTTTAGCTTGTTGATCCTGTTCAGAATAATTTAAGCATGGCTGTCAAATGCAAGTTCAAATACACGTGGTGGGAGTGACTGTTACAGATTCGCGGGGCCTAATAGTTATAGCATTAGCATTTGCATGATGCCAAATAATGATCTAAAGAAGTTACGTCACTCTGTAGGATATACGTGGAGCCAATTGGTGATTTGTGAGAGCAGTGATACCTTGCATCGTACATCTGCGCACAATAGTTCTTAACAGTGGTCTGAAAGAGGTGTAGTGCTCTATAGTGCACTGAGGTGATGGTCTGATCAGATAGTAGGTGCTTGGAGTTGGGCATGTTCAAGTTCTAGGAATCAAGGCAAAGTTTGAGTTGGTCGCATCTTCAGTAACGGTTGGGCTGTGGTGCCGGCCGCACCATTCCCTGTGTTACCACTAGGGGGCGTGTATGAGGAAACAGAGGGCGAGGCACTGGGAGAAGAAGGGGGTGCACAGCCATTTCACTGAGGAGTTAAGTGAGAGGATTTCTTGTGCGCTTTCTGCGAAACCGCAATACGCTTCAGTTCCTGACTCGATTGTGAGTTGGCAGGTGGGAGAGTGTTGATAAAAAAAATAAATAAATAACAGACCAAAAAAAAGAAAGAGAACGTTTTTATTTCTCGAGTCGGATGCGGAATAATGGAACGTCAGGTGTTATAAACGAGCGGCGCCGCGCGTGCGGAATATTGCTTTTTCATTCGCCGCCTCGGACGGCTCCCGCCGCGTTTATTGCCTGTTTTCAGACGCGCCGCCGCCCCCCCGAAGCGTCGCCCCTACGGTTTCGGCCCGCCGACACAAAACAAAAAAAAACGGTAATGAAGGAAAGATGGAGACGGGCGTCCGGTCGCGCCGGGGAAAGGAAATAAGCGAGGCGTTATTAAGGGGGGGAGACCGACGCGCAGCTGCCAGGGGTCCCGCCGCGGGGGTAAATTCATCCCGGGGATACGCGGTTTCCGTGGTAATAACTGCCGGCGACTTCCTTCGCGCAGGGATAATGCCGCGCGGCCTTCGGTCATCCCGCGGTAACAAAAATAGCGCCGTAATATCCCAGCATGCAGCATTTATGAGTTAAACCGTGCTGGCTCAGCAGACTCCGCCGGTTTAACTAATGTAATATTTCAAGGTCTGGTGTTATTAACACCTGGGGGGGTGGGGAGGGAGGGAGGGAGGGAGGGAGGGAGGAGGTGGCGGTGGGGGGGGGGCGGGTTGCTTTACCCCGTCGTGTAGAATATGAAGCAGCTTCTGCAGGGGAAAGTCACTTTGAGACATGCACGACGAGGAGGGGGGGGGGGGGGAAACGCAGCTAACGGCTCAAGCTTAGCGAAACCTGGCTGCCGGCCTTAAACTGACAGATTAGCGTTAGCGCCCGGGAAGCTCCTAATTTACTTCCTGAGAAAGACGCGTTTGGAAAGTAATGCAAACTGTTATCTCGGGTAATTGTCGCCATTAATTCTCGGTGTTGGTCCATGGTGTGCGGAGCAGGACGACGTGCCCGCAACAGAGACGTGGCCTTGGGTGGCAACTAAACTCGCCTCTGTCCAGTAACTGATTTTTTTGCTCAGAATTTTGGGTTTTTTTTGAACGTACAGCGGTGCGGGACCCGTATAATAGGCTACTTTTTGGAAGCTTTGCTCCGCTTATTCGGTACATCCAGTAACAGCCCCGCAAAATTACTTCTTTTTTTTTTCCCCCTCCTTCTCCAAACTTCAGCTGCTGTCAGTCGGAATAGAAGTAGTTCTGGTTTTGAGTTGCCTGGTTAGGCATTCTGCTCCGCACGCATTCTGTGGGACGGGGCCCATATCTTGCACGCCGTCGGAAATGCCTTTCCAGCCCAACGCGTAGAAAGCACTGTGGCGGCCTTTTGAACGCCGCTCAAATGACTCCGGGAGATCTCCGGCCCGTGACCCTGTGACCTCTCTCTGTTCCTGCAAGTCGGCCGGCTGCGTTCTGCTTGAGGCAGCGCTCTGCGTGTGTCGGACAGCGTGTCATAAAGTCAAGCGAAGGCAAGCGTTTCGTTCTGAGCGCGTTTTTTTTGTTTTTTTTTCTTCTTTAGCGCACACGCCCTCGGTCTCCACGCCTTTTCCCCCTCGTGCTTTAAACCGCCCTCTGGCGGTTTTTCGCGAGTCGCGTGTTTTGCCGACACGCCTCTCCCCTCCCGAGTTAGCTGCTCTCGTCGTAGCCGCGAGCGGCGCTAGCGCGTTTCTGTTTCTGGGCGCGAGAAGCGTGCTCTCGCCCGCCCCGAAGACGCCGCCGACGCGTCGCGTGGCCCGTCGGGGGAGGCGAGGGGGGGGGCAGACACCGCACTGCGTAGCGCGCAAAGCGTTTTCCCAGCTAACGCGAAACGTTCCCGGAATGTTTCGCAAATGTTGTGACGCTGTCGCTGCACTGTAGCTACGTCGTGAGAACGTTTTGGGTTTGCTGGGTTCCTTCGCCCATTTTCTCATGTCCCATCGCTCGGCACGATGGATTGTTTTGCCCTCCTCTACCCTGCTTTTCTTTTCTTCTCCGCTCCTGTCCCCATCTCCCCTCCTCCGCCTGGCTTCATAGTTGGCAGAACACAGTAATTTGGCCATTAATATTGCTGTTCTGTGGTCTGTCAGAGATTCTGTGGTTTTGAGGCATCTTTATATGCAGATGCAGTAGATGCCATCTCAGTAGATGCTATCATTTTTAGCTTTACTGACGATCGTTTGTTTATTGTCGTCTCATTTTTGGTTTAATGTTGTCTAAAAATTGGCCAAAGCAGTTGTAAATATGCACAGATGTGCTAATCTCGCTGGGGGGGCCGCACGTCGCATGGAGATGGCGTGAGCGGATCGAGGGTCATCAGAGGGCCCAGAGGTGTGGCAGTTGTGGAACCTGCGGTCCCCAGAAGCCACTATGGCCTGCTGTGTGTCGCCCCACCCCCACCCCCGCCCCTTTACTCCAGACCGCAGCAGTAGGGTGAAGACGTGCGCTTGATTTCTCTCACCGAATTTCGCTCACTCACTCAGAGTTCCTTTAAACTGCCGCGGCGGCACCGAAAAAATATCAGGCTGTCCTAAATTTACTTGAGTTATCCCCGGTGGGTTTCGAGCTTTACTGTAAGAACGAGCGTTTTTCAGAATCACAAGAGTTGCGGGGGCACCGAATCGAGTGACTCCGGTGGCTTTTTTTTTTTTACTGTATAATCAGGCAAGATTTCAGACTTTGTTGTCAAATTTCAAAGCCATCTGTCAGCAGTAAGAAAAACAATGCGCTTTAAATGAATTCCTCTGAGAAGACGAGACAATTTCTTGAAAATTCATTTTAAGAAAGCAATTTTCATGGAATAGTTGTTGACTAACTTATCTGTGTGTGTGTGTGTGTGTGTGTGTCTGTCTGTCTGTCTGTCTGTGTGTCTATGTCTGTGTGTGTGTGTATCTGTATGTGTGTGTGAGCATTTGTCAGCATCTATGTATGTCTGTGCGTGACTGTGTGTGCGTATGTGTGCATATGTGTGCCTGTGTGTCCATGTGTGCATGCTTGCGTGCGTGCGTGCGTGCGCGGGTGGGTGTGTGTATGTTTATGTGTGTGAGTGTCTGTCTGTGTGTGTGTGTGTGTGTGTGTGTGTGTATGTGTCTGTGTGTGTATGTGCGCATGTGCGCCTGTGTGCCCGTGAGTGCGTGCGTGGGCGGCTGTGTGTATTTGTGTTCAGGTCTATGTAAATGTCTCTGTCGGCGGGCCCTGGTTAGCCAGCAGCAGTCCGCGGACGCGCAGGAACGCTGCAGCAGGGCTGTGTCTCACAGCCGGAACGCCCCGGAACAGTCGCCTTGTTTTATTGCTCTCATTTCTGTACGCCGCTTTGCTTCGTACGGCCCGTCTCTGCTGCGGGCGAGCTCAGCTGCTGCCCGGTGAATAAATCCCGCTTAGCGCTACGCCGCGAAGCGCGCGGCCGCCCGCGCCTGATGCTAAGGGGCTGGAAAGTATTTTGTAGCGTAATAAATGATTAGGTGGAGGAGCATTAATGAACCGTGCTGGCATTCTGCTTGATTGATGCGAGAAGCTGTTAGCTTTTCATTTCCAAGCAACGCTGAACTTTACCTGCAAACATTCCCTGGGATTATGAGCTCTGAGTCTGCTGGAAAAGTGCCCAGATTTGAGCCCAACTCTGATGTATATTCTCAGACTTATTCGTGTGTTGGTTTTTCTTATTTATTGTTAATATCAATTTTGTTGCTGCTATTACCACTTTAGCCTCTTTAATCCAGGCAGGAAATGGTTTTTGTTATTTGAGTTCTGTGTGAATGTGGCCGTTCCTTCAGATAGCTCTTCTTCCTCCTTGTTTTCAGGAGAGCGCTGAAAATGCCAAGAAAAAGCCAGAAAAAGAGTCCAGGTTCAAAGAAGCCAAGAAAGCCCTGAAGAGAAACTTCAAAGTCAACACCAAGATGACCTTCACTGAAGACGGGGAGGTCGGTATTAGCATTTTACTGTCTGACCCTGCAGAAAAAGTTACTCTGCGATAAGTTCAGTCAGGGAATCCTGTCAGATGTGCTACGATGTCAAAAAACTTCAGAATCTCTGCCCTTTTTGAACAGTGCAGGTCTTGTCAAAGATAAGTTTTTGACAGCCCGAAAAGATTAGGGCTACAATGCCTGTTCTTGCAGCGTAACGACAGCCCACAAATGCATCTTGATGTTAATAACGTGTTCTCACTCTTTGATGTTTTATACAACAATGATACTGGCATAAAAATTGGCCCCTTTCTTCAGGTTATTTTTTAAGCAGTGAGAAAGGCGGTTGTTTTTTCTGCAATTAACTTAATTGGTTACTGTTTAAGCCTTTAAGCCTAGGTATAAAATCACATATATGTGATTAGAATGTTCTTAACTGAACATTCTAATGCTGATGTCACAGTCACTACGGAGTTCTAGATCACTGACTTTTGGGAAAAAAACATTCCAAAAAACCTACTCTTCAGAGGGTTAAATCACTCATTCATTCTAAGGAGCATCAGCCATTTCACGTACAAAGAGCCTTTCACCTTTCCGAGCTCATAAATGGTGCAATTTCTTTGTTTAAAATGAAGCAAACTCAAAGCGCCTGTCGTTTTTCAGAAACTGAAATGGCTGTTCAGTGTGAAAGGCCCAGTCCCAGAATTTGAGGAACGGTACATACTGTACACTTCTAAACCTGCTTTTCTAAGGGATTCTTCAGAAACCTTACTCAGAAATCTTTTTTGAATAATATCTGTGTATGATGAATGATAGTTGTAAAATAACATAGAGTTAGAGAAACTTCAGCATCCCTTGAAAGCTGTAGGTGTTGACATTCAAGTATAAAGTTTGAGGTTTCATAATTTAACATGCATCCGTAATTGTTATTGTGAGTTATTAGTTGCCATTTATGCCCAAGTGTTTGGGTTTTTAAAAAATAATCAAGATATACCTAGAATAAAAGCTCACACAATCTATAAACAATGACTGTATCTTAGCAGAATGTTCTGGAGTATTTGGTCATTGCTGTAAAATGTTTTTGGATGCTGGTGTCAGTGCTCCTAGTCAGAGGTGCAGCGCCATTCTCGTGAGAAATAAGCAGTTGCCATAGTGACAGGGTGCCAAGTTTGGCGGGGCCCTTCGTAGCCCCTGCCTGGGTCAGTCCGTTCCTTCCGGAAGCTTCTAAACCAGAGAAACTCAGGGTGGCATTGCCGGTTCCGCTAATGCCCGGCCCCCCCCACCTGGCACCACGGCCAGACGGGCCCTGGGGAGGGGACTTGCTCCAGTTACGTCACTCTGTCTCACGCGTTTTATTTTTTGTTGTGGTTTGTCGCCCCGCCAGGTGGTGCAGCAGTGGCCCCCGCTCCAGAGGACGGCCGCGCCAGCTGGCCAGGAGGAGGAGGAGGACGGCGGGGTGTCCGGCATCAACGTGGAGGAGGCGCGGGAGCGGCTCCGGAGGGAGGACCAGGAGGTCGACAAGCTGGAGTACAGCCGCAAAGTGAAGCAGAAGCACAGGGTGAGCCCCCTCCTCCTCCTCCTCCTCCTCCTCCTTCTCCGAGCCCACCCGTCCTTCAGGGACCTCCCTCCTGCATCCCGATACTGCAGCGACTTCCGACACCGCCATATTTTAAGTGTCCTATTGCCTGCGAAACCCCCGATCCGAATCCGATTTGCTCTGGCGCTACAGCGCTTAACGTGCATGTTAAATCTGGCCTGTAGCAAAGCTTCGCCTCCATACGTTCTGCCTCCGTTGGCCTAACTTTGGTTACGCCAATTGTCTGAATGCGACATCGCTGCCGTGACTGAGCAATATCTATTCACCACCACGATTGAGGCTGTTGTCTATGACGAACATTGTAGCAGACAACTTTAGATCTATTCATTCTGGCAAGGTCCTGAAAATGAACGGAAGTGAATTGAGAGCCTGACAACCGGGAGGACTGGCAATATGCCGTTAACAGTCAGCATGGACGGCTAATGTTGCTAGTATACAACGGGGTAGGCCCCGCAAAATTGCTTATGTTATACCAAACTGAAATATTCCTGTAAATAATTATTTATTTTCTGTATAAGAAAAAAGTTTAAGCTTATCTCGCCTAACCTGGAATTGTTGTACTGATGTTTAGCCAAGCTGGAGGTGTTCTTTTGTGTAGGCTGGCTGTTGAATAATTTAGAAAAGACAAATAACAAAATGAAATATCGGTATCAGATCAGTATGAGCAGATACTGAATGCTACTTTTCCTGGATCAGATCAGGAGCCAAAACAACCTGGATGGGGACATCCTCAGTGCGTGTTTAATTTCATTCTCAAGGCTGCTCAAGGTCGGACTGAGCGTCGGGCGTCCAGTGTTCTTTATCATCGTTTCAGTTACCGCGCTTGAGAAACCTGTCTGGGCCTTGGTGGCGGTGGGTGATTTCGGTAGTTGTAAATGCTGAGGACCTCTCCAGAATGAGGTGTGGGATGTTAGAACGAGGTTTGTGACGGTGTGCCGGAGAAGTGCTCTTCAGGCGCGTTTGGTCCTGTTACAATTGGGCTGTTGACTCTGTACCTGCTGACCCAGCGAACCCCAGCAAGCTTGCTCTCCTGTGTCTGTGAAAAGCTACTTTTCTCGTTTGTTTTTTTGAGTAGTGCTAGAATTGAATTCCGTCCTCCCGGGTCATTTCCGAATTCCTCTCCCCCCCCCCCCCCCTTTTATTCCGTGTGATCCTTGAATGACGGCAGGGTCCTTGGCGTGGCCCCGCGTCCGGGAGCTCGACTCCGTTTTTTAAAATCTTCTAACCGCCGCGGAGCGCAGAGGAAGTAAGACAGACGCGCGCCGGCGGATCGTTAGCGCTTTGAGCCGCCGACCCGGGGAGAGCCGGCATTCCGAGCGAACGTCTCCGCCCGCGCGTGGGGGGGGGGGTGCGGGGTGGGGGGCGAGGTCGTTACTGAGAACGATTTTGGGGTGATGGGGGGATCAGTGGAGGCGACTCCATGGCTGCAGGGCCTCTGTTCCATGTCAGCACAATAAAATGAGAGGGAGTGGGAGACCACCGCGGGGGGGTGGGGGGGTTTCAGAGGGAACCGCGATTTTAATTCGGCAGGTTTCATCTCGCAGCTCCTCGGCAGACTGCATTTGTATCAAACACACGGGGGAATGTGCGCCGTTAATCTCCCTCCCCCCCCTCCCTCCTCCTCTCTTTAAACGGGCCCCCTCTCGCTGTGTGCCTAATTATTTCTCTGCCTGTTCCGAGCGCGCTCAGAAGAGTGATGGAATGTCACCGAGCCGCAGCGGTGCGTTCGCACTCCTCTCCTCTCATCCTCCTCTCTGTCCCTCTCCCTGTCTGCTGATTGAGGGGGCGGCGGTAATGGTGCTATGAGCGCTATCTGAATTCACCCCGTAGGTCTTCCAGAGCGCTGGGACATTTTCCATGACTGAATGTCTGGATGTAAATGACAACACTGGTCACGTGACACAGAACAACAGCACTGGTCACCTGACACAAATAGAAAACAGTGGTCACGTGACACAGACAGGCAAGCTGGCCACGTGACACAAGCAGGCAACACTGGTCACGTAAACTAAACAGGGCGGCCTGCCGCACAGGCAGACAGAGCCCCGATGACAGGCAGCCTGGCTCGGAGGGGAGACTGCACCGTAAATCACATGCAGAGACGTCCGGGTGAAGATGACGGGGAGGAGCCGGGCTCTGCTGCAGCTTCTGGATTTTAGGACATGTCACATTCCCTCGCACGCTCTTTCATCACACCCTGTGCCTCTGCTCATGTGGAACGTTTGTATATCTCTGAATTGGGTCTTCAGCCGCGCGCAGGTGCTGCAGAACAGACTGTGCGAAATGCTCATTTGAAAAGAGCTCCTTTTGTATGGTTTCCTTAGTCCTCATACAAATCAAGGGAAAGGTGGCCTTGGACCAAAGATTAGCCTGCTATCCTCTTCAGTCCTCCGCAGGTCAGGCTCTTCTGAAAGCATCAGAAATGCCTTTCATTACCGGGCTCTTTAAGTTATTAAGCCTTCCTATTCAAGTACAGGGATCATAAAAGCACCATCTCGTATGGATTTCTGAAGAACTGCAGCATGACCAGTCATTTCTTTTCAACTGTTATCACATAACGGATCGCAGCTTTTTTGATTGGCTGTTTTACGGTCATGGTAGACCTATCAGACAGGAAGATGTTTCTCCGGCCGTTTTTACTTGTTCTTCTCCCCGCTCGTTATGCGAAGAGGCGACCGGCTGCAAATTATATCGCCGTTCCTCCAACTCCGTAATTTGGTTAAGCCCGTCGGTGCGGTTCCGTTCCTGTTATCCGCATGCCGCGCTTGACGGCGTCGGCCCCCCCGGAGCGTCCTCCGTAATTGCGGCGAGCGCGAGCGAAGGAAGGAGAAACGAAGGCTTATTAAATCTGTTTTCGTTTGCGCGTCGTGCACAGCCACCGGTGCTCTGCGAAGCATGAGCGGGAAACAAATTGGCGGCGTGCATGCCGACATCAATCGCGGTCGCTTGATTGACGGATATCTAAAGCGCTTCGTCTTGGCGCATTTCCTGCCCCCCTCCCGTGCGGCACTAATCACTGGTCGCTTAATTTTTCCAGATAATGCTTGGTGATGAGTTGATCCTGGATCAGTTTGCGTACTGCTATTATTGACGAGTACAGCGCCCCCACTGGCCTTAATAAGTATAGCGCCTCTTTGTACAGGAGGAGCACCTTCTACCCTTTATGACAGTGGTAACCTACCCTTCTGGCTCTACCATCTTGGTTTTCCTATTGGCCCCTACTACTATAGCGCCAATCTTTGCTGTGATGGTTGTGGTTGTTAGGTTGAATAAACCTACGTGATACCAGAACGGGTTGTCACCACTGTCAAAGGTGAATTGCTCCGCTTGTACAAAGAGGCGCTATACTTACCAAGGCCAGTGGGGGCGCTCTACTCATCAATAATAGCAGTATGTGCCCCTTGTTTCCGTCTTGGGCAGAATCTGTGGTGGCATCTGATTTATCCAGGGCACAGGTAAAAAAGTTGCAGGTTCGAAAATGCGAAATTGTGGCGCCCCGTACTGATCCCTTGAGAATAACCCAAGGTAATTTCGTATGTGTGCGCCTGCCTGCATGTGTGTACATGCAAGCATTGATTAAATTAACCTGTGTAGGTCGCCCGCGTTACGGGTGGCGATGCGCGCCGTTAGAATAATAGCCTAGAACGATGTCGTTATTCGTTATTGCGGACCCAGGCTTTTCATTATCTGATGGAGGGAACCCGCTACAAATCTCCACTTCAGTCTGGCCTTTGTTTTTTTTATTTTTTTACCCCCCCCCCCTCCACTATTGCAAATCAGGGATCGTCAACAATGTCGAAAGCGCTACACGCCAGACCACCCCCCCCTCCCTCTTAACGCCCGCTTTCATTAGCTGCTCGTTGGCATAGCGACACCGTCGCACGTAAACGAATAGCGCGGACGATGGCTGGCGCTCTAATTAATAGAATACAGTCCTAGCCGGCCTGATTTATCTCCTCCGATAGGAATATTCGCGCGCGGTGTAAAGGCTAATGGCGGGGAGAGGCATAATTGATGACAGAATTGCACATTTTCTTGTTAATTGCATTCTCGCTCTTCTTCTTCTCTTTTTTTTCCCCCTTCTTTCTGTGGCTTATAAATCGGCCCTCCAACAAATGGCAGTTTAATTGCCTGCAAAGCCTATTGAGTATTTGATCTGTGTTTTTCTCCCTATTTTTCTTCCACTGTTTATTTATTTCTTTGTCTTCGATTGATTCAAATTGGCCGGGGAGAGCTTGCTTGCCATTGGCTGCTGCAACCCCCCCAATGGCAAGCAAGCCCTTGCCATCAATACTGCCCGCATATACTTACATACCCTTCAGCAACATTATGCACTATCATTGCCCTCATATACATTTCACTCTCACACACCCTACAGTACATCATACACCCTTCACTACATCTAGGTGACGTGTTTTTTCTTAAGTTCGAAGGCTCTCCAACACTTCTCTTTTCAACCCCAGTGCCTCTGAGATGTAGACGCTCCTGCGCACGTTCTGAAGGTGAACGTTTTTGGGATGCGCCACACTAGACAGAGCTGCAGCAGCAGCTGTCGCTTTTCACGCTGATCTCAAGCGCTACCCGTGTTCTGAAAAGCGCGAACGCGTTGACGAGCCTACAAACCACCGCGGGTAAAATTAGCGTCCCGAGGCAGAGCCAGGATTCAGCACCGGCTTCGGTTTAAACGCAGCGCACACGGCCCGGTTGGGTTGGAGTACTGCTATAATCAGCCAAAGAGTGGCAGATTAGATTGGCAAATCAAGAGCTGATCAATCAAGAGCTGAAGAATCACGCTTCCCACAGTCCTTTAAATGAGTGGTTGCATGTATTTATTTGGCAAATGCCTTTGTCCAAAGTAGCATCTGCTACTTTTTTCCATTATGGCAGAAAAACAAGTGGAAAACAACTATGGTAACTACAAGATGGATGCCAATAAAACAACCGAAAACCTACCGTCATTTCCCTTTAATGCCTTCCAACACCCTGAGAGTAATGATTGTTATTTGTCATTGGAGAGCACACACGTCAGACTGGATTTTTACATATAAATTGGGACAGAATGCTGTAGTGAATGGACTTGTAGTTGTATTTAGCTATTCCAAATTGCAGACTGTGGAAAAACAGGGGAATAAAAACATTTAGAAATGAGTGAAAAGCAAAAAGGTTTGTATGTTTATATCAACACAAAGCTAGCTTTTCCCCGTTTGTTTGATCATGCAGGCCATTTTGTAACGGGTACAGTTGTTGTTGTTTTATTTTTTCTCTGGGTTTCGAATTCCCGAAGGTGTGATTAGTGTAGCTGATTCTCACAGGCTGTTTGTTACATCCGAGGCAATTTTAATTAAAAGGAAAGGTAGGCTTTTGAAGTAATCAATGGGGGGGTGGGAAGGAGAGCAATAACGGATTTCACACCCTCCACTCGTTCCTCTACACGTTTCCTTTATTCATTGTCTGTTGCCTAACAACAGCTCCACACCTGGCGTGTGCCGTCACTTGCCATAAATCAGTTTTTGACACGGTGGATCAGGGTTGTGGATAAAGGCCAGGGTCAACAGCGGCTCAGCCAAGGACGCGCTCTTCTTTCTACGGGAATCGGAAGCTAAAGGGTCTGCTTGTTTACTGGGCTTACTTAGACGGTCTCGCTGATGGACAGATACTGCAGATATACTGAGCTCGAGCCATTGCCCATACGACAAGGGAGACTACGACGTAGCGTCCATCACCATATCACTGTTCTTACATGAGTGCAGAAAAAGAAAGGGTAGTAGTGTGTTGTCTGTTTTAGCGCTGCCATTTTGCACAAAACTGTGAAATTATGTCTCGTAAATTCACGATTTCGAATCTCGCCAAAAAAAAAAAATAATAAATCTGGCATCGAGCGATACGGCGCTGTGTTGTTTCGCAAACAATCCGTGCCAACCGATATATTTACTTTCGGGAGAAGCGCCGTTCCAGCCGCGCGCGCGCTTAGCAACCCGCGCTCCGCCTGCCGTCACACGCGAGGATCCTGGGGCTGCGTGGGGCGTCCTCCTCCCCGCGCCCGTCTGGCATCCCAAATCTCACGCAGCGCCGTCCCGCCGCTAGCTGCGCGAGAGGCCCCCCCCCCCCCCCCCCTCTTTTTCACATACACAGCGCCGCGCAAACGATCCCGCGCGGCGCGCTGGAGGAGGCTATAAACAGCGCTAGCCGTGCACGGCGGGATCGAGCCGCGTCTTCGCGGGCTGGAAGGTGCGCCGTTCGACGCTGCCAGTTAGCGGCTTCCTCTCTGCGAGCGCGCCTGCTTCTCGTAGAGACCTGTAGCGGCTCGCCGCGCTAGGGACTGGGGGAGAGCTATTTACGTGTTCTGCAACGGACGCTCTCTCGAGGTCTTTAGCTTGGCCCGGGAGCCGTGGCCCAGCGGATGTGGGGTGGGGGGGGGTGGTTTGGGTGATGCCAGCCCAGGATGAGCTCTGGAAGCTGGGAGGTTGGCAGGTGCTAAGATTCACAGGCACCTTTAGGGATTATCATGTTTAGATTGCACCATGGCCGACTGGTGGTTGCAAAGGAAAGCGTTTTGGAAAACCCCAGCCAGGCTCGACCTGCCCCACCTCCAACCCCAACCCCAACCCCAACCCCGACCCCCACCCCCTGCCCCACTGGCCCCGCGGCTCCCTCTGACAGCCGGCGAGGTCCCGCCGCCGCCCCCGTCCCAGCGATGACAGGCGGGCGGAGGCTCCGTGCGGGCCGGGGGGCCGGCGCTCCACATTTTCATGCAAAGCAGGATTGGGATAATCTGACATTTGGAGAGGAATTTGCAGCATGCAAGAGCCTGTTCTGACATTTCCAGAATTCTAAAATAAACCCCCCGACTCTGCCTCAGATTTATCTTCTTTTTTTTTTTTTTTTTTTTTTGAAGTTTCATTAGTGTTATAATTGCTCGCAGCCAATACTTTTCTATCAATTTGCTGTTTGTGTTTGTCAGTTTTTGTTGTGAATTTGCATAATTGTCTGTCTGCCAAACCCGGTTTTTTATTTCTCTGTGTCGGGTAGCAGAAAGTTCAGATTTGATTTAGACCTTTTTTTGATCAGTGCCAACATTTTATTTCTTGTACATTTTTTTCCCCCAAAGTCAGGCAGTTTTTTTTTCGTTAGTCACCATCCATCCTGCTTGTCCCCTCCCTGCGACGTTCTCCTCCAGTGACTATTTATGCTCTTCCTCTGGCCCTGCGGCCATCTTTAAAAACCTTCCCGCCCTAGGAGGGTTCAGCCCAGCCAGAACTGAGCTGGATGCCCGCTTTTGGGCAAAAATGTAGCAGATTTATTTTTTAGAGGGAGGAAAAAAAACGACTTTTTTTTAAATGTTGAAATTTGGTGTGCCTTGCCAAGGTTAAATTTTTGTAAAGTTTTGATTAAAACTTCTAACTGCAATGCGTGTTCTCCTCGTCTTTTAACAGGAGAAACGTCTGAAGGAGAAAGCCGAAAGGAGAGAGGCCAGTCAGCGGCAGAAAGAGGTGAGTGATTGGTTGTGTCTTTCTCATGGTGTGGGTCACGTGGTGCAGGTCACATGGCGCGGGTCACATGGTGCAGCTTTCCAGTTCAGCCTCTGTGTAATTACACTGCGGTTGTTGCTATGATACCTCTTTTTTTCCCCCTCCATTTTAATAGAGATTTATCATCCAGTCCAAACTATGAACAATTTAACTATGACTTTAAAAAGAAAAAAAAAAAAGATAATCTGGTGGCTCTCTATCCCCGTGCTGTGCGTTTGAAGAGGTGCTCGTCCAGGTGCTCGAGCAGCTGGCGAGAACTGAAGGCCGCGGGTGAGCAGTCTGGTCTCAGGGAGCCGAGTGTCAGAGACTGCGGTTTGAAGTCTCTGCGTACTCGCTCTCATTGTGCAGCGGTGTTGTGCTGGAACGGATTAGGGGCTCCTGTGAACTGGAAATCCAACCGAATGCAAACGACCCGCTGTGGCTGAGAGGCCGTAGCGCCGGGACACAGTGGGCTTAGTCCCTCCAGTGGAAGAGCGTGGTTAAGTCTGCCGGCCCCAAAAATGCGCCACAGGCTACCAGTTATTTTCAGTCAGTGCCACGCCTCTCTGAATGTACTGTCCTGTTGTGCTGTGCTCTGTTAGCTGTCCTGTTGTGCAGCGTTCTGCTAGCTCCTGTTGTACAGTGTTCTGTTAGCTGTTCTGTTGTGCAATTTTCTGTTGGCTGCCCTGTTGTGCTGTGGTCTGTTTGCTGTCCTGTTGTGCAGTGTTCTGTTGGCTTTCCTGTTGTGCAGTGTTCTGTTGGCTGTCCTGTTGTACAGTGTTCTGTTTGCTGTTCTGTTATGCTGTGTTCTGTTAGCTGTCCTGTTGTGCAGCGTTCTGTTAGCTGTCCTGTTATGCTGTGTTCTGCTAGCTCCTGTTGTGCAGTGTTCTGCTAGCTGCCCTGTTGTTTAGTGTTCTGCTAGCTGCAGCTGCAGTTCTCTTGCTTGGGTGGGGCCAGCACAGTGCTGTGTAAAGGCGGCGGGGAGAGGGAGGGGGGAAAAGGCATCTGCTGCACTTTTTTTGTTGCTGGGAGGCAGGTTCCTGGGAGTGAATACACCACAGCCTCCCCACCCCACTAACCCTGGAGCCGGATCAATGCTACATTAGCGTAGCTGTGCTGTGCAGTGCAGACACTGACTGAGCCTGGCTAGGCTCTTTTTCTCCTCTCATCCAAACCCATTGTAAGCAGCAGCGTTCGCCCAAAGCATGGCCAGGCAAAGCCGATTGTTTAACACACAGCAATGCTTTTATTTTCCAGGGGGGTGGGGGAAAGTGAGACCCATCACAGCATAACGAGAACTGCGATAGGACAGTCCTTGGTCATGCCACAGAAACGACAGCCGTGATTTGTTGGGTACATGAAGCTCAGCCCCTTTATGTTTTGGCTTGGCGAGCCAGAGAGATGGGGAGCGCCGTTTCCAGACCCATAGCGGTCGTGGCGGGCTCAGCGGCGGTACGGCCAGGGATCTGGGTGCCGGTCGGTCGCTCCTCGGCGTCGGAGTGAAGGAGCCTCCGTCTGCTCGGCCTGCCGTCGGCCATTTTGTGTCCGCTGTGAGGACGGGAGGCGAGACCGGGCCTAGGCCCGAGCAGAGAGGCCAGCGTGACTCAGAGCTCATGTGAACACGCTGCGAATGTCACGCAAGAGCAGCCCCTGACGTATGTGAAATAAGATCAGCCCTGCTGTCTGTGACATCAGCTGTACAGACACATCCTTCATGGAGCATGGAGCCTCAGATACAACTGTCTGCCTCTCCAGTTAGATTTTTATGGTGGAACCTGATAAATAGATGCTATCTCAGGGGAATATTAATGGTGTTTGTCCTGATGCCATTTTGTGCACGGCTTCCAAAGTTTAAAAACCAAGCTGTGTACAACCCCCCCCCCTCCTCCCATAACGCTTCTGCAATATTCCATGCTAAATTGGAGGTGTCACCAAAAAATAAAAAATGGAAAATGAAATGATGGCAGGGCGCATTGTGAGTGGCAGGCCCATTAATATCAGCGAGCAGAGGAGGAGATGAACAGGAAGAGAGCAGGAGGACGGCAGAGCAGGACGAGTGCAGGAGAACAACAGGAGGAGAGCAGGAGCAGAGCAGGAGTAGAGTGGAAGAAGAGCAGAGCAGAGCAGGAAGAGAGCAGGAGCAGAGCAGGAGGAGAGAAGGAGGAGAGCAGGAGCAGAGCAGGAGGAGAGCAGTAGAACAATAGGAGGGAGAGCAGGAGTAGGGCAGGAGGAGAGCAGTAGAACAATAGGAGGGAGAGCAGCAGTAAAGCAGGAGGAGAGCAGGAGAACAACAGGAGGAGAGAAGGAGGAGAGAAGGAGCAGAGCACACCTCATTCGGCAGCTAGAGCTTGTCAAGCTGCTAATTAGCAGAATCAGGTGTGCTGTGTTAGGGTTGGAGTGAAATCCCACAGGAGGGTAGACTGGACGGCCCTGCTGTAGCTGCTGTGGAGCAGCCCTGCTGTAGCTGCTGTGGAGCAGCCCTGCTGTAGCTGCTGTGGAGCAGCCCTGCTGTAGCTGCTGTGGAGCAGCCCTGCTGTAGCTGCTGTGGAGCAGCCCTGCTGTAGCTGCTGTGGAGCGGCCCTGCTGTAGCTGCTGTGGAGCGGCCCTGCTGTAGCTGCTGTGGAGCAGCCCTGCGGAGGCCTGGACGGCCCTGCTGTAGCTGCTGTAGAGCAGCCCTGCTGTAGCTGCTGTGGAGCGGCCCTGCTGTAGCTGCTGTGGAGCAGCCCTGCTGTAGCTGCTGTGGAGCGGCCCTGCGGAGGCCTGGGGCACCCGCTGTAGCTGCTGTGGAGCAGCCCTGCTGTAGCTGCTGTGGAGCGGCCCTGCTGTAGCTGCTGTGGAGCGGCCTGCTTAGCTGCTGTGGAGCGCCCTGCGGAGGCCTGGACGGCCCTGCTGTAGCTGCTGTGGAGCGGCCTGCTGTTAGCTGCTGTGGGCGGCCCGGGGAGGTCCTGGACTGCACCTAGCTGACGCTGTGGAGCAGCCCTCGCTGTAGCTGCTGTAGAAGCAGCCCTGCTGTAGCTGCTGTGAGAGCGGCCCTGCTGTAGCTGCTGTAGAGCAGCCCTGCTGTAGCTGCTGTGGAGCGGCCCTGCTGTAGCTGCTGTAGAGCAGCCCTGCTGTAGCTGCTGTGGAGCGGCCCTGCTGTAGCTGCTGTAGAGCAGCCCTGCTGTAGCTGCTGTGGAGCGGCCCTGCTGTAGCTGCTGTAGAGCGGCCCTGCTGTAGCTGCTGTAGAGCAGCCCTGCTGTAGCTGTTGTGGAGCGGCCCTGCTGTAGCTGCTGTAGAGCGGCCCTGCGGAGGCCTGGGCGCCCTGCGTACGGATCCTTTGGTTCTCACACTGCAGGGGTGTGGACTCCAGCGGAGCCGCAAGGCGCGGCGATAAAGTGTTAGCGCTCGCGGATGTGTGATGGCGCCGGTGCCGGTGGGGGGGTGGGGGGGCGCGCGGGGGGGGGGGGGTTTACGCCGCGGGCCACACCCGCAGGCGGCTCCGCACCACGTCGGCGCGGCTTTATGCACCTGCGGCGGAGCGCGCTTTCCCTTCCTTCGCTTTTTCATCCGCCTGGCGTTCGTGTTTCCAGCGCGAGATCGCCGTGTCGCCAGACCCCCACGGTGCTCCCACATGCGCTCTGTGCCGTTTTTACGTTTACCGCTACGTGGCGCGGAAGAGGTCTTCGGATGCACCGTTACCGCGACAACCAGAGAACTTCGACAGCCCCTCGGCATTACTTACAGATGCTGATTAGTATTTAAATTAGAATTTTCTGCTGTGCGGATGGGCTCTGTTGTAGATTCTGGATCATGCCCATGTTCAGTCATGCTGTCCAAGCTGTAACCTGGCCTTTCAGTAGCGTACACGTGCCCAGAACCGTGGCCACTGAGCTCCAGGCATAGCCCTGGAGCTGACTTTGAGGCTCCTGGGCTGGCGTTGATTAGCGTGGCTCTGGAGACGGAGGGCTGGAAGCTGAAGGACTAATTGGTTCAAGCTTCATTAAATGGCTGCAGGGATTTATTTAATTTGCACATTTTGGCTCCCTTTTCCTGTGAACCGCAAGTGTCTGGGTTCCTTCCCAATCGTAACTCTTTATGTTCTAAATGTACCGAAAGGCCCAATTAGACGGGTGGGGGGAGAAAAGCTGGCTTTTCTCTTTTGTTAAAAAAAGAAAACCAGGTCACCTGACACGACGACACATTAGGGTGCTTCTTCGTTCTCCTTCTGCTTGAAAACACGTTTTCATCGCAGACCGGAACCCACGCCGAGTCTTTTGTGAGCGTTATTGCATTTCTGGCCAGGAAACCCATCACGAAGCGGAGGCTCGTTTGTGTGCGGTTTGCCGGGGAGAAAAAGCCCTTATCGGTAATGCGAATTAAATATTTTCCACTTGCCTGCCTTCATAAATCACCCCAGCGGTCTCCCTTTTTTATTGGATGTCTGCGATATTGTCCCCGTCGCTTCGCGGCAGTCATCGGACTGTCGGGTCTTCTGCTGAAGCGGAGAACTGCGGATGAAGTTTTCAGAAAGCGGTGGCTGCTGTGAGGAAAACCTCACCCGCATGTTTGTGGGGTCGCAAACACAGGGGGTTCTGATTGACTAAGACCTTTAGCACACGCAAAACCAATAACACGACCAGTGATTGGTCGTGATATTCGTTTTGCACCAATCAGTGGTTGTGTTATTAGTAAATCGGGCCCAGGGCGTGTCCTGGCTCTGAGGCTCCTGATTGGTCGCCTTGTGCCGACAGCAGGGCCCACGCCATGTGTTCTGAGGACCTCGGAAACTTCCGGAAGAGAACCTGCCATGACGAGGGCCCGCGTTCCGAAACGGCGTACTTCCTGTGGCACAGCGCCAGGTGGTGATTGGGTAGAACGCATGGACAAATGAAGGATAACGAACCGGACAGATTTTTATGGTGAAAAACAACGAGCGTGCAAATAATGAGGACGGAACAAAACCAGGCCCAAGAAAATGTCCACACTGAAGAGGATAGCAGGTCGGTGTAGGCCTCTCCCCAGCAAACTGCAGACTGAAAGCTTTGCAAGCAGCAGTGGGACTGAATCAGCCTCAGCTGTGCATAGCTGTACGTGAGGCGCTGTCCGTGGTGCTGAAGGTTTCCCCGCTACCCATACCTGCCCACGCCCAGGGAGTGAGTATAGTAGCTCTGATGATAGCCGGAGATGGAGCAGAACCTTCTGTTATACCCCCAACCCTTCAGGTGTCAGATTTGGACATTCAGCTCAATGGTATTTCACGGCCGAATTGTCAGATATTTTAGTAAAAACTCAAACATGCTTGAACAAGTATGCCTCCTGTACTTCAGAGACGCATGCATATCACATTCACTGTCACACACAACGTTTATCCATTCATGTTTTTCCTATGGCTGGACACACTGTCATACCACAATTTCCTTAAACATTTACTAGTCTTTTTCTTTTCTCAAGGCAGTTTTTTTTTTTGCTGATGTTGCGCCTTTTTTTTCTCCCTGCGTTTCTTTTTTTTTTTAAGTCCGTAAACTCTTGACAGGACCGCGCGTTGAGTGACGACCGTGAACTTAAGCTCGCGTTCCTTTTTTTTTTTTCTGAGAGGAGGGGCCCCCGAAGCCCCCGTTCTACAGCGGGGCTGTCGGAGCAGCTTAAGGCCCCGAAGGCTTCTGCTCTCTCCCGGCCCGTTACGTAACGGCCCCCTTCCTTCCCTTAATGCGAAACTCTAGTTTGTTTCAATTAAGAGCGAAGTGCCGTGAAGCATGTCTAATGGCGGCTGTCCTCCTTTTTTTTTTTCTTCTTTTTTTTTTGATGGCGCTGGAGTTAAAGCAGTTCAGAAACTCTGCAGGCGGCAGGCCATATATATGCTTGGAAGACCGTTAGACTGGCAGGAAACATAAGATGGTGGGTATGGATTAATCTGGGTGTCAACTCGAATGGTCGACTTTTAACCGAATCCCTATAATTTACATGCGTAAAAAAGTTTGGTTGCTGTCTCATGTCACAGAGATAAATATGATGGATATTCCTCTCTGTTCATGCTGTTTTATCCAGCATGTAGTAGATGCTCTATTCTAAGGTGACTTGCACAGATTGCAAAAAATCACAATCCATATAAGGCCGGACATTTTACTAAAGCACTTGATGTTCGGTACTTTGCTCAAGAGTCGTGCCCCTTCCGAGAATCCAGCCAACAGCCTTTGAATTACAAGCTCAGTTCCGCAACCATTATGCTACACTGCCAGCGTATAGTGACCCTGTTCCTCCTCTTTTGCAATGACAACAGCTGACATCTCATCCTGATGCGATTAGAAATATTTTCCAATTACATTTCAGCTCATCAGCAGTTAACCTTCAGCACAGACCAAGGCTATGTATGCTACTAAAAACTTCTTTAACTTTTTAAGCCCTTGGCATCCCATCACAGTAGTAGTGCAGTCATATTATATGTGGTCATGTGACAAGCTGGCATAACTAGTGAGGATTACTGCATTTCTATTGGTTACTGCTTGTCCTGATACTCGAGGATAATAAAACATGGATAGGATGTTGGCATCATCACTCTTTTCTCTTAGAAACCAGAGAGGAGCTGTCCACCAATCAAGGAGTACATTGATAACAGCAAATTAAACAAAGCCAATGGTAATTGGTCACCAATAACACAACCAGTGATTGGTGCAAAACAAATATTGGTAATTGGTAAATGGTCATCGGTATCTTCTGGCTATTTTCCCTTCACTGATTATGGGCCTCCAGGAAGAAGAGCTACAGAATACCAACCAATCACAGTCAAGGTTGTTCCATTTCTTCCTACCTACATACTCCGTTGGAGCCCGCCTCTGCTTTTTATGTGAAAAGTGATGACATTAGTGAAATTGGTGCCATTCTTTGCCCCTGCTTGTACCTAGGAATGGGGGGCGGTGGTATTTCCACTGGTTGTGAACATCCCTTCAGCACTTTCAAAAATTTAAATGTCTATTTTTGGTGTTCTTTATGAAACAATAAAGCCGGCTATCATCTGACCCCAGGGTAAGCACATCAAACTGAGAGCTCATATCTGCTTGCCTGCGGTACAGCTTTTGAATATTGAATTATTAATACTGTTTCTTCTTTAAGGAAAGCCTCTTAGTAAAATTATCCTGGGCATCTTTTATTCATTTGTCCTTCACAGAAGCACGAGGACCCACGTGGGCATTCATAAACCAGTCCCGTATATTGCTTCGCCAGGCATTCTCTTGTCTGAGCAACGCTGACAGGTGATGCCCTGTAGGTTATAAGTGCATAAATTTCAAATGTAGCTTTGTGACGTGGACATCGCTAGTCCGTCTTATCGCTTTATAAGATTCGTTTTTTATTATTATTTTTTTTTTTCCCAGTTTGGAATGGCAGATGGTATGCAGCTGTGCTCCTTGCTGCGGTCTCCTTGGCTGTAGAAAGCACGCGCTCGCCTCCAGAGACGCCAGTAGGCCTGTGCAGACCTGAGCTGGAGGTTCAGCCGCGCTCAGTCCGCAAGGGTTGCTAGAGAGCGGCAAGGCGCGGATCCAGTCGACCGCGCCACGCTGCAGCCAATCACGTGTCGCCGTGAAGTAGTGAGACGGCCTAGCTGTCATGCAGTCTCGTTCTACGCCCACCCCCCTACCCCCGGAAAAAAAAACATCAATCGATAAAGAAACAATTAAATAAGAATTTTGAGTGAATTCGACTATGAACTTGAACGCTGCGAACTTCAGTTTAACTTCCTGTTTGTTTTTCAAATGACTGCTCGTCTTTGACTTCACCAGGATTTGGCAGTGAGGACTGCATGGCCTCCAGGCGGAATGTGTAGAGTAATGCTAATAAGAGAGATTAGGCGTCTGCTACAAAGCAGGCTGCAAAACAAGCGGCCCGTATAGTTAAAGCTTGCCTCTGAAGACGGACGCGTTGTTAATTATCCACCCGCGTCGTGCGCTGGCAACGGGCGCCGCGGGTCTCAGTACGCCGCCGAGGCGCCCGCGCCACCAGCCTGAAGCCCCGCCTCATCGCGATCTGGCGCGGCGCAGAGCAGATTCGCATTCGGGACTCAGACCGCTTGGGCCGTCGTTAGCTAATATCACAAAAGCAGTCGCGGGCGCGCGTCACCCGAGAGCGACCCTCTCCCCGGTAACAGACGGAGGAGCGTTATCTACCTCTAACGATGTCTGAATACAGAAGGCGACCGCCGATCGAATTCCCGACACTTCTGGGGGGGGAAAAAAAGGCCGGCGTGAATTTTAAAAACTCATTTCCAATATAAATGCTAATTCGGTTGATTGATTTAAGAACGGCGTCTCAGTTGCCTGATCTGCGTGGAAAAGCTTGCTGGTTTCCTCAGCCTCGGCCGAGCAGGCTACAGTCTGCCTGATTGGCTTGGGTCGTGACGTGAGATTGAATTGACCGCAGACCCTCGGACCAGCGGTCCTGCAGCGGGGCCCTGGCTATTGATAAGAGCGAAGAGGGGGGGGGAGAGCAAGGCACTCGAAACGTCGTTTAATGAACCCGGTAGAACTCTCAAGTTTTGCGAGAATGTTTCCAGGGCAACGGCCAAGTCGGCTTTTGCTGCGAATACGCGCTCAAACCGTAGCGTTAGGCAGGCACCCTGTCACCGCTTCATTATTCCTGTCGGGAAAGACAACAAAAAAAAATGCTAACCAGTGCGTGCTTCTTCCGTTGTGCAGCCGATAATTCTACGAAGGCGCAAGGCAATTATTGAAGCCTCCATGCACGCAGTCCCTTGAAGTGCAATAAAAAAGAAACGCAGCAAAGGTGTGACAGGCCCTTTGAATTATCTCAGAGTCGAGAACAGGAACCGGCTGATGGTGCCTCAGCTCTGATCCCCGTTGCACTTGCTTCAAATGAGAAGCTTCCTAATAAGGGCCTTTTCTGGTCCTTTGCAAACCGTTGTCGGCTCGGTGAGGGAAGGGTCCACGGTGGAGGAAAATACCTCATAATGTTTTTGAAAAATTAAAAAGGTTCATCACAAAAACATTCAAAGCACTGACGTATGCACGCCTGCAATAGTATTGTGTGTGTGCGTGCGAGCATTCGTGCTTGTGTGTGTGTGTGTGTGTGTGTGTGTGTGTGTCAGTGTGCGTACGAGAAATGAATCAAAACTTGCTAATGAACAATGATTGCTTCTTATCTTCTTCTCGCAGACGTATGAATAATAATTTAGGTTTTTAATATCGGCCGACCCGAAGCCGATTAGCGTTCTCCGCTCCTGGGGACACGTCGGCGGGGGGGCTTCGCGGGAAGATAATCGAACTCCGCTCGGGCGCACATTTTCGGGTGAGCGCGCCGGAATTCGGGAAACACAAAGCCAGGGGCGGCGCCGGAGCCCCTCTGGCTTAGCTCCGCTTAGAGAGCTCCACGGGCTGCCAAGGAGGACGGAGCGCAGCGGCTACGCTCGCGGCGCGAGTCGACTGTGCTGACGGCCGTTTGCTTTCTGTTCCCGCAGACGCACTGTTCTGTGGAGACACGGCTCTGTGGACGTTGGCATTAGCCTAATCGGCAGCCGTTCGTACCATTGGCGGCAGTGGGGTTTGTTTGCGTCGTCCGAGATCCCGGGCCTCTGTTCCGCGCCAGGTCTGACGGGGTTGGATAAATTTGTGGAAAGCTGCCCCCCCCCCTCTCTTGTGGTCCTTCTTGGGGGTGGGTGTTTTGGGGCTGTTGGGGGCTGGGGGGGGGTGGTTGTCCAATTTTTTATTTATTTGTAATTTTTTTTGGTTACAGCAGCTGTCGTGTTCCTGATTTCCCGCCGTCTGGGGAGTCCCCTCCCGTCCCCCACTGGGGGGGGGGGGGCGGCAATTCGTCACCTGATCGATGACAACAGCTGTCTGCGCGTATCGCTATTTATCACTGCCAGGCCAGTCCCCTCCCGCCTTCATCACACCCGCGTTTACGGATGAGTAATCGGGACAGGTCTTCCTCGGTCTACCCGAGCGAGCGTTCCCAGTTTTTTTGTCCCGTTCAGTATGAACTGGAGTCCATTTCTGCGACGCGCAAAAGAGATATGACAGTAAATGTCTCTTCCCCAGTGAAGACGCACCAGCTTGCATTAGCATTATACGCATTAGCGCGAATGTTGTTTTTGGCTGGGCCGCAACGGCGGGGCCAGCCCTGCAAATGTCTGTGACTGAGTGAGTGATGAAGTCACACCATTGGTCGGCCGAGTTATGAAGTTACACCGTCGGTCGGCCGGATCACGTGTGTTAGGTCCAGCCATATACTAGGTTTTGACCTGGTCTTGTTTAAAGGTGGAAGTCTACCCCCATTTGGGTCAATTTAGCCCCCGTTTCAGGACTTCCGTCCACCGTCCCCCCGAACGCCGTCAGCTGTTTTTTATTAATCAGCGAAAGTCCCCGCAGGAGCCCTGTCGCGCTTCACAAACCCGGCTTTCTCCCCGCTGTCCGACGGGCTCCCTTCCCTGTGGTCTCCCGGGCCCGTAGCAGGTGCCTCCCGCCATATGCTTCCGGCCGAGCGCTCACATCTGCGGATGACGTGCAGCTGCTGAGACGATCGCGCTGTTATCCTCCTCCTCTTTCCTCTCTTCCTGTGGTGGTGTGGTTTTTTTTCCGCCGTTTTTTTTTCCTTCTCTGTCTCTCCTGTCTTCCTAATGCACTTAAATGCCTCTAATTGTGTGCATTTCAGGGAATGCAACGAAGCCATTAATTCTTAATTGATGTCCGTAAATTCAATCCGAGCAGGAAGCCGGGTCTCAATAATCATTATCTCTGCTAGCGTGTCTCTCCGTGCGGCGTCCGCCGTCATGAGAATGTTTGGGGCGTTTAAAATTTTTTATTTTATTTTTTATTTGCCCTTCAGGGTCATTTTCTGCACTCAGGCTTATGACTGATTCCCCTCCGATGCATCGTGATGGAACCTGGGGTTTGTAGTTTATGACGTGGAGTTCTGTAGTTTCCGAAGATAAAGTTGCGAATTAGGTCTGCCGAACGACCCCTTAAAGGAGCCGCAGATCGATGCCGCCGTGCTCCGCCCCCCCCCTCCCCTATCTGGAGAACACGCCATGCCCTGGCCAGCCTTCTTGCGGCCTCCAGCCCCCGCCGCAGCGGTAATAAAGATGGATCGCCGTCCACCGGTCTCCCCGGAACGGCCCTGACCTCCCGCGTCTCCCGCGCTCTGCCCTTTCCAGCTCCCCTCCCTTAAATGCAGAGATCATTAATGCTCTCACACACACACACACACACACCAGTGAAAAAAGACCCCATTCGCCCATGTGTCTTTTTACAAATACCAAAGGGTGACTGATGCTCTTAATTAATTGCAGCTCTTCACCATCTCCCCCCCCCCCCGTGTTCACACACCGTCTCTCTCCTCACTGTGTGCATGACTGTTCTGAGTGTGCATCATCTGTAAACATGCCTCCTGAGAACTTTAATGCTCTGCCTCCCGGGAGTGCGGTTTATTAATGCGCTCTTTACTCCGAGTCATCAATAAAAGAACAATGCATTCCCTCAGCATCCTGCTGCAGGGTAGTGGTTGTTAAAAAACATTAGCGCTGAATTAGATCCTTTCTCGGAGTGCGCTGGCTTGTTCGCGTCGTAATGTTTGCCGTTTACTTGCGAATAACTTTTTGGGCAGGCCACCGCTTTTTTGCTTGTTTATGTTGCGTTGGCTGCATTTGCACAAACAGCCCTGCAGCTGAGGCCTGGTGCTGCAAGCACTCACAAGGACTGTTTCCAACACTACAGGTGACATGGCAGCTTTTTCCACTCGTTCTCAGCTAAGGAAGTAGCCCTGGCTGGAGTCAGTGATGTCACAATGGTGAAGAAGGTCAGTCTGCGCTATGGCAACCACCTGGATGAGCATCTCAGGAGAGACTCCCCCTTCCCCCACAGAGCTGCAGCATGATCTAATACTTTCAAGGCTATTGAGATAGGGAATCGTGTCAGATGCTGCACGCACAGATGATTTGAGTGCATTATGGGTAATTACCGGCAGTATCTCGCCCGCGCAGCGCCACCAGCGAATTCTTTTTCTCGCCGTCTCTTTTCATGAGATGCACCTTTTAAACTGTTGTGCAGCGAGGCCTAAAATAGCTTATCTTCTCCCAGCGCCCGAAGAACTGCAACTGAAAATGTGCACTTTGAATTTACGCAGTGGAGGCATGTGTGGCCTCCAAGTTACGTGCAACTCCCTACAGTGTCAGTGCATGTACGACTGCTAGCTTGGCATGTAGGCCCTGCGTGTGCATGCTTATTGACCAGGAAATATGCCATCTTTAAATATTGATTGACTATTGATAGATTTTTTTTTTTATGAATTTTTTTTTTTTTTTTTACACCCAATTGCCTTTGTTATTTTATCGATTAATGACGCTGGCTCAGTGCTGAGAGAAAAGCACCTTCCAGCAGTGTATTTTAAGGAATATCGATTCCATTTTCACTCTGTGCTGTCAACTGACACAAACTGGCTCTGCCCTCCCTGTGCGGTTAAGTTTTATGTTTGTTTTCGAGTGGCTTTTTCGTGGCATTGCTAAAAATGTGAAATGAATGTGCCAATAAACTAGGGAATATGGTATCAGCAAAATAAAAGAATTCAAGACCGTATTATAAACATAACTGATTCTGCCACTTCAGGTTAAATGTGGTTCGTTGTATGGAAATACAGGTTGTTGGGGCTCTGTTAAAGCATGCTGTATTTACAGTGGTTCCTTCGACAAACACTTGCGAAAATACACCGATGTTGTGAGAATGGAACGTGATAAATTATTTCTCCTAGTTAACAAATACCTTGTTAATAGTTTGGTTCATTCTTTGTTCAGGTTAATTAATGCATCAGCTCATGTAATTTAACGGCACCTGATTGTAAAGTGCTACCAAATTCATAAGCAGATTTTATAGTATTAGTAGAACAGTATAGTATCAACAGCATTGATATTCTTTTCCAGCCGCCTTGCCCATTGTGAAACGTATTGACTAAAACAGGCTCCTCTGCTTCTTGCTGCAGATGTAGATCTCATGAATAATTCATGTGTAACAACCCAACATTTTAAAGTGGCATGCCCCCCCCCCCCCCCAACCTCCCCTCCCCTCCCATTTCCCCCCAAATGACAGACTGTTTGAGTCATTTAAATATTCATCTCTGGTGTAGCATTTGCAAGTCGCTGCATCGCATTATCCGGCCCGGGTTCGTTCGTGCAGACGGGGATGACGTCCGGGAAACGGAACGAGCTCTCCGGCGAAGGCTTAGGACGGCCCCTTTGGAATCTTAAGGAGAGCGCGAGGCGCATCGGAGGCGCCACGGCCGCGGGCGTTCGGCCTTCGTACCGATTCGGCGTGTTAGCGGCACCCTCTTCTCACGCTAACAACGCTAGCCGCTCGGAGTAGATTATGATGATTGATTGATTGGTTGATTTTTCGAATTTTAAAGGAACTGCATCTGAGTTTGATCTTTAAAAAAACTATCAAGGATAGACACAGTAAAGCTAATGGCTTATTTCCATCGTGGTCCTTATTTTTGAGGGGAACCCCGCGGGTGAATCGTAATGTGAAATTGTGTGTCGTTCCCGACATCAGACGTTTCGTTTGTTCGTGTCTCAGACGCTTCTGACCCGGTGCTTCTGAACCCCGAAGCACGTCCTCGGTGTGTGAGTCTCCCCGAGATAAACTTGGAATACTCTGGGTTCAGGGAATTGGTGGCTTGGCTTTTTTTTTCTCTTTTTTTTTTTTTGGGAGCTAACTGCTGAGCAAATGTGCGTTTGGGCCCTGGTGCCCGACAGACCTACCAGGCTGTGGAGAGCAGTTATTTCCCAATTGATGCATCTCCCTCTCTAGATATTCTCCGCATTTAAGATTTTGGTAGTGCATTGCAGCCCTTTTCTCTGCCTCCTGACACCATTTTCTCCTTTTTGCCAACTGACATCTCCAACATTTAGCACATTGGGACGTCTTTATTTTGATCTATACGTTTAAATGAATATTGTATTTAACTGCTGGGCTAAGCCTACTGTAAAGAGTAACAAGAACACATCATTTTAATAGCACTTGCTTTACCATCCTTAGGCCCAAATTTGCAGTATTTAGGCACGAAAAAAAAGTAAATACTGCAACTGGGAGTAGGGGTAGTGCCAGTCTACCATGCTATGTGCAGTTAGCGGTTATGAATAGATCCTCTGGTGGTACAAGGGCAGAAACAGCTCTGCTCCAGGCATTTGCGGTTGGAATTAATTACATTTCATATTTCTGGGTACGTCTTTAAGGTCATACCTGGCAGTTTTATTAAACTGCGGTGTGGAGAGTAAGCATACTGCAGCAGCAGGCGTACAGAACGATGAATACGTAAATAAACACGGGATGTGCAACAGTGGGCTTCGGTGCCAGTATCCAATGGAAACACGGTGTATTTTCTCCGTGTGTGAGCATGTCTCTCTCCTCCTCGCCACGGATGACGCTCGGGAGGGTCCCAGAGGGACGGAGCGGCGCGGTGGTGTTCCGTGCTGAGGCGCAGGGCGTGCGGAGCGTCACGCGTGATTCGCTGTGGGTGGGCGGGCGGGCGGAGCAGGTAGGACCGGGGGGTTTGTAGCGCGTCCCCCTGGCGCGCACCGCACGCGCTCCCCCTGGAACAGGGCCAGGCCTGTTTGTTACCCCGGCTCAGCTGAAGCTGGCGCTGACGTCCCTGTCCTAATGAAACGCGGTGCGTTTTCCCTGCGGGATCCGGGAGCTCAACCTGGAAGTCTGCGATTGTCATTCGCGCTCGATGGATGGCCCTCTCCTTTCCCCCCACCCCCGCTCTGAAGAAGAGGCTTAGTGTGGACAACCGTGTGCTCTGTTTTAGAAGTGTGTGTGTGCATGTGTGCGCATGTGTTTCTTTGAGTGTCTGTGTGTGTGTGCGTGCGTGCGTGCGTGTTTGTGTGCGTGCCTTTCTGTGCGTGTGTGTGTGTGTGTGCATACGTGTGCGTGTTTCTGTGTGTGTGTGCCGAGTGAGAGAGTGAAAGAGAGCATTATATATAGAGATTTAAACAAAAAAAAACACTCTGGAGCAAGTGAGGCCTTTTGCCGCGTATCCTGGATACACAAACAGCACTGGTCCTGCTTGGCTGAAAAGCGCCTTGCTGCTGTAGTAATGAGAGTCACCCCCTGGCTCCCGGTGGAGGGTGTCTAATTGTGCCTGCTGCGCCACTGTTTGTCCCCCCTGCATGCGCGGGTCGCTCCCTCCGCTTAAAACCTCCCCCAACGGTGCCTGTGGGAACAGCGCTCGACCTGCCTGCGGTACGTGATCAGTCCCATGCTAACGCATTGTGTCACTGCACGGTGTCTGCCCTCCAGGAGCAGAGTTATGTAACGTGAGGAAGTGCGGTAATTTGAGGTGCCTTTTTACCTGTGCTGTTTGTCTGTTTGTTGGGGGGTTTTTTTTGTGAAGAACACAGCCAGGCGTTTTTCTGGCTGCACTTTGCTGTCCAACGAAGTGGAGGCCAGTTTAATTAACCGCGGAAACTACGCTCAAGGTTGTAAATCCTTCTGGTGGTAAAAACTAAGAACACTAACTATCCTGTCAGCATTCTGAAACTGGTGACTGGGCTTCAAAACCAGTGGGATCTTTATCGAGAGAACGTTCCAATCTTTAAACCAATTATTATTATTATTTTTTTTTTTTTTTAAGAACCTGAACCATATTGCAATTATCTTTACATTTATCCTAATTAGACTTTTTTAAAAATTGGGTACACTTGATAAGTCTCGTAGTGTGAACAGGAGGTGTTGTTCGCATGTGAGTAGAGGTGAATGAGAATGGAGGTGTTAGCATGTAGGTGAATATTTATGAATTGTGAAGAGCTGTTAGCATGTTAGAGGAACATTATGAATGAAGAAGGTGTTAGCACGAAGTTTGTAAATGAGAATGGGGGCTGTGTTGTGTTAGCATGTGAGAGGATGTTTGAGTGAGAAAGTCTGATGACAGTCTGGAGTATAAAGGTAAATATGTGCATGAAATTTATTGCATGAGCTCTGACCGTCTTAAAAAAACACAGCTGTGTGTTTAGGGTTGTCCCCTAACCATGGTTGCATCAGTGCAGATGTTACCAACAGTGCTGTTGAGGTCATTTCATCTTGACATTTTGGGTGAACGCTTTACATTCTTACCTGGTGTTTAATACATCATAATTTCTACACTTTTATGTACAGAATGTCCTAAAACGGTATTCTCCACTCAGGAATATCTAACAGTTAATATGATCAAAGGAATCCTATTGGCAGGGTACCACCAATCCCAGCAGTTCTTCTTGAAAGCCCCTCTCAGGCTAGAGGAAATGTGGGACTGGGGTGTAATTGACTAGTCTTTACTCAAAGAATGAACTACGTTCTCTTTGTGGGGGCGAGGCAAGTGTAACCAGCATGAAGCGTCAGTCAAGGAGCAGCAAGAGAGGATCCCTTTGATATCAGCCAGGTTTGTCTGGCTGTGAGAGAATGCTGGGAGCCTGGACAGTCAGAAAAGAAAAAAAAGAAAAAGGTTGAATGATTGGTGAAACCACTGTCAAATATCTACAACAACACTGAAGATATATGATATATATGATACTGATACTGAAGGTAGGGCATATATGACACTCACAGCAGTGCATTATGGGAATCTGTCTGCGGAGCAGGGCAAATAAACAGCCATCATCATGTCTTCTCAGAGGAGACCTCAGAAGCTGGTTTTCCGAAGCACCGCCCAACCTTCGTTTGACTGGACACAATATGTGAGGTAACACTTTTAATAGGACATTGGCCGTAGAGAGGCCCAAAACTTCAGCTTCAGGATTCCTCATAATTAATCATTTTCACACCATAAAACTACCCCTGGTCTCAGACAGGGAAGGAAAACTTTGGTATGTAGGAGGTGTACACTTCCGAGAGCTTTTTCCTCTCACTGACAGAGAAAGAGAATGTTCAGTAATGAAGCATAATGATGCCTTCATTACTGAAAATGACACGAAGATCACTTAGCAGACGCTGTTATCCAAAGCGGTATTTTTTATAGTATGGCTTTCATTCGGCGGGTAAAAGAGGTTTGTGTTAACTGAGTGTCAGTGAGCTTCATTATTGCACACGCACGTGGAGCTCCTGTTTTTTTTTTTTTTGTCTACATAACTGCCGAACGGTAAAGTCTGTTTAAAATCCCCGACGATGTCAGCTTGATGGAGGGGGGGAAAAAAACAGAAGAGTTCTATTTTCATGCGGGTCACGCGGACGCGAATGTTTCTCACCGCGAGCGGCCGGCTGCGGAATTTTAAACAGGCGTCGCAAGGCCAGCTCCCTCCCGACGGGGTTCGATTGCACCGCGCGGCCAAAATCCCCTGCTCTCCTCTGTGAGGCCGGCTGGACAAATTGAGGACGGTCCCCCTCTCGCTTTCTGTTCTGTATGTTTAAAAAAGGGGGGTAAAACAGCTTCCGTTTAGCACCCGCTGAATCACAAGAGAGCGTCGAATCATTCCAGTCCCCCAGAGCCATCGCGTTTGTCTTCCTTCTGAAATATTGACTACGAACATCTGGATGATCTTCTCTTCAACGTAAAGTCTGGTTCAGCCTCTCAACTTGAAACACAGTGGTCTCCGCAGACACAAATCTTATTTTTCACTCTCTGAAAGCCTTCCTTTTATGCATGAAATGCGAACCTTACTTTTTGAACCATGAAAAGGTCTGAATCATTTTCAGGTTAGAACGGAAATTCAATATTTTTGCTTCTGAGTGGTGTAATGTTTTTAATCGAAATAGTTCATGTGGTGTGAAGATTTGCAGGTTTAAAAGCTTTCTGCTTCTTTGATCTATATGCAATGTGTGATTACATTAGTGAAGTGTGGACCGGACCCTATCCCCATGTAAGTGCATTATCTGGCATCTCACTCATGAATACCATGCATTCTGGTAAATTCAGAATAAGTAGATGCATTTCATGGCAGTTGATTGTATGGGGAAATGTAATCACCTTTGCATCCAGGTATTGGCCAGCCTGCAGGATGAAAGTTATATGTAAAAAAATCTTGAAACCTCTGGATTTTCTGGACCATCTTTTCTGGACAGCACAGTCCTTCAGCAGACATTTTGATTAGAGAACACGAATGGGGACCAGAGTTGAATGGAGGCCGTTGTGGATGTAAACGTACGGCAATGCCGCAGCCACTGACATGTAATCGTTACCAATGTACTGATGGAAAATTTGTGGGAAGTCGATTCCTTGATTGGAATGAGGCACTGATCGGCATAACGTATGCCTTGCCGTGTGAATGAATGATCGCGATTGAATTGCAAAATAATGGCTTCCATAAATATGTTTAATGACAAGGCCCTTTTTTTAGATGGGGCCTTTGTATCAAAACAAGCTTGGGTAATTGGACAGGTCAGTCAGTCGCTGGTATTAAGGGCGAAAAGAAAGGTTTCTCATCAGATCCTGCGCGACAGTAAGTACAAATCAATGTAATGAGCGTTTAGAAATTGCAATGGACCTTGGAAATGAAATATAATTCTCGAGCGCGGGCTGCGAACCGTCAGTATCCGGCGGTCTTGAGAGGACCGTTTGTGTGGCTCAAGCCTGAGCGGGTCCGGCTCAGGAAGTGCACAAAAAACGCATTGCGTTTCCGGAAACAAAAAAACCCGAGGACCCCTGAGCGGCTGAGCGCTCACCACCAGCGCGGGCTAGGCTAGGCTAAGGCCCCGCCGCCACCCACAGCGCTAACTTCAGAGCCGCTGTTTTCGATTACGAGCCGAAGCCGGGGACGAAGCGGAAAAGGGGTTTAAAATAAATGTGTTCCTCGGTTAAATTTGAGGTCGGGGGACCCGCGGGGCCCTTTTCCGGTAAGCCGCTCGGGCCGCGGTCGCTGTGGCGCGGTTGATACGAGCGCTCCGCCGGCCTCTTCGCCCCCCTCCCCGAAAAGCCGTTATTGCGGTTGGAGCCGCTCGGCCGCCGAGGGCGAGAGTCACAGAGCAAGCGGGCGAGCGAGTGAACGAGGGACGTGTCTTAACTCCATAAGTGGGGTGTCCAAAAAAAAAATTTTTTTTTTAAATGGAGCGCACAGACTTCTTCTCCCAAGAAGGTGACCCTCGGATAAAGATACTGAAAATTGAAGATAATTCCAGGTCAGGCTGGAATCCCAGGGGGAGGGCACAGCACAAATGGGAACCACGAGCCGCTGAATCTGAGATGAAGTGGTTCCCAGAAGTCGACGGGGACGTCAGTCTTCGCACACGTCACAAGCTCACCGGGTACCCATCTCCTGTGTGTCTTCCCTTCGTCCGACTCCTCGCTAAAGGAGGTTCTGTTGGCTAATGGGTGTCTCTGGCAGTATATCCGCACTGAAGGTCCGCTCCCACAATGTTGCACTTATTCTCTCCTTTTCATGAACAACTCATGACATGTTAAAGTGGGACGTGCGCAAGGAAGACAGAACTTTCAATGTGGAGATGAGCGCCCGAATAGTCTGGAGAGGCTGATAATTCATGAAAAAAAAAACCCCATCGCTCTCCCAAACGTCCCGTTTGACGAGACGAGAAGGTGACTACAAAGACCAGGAATCAAAGTCCCGAGGAACGACCTTTAGGAGCCGCTGAGAATACAATACGCTCTCTGTTCCTGCCGTGTTTGGGGACTCCGGGGCATTCTCCGTGTGTGATGTGTTGTACCACGTCGTAAGCATTCTTTCGAACTGCGTGGCTTTTCAAATCTCGCCTGCAGACAGGACGAGGGAAAAGCTTTAAACAAATCAGCTGACACTGTGTGATTAAGGCACATTTTCCTGTGACAGTGGATCCCGCTGCAGGCAGAACTCTGTTTGGTGCATCATCATGGTTCTCTTTTGCTGTAGCAACTGTTATCGGTTGCTTGTTTTAAACAGCCCTGAAGGAAAGTCTTAACTGCGTGCTGCGCTGTTTCAAGTGCTATCTTTCTATCGCCTATTGAAACAAGCTTAGCTTTCAGAGTCCTTGCGCTGCATGTCATTGGTCGAATAGAAACCGCTCGTAGTGCTTACAAGCCCCTGCGTTTTTTAGACTATGTGTTCATGCTATGAAAGAAGACCTCAGTCATTCCTTGCTTATCTCTTAAGTAGACAAAATGGTGGCGCTTTCCATGATGTTTGAGAACCGAATTTCTCGAATCGTAACGTGCTGTCTGCCTATTTATAGAACTCTCTGTGGACGGGATGGGCTTAATTTAGGCCTGTGTAAAATGGAGGAAGGCGGTTCCCCTGTGAACGGGATTACCGCTGACACGGAATCGAATGCGCGCTGCGGAGAGAGCGCGGAGCCGCAGCTGAGGTCCTCGGAGGCTGGCCGAAAGCTCGCTCGGCTGTAAAAGTCTTAAAAATGCCACCGGTTGTTTAACGTCCTCCGTTTCTCTCTCTCCTTCCCCTCGCCGTAATTTCACTCCCAGTTGGAGAGGAATTCTCCGTTTGATGTCTCCGTCGTGGGTTGTCCGTCAGTGTCAATCCATTGATTTTTTTTTTTCATTTTCTATTTTTCATTTTCTTTTGTTTTTTTTTCTTTCTTGTCTCTGGCAAAACCTGTCAAGTCTGTTCAGTGGGTGTAACGGCCAGTGTTGAAGACCTCCTTTTATGAGCTTGTCCCATACTGCTCTGGGTTTTTATTTTATTTTTGTTTTTTTGGTTTAATGCTGATCAATACAGCTCTCAGCTTCCTAGATAGGGTTATTGGAAAATTAGGAAACCCAGGTGGTTGCCTCTATGTGAAGTTTTTTTTTTGTTTGTTTTTTGATCTTATCAGTAGTTTATCTCTGTCCTCCACAGACCTGCTGGGTATTGTCAGCAAACAAGTGTGACACTCGTGGTTCCTTTGAGAAGTGACCTTTTTATAGGTGGGCATTTATTGTCCCCCCTGACTGAACACGGGAGTGTTCACTTGAATGCATGTTTATGGACATGCACTCTGACTATGTGTGAAGTGCTGAGCCTTTGTTGTGTCAGAAATTCAAAGGTCTTTTCCAGTTGAAGCATTTTTTCAATCTGCATACATGGACCTTTTACAAACAGTCATGGGGCCGCTCTCTGTTTGAACACACAAATCTCCTTGACTTCTTTTCCCTAAGAGATTACCTGGAGATTTTGTTGAAAAGGGATTTGTAGCACACAGCGCTGTTTGCGCTGAGGGTTGCCTTGGCAAAACTGTTGTAATTAAATCCACAAATTTGCCCTCTGCTTTATTCAAGAATGTCAAGAGAGTATTATTAGAGACTGTGGATGAAGACCGTTTGATGCTGCCCTCCAGTTCACAAGACGCAAATTGGGCTACACACAAAGGGGGTGCACTATAACCCCCTTTATGTGTACCCCAGCCCGGTCCTCGAAGAAATGCTGATAATCCGGGGATTCAGAGAAACCTGGAGAGTAGGGGATCAGGGGAATACCCTCTGGAGCATCCAGACCAGATGCATTCATCTCTGATACAGCCTCCCAGTGGTCTCTGCTTCCCACTGGAGCATCCAGACCAGATTAATTCATCTCTGATACAGCCTCCCAGTGGTCTCTGCTCCCCACTGGGGCATCCAGACCAGATGAATTAATCTCTGATACAGCCTCCCAGTGGTCTCTGCTCCCCACTGGAGCATCCAGACCAGATGAATTCATCTCTGATACAGCCCCCCAGTGGTCTCTGCTCCCCACTGGAGCATCCAGACCAGATGAATTAATCTCTGATACAGCCCCCCAGTGGTCTCAGCTCCCCACTGGAGCATCCAGACCAGATTAATTCATCTCTGATGCAGCCTCCCCAGTGGTTTTGGCTCACCACTGGGGCATCCAGACCAGATTAATTCATCTCTGATGCAGCCTCCCCAGTGGTTTTGGCTGGTCTCATCGGGGGCTGTTTGAAATGAAGCTGCCTACGCGCTGTCTCGGCATCTCATGTCCCTTGTGTTTCCTGCTGCAGAGTGACAGACTGGCAGCTGACTGACGATGAAATTATATTTTGATTTGGGAAGGGAAGGGACATGCCCCCTTCTGTCAGGTATCATTTAGAGACCTTGTTACCTTTCAGAAAATGTGCAGTACTCATATAATTCTACAATTACTGAGGCTTTCTTATTAATTCATCCGCTTTCTAGTGCCTGCAGGAACATAAACAAGTAGTTTTTGGTATGTTCAGTGTTCGAATGTGCCAATCATGAGCAATTCAACCTGGGTCCTGTGGACCTGACCAGAATGGTGTTCATTGCTTCACTCTGTGATCGAAGATTATGGTCAGGGTTTTATCCAGACTGGGACTCCAAAGTTCCTTAACTGGATATGCCACTCAGTGAGATGGTGAATCTGATGACAGTTTTTGACACATTCCTCCACGTTTATGGGCTTGTGTCACCATGTTATATTTTATAGTCAGGGTTCATATGGAACGTGTGAAATATCAGACTGTTCCTTCAGTTGCCTGGCTCTTAAAAAAAATCATTCCATTAAATGTGTTCAAGTACTGCTTTCTGTTGAGAGATAGTGTGGCAGTATTCCCCTTGTGACTCTGCCAGCGTAAGGGCATTACCGTGCAGCGTAATGGGCTGCCAGTCAAGCAGCAGTCGATGCGTGCTAATCCTCGTCTAAAATGCGGCCGGGGTGAAAACCCGCCGACTTTAATAATCCGGAGCGCGTTTTTTTATGTAAACTTGTAAACGAGCCCTCCTGCGTTGCTCGCATCACACTTTAATTGAGCGGGTACCCGCGGATAACGCTGTTTGCGTTTCCCGGGCCGATCGCGGCCTCTCGAAACGAAACGCGTTCGAGCGGTTAGCGTGGAATCCAGGAGCCAGGAAGTAGAGGAAAGGGAGGCTTTTCGGTCCGGTCCTGTGTTCTCTGGAGAGTTTCCCACACCGTGTGGAAATATCGGGGGAAGCAGCCCGGTTCAAAAGCGAACACGAACACCCCCCCCTTCCCCCAGACGACTTAATCCCTGCGCCGGAGGCTATCTTGCTCCCTTTGCCGTAGCGGAATTCTGCCCGTCGGACGAATAATTGGTTATTTCGGTATCTGCCGGGATGAGCTGATGGAACACCTGTAGCCGTCCCATCCATCCACTCCTGTGTCAGCTGGAGAACGCTGACAGGGGCAGGAGCCGCTCCGATTGGCCGTCTGGCTATGTGTGCTGTACGTGTCCCGCCGCAGCACTTTCATATCGGTTCCTGGACGCCATTTTGAACCCCTTTTCAAAAATACTCATGGGGGGGGTAAAGAAAATGAGTTGTCTTTTGGGTCCTTAGCCCCTGTGATTACTGGGTCGTGGCAATGGCAGAAGGGGGAATTATGTACGCCCGTTGTGGTAAATTTTTTGCCCGAAAATTGAATGTCTTTTGGGGGGGAACTTTGGCTTTTCCCGCGTGAGACATGGTCTCTTAACCCCGTCTCTTTTTATTAGAGGCTTCTGCCTCTCGCCGGCATCTCCTCCGACAGGGCCAGACGTTCGCCACGAAAGCGTCACGGAAAATGAAGGCTCCCAGACGCAGGCCCTACCGAGCGATGATTTAAACCGGCGCTCGGGGTAATGACATTCCGTACGTTTTTTTTTTTATTCCCTTTCATCCGGCGTTTCCCTTCTTGTTTCCTCACGCGGAGCGCTCTGGCGGTTCTATTTTTAAGGTGCAGGGGAGGTTCTTCTTTAAGCTCATTTACAGTGGTCGCGCTCCTGAACGCAGGACCGCTGTCCGTTAAGTTTTTTTTTTTTTTTCCTCCCCCCGTCCAATTCGGTTGCATCCCGTTTGTGTTGCGTCTCGTCCCCGGTGTAAAAAAACAGAAGAAAAAAAATCAACCCCTTTAGCCCTGTGCTGTGGAGGTCCAGCGAACCGTCGGCAGATCAGAGAGGCGACAGAGGCATGCTGGGAGATCTGAAGCTCCAGGAAGGCTTTGATGTGGGAGCCCGGGCTTCGCCGCGCGCGCGCCTCTCTGTGCTGCTGCCGCTGTCACTGCTTTTCACGGACTCAGGGCCTTACCCGGCGCCACGCCACGCGTCCAGCATTCTGTGTGAGAAGCGTACCCGCATACTGGTAAACACAGTCGAGGAAATCTGATATACTAATTAAAAGCTGAATTAAATCTGGTCTCTTAGCTATTATTTTGAAATTACCTCTCGTGGAAATAAAGTAGAGACCCTAATAATTGACTTAACACGGGAAATGTGTGGCAACATGAAATGTGTGGAGTTGTGAAAAATTGAGGTTGAGCATCTCTCTTGGCAGCTCTGTCAGAGTATTCATGGATGGTAGCGCCACAGAGCTCCACTCTGTGCTCTGAACATTTTAAGTTCCGTTTCCCCCCTGCTGGAGGCAAAGCATTCAATTTGATGCACTTTCTCAAAATTAAGCGGAGTCAGTAAGTGTATTTTTATGGCAATGGAAGATCTGTACTGTTACATAGCACTGGAACCCCCTGTTATTTTGGAGTCTGTTTAGCAATGGATATCAGTGAAATTGGGCTGAACACAATGTCCTCATTTCAGCTATTGAATAGTCAGGATGTGTAATATACAATGGATATGTCTGAAATTATACACATCATTCAATATTATGCTGGAAGTCAGGGTAAATTTAACGAAGATATATACATCAAAGATTTTCTGAAGTATAGCCGAGCCTTTGAAGTGTGACCGAGTGTTCTTGAACATCATATCATCCTTTTACAGCTTGAAGAACTTTTATTCTAGTCTCTTCTATTATAATCCATTTGTATTTCCATAATTGATATGAATGTGAAACATTCTGTCTGTTGTCTGTAGACTACAAGTGCGCCAGGATTTCTCTCTAAGGATACTTCAGTGCCTAGAATTCTAGAGCCCATATTGCTTAAAATATCTCAGATATTTTTTTTCTTTTGGCTCGCGGTTTTTAATTGCAGGCCTGTCCGTCGCTTTGGTCGGGTTAGGCTGCTCGCTAGCATGTGTCCTTAAAAGGGCGTACAGCCAACCATTTCTTTTCAGCCTGCAGCCTGCCCAGCCGAGCTGCTGAGCTACTGTGGCGGAGCTAGCATGTGCAGTTACAGATACCGTACCACAGGAGGCGCTGTTGCTCAGCGAGGACTGTCAACCGGACCCCCCCCCCCCCTTCCAGGGCCTCACTAGATCCAATCGCGCATCACGCCACGGGATTCCCGGAAACTCATTCAGGATTCAGCCCTGACCACTGGGCCCATCTCTACGCAGGGGGCGTACTGCCACGGCTGAATATTCAACCCCAGAGCCCATATTCCCTGGACATTAAATCATCCGTGTAGCGGACTCAGCCGATTGGACTGAGCCTGTTACAATATATAGCCAACCTGCCTCCGGATCGGTGAATCTGTAGCGCATTGATCCAAAGAAATAAGCCCTGCGCTCTCGACCCTGCGCAATGCATCATGGGTCATTAACTGACCGTATTAGGATATTTCGTTCAAGGGCAGATGCTGGTGGAGTTCATAGTGAACAGCTCTGTTATCTTCCCTGTGCTACTCGCAGCTCTGACAATAGGCTAAATTCTGTGTCCGAGCTCAAACCATTTTAGCCGTCTTGCTATTGTAGCTAACTAAATAATGCTATTTGTGAGCTGGCTGCATGGCTTTTTAAATGTACCATTACGTAGAGTAATTTCAAGCATAACATAACATTAGTGTATAATTTGACATTTAGATCTATCGTACGTTAGCAAATAAATCATTCTCAGATGGCAGCCCACTCAGCCTGATTTCAGTGACGTTTTTACTTAGCTGGCTGCTGAGTTAAATCAAGTCCTCGAACTGGTATTTATTTTTAACTTGATTTATTTCTCCTGGTATGACACAGCCGTTTTGATTGGTCTGTACTGATTGCACATTGTACTGTCATGGCTGGTATCCAGATGTATGTGCTAAGAGTGCTATTGGACAATGAATCTCAATGCTATGTTATGGAATAGGCCTATCTTGTAATGGAGCTGGTGAGCAAGATAATCGTTTTGATTCAAGTTTAATAACTTTCCTTAATAGTAAACTGGACCCTTAAAAGTTACATTACATGTGACATGCAGTATTTTGCTACTGAAATATTATGTGTGTTGGGCATTGTTTTGCAGGATGCTTAAAGCTTTCCAATGCAGCCAAATAAACTTTAACATAATTTTTTTTCCTCTTTCGAACCAAAGTGTCACGCATCATCATGCTGTCATTGTAGAACTTGATTGTACTTTCATTTGATTAAAATTTTTATCTAAAGCAATTATGATAGGCTGTTTGAATGGAATGACTTGAATTGGTGCCAATAATTCTATTTTTCATCATGGTGATCCATTATGCATGTAGATCGGGCCTGGGGGTCACATGCATATTTAAAGTACTTTTACTCTTGTGATACATGTAAATCTTTGAAAATAATCCTACAGATCCTTGAGATTTTTTCGAAGAACCGTGTCACTAACCCGAAACGTCAAGTCATATGTAAGAGGAGTTTTTTGCTCTCAGATCTCAGTTCTGATGAAAATAGATTTTTCCTTTCAAAATGGGCGGCAGCCCGCAGGGACTTCGCTGGCGTCGGGAGGCATTACGATATTTCGAAAGAATTATTCGTCCCAGGTCTGGTGCGGATATGTGGGCACAGCACCCGTGGGAGACAGCTTGCTGTAACGAGAGAGATTCGCTGGAGCGCTGTGGGAAGGGGGGGGGGGGCAGGAGGCGGTTACCGTGGGAACTGGGAGGTGGGGGGGGGGGGGGGGGGGATGGCGAGCCTCTCGTGGACATTCAGAACCACCATCCCCCACTGCAGATTAAAAAATAACACCACGATGGTTCCATTGTACGCCTTGGCTGCATTGTGATCTTGCCCAGCATTGTGTCTTGTAGCTACCTGGTAATGTGTTTGTCCCCTAGAGCCCAATGCCCCAGTGTGTTCTTTATCCAAGTCTCTCTCCTTGTCCTCCTCTACTCTGTGACTGATCCGCTCCTCGGTCTCTTCCAGGAGCAGAAAGGAGAGTCCGACAGCGAGGAAGAGGAGGAGGAGGCGGTGGCCTACCTGGACCGCGGCGACGGCGAGGAAGAGTTCGACCCCAGCTCCCTGCCCGACCCGGACAAGCACGTGGACTCCGAGCCGGAAGACCAGAACAGGTGGGAACGACGGTGCGTCCAAAGGGTTAATTCCATCAAACACACAGAGAACACTTTCAGCAAGCACGTATGTTAATAGAAGCCAATTACAAATATAGCGGGGGGGGTGGGGGGGGGACCATACAGAGTGTTCACGCTCAGTCTGATGTGTGTGGAGCGCTTCCGAAGGGCTGCAATTTGTTCCATTACATAAACTTCACTTAAAATATCAATACCTGGATTTTTTTTACTGTGGGCTGCTCCAGTCGCAAAATAACGAAATTGAATTTTGCCCCGGCTCCTAGTGTTGCTGTCAGTCAGTCCCTTTCTGTTTACTGTCAGACTGTGGGGAGCCGTATATCAGCAAACGTACGCCACGCGTACGGGCGGAGGCTCAGAAGCACAGTATATCAGCTTATCGGTATGTGAGCGTATCTCGTTCAATAAAAAAAAAAGAAAGCACAAACCCTCCCGGAGAGGCGATTTCAGCCTTATGAGTGATTTATCTCGGCCATCGCTGTTGCTTTTCTGAGAGCTGAGCCCCCTTCTGCTGAGCTGGTGCCAGTTAGAGGAGGGGCACGGTGAGCGATTTAGGGGTAAGGCATTGTGGGTAATCTCTCTCAGGTGTGGACACCATAAGGTGATGTGACTGTATAATCTCAACACAAGTCAAAGCCGTGTGGAATGCATCTTTTGTTAAAACCGGCGCCTGCTATAGGCTGCCCTAGTCTAGGACCCCTGGAGTGTCTTGATTGTATGTAGTTTTCCTCTTTTTATTTGCAAATACTGTATTTTCAACATAAAAAAGTCACTTTAAAAGTGGATGGACGTCACTTCAAGGTTTAAATGTAAGAAAGCACACGTGCAAATCAGTATAAGAAGACTTTGATCCCTAATATAATGCTTATGTTCTTTTACAATTGTGTAATGAGAACACTTTGCCATTTTTTCCACAGTAACCTTGAACAGTGTTCCATTATTCAGTAGATTATTGTTTGCACAGCTCACTGCCCTCCAAAACATTCGCACCCTTGTTAAATATGAACAAAAAAGACAGTATAAAATAAATAATACAGATCAGTGTTGTATGCTCAAACAAACGAATGAATAATTAATTTCTTTTATACTAGTACAGTTGATTAAGAGAAAACGTTGTAAGAAATGTGTCTCAATGATTCACATTCTTTAAATAAATTAATAGGAACCGATTTATTGTGACTATCAAGAGATGCAAGTTCTCTCTCTGTTTTTCCGAACGGTAAAAGTCTTGTCGCAGGAAATGACTTCGATTGTAACTGAATGTCGTGACAATGTTCTGACACTTACCTTTTTTGGCACCCTGAAGCATTTTTATTGAGCCTCTTGGGCTTATTTCTTTTCTGTGATTGGTCCACGCAAAAGATGGCGACCCATCTCCCTTTAAACATATTTGCGCCCTGTTTCCTGTTTGTTTTGACACGGGCACAATCCTTTGCACTGTAAGGTAGGATGAAAACACATTAAGCCATAATGACGGGTGATCAGTTATATTTTCTCCCCTCTGTCACATCATTATATTTGTTAATCAGGGTAAGTGCTACAAATGTCCCATAAATTCATCTATTGTGGCATCTTATATAATGCTTCAGCATGCCCATACTGTTTGGTTTTTTTTGCATAAGTGGGCCTTAGTGTCATTATGATGTCATCAGCCACCCCGTGCCGGATCGCTTTCCCCGGGTTGCCTGTTATTATTGAAAATCTCTGCATTGCTTGTTGAGTGGAACTATTGGCCCGAGTGGTGAAGCATCCCTTTTTTACACGGCTAATGTAAAGCATCCCTTTTGTACATGGCTAATGTAAAGCATCCCTTTTGTACACGGCTAATGTAAAGCATCCCTTTTGTACATGGCTAATGTAAAGCATCCCTTTTGTACATGGCTAATGTAAAGCATCCCTTTTGTACACGGCTAATGTAAAGCATCCCTTTTGTACACGGCTAATGTAAAGCATCCCTTTTGTACATGGCTAATGTAAAGCATCCCTTTTGTACACGGCTAATGTAAAGCATCCCTTTTGTACACGGCTAATGTAAAGCATCCCTTTTGTACATGGCTAATGTAAAGCATCCCTTTTGTACATGGCTAATGTAAAGCATCCCTTTTGTACATGGCTAATGTAAAGCATCCCTTTTGTACGTGGCTAATGTAAAGCATCCCTTGTATTGTACATCTGAAGCTAATGTAAAGCATCCCTTTTGTACATGGCTAATGTAAAGCATCCCTTTTGTACACGGCTAATGTAAAGCATCCCTTTTGTACACGGCTAATGTAAAGCATCCCTTTTGTACAGGCTAATGTAAAGCATCCCTTTTGTACACTGGCTAATGTAAAGCATCCCTTTTGTACATGGCTAATGTAAAGCATCCCTTTTGTACACGGCTAATGTAAAGCATCCCTTTTGTACATGGCTAATGTAAAGCATCCCTTTTGTACGCGGCTAATGTAAAGCATCCCTTTTGTACACGGCTAATGTAAAGCATCCCTTTTGTACACGGCTAATGTAAAGCATCCCTTTTGTACACGGCTAATGTAAAGCATCGATCACCGAGCCCGCCGCGGATAGCCCACAGAATGTGTAATTACTGTCGGAGATATGGAGCGGTCTCTCAGTGGCCGAGCGGTGCCGTGACCTCGCTTGGAGAGCAGCGTGTGTGCAATGCAGCGATTCGCGTTCTGCTGGACCCGCCCCTTCTCCCCTTTTTTGTTTTTTTTGTAACTGCCGTTTTCTGCTCTTTCTTTGATCCCTACCTCCGCCTCTCTCTTTGTTCTGATTAATCTTTCTCTTCTCGTCCTGCTTTCTCATCTGTACGTGCTCTCTCCCTCTCCGCTGTTCTCTATCTCCATTTTGTCCATTTTTGTTTCCCTCCCTCCATCTTTCACTTTTTTCTCCCTCGCCATTGCCTGCCTCCCTCTTCCTTTTCTCTTCCTCCCCTCTCACTCCTCTCCCTTTGTTTTTATCTCACTCTACTCCTTTCCTCACTACTTTCCACCCTTTCTCCATTCCTCACTCCCTTTCTCTCCATTCCTCTCTCACTCTTTCTTCCTCCTTTCCTCTCTGTAGCTCCCTCTCTCTATCCCTCCCTCTCTCTCTCTCTGGTCTTCTCTCCTGCTCTCCATCCCTCTCTTGCTCTCTCCATCCCTCCGTCCCTTTCTCCCTCCCTCTCTCCTCTCTTATCCTTGTCTCTTTCACCCTCTCTCCATCCTTCTCTCATCCCTGTCTCTCTCTCCTTCCTCTCCCTCTCTCCCTCCCCTTCTCCCTTTTTCCTCCTCTATCCATCCCTTTCTCCTCTTTTCTCCTGCTCTCCCTCTTTCTCTCCCTCTCTCACCTGTTCTCTCCCCCCTCTCTCTCCCCCCCCCCCCTCTCTCCTGTAGAGCGGGGCGGGTGACTGTGTCCCTCCCAGGCAGTGCAGGCAGCGCTCTTGGACCCGTCCCCCTGATTTACAGCCCTGCTCCCCCCCCCGTCCCTCGGGGCTCGCTGCACGGCTACACGTGCTGCATGCGGGATGGGCCAGGGCCCCATAAATCCGGCGGGCGCCATCCAGTTTGCGCGCAGATCTACGGCCAGCTGCTTCCCGGACGTGCTTTACGGCCGCGCCCCGGCAGCGGGCCGTCTGCTCCGGGCCCCATTACTTATTCACATCGCGTTTTTTACGGCTCCGCCCCCCCCCCCCCCCCCCCCCCCGAGTTTTTTAATGACCCTGCTCTTACCTGACTGCCGCTCCCGGCCCGTCTCCGCTGCTACATGCATAATCAACGCCCCGCTCTATTACTTTATGGCTGGATCGCAGCGTATTGCACCCAAGGCACGTCGCATAAGGATAAGGTTGTCACGTGGGAAATGTCCGCCATTTTGGCTCTGGAGGTAGCAGACGTACAATATGTAGTCCTGGAAGTAAATGGGAGGCTAACGGTGGCAGCCTTTGCTGGGTCAGGTTTAGTTTGTGTTAACTGCTGCCTTTGTAAACTTCATGATACAAACTTGGCTGTTTTGTTTCATTCTTTCTGTTCCCGCTGTGCTGACACTCCAGACTTAAAGAAAATCTTTCTAGATATTCATTTGAAACGTATTCAGCCAAAAGAGGCTTCGTTCGACGTGTTTAATCTGAGCTTCAAATGAGTTAAAGCGTATGTGGAGAGCGGGGGGACGAGTCGAATCGGATTTTTGAAGATTAACCCCAGGCTCAGGCCTCAAACACAGCGAATGCATCCTTTGTTCAGCCAGCCAAGGCTGTGCAGAAGTGCCATCTGATCTTTTCAAACGCGCTGGTGATGCTGTGCTGGGCCAGGGCTTTGGGTGGCAGTGCCGTTCTGTGCCAGGGCTATGGGACTGTGGCAGGTGTGGGCACTGTCAGCGACAGGAGGATTATGGGAACTCCGCCAGCTGGATTAGCATCCATTCAGCTATCTGTGTAACAGCGCTGGCCCCTGTTAACTCCCCAGCACCAGCCCAAATAAAAGCTAACCTGCACAGCTGGTACACAGTGACAGGGACGAAGATTTACTGTGACCTGAAGTACTTATTGAGACCACGCAGGATTCTGGGAAATGTAGGAATGTCTATCAGGTGGTGAGGCGGTGATTGGTGTATATTCTACACTTCTGTTATTCTCAGAATTATGCGTCTGATCATAGTTTGCTCATCAGGAGCAGGATTATCGTTTTTTTCAACCATTCAGCACTAAATCTAACGTCGTGTTCGGTTTGAGCCAATTTAAGATCAGTTTCGAGTGAGAACGGCCGTACTGTGCGCTCATCGGTGTACGAGGCCGGCTGATCAGTCTGGCCAGCCAAGCACTTTCCCTGGGTTTCTGCAACTGGAGAAAGGGCAGGACTCATTGTGCACGCGTATATCAGTGATAAAAAATAAATGAAGAGCAGCCATTACTCACTCACGTTGGGCCGTATTTATGCTGCCCCTTCACCTGGGTGTGTTTTTTTTTGCTCTTCTTAGCGGTAATTCACAGCCGCCAGGTGATTAACCGGCCGCGCAGTACCTGAGTGATGAACGACTGCGGTGTAGGAGGAGCCTCATCAGGAATGGATGTGACACTGTGCCCTCCCTGATGCACAGCGCATCAGTGCTGTAGGCCCCTTCACACGGACACGCGCGCATGGCGAGAGAGGGTGGGGTGGATGGAGGGATGGAGAGAGGGAGAGAGGGATAGATGGAGAAAGGGAGAGTGGGTCGGATGGATCGATGGAGAGAGGAAGGGAGGGAAGGATGGAGAGAGGGAGGGAGGGAAGGATGGAGAAAGGGAGGGATGGATGTGATGGAGAGAGGGATGGATGGAGAAAGGGAGATTGGGTGGGATGGATGGAGAGAGGGAGGGAGGGAGGGAGGGAAGATGAAAAGGGAGAGTGGGTCGGATGGATCGATGGAGAGAGGAAGGGAGGGAGGGATGGAGAGAGGGAGGGAGGGAAGGATGGAGAAAGGGAGGGATGGATGGTGGGATGGAGAGAGGGATGGATGGAGAAAGGGAGATTGGGTGGGATGGATGGAGAGAGGGAGGGAGGGAGGGAGGGAAGGATGAAAAGGTGCACACTACAATGGACGTGGTCCTTAACCCTCCGCTGAGCCAGCCATGTTTGAGACTGATGTCATCGTTCAGTTAAGCCCCTGTCCCAAGGGAATAAAGCAAGGTGAGAAGGAATCAAGAGTGTCTGAGACAAACACCTATTTAAAGTATTTTAAATGCTATTAAAATAAAGACATTTTGAATCCATTTTCACCTTTCAAATGCTTTCACGGTTCTCTGGAAAAAAGCACTGTAAAATTGATTTGATTTGATTTGATTTAAAGTATCTCCAGCCTCTCGAAGCAGGCACGTCTCGCGTGTCAGATGCATGCTGGGACGTTTACGGCGTGTCACAATGTCACCTGTCAGAGAGCTTAGCCTCTTCGCTGCAGGTGGTCTTCCTCATTAGCATTCAGAGTGTTAGCGAGCCTGTGATTGCAGTGTTTTGCTACTGGATTACACATGAAGTTTTTAAAGTGTCTCAGGATTAGGAAAATGACCGTATAATATTCTTAATCACATTTTAACCACTCAGTAAGCAGCAAATGGTATCTTAGCAGAGGAGTTTTCAAGGTATAAAGGAAATTAAGTGAACATGTAACAAAAATTATTTGGTATATATATATATAGACATATATATAGACATATATATATATATATATATATAGTGAACAAGCAAAAAATAAATTCCTTATTAAATGTTTATTTCTGGCATAGATTCTTGTACTTATGCTGCACCTCGGCCTTGGATTAAAATTCTTGTCACATCGGGTGCAGTATGTCAGTTCTGATACAAAATGCAAAGTGCACAAGGATAATAAATCCACGCCACATGGTAGGTCTAGTGATTTAGCTAGATTTAGTGGTTAATCTCAATTTAAATAGCAAATGTTTGATTTGGGATAATGTAAACACCTGATAATAAAAAATAAACTCTGTTTAAAATTTTGATTCAATTTTCACCTTTCGGAAGTTTTCATCGAATTACTGCGAATGTGTTCATTGAATCACTGAGCGACTCGTTGAGTCACAGGAAAATGTTGAAAATGAGAGAACGCGGTGCCGTATGAATATGAATATGGTAATCTTCATGCGGTTGCTCCGCCGCTGACAAATAGGGTAGATCTGAACGGCGGCCATTTTGTGCCTGGTTCAGCAGCCTGTGCTCTTGAAGGCGCCTGGTTTGTTACCTCTCTCCCGCACTTACGCGTCGTTTGATTTATTGGCCCGCAGATATCCTTGACAGTCTAATTTCTTTCGCTGGCACTCCGAAATTATATTTGATCCTTAGTTAACGAAAGCATGCTTCAGCGGGACAGATGGCAACGCCACATAAATGCAGTACACTGGAATTCAGCTTGGCGAGATGTGCCAGAAACTTGCTTCTTTCTTCGTCTTCTTCTTTCTTTTTTTCCGGAACATTCTTCTTCTATTTTTTTTATCTCATCCATTGTCTGCGAAACTGTTTTGTTTGGAGATTGTTGTACGCTTTGTGCTTTGTCGGCCTGAGCTGTTTGTTCGCTTCTTATTGGATCTAGCTGACTGCTTTATCATTCCCCTGTTCCCCCCCTCCCCCCCCCCCATCTCATGCCAACAAAATATGGCTTGCCAGGGGAAATGAACTATGATAAGTTAGGTGTGTCAAGCTGCAATTAAAGCCATTTAAAAAATTAGCGCCTTTTTTAATTACCTGCATGAGTTGCCACATTAATATTCACAGCCTAAAAAGTTTTCAAAGGCAGTGGTTGGTTCTGTTAATTTAAAAGTATTTGCCAAAGTTACTTGTGGATTTTCTCTCTTTTTGTTTTTTTTTGTTTTTTGCTTCAACAATGCCTAATTTTGGCTCTGCTCTTTTTTTTTTGTTCTGATTGGTCTAGGACTAATCAAGGCCTGGCCTATAATTTAAACTTGGCCTGTCTCAGAGGCCACGGCACTGTGGATTCTAATCAGCACTTTCTGGGGAAGTATTTACTGAGCTTATCCGTGCTCTAATCACTCAGGGAACATTGGCATTTAAGGGGAGTAGTAAACAGCAGCATTGGTATTTGTAATTGTCCCCCGATGAGAACGCTCTGTTTGGCAATGGCTAAACCTAAGGGGAAAAAGTGCATTCGAAAAGTGTATTCGAGCTGTACCCCCTCCCCCCCCCGCCCCCAACGGCGCTGCTTGCTATAAACCCCAAAGCCCAGAGGACTCTTTTCAGGGTCGCAACCCACTCCCCACCCCTCACCCAGCACGATTTTGGATAAGTGAAGCGCCCCAATCGCACGGTTTCGCAAGCTCGTAATCCTCCCTGGCCAATCTCGGACGCCCGCCCCGTTTCCCACTCAGCGCTCGCTAATTACACGCGAGTTTACCGCGGCTCCGACGCGTCCCGCGCGCCGCGCCGCCCCGAGCTCTCGTCCCGCGAGCTGATTGCCATCGCGGTAACCGACGGCCCGGCTGAGTCGGAATGGCGCTCGGCGTGTGATTTATAAGTGATGGCGCGGGCGCATAATGAGGAGCCTGATTAAAAGGCCCCGGGGGCCGCTCGGCGAGTACATAAACTCCCGGGGAAGTGTTGGGCTGCGGAGGTGCGGGGAGCTAATAAATCCCCATCATTTCACACGATTGCCGATCGGCGTGTCCGGCTAAACGCCCTCGCCGGCGTGAATTTTAAAAACGCTTTTTCCGACCTGTGTGAAAACCAAAAACGACTTTTTAAAAATTTCTATTAAATTCCAGCTGATTTTCAATTTAACGCACTCCTGTTAAATGAAAATTCTGTAAATACGCAATGAGCATCGTATTCCTGGTAAAGGAAAGAAAATCTTTTAGTTGGGCATTATATGAAGCAATATCCGTATCTATCTAAATATAGCTGCTGATCATAATGTTAATGACCAGGTACAGAAAGACAATGGAACTTAGGGCCTGGTTCACTGAGACCTTTAGAACCTGCAAAATCTTTAAAGCACCATGCAAAACCAATAACGGAGCCAGTGATTGGTCGTGGTATTGGTTTTGCACCAGTCATTGGTTGTGCTATTGGTTTTGCGTGTGCTAAAAGGTTTTGCACATGCTAAAGGTCTTAGTAACTCAGACGCTTGGTGTTTTGGTGTTTTCTCTTCTTTGGAATTGTGAGGGGCTGGTAGCCTGGCTATAGGGAGCCTTTTCACGTGCGCCCGATCTTTCCTGTCGGTCATCCAGCCAATAGAAGCTCGCCAGGTGGGATGTGTAAATTACGACCTGGCCCCCCCAGGGCACTTGCTCACCACGCCGCGCGTATTTCTCCGGCGTGGCAGGACCGCGGCGCGCCGGCCGCTGGGTATCGTAGCGGCTCAGCCTGCGATTACAGTCAGCAGAGCAAGACGAATGCGCTGCGTCCGCTGGAGCCTCCTGCCCCGGCTCCGCCTCTCCGTGTGACCCCGCCCCCCCGCGTACTCTATCCCAGCTTTGTTAGCGCTGTCATCGCTTCATGTCTCGCGCCAAGACAGCTCGAAGATAAAAATAATATAAAGGATGGAAAAGCACTCCCTTTTGGCATGGCCCTGCATTTTAAACAGCTGAACTCAGCTGAGAACTCAGTGCCCTAGTGCGTCTGACACAGATCAAACTGCCTCTTTCTGCCTTATGTAGTTTGGCTCATTTTGTACAGTAACTTCACACACCCCAGACTCCAAGCTTAAACTCCCATATTGTGAAGATTCCACCAACGCCCTCTACCCTGCAAAGCTGTCTGCTTTAACAACCATCTATTGCACACAGATGAGTGTATTATCATTTATATCTTCCGATCTCTTCACCCGGTGACCTTTCCCTCCAGTGGACCATGATGCACTGGGTCCTCTTGTTCCTGCTGAAGCAGAGAGGCTGAACCAACAGCACTGAGCAGCTTTCCCCTCTCCTTCGGTTCAAGCGTGCCTTTGCTACCACTCTGTATCGGTGGGAAAAATAACTGCACACCCACACGCAAAGCAAAGGCCCTCCAAGCAATATTACAGCCCCATGTCTGTCAATATGGCGTGCGAAGGTGCTGGTGTCTGTTCTAATAAAAGCCAATATTCCGCTCCTGGAATGTTGCTTCTGCATGTGTTTGTATGGTGACTGTAAGAGCAGTAGGCAGCAGTGTAGTATAATGGGTAAGGAGCTGGTCTTGTAACCTAAAGGTTGTAGGTTTGATTCCCAGGTAGGACACTGCTGTTGTACCCTTGAGCAAGGTACTTAACCTGCATTGCTTCAGTATATATCCAGCTGTAGAAATGGATGCAGTGTAAATGCTGTGTAAAAGTTATGTAAGTCGCTCTGTTTAAGAGTGTCTGCACAATGCCTGTAATGTAATGTAAGTAGGCCTGGGGTCGTTAAGCTGCAGGTCAACATTAAGGTTTAGCCTTAACTTTGTAGTGTCACTGAAAACCTTCACTAGATTCATCCAGATTTTTTTAAACTGATTTTTTCCCCTCCCCATTCACCTCACGTTTGCCACCATTTTCTTGTCTCCAATCAGGGCTTCCTTCTCCGTAACTGACTCCCCGTGGCTCATCTCCAAAGTTCCCGTTAGTCGGAGATAAAGAGGCGCGCGTCTCTCCTGAGATAATGAGCTTGTTAATTAACGGCGGCAACTCACCGACGCGCCGCCAAAGACGCCGAACGACGACGAGCTGGACATCAGATACGGAGCGAACCCCCTCCCGGCCCCGCCGCGCCGCGCTAATCCTCTGACAAAATAACATGTCGCCCCTCTGCATTGTTTACGCTCCTCTTACGGCCTCGCCACGGGAGCCCAAATTAAATCATTTGCGGCGAAGACGCGCGAGAGAAAAGGCTCGGAGATCTGCGGTCCGCATCGCTCCGCGTTCTGCGGAAGTTTCCGAGCCCCTCCGTGGCTCGCGCTCGGCGAAGAGGGAGGGCACATGCTAATGAAGTCCGAAACGAGAGTCGGTCGGCGTTTACTCTGTTTTCGGTTTTTAAAAATAGGTGCCACCTGGGCCACTTCTGATCCGGAAAACAAGCGCTGTTCGGTTCCCCGACTCCTAAATTCCATTATTCATGAGCGCTCCCCAGTTTCACTTCAGTCAATTCGGTGATTCCGCCTCTGCTCTGACACTCACGCCCAGCCTTTCTCTCTGACCTTTACTGAGCTAGTATCTTGGCTCCGTTTTTTTTTTTTTTTTGAAGCGTAAATATTTATTAGGGATTTGGCCACTGTATGCGTCTAGTGCAGCTTATAGGTAAAGTGGCGTAGTCTAGCTACATCTGGAATATACTGCAGGAGGGATGTTGGACTGAACTCATCCACGAGAAAGTTATTCGGTTCACACTTAGAGGGTGGTAATTGAAAAGCTGACACAACTTGGTCCCATGAGCACTCTGTGCGCTGTAACGCTGAGTGTGCAAGACAGAGACCTATCAGGAGCGAATAATGTACTCTTCTCTTTTCTTCTGTTCTGTTCCATCGAGGAGTAAATGAATGAGAAGACTCTGTCCTGGCTCCTGGCGCTATCTGCTCTGAGCTGCTAGCATGTCGTCCTGGCTAGCCTTCCGCATTCAGCTACCGTGTAACCTGATTAGCGTTCGACGTTCAACAATGGACGGCGCGAACCGTAGTGTTTAATTCCCCTGCAGCTTAATCTCCTCAGTAAAACCCTTCCTTTTGTGTAGGTTCCACGCCCCGGGGTACCCAGCTGGAGCAACCCTGTGAAAGATGAAAAGCGTATTTTGTGGCAACGTTGGCGCCGATTCTAGCATGAGTCAGCATTTTTAAGGCAAAGATTTACCCCCAGCGCTTCTGAATTATTTTGACGGAAAGTTTTGGACTGAACTTCCAGGGTAATGCTGGAGCGCGTGGCGGTGATAATTCTCCGGTGTGAAATTCCACCATTTTGTGAAGCAGAAATCCAACCTACAGTCGTAAAGGAGATAGCACAAATAAGATGGCTGTGCTCATTGGCCATCTTTCCCCACAGTGTTCCCTCAGCCGTTAACAGTAACTGTGAAAGTTAAACCCACGGCTGCTGTGTGTTCAGTGCACTGCAGACCCAGAGATGGAGCTGCTGACGTAAAGAGAAATGTTATTGAATTGCTATCAGCCCATTCTAGTCGTCGAGCGGCGGTTGAGAGGTCAGTTGAAGGAGGGCTACTGCTGCGTTCGGTTTGGGGAAAATCGCCGTAAGAATAGATTACACGCCGATCTCGCGTTGAGAAACGGCGCTGCCCCGTTTGAGAGGGACGTCTTCCCCGCCTTCTATGGCCCGCGATCAGACAAAGGCGTAAAAATTTGCAACGGTCACGCTCAAGATTATGGACAGAGAGAGCTGAGTTACAGTGACCTGCTGCCAGCTTTTATTTTGTTGTCTGGTTTATTTCCCGCTCCCCCCCCCACCCCCCACCCCCTTTGCAGAAGTTAAAAAAAAAAAAAACCTTTTAAGTTGTTCGATGCTGTTGGGAAGAAGGAGCCAATATTCTTTAGCCTCTCACTGGCCTGGGTGGAATTACTATTCCACGTGCGTGTGTGTGCGTGCGCCCGCGCGCGCGCGCGTGTGTGTGTGTCGTCTCAAATTTCAGACGGCGGGGCGATTTCCAGGTAGACCGAAATCGTTTTGCCTCTCCGTCCGTGATGGGAATCAATTCTGGGAGTGGCGCGCAGCCGTGCGCTAAGCTAAACCTGAGCCGCAGTCAGATGTATTCTGAGTGCTTTACAGAGCGCTGCTCAGCTGGTGCTGCTAGGCCTCACGCATTTGCGGTGCTGTGTACGCAGATTTCTCCTGATGTAAGCGGCCAGCACTTCGATGTTTGTCCGACGCGGAATTCAGACTCTCCTCTTATTCCGGAATTATTACTCTCGGCTGCCCTGTCTTTATTTCTTATTAACAGACCGTGAGACCGGCGGCCATTTTAAAAACCCTATTCCAGCAGTGCATTGTGAGCCTCATATGCTCTCTGTGCACGTATCGCAAATCTCCATTTCTAATTAATGGAATAATCATGTTTGGACTCGTTAATGAGCGTGCCTTTCCCCCCAGTTTAACATTTTAATTTACTGGGAGTTTTGTTTGTGTTTTTTGGCACTCTTGTGAAGACTTGAAGGGGGGGTGGGGGGTGGGGGGTTAAATATAAGCCTGTTTTCAGCCTAATGGGTTTAAGGGAGTATCGTCAGAAAAGCTGTGCATGTCCTAATGGCTTTGGTAGAAGCTGATGCAAATCGATTAAATGTGTGGGTTTTATTTTATTTTTTTCCCCTCAAAGAGCTCATTAAAAATGACATCTCATCGGGAAGGAAATGCACGATCCAATAACATCAGTGTAATGCACTATTAGGCTAATGTAGTTGGTCCTCTTGACATATAAATAAATATATATATTCTTTTCTATTGTTAATTAGAAGGGAATTTTTCTTTTGAATATTTATTACAGTTATAAGGCCTCACTGTCTCAGACGTTTGCGTATGTGTGGGGGAAATCAATGTCAATAAAATAAACCAGGATATTGCCTAACATGTCTTTAAACTTTTGGAGATTATATTATATCGGATGCTGTATTTTACCCAGTGTACTTCAATAATGTACTGTCGGTTGCCTTTGTGACGTAAGTGATGACTCTAGGCTGTTCCACAGCCCAGGCCCGGCTGTTCTGGCTGAATTATTTTCCAGGCCACCCGTGAAGCCAGGGTCCATTCACCCTGGCCGATGCTTCTGTTTGGCACATCAGCCTGAGCCTTGCGGTGTAAGCGTAGCGACTTACGTACATTTCTTTTAATGTGCGCCGTGGAATCATGAAGTCAAAGCCTTATCGCGCTCTGGACCTGACCTGCTTCCCCTCAGAGCGCATCGCAGTGCTTTCAGACCGCTCCGTTTCATTCGCCGTTGCTCGGCGACCGGATCCTCCCTTTTCTTGCCCGGTGCAGGTCGAGAGCCAAGCTGTTTAAGAATTCAGTCGAAACGCAACCGTGCCACGCTGGCAGACTTCGTTGGGTCTTTGGTGGCCTTGGGCCTGAGGTGGCTTGGCACCCACCCAACATGTTAACCGATTTCATTTTGAAGTGTACTGCAACCCGTAGAATGCAGTTTTAATGTTCAGCAGTGGTAAGGACTAGTCCCTGGTTGTCGTGGTGTCACACTAATCTTTGCCTTTATGATGTCACACACAGAGAGGCTTCTGGGAAGGGAGCGAGGAAGAGGAGCTACAGTGAGAGCAGTAGCGAGTCTGACCCAAAGGGCCTTGCCGCGGGCAGGAAGAGGACCAGGAAGGCGGGCGCCACGGAAACGGCGGCTCAGCCCTTGGACACCGGCCTCTCATTGGCCGAGGACGAGGAGCTGGTGCTCCATTTGCTGAGCCACAGAAGCTAGTGCTGTTGGGTGGACAATGTTTTCTGGGTTACTTTTTAGTTTTTTGTTGTTTTTTATTCCCACATTTTTGCTCATTTTGTTTTTCCTGTAGAACAATGGCAAGAAAGTGTGTTAACGGTATCTCTGTCACCATTTACCATGAAGGAGACGTGTAATAAAAATGCAATATGTATCCAGTGTCAAAAACAATTTACAAGTGGACAGTTTAATCAATTTGCACCTTTTCCGAGTATCTCCTCCATTAAAGGCCGGGAGTGGAGGCGGGGCCTGACAGCCGGCGAATCACGTGCCCTCGTCTGGGCTGTGCTACCTGCCCACTGTCACCAGGAGCCCTCAGCGGCAGAACATGATTGGTGTTCATCCTGGCTGGGTCACAGGGGGTTTAAATCTGCCAGGTGCTTCACTTACTGCTGCATTAAAGCTGCTCAATGTGACAGATGCTCACGGGCCACTGGTGATGGAGTGAGTGAGAGCATGAGTGTGTGTGAGTGACAGTGTTTGTGTGTGTGTGTGTGTGTGAGAGAGAGTGAGTGTGTGTGAGTGAGAGTGTGAGTGAGTATGTGTGTGAAAGTGACAGTGTTTGTGTGTGTGTGTGTGTGTGTGTGAGAGAGAGAGTGAGTGTGTGTGTATGAGAGTGTGAGTGAAAGTGCATATGAGACTGTGTTGAATGAGTATGAGTGTGAAAGTGAACATGCGAGTGTGTGTGTGAGAGAGAGAGAGTGTGTGAGAGTGAGTGTGACAGACTGGCGCTAGCTCTCCTGTAGCTCTGGGTCATATGGGCCACTGTATTACAGCAGTGTCCAGGCCTCAGCCACCCTGCTCCCTGCCTGTATGAAGTGGCGCACGGAGGACTTGACCGGCACAACTTTCAGTACCAAATTAGGGATTAAATTGGGTGCCTGTTTGGGGGCAGGGGGGAGCCAGTTTTAAAATTTGTAATGTTTGAAACACTGTACAGCTCACCATTTCCTGAACTCACTCTTTAAGTATGTTTTTAGGCAGGTTATGAATTTGGGGGGAATATCGCAGTAGGGAGCTGGTTATTTTTCCCAGGGAGATCTTCACTGAGATTAAGCTGCATACGTCTCCGCCAGCCAAGAGGCTGCAGGAGGGGGTTCGACTGAGGTTCATCAAAACCAAGTGCTTTTTATAGCTGTTATCTTTCATATTTTGCTGTGTAGGTGCGCCCGAGATAAGAAGGGTTTATTTTTTCGCCCCCAGAATGCAATCAGAATCTTTGTGAAACACGAACAGTTTTTTGTTGTTATCCAGCTGATATAAAACCGCCCATTCAAGACTGGATCAATTGAGCACCAGAAGTCAATAATATTGCAGATATTACAACCTCTGCTAGTGTTGTTGCCCTTTTTTTGTTATGCTCTGTTCAATACAACTGTTTACAATATGAAACGCGTCTCCAGTTGCATCGTCTTTATTGTTGATTGGCTCGTACATCGTGTGTCATAAGTCATGTGATTGTTGGATAGTAATGAGCGTTGGGCCTTTTCTCCCTGCATGGAGACAACAGCACTTTCCTGTTTGGGGTTTCATTCTGCAGGTTTAGACCATCAGAGCCTCTTCATGAGTGAAATAAGAAAACCCCTAGTGCCCCCCTCCCTTCCTACATCCATATAATTTCCTTTTATAGCCTCATATAGGAGCGCTCTCTCTCTCTCTCCTGCCCTCTCTTTCTCTCTCCCTCATTTCTTCTCTCTCCCCATTCTCTCTGTCTCTCTCACTATCTCTTTCTCTCTCACTCTCTGCTCTCTCTCTCTTCCTTTCTCCCCTGCTCTCTCTGTCACTATCTCACCATCTCTCCTCCCTCCCTCTGTCTCTACTCACTCTCTCTGTCTCTCTCTACCCACTCTCTCTCTGTCACTATCTCTCTCCCCCAGCTCTCTCTTTCTCCCTCTTTCCTCCCTCTCTCTCTGTCTCTCCCTCTCCCCACTCTGTCTCTCTCTTCCTCTCTCTGTCACCTCTTCTCCTGCTCTCTCTCCCTCTCGCTCTTTTTCTCTCCCCCTTTTCTCTCTCCCTCCCTCCCCGCTCTCTCTCTGTCTTTACCTTCCTCTCTCCCCCCTGCTCTCCCTCTCTCTCTCTTCCCCACTCTCTCTCCCTCTCCCCTCCGTCTCTCTGTCTCTCTCCATCTCTCTGCCACCTCTCCTCTCCCTCTCCCCCGCTCTCTCCACTCTCCCCCCCCCCCCGCTCTCTCTCTCTCTCCCCCCCCTCTCCTGGCTGGGGGCCAGTGTGGTCTCGGCGGAGCGCGGAGGCCTGTTCTGCAGTGGAGCGCAGGGGCGAGCCGCGCTGGCGGGGCTCATAATGGGATTCCTCCAGCGCTCCCGCTGGCCCAGCTGTGCCCTGTTACCTTTCATTTCTCTCCTCATTCGTTTTGGGGGGGAAAAGCGTGACTCCTGCGCCGGGTCTCGGCTTAACGAAAAGGCGGGCCCGCTTTCTCCGTCCCCTTCTGTCGTTCCGGTAGCCCCCCGGGACCGCCCCCACCCCACCCCCACCGCCCCAGTCAGGCCTGGTACGGGGGGTCACCTGCTCAGAGCCGTCTGATTTCAGGTCCTCACCTGCCCCCTTACACAGCTGTCTTATTCAGTCCCATCTCTCTCATGCTGCGTCAACTGCATCTGTTAATGGCCCTGTATTCAAACTAATATCTCATATTCATCTGTGTGTGTGCGTCTGTGTGTATGAGTCTGTGAGTGCGTACGGATGTGTGTGCGTGTTTGCATATGCATGTGTGTGTGTGTGTGAATGAGTGTGTGCGTTTGTGTGAGTGAGTGTGAGTGTGAGTGGGTGCGTGTGTGTGGGGATGTGTGTGAGTGAGTGCGTGCGTGCGTGTGTGTGTGTGCGTGCGTGTGAGTTTGTAAGGGTTTCAGAAATGGCAGTGTGATTTTGCTACATTTTCCTGACAAAGCCTGATAGCTCTTAAGCTTTTATCACTGATTGATGGATTGGTTGGTTGATTGAGTAACTAATTGATTGAGTGATCGATTGATTGATTGATTTTTTGATTGGTCGGTCGATCTGTTGGTTGGTTGATTGATTCTTCAGCCAGGAGGTAGAACTAATGAGTGAAATGAGCTGGCTAGGTTCACGGCTGGAATAAATACGTGGCAGGACTTTTACTTTCTGACCCCTGGACTTTCCACCTCTGCCACCAAGCAAAGTGCTGCACTTGGTTGAGGGTCATTCAAGCCGTCTTAACTACTGCCTAGTTACCAGTCCAGTGGTGATGTTACACTGTGTGTTCACTCGTTACATGTGAAGTGTTGAAATGCACCGCCGGTGTATGTGTGATATGCGTAGCTACTTTCAAATGTCAGTTTATTTGAAGCAGTGGATGAGCAGTCTGCTATTGCACTGCATTGAAGTACTACCTTTTTAAAAGCTAGTTATCACAGGGTGTATTGCAGTTCTAAATATATATCTACAATTTTTGTTTGTGTGGAATTGCAGGAGTGTAGGCGATTTGTGTTCGGTATGTTTTCTACTAGCTAATTATAGCTGTCTAGTTGTTGTGAAGTTACCTGGGTTTTGTCTGCTTTACGGTTGGTCGAAAGTGCTGGATTATTATAATGTCATTTAAAGTCTTGCATTAACTACAGAATGCAGTTGCCGGTAGGCCTGCAGCCTAGCCTGTTGCGCTATTGTTTTCAGCAAACGGTACAGAAGCAATTAAACCGAGAACAGGAGAGCTTTGTCTCTGTTTTTTTCAGTTTCTACTTCCGTCCACGGCTGTGGCCACACTGGCTGTTTATAATATATCTCTATTATTTCTGCTTTTAGCGTCGCTAAGGCCATAGCGGTCTTCACTGCGGCTTATTTGGTTGTCCTGGTAGATGCGTGTGTAAGAAGAACCTCGTCGTTGCTTTTTTTTTTTTTAATTCTTCACGTGCAAACGATCCCCATGTTGACGTGTGGTGATAAACCTCCCCGCTGTGCTGAAACGGCCGTGACACACTCTCTCTCTCTCTCTTTCGAGAACGAGCCCCATGCCCACACACGCCCAGCGCAGGTCGTTCGGAATAGATTTGGTTTCAGATGTTAAAGTGACTCAAGAGGGCACTTAAAGATGGGCTGATCTCCGGTCGGTCCGGGGCTCTGTATGCGAATCACATCAGAGAGCCGTCTAGCCCCAGCATGGGGGGGGGGGGGGAGGGGGGAGCGGGGGGTGCTGGGCAGGCATTTGGGCTGAGGTGAAAATTTGAGCATGGTCAGTGCTTCTCCACTCGCATTACACCGGAGATTCAAAACCAAACGTTACACACAGACAAATGCGCGGAAAGTCCATGGCTCCACTCTGCTATCAACGTAACCTATACCGTTTACTGACCGCTTTTATGAGAAAATGCGGCCTTTGCCATATACTGACCACTTTCATGAGTATGTGCGGTCTTTGCATGAGAGGGATTGGTCAAGGCTGGGGGCAGGAAGCAAGGGAGTGTATCAAAAATAAAGTAGGCCTACTAGCCCTGAGTTTACAGCGGGGGGAAAGCTTTTTTTCTTCCTTGTATTAAGTGTATTAAGCCACCACACACTTGGTTGAGTTGTTTTTATCCATCCTGACTGGCATCCAAAAATGAAACGCCATGTTATCGTAAATTCAATTTTTAAAAATATGCTCGTGCACTGATCAGCACTCCAGTGTTTACATCCTGGAGCCATTAATCCATTTCACGCGGAACATTCCGGCTCTCTCAGACCATCATGCCCTGTTAGGATGTGAAGTAGGGGGGCTGTTGTTCGTAAGTGTGTGCGTATGTGGGGGGTGTATTGGCTCAGCTGTGGCTGAACTCTCAGGCTCAGGGGTGTCTTTGAAGAGTCACTGTGCCAGGTCGGGCTCCGCCCCGCTTTCCCCCTGCACCCGTCCTGAGGTGGCCTTCAATCTGCCGCTCGTTTTCGTCTTTCACGCCGACCGCGAAGAAGACAGTCCCGCGGCCTCCCGCGCTCTCCCGCCGCGCGTCCGAGTCTCCCCTCGCTGAGTTACCGCCATCGTCTCCGTCCCCCCGCGCCCTTTAATTTAATCCACCTCTCAGGCAATCCAATTTATTTCTAACGGTGGGCGTCGCTGCGTAGCGGTAATAAAATCTCCCAGCGGTGCGTCCCCCGCGTGGAGCCAGAGGTGCGCGGGGGCCCACGTGATGCAGGATGACACAGGCGCGCGTGGGCTGGGAACGGAGTATGAGACGGAACAGGCTGCGCACTCTCAGCAAGAGTTTGTGTGTGAAGCCGATTTAAAAAAAATAAATAAAAAAAACACTTCCCGATCGCCTGCTGTTTGTTTTCAGACGGCTGTTCGTTGCTCTAATGGTAGATGCTACGCTGACACTGTGAAAGGCTGCATTACATAATTACTGGAACGTTTATTTTACTGGTCATGGTTGCTGTTTTTCCCCCGCATGATCAAAGTAAACCAGAAGGTCAATTAAAAAGTCCCCAATAAACCAAAAATAAGATAATGACTGGCATTATCAAGGCCAACGCGACAAGGGGAATTTAGTTTAATCACAGTGGATGTTTTTCTTAATCTCATTTTACATATTTTTTAAATCTATTTTGTGGTTTTGCGCTTAATCAGCTCGGCGCTCGAACCATGGACAGCTCCGCACGATCGACCCCGGCCTCCGCGGCTAACCGCCGAAAGGAATCCAACGGTTTGACGTGTGCGTGCACCGCAAGCTTTTGTTCACGACCGTTTTTTTTTTTTGCGGCAATGAGCTCCAGATGCGTTGTGAAGGGAAGGAAGGAAGGGATGGGGGCACACCGTAATGGCTGCATCGTTGTTGTGAATCATTTTCCCGCCTTATTTTCTCACCTGGAAGCCTGCTGGTTTCATTTCATTTGATGGGCCCGACAGGTTTCGCTACCCATTTTCCCTGATGAGACCGAATCAGACTGACGGCAGTATTATGAACATATGACAAGAAAGGTTTTCCAGTCTGTTTAAAGCTGGGCGGAAATAAAAAAAAAACAGGTATGCAGTCTTCCTTGTGTTTACTTGTTCCGTTCGTCATTTAATGTGTTGTTCAGTCCAATAAAAACACCACGCTGATGAAATCTTGATTGCGCATGACTGCACTTCAATTTATTGCATGGCTGTCGGTCTGTTGCTTGTTCTGTGTCGACGTCCGCCCCCATATCGGAGAAACTATCACACCGACGGGGGGAGGGTGTCGAGCCGACGAGCGAGAACAGGAGGGGCGGGTGTTTATTGGATGGATTACCGCGCCGCGGTTTGGGGACCGCCACCTCCACCCTTTCCTACGTGATTAATGCCCCCCCTGCGCTTCGGGAGGAGGGAGACCGCGGGGAGCAGACAGCGGAATGGACACCGCAGGCTGAACGCCGTCCGTCCGAAGTCCGCGGGTCCCCAGCTGTTCAGCTGCCAGGTTTCAGATGCAGAATGTGATGGGGGGTTTTTTTGTTTGTTTTTGTTTCGTTTCTGGTATGCTCCTTATTGCAGCGCATATGTTCGGCTGGCGTTACATCCTCTTCTGATGATGTCCGTCTAAGCTGCAAAATGAGGCGCTATATTTGAGCAGGATGTTCTGAAAGACCGTAGTAACCGCATGCACCCTTTAATATTAACATTCTCAGCCTCCACGAATGCCATCTGACCCCGTATCCTACACTTAGTCCTGACGATGACGACGGTGGTGATGATGATGATTTATTTTTACTGTCATTACAGGGACAAGCACGTAGGGTTTTATTTGTATTCCAGGTTTTATCCTGGAATCATATGAACTGTTTTTCCCATCTGCGAAATGCTCAGCCCGGTCTTGCTTTCAGGGTGAGAAGAACTAGGAAGTGGATCCCCCAAAACAGGTCAGCAGGGTAGGCCTGCTCCTTTAAAGGAGAGCAGGACGGTCTGCCCTCCTTTCATATTTATTTATTTATTTAAAATATCATTTGCTTTATTCACACATGTAAAAAGCAGAGAGGGTAGCAGACAGAGAAGGGGCCTCGGCTGGGAAAGTGTGGATGGAATCCCCGCTCGCTCGGAGGGAATATCGAATATTGAATATTGTTATCAATAAGCATACGATTCGAATGATTCCAGGCTGCCCAAGACAAGCTGCCGAGTGCAAAACGCCTACCTAACCTGACTTCACTTTGACCTCATTAAACATAGTCATGGAGAGAGCGGTGAAGTACCTGCGCGCTGCGGACATGTGACAGAGGGGCCTTGATAAATCGAGTTTCAGTGGTGGTGAAGGATGCGTGCCTCGCTTAGTTTCCCACGCAGGGGATTCTGGATTCATCCGTCAGCTTCGCGCGTGTTTATGAAACGGCTAATCTTCTCGCCGCGCCACGGAACGTATCGCACGGTCGCCGACGGCGCTGAGCGAGCGAGGCCGCTGTAGAGTCGGCGCTCGCGGTCCGTCACGGAACTTCTCACGCCCTCCAGCCAATCAGCACGACCTGGCTCCTCCCACTGACTCGCATCTGTTTGCTCAGCGAGGAGAGATGGCACGCGATGACACTTAATTAATCTCTGAAGGGCAGTTTGCCGCGTCCGACAAAGGACTTTCGTGCGATAATCGGTTTTACATCAGTCCAGTGCACGCCGGTCAGTTTTTGAAAAAAAAAAAAAAAAAAAGTGGTAAATGTAGAGGCCTGATTGTGCTGACAACGAAGGCGTCTGGCCTCATTGCTCGCTGAAGGTAAACAAGTGATTCAAGCGTCCGTGGCGATAACTGTCCACCGCACTGCTGAGTTCGGCTCAGAAAGTTTCCTCGCTCGTCGTTCATATTCAGCGTTTTCCATTCCAGCGCCAAAAGAAAAGCCGGCAGTAATTGCTAAGAATCAATGTCAGTGAGAAGAATGGCGTTCGTTGTACGAGGTGCCGTCTCTCTGGGCGGATAAGTGATTAACCTTTGCACGCTTGGTCGGGGGTGCACGGTTTGTATCTGTAGGTACTACTTCTCTGCTTCACTGATTCACCAGGCTGCCCTGGGGACTGACGATGCGCGGAATTGTCTGGGGCGTAGCATTTGTCACTGGCATTCTGATCTTTTATCTTTCAGCGTTTATCTTTTGATTTAGTGAGTCTCTGTTCAAATACAACAGGCTATATTTATCAGTTCGGTCGTCTCAGATCTCATCCCGGCATTTCTGAGTATTATGACTTGGAAGTTTTAAAGGACAGCCTGTGAAAATTGGTGTGCTTAAGGCTTTGGATTGCATTAGAATTTATCGCTCAGGTGTCACGCATGTGTTTGCTCAGTGACCCCGTCTGGGGTCGTGTTTTTTTGCTTTACGCATTCATTTTCAGAAAAAATAGGCAATTTAAGGGAGCTCAGTTGTTGCTCCTTAATAATATAATGATAATCTCCATCCTTCGCCTTTTTTGTCCTGGATTGTTAAAATTGGATTTTGAGCATTGTTAGGTAAAGATAATTTCACTTGCTCAATTACATTGTGCAAGTACTGCATTGTCACAACTCCATACCTGTTATTTACTTTTAGTATTGCAGTTTATACATGATTTCACCCAATGTGCTTCCCAGCATATTTTGTTAAATGATGAAATGGGGGGAAATGCCTGGATTAGGGGGTATCCAGATGTCTCTGTCTTCTTCACTGTGTTTGACTGTCATTACTGACCCCACAATTTCCTCAAAATAGGGGTGCTGACTGGTTGGTTAGTCCAGCAGGCTGGTGCATAATCGCCCTCGCATCACCCAGTGAGGGATTCAGTCAGCTGGGTCATCCTTGCCTCATCCTGCCAGAGAGGCTGATCGATCAGCGCTGGCTGTTCCCCTGTGAGCACTGTGTGTGTGAGGTGCACTTCTCTGGCTGACAGAATGACCGCGCGGCTCAGCTGGCAGGACTGCGATGTGAAAATCACTGGTGCCTGGCAGGTGAAGAATGTGTTGGATGTGTTGAATCCTTTCTGTCACCTGGCCAAACTGCAAAACGCATGGTCTGTCCCACAATTCCAAGCTTTCATTTTTAATTGTTAATTGTCTGAGTATGATGCATAAACTTCCCAGGGCAGACACGTCTTTACATGGAAAATAAAGCTCGTTTTTCATCCTTTCATGTATATCCATCCTCTGCTTTCTCCCCTCTCTCCCCCCCCCCTCCCCCCCATCTCTGTGCAGTGAAGGGGGGCAGGTGGTGGGTGGGGGGGTCATATGGTGTAATTCAATTCCACCCGTAGGCCTTCTTGTCGCGCAGGGAACGGACGAACCTGTCGACAGACAGAAGGTCTTTAAAAAAAGGCGAGGGCGGCGTACGTTCTCGTGAGTGCATGCTTCTCGCCGTCAAAGTCGGCTGCTCAGACACCGGCCCCCTAATTTTAATCGTTCTGCGGTGAGACGCTGTCTCATTGTGGAGTTCATACTGAAGGGGGGGGATGGGGGGGATGTGGGGTGGGGGGGGGGGGGGGTTGTTGACGTCTGACTCGCCGAGGTTGCCGCCGAATTGTATTGCAGGTTCCCGCGGCTCCCGTTTCCAATCATTTCCCGGACAGATAAAAGACTCGCCGGCTCTTTCTGTTCCGGCGCTCGGGCTGGCCTGCGGAGAGGTGGGAGTCGGTAGGACTCGGTTGGCGCCTTCCCCTGTAATTACCGCCCAAATTGAATTGCGATATGGTCTGAGGTGCCCCTGCTTTCCAGGAGATCTTCACGGCCCGAAATTTAATACCCCTTCTCTCAAATGCTAATTTAAGCTCAGAGGCCATTGCCAATGATTCGTAGCGGCGTCTTGCATATTACCGCTGAATGTAAAGCACCTGTAATTCTCCATCAAGGGAGTTTCTTTTTTTTTTTAAATGCCGGAAGGGCGTGCGTTTAATAAAACAACATCCACCCTGGGAGACCTCAGTCTACGGTAGGATTTTATTAAAGATGCTCACAGGTGCGTGCATGGAGCAGACGAAGCTGTTTGGCACCGTTGTTTTCAGGGTCTGAATTTGAATTTGATACGTTAAATAACGATTGAGTTGATGATTCTCTTTGGGACAGTTAATGTTGGGAAGATTGAGTGCTGGAAAAGTGCAGAGGTTCCGTTTAAAGAGGCTTAGAGGATTTTGCACTGCGTGCAGTGTTGTCGCTCGCCACTAATGCATGTTATAGTTAAGAACAAATGGCCGCCGCATCTAGGTGACGATGTTTGCGAGGCTTGTAAGGCACGGAAACAGTGGCGCGCTTAGCGACGGCCTATGCCGTCGAGTTTCAAAGTTGCGCCGCTGGTGGGATTGGCTCGCCTGTCGCGTGGCGTTGTTTGTGGTTGACCAGCTCATGGACGGTAAGCAGAGTCGGTGAGGACTGGGGACAGAGGCTCGTTGGAGAAGGCGTGTTTACGCACACGATGCCTCGAAAAGCCGTTTCTAAGCCTCTCGTGTAGAAGACTGTCCAGGGATGGGTCCCCGCTGTCCAATCTTTTTTGAGTGACGGAGCTAGCGATCTAGTAGCAAGTTCTGTGAGATCGTGAAAGCTTGAGTAAGGCTGTTCGCAAATCGAAGCATTTACAAGAAGAAGCTGAGAATCCTACTTAGGGCTGTTTTATTTTTTAAATTGATTGAATTTGACTGCAGCTTCTCTAATGCTCTGAATGAACAATACGCAGTTACACCGTGAAATGCAACGCAGCACAGCAAGTGACTAATCACAGCGGATCTACCGGAAGCATCTGCAACTTCAACGCTGAGGCTGTCCCTAGCAAGGGTGGCAACCCTTTGAAAGCGATGCCGGAGATGTCCGTGCTCCTCAAACCCAAACCGCATCCAAATCTGCCCTTTATTAAATGTTGGAGCCTGACCTAGATCGGCCTGTCCCAGCCATCTTATTCTCTGAACAGCCCTAACATACAGCAGTCTTATATATATCAGGTAATTTATACACCCCGGGCAAGACCTTATAAAAGTTTAACAAGATCCTGTAAACATTCAAACTTTTCGGTGCCCGTTGTTCTCTTGGCAAAGCGTACAGAAAAAACACGATGTATAAATCATAACCTTGTTTTACTGTTGTGCCCCGGTTCTCACACTGGGCAAAGTCAGCAAGCCGCAACACTCTGATTTCTCATGAGCTTTCTAACCATTCTCCTTCAAAAACAATCTTTTTATTCATTTATATAAATTATTTTTATTTCTTTTTATGGGGGGGGGGGGGAGGAGGGGTAAAGGCAATTGAACATTATGAAAACTACTGATATTTATTGCCATTTTGTTTTACAGGCTGTGTTAAAAAATATATTTGCGGCCAAAGCTAGAAACAGTTGATGAATGGACACTTTACTGCAGTGGTGTCTAGTTATGGTCCTGTAGAGCCACATAGTCCAGAGGTTTTGGAGATGTCATCTAATCACTTGGTAGCTCAAATTCATTTCGCAGACAGCCAGTGACATTTCATGATGAATAATGAGGATAATGACAACAAATTGCATTCATGCACAGTGGATATAAAAAGTCTACACACCCTTATTGAGATATCAGGTTTTTTGTGATGCAAAGCCTGAACTCCAGATATTGTTGGCTGCTCATTAGAGGTGGAAGTGGGTCTAACATGATTTAACTTGATTTCACGCTTTACAAGACAAAAAACCTGCCATTTCATTAAGAGTCTGTTGACTTTTTATATGCCCAGAGTAGTACCTTTTATCTCATTATCCCAGAGTGCATGACAGAGAATTGGAGGGGAAATCCCACACTACTGCCACCAGTGTGCAGCTCCCATCTGCGTAACACATGGCAACAGAACATTGCCACCCATTGGCCGAGGTAGAGTTATTAAGCCAATTAAATATGCAGATGATCAGGTGGCCAGACTGGGAACTTTTCCAGGACACCAGGGAACCCCATTGTAATAAATGTCATGAGCTCTTTAATGACCGAATAGAGCAATTTGTCATGAAACCATAAGTTATTATACAAAGGATTATAGTTGCTACATGGGACGGTTATTAAATTTTTGCTCTAAAGTAAAGGGAGCTGCCCAGCAAATAACTATCTCTTCATCAAGAACCTGAACCTTTGCCCAACTCTGGTATGATTGGCATCTGGGGACGCCACTGCAAAAGAGCCAAACCATAACTCTGTACCACAGCCTTGAGCCCTTAAACTCTTTTGAAAGCAGGAAGGTTTCCATTCTCCATCTTGTTTAGTTATTGCTAACAGATGGACGGGCTGATATTTAATTCAATGTGTAAAAATGAAGAAGAACTAGCTGTGTAGCCTCAGGAATATATCTTCCTGCGTGGAATTTGTTGGCATGTTTGTATTCTCCAGATAAGACCTGCTTGATCTCATAATTGACTTCAGTCAACATGCTGTGTTGGGGTATTCCCAACTCAGTTCTTATCTGACTCGTTTCTCCAAAACACCATTACGGTTTTCACTGATGGAAAAGCACAGCACGCACTAGTTAGAAAAGCTTGTTTCCTACTGTCATGGTTCAATACAGCCCATCTGTGGAATGGATGGAAGAGGATTATCAGTAATGTGTTTTTACTGAGAAATGATTAAATAACCCTTTATTAATAAACCTCCCATAGAGAATGCATGTCATTTAATTGTTAGTTCGAGTTTTATTTGAGTTTAATTTTATGCGTTAGAAGGTCATCAGATGTGCATACTAGAGAGAAGATCATTCATTTATTTCTCAAGACAACCGCGCACAATTCCCAGAACTCTGTGCAGCATTTCTTGTGCAAGTTACACAGTGATCAAGTAGTGCTAATATTTAAACAGAACTTAACAGAAGATGACATTAAGAACCTCTAATAACTAAATTAAACTTCACAGGCATAAAGCTGTGAGAAATGCAGGAGACACAGTCAAATTAAAAGTTTAAACAGAGTCAAAAATGAATATGCAATTATAGGTTGAGCATGCAGACTGCATATGAGATACTGGTACAAGCCTAGAATTCTGTTTTCCATGATCAGTACACAATATTGATGCAACAACTGATTTGATTCCAGGTACAGACGAAACTCAAAGTACCATATATAGCATGTAGCCACCACAAGCCAACGCGTCTGAATTGCATCACTGTTTCAGCACTGGACAGCGCCATTTAACCAGGCGCGCACGGTGACTGAAGCCCACGGTTGAGTTCAGCGAAGACCGTTACTGCACGTGTAATAAATGTTCACACATCATTCGATGTAAACGTCATAGAAAGTTAAAGACAATAGCAGAACCAACGTAATGCAATAATTGTGATTGTCTAACTATCTATACTCGCGAGAATGTTGTCACAATATATTTTATTTTTGAGGTTATTCAGCGGAACCATGTTTCTGCACATTGACGCTGATATTGGTTACTCTTTGAAGCGTGTCTTTGCATAAGATGCGAGGAATCTCATTGTAAAACGTGTTGTGTAGCCTATTCCCACCGCTCCTCTTCATATCCAATTTTATTGTAAATTGCTTGTTCTTCCGATGACTTTCCCCTCTCTTCCATGAGATTTATGAGTTTGTGAACCCTTGCTGGTGTTGGATGGAAAAAGGTTTTAAATTGTTTGCTGCGTGGTTTATACTCATAAACTATACGATTTGACCTTAAGAAAACTGCTTTCCGTCCCCCTATCTGGGCAAGTTATCAAACCTTATGCCTTCTATTGCGGCATATTTAAGGCTGGTCGAACGACCTACACTGCAACGTGCATTACAACACAGTTGTGGGGAAATTAAATCACTGGGACGGCGCGTGCCGCTTATTTCTGTAATGCTTCATGTTCGATTCGAATGACGATTGTCCTACAGAGATATGCATGAATGGAGGCGCGGGGCAGAGCGATGCTTTAGAATTATCTAATGGGATACGTCATTCCGATCTGTTGGGATTGGCTGGCTTGTTTGTGCTCCCCAAATTGCCTCTTTTTTCAGAATAGTGCTACTCCAGCCGGTCTTCGACTTTTGAACAGAGGGGACGTGGCAGGTTAAGCGGGTAAGATTATAACATTTTGTGTAATATTTTCATGCTTTCAAGGTGGAAACACATTTACACATAGATAGAGATGGACGTGTGTTAAATCGTTCAAGAAATTCGGTAATAAGCAAATACAATTCTAACATTTGACAATTTAAATTTATCACAGATTACGGGTTTCCGACTAGCTATATGATATTTAATGTTTTTATAACGTCATATCATTATTCATAACGGCCAATGTTGCATATTAGCGTAGTGTATTGGTACTGAGGCAAGCAATGGGGACGATGCCCTGCCCTGCAGAAAGTAGGTTTCATTGCTCCAGCATTCAAACCCCCTATTTCGTTCTTTCGATTTTCCAAGTTTTGTAAACGAATATTTCCAAATTTTCCAATGTACACATTCACGTATCCCAATATATTACGAGCGGTATGCAATTTAATAGGCTATAACTATTTACGAAGGTGAATTTGACGGTAATGGGCTGTAATCTTGTTCGCGCTAACACTAACATCCATGAAAAATGTACCACTGTCGAATTTCGTTTGTATTGGATTGTGCTTTGATATAGTTTCTAGGTGGAAAAAATGGTAATTTCAGTTAAGAGATGTGTGTACAGTACACGGCTCCGATCGTGCTTGATATTATTTAGCCATTGGTTTGTCACTGACTGGCTGCACTGCTCTCCCCAATGGAATGTTAATTTCTGCTGTATTGGGTCAATTTTCCAGGCAACTCCTATGGGAAACCTAAGGCATTTAATCCGAGCGGACTCGCGATACCGACAGTCAGCTTGAGATACAAAAGAAGGAAATCGTATCTGCGGATCTTTTTTTTACAATCTGGAAAACGGACGCTTACCTGTGAAACCTACTAAATGAGTGCCAGGACAACCGAGAGATTGGCGCTAACCATTCCACTTTGCACCTTGAACGGGACTACCCAGACAAATGGCACGTGCATCGATCAAGTGGAGCACTTATTCCAGGTTTTTTCGTCCACTCTCGTGCTCATCGCGTTGGTCGCGGTGATTATCGGGATCATACTGGTTTCCCTCACTACTTTTCACTTTCACAAAAGCAAAATGAAAAAGCGGAAGATACAGAAAGCTCAGGAGGAATACGAACGAGACAACTGCAGCCCCAAAACAGAGAAAGGCAAAGCGGCAGTCAGACAATGCATCATGGTGCGACCTGCGCACAGAGATTCCGGGCACCGGCCACCCTCTGCAGTCCAGAAATGTGATGAAAATACGACGACTCAGGAAAACTCAAGTATCATACCCGTCCCAGAAAACGGCTCTAAAGCTGACACTGAACATACGGAACAGGGACACGACCATTTGCTGGAAACCGTCGCCTTGTCCTGATAAATACAATATAGCCAGGGGATAACTGTAAATAGAAACGGTATAATCAGATCATTAGAATCTAGGGGAAACATAGAAACCGCTCAACAAACGCATGTACGGTGGCATACTCTTTCATTACAGCGTACCAGAGTACCCGAGAGGAGTAATATGGCACAAATTAACACCCTGGCCTCGAAGGGCAATAATTTACCACTTAGGCTACACTCTAAATACTTTTAACACCGCGAGTTCGGTCCTGTCTATGTAAATACTGCTGTGCGGCGATGATGACTGACTTCCGATGGTGTATTGTCTTGGGAAAATAACGGATCCGAGGGACGAAGTGGATTGTATTGTAAATTTCAAACAATTCCGCTGGGTAACGGCGTGTAGCTTTTCGATGTTCCGGAGAATTGAAAAGGGCCAGGATGTTGGAAGTTTTGTATTCCGGCTGAGCGCTGTCCATCACTTGTGGTGCTGAACTGAAGAGGCAACATGGACGATTTTTTTCCTCCTAATATAATCAATTTATTCCTTGCATATTTTGTTGTAAAATCATGTATGTATGTAAATGTATATTTAAATATATACATATATAAGACAAGGCTTCCCAAAATTATCACTGTTTAATTAATCAAGCACCTTCTGAAATGGGCAATAGTTCAATCTCGAGAATATACTGACCGTAAAAGCAGGGCTAAAAATGTATCGATTTGCCTGTACGTCATAACGTGGGTTTTTGCATTAACCTTCCAAATAAACCAGAGGAGAGTAATTGCAATTCGCTGAACAGTGCAGGAAAATTCTTAATGTGCAAATATATTTTAAATGAGCTATTTATTGAGAGTGGACAAATATAATTATCTCATTTTTTTTCAAACAGTTAAAGTGCAATAGAAGTTTTGGTGATAGTACTTTATTGTTTTAGTTTAATATTTTTCTCCAAAGTGACACTTAATTATTCTTCCAGAGGTATATATACGTGTGTGTGTTTCAGTTTGTTAGTGATAATGTACGAAATCCTAGACTTAAGTTTGCTTTCCTAGAAAAGATCACTTGATTTTCATTACCTGTTATGTTTATAAATCCTGGTATTTATAGTGTAACTTATGGCCTATAATAAAAGAGACATCATCTTAAAAGTAATTTGGTTATTTGTATTTAATTGCTATTTCGTTTAAATTGAATATGGAATGAAATTCGTGAAATGTAAATCAAATTCAAACTGGAGATGTATATGTATTATGGTTTTATGTATTCTTAATCCTTTGATGATTGCAATTTTATATAACGATCTATATATATATATATAATGATATTTCTGTGTGCAGCAACCGTCCTGGCATTCTAAAATAATTCGTTGCACAACCAAATGTTTGACTTTTTCAACAGGATATTGCATTGACTTTATGATACCACCATATACATTTGTCTCACGTCATGTCAAAAGAAAATGTAGGGGCCATTAATTATGAGGTTTTTAAAGCTCCGATTAATTGTTCGCATATCTATTTTAATACTCAGTTGTACGTGCATACACGTGACAAGTTTAGTAACCCCTTTACATGTTGTAACCATGTGACTTTTTAATACCGAACTAGACGCTCCGTACTGCAACCACTCCGAGTGCTTGAGTGAAATAAATTGGAAGGGTCAGGTTTTATTCTCACATGGGAAAGACACTGCCTTATCCAGCCGTGCCAGGATTTCCACCAATCAGAACAAGGGGGGAGCGCTTATGTCATCAGAACAGGGCCTGATCGAACCTGCAGGATAGTGTATCCCAGCTAACATCTGGAATGTCCAGCTACCTGCAGCAAGACAAAGCTGGCAAAGACATCGTGCCCTATGGAAAGGGCCTCATAATCCATACGCTGATTAATGATTCACATTAATGATGTAACAGTTGCACCGTTGGTACGTGAGGGGAAACTCAGCCTAATTGCACATATTTTTCCTTTTTATTATTATTAAACATTTGATTCAATTGGCCAATATGGAGCGCTGTGGAATTTATCCAGGAGATAATTATGTGTTAATGGTGTTTCTCACAGATATTCATATGACTCACTGCCCTCTTTGTCATCCTGACAGCAATTTATTCATTTATTTATTTATTTTTGGAGGCGGTTCAGGTAAGCGATCATCACGACGCCATGTTGATAGGGCTTGCTTTTTTTCCTTGAGGGGGGTGGCGCTGTCACTGACTTCGACGATCACTTCCCAGCAACGGACGCTCTCTCTGCCCACGGCACATTAGCGCCATGACCTTGTTTAACGGTGGACTGCGCATACCATTAATGAGTGGCGATACGCATTAGCAGGAATGCAATCCCAAGGATAATGACTTATGCGGCTGGCTTACACTGGTCGCGGTGAGAGGAACTGGAATATTGTGAACACACACGTAGCCCCGTGGTGTTTGAGGAGACGCGAGCACTAAGCTCGTGCTTGTTCCTGAATGTCAGCGGGTCGTTTGCGGCGCCGGTGAACAGACGTAATAATCTTATGGTACAATGGCCTCTGTCCATCAAGGCGTGCCACTGACCTCCGCCACGGCTCACTTGCGCAGACCCCGCCTGCCGTGTCTCCTGGCCTTTGTCGCGGCTTGTGTTATTTCAGTGTCATTAAACAGGACGGCCCCTCGAAAAAAAATGTCAGGATGGTTACGGTCTGCGGTATTTTATTCAGTAGATGAATCGGTTAACCTTGCGCCGCCGTTTTCACCTTTCAGATCCCGTACGCCTCAGGCTGAAATAGTCTCCGATATCATCTTTTCCTTGATATATCAGTTTTTTCTGCGTGAGTAAAGCTGTTATCGCTGTAGAAGATTATTTTCTTTGGATTTCCGTAACACAGAAACACCTCGTGTTCCCATGCAGTGCACATGGGCTTGCGTCCATGCAGGATCACGCTCTTCACTCACACTGCTCTGGTCGAGGTGCAGGCGCCCTATCGCGTGCAGCTATCGGACTGCACTTGTGAAAGGTGATCTGAATGATGAATTACTATCTTTTGCTCCCCATAGCTCATTACCTCAAACTCTCTCGGCTGATGATCTCTGGGAGATGGAATGTAAAACACTTAAGATCTGCTAAGTGCTGCATTGAGATGAAAATGCAAATATATTTTCTTTTTTTCTCCTTTCTGGCCAAAAGGAAAGGAATGTAAGGGGAAGGGGGGGGGCTACCACAACAGTTGTGTGGGGATCCATCACATAGGCCTCAGCCACTCCCCCAATAGGGTACTATCACATAATTGCATCTCCCTCTGCGAGGACAAAGGGAGATTCACTGCAGCGGATATATCTCAGTCCGTGTAATAGAAAACTGTTGGCCTGCCCCTTCCCCAAGGCTGCAGGCGGGAGCTCCACAATCAGCTGTGTAAGGACTACTTTCAGGACATGGACCCCGGCTGTCAACTCGGTACCTGGCCTTGCGTCAAATTCATATTTAACCCCCTTTCATCTGTTTAGTCCTCGGTAAAAATTTGAAAACTCTGCTGCAGATACCTGAAAAAATTCAGCAAATATTTGTACAAATTAAAATGCACAATTAATGGAAGACTTGATCTGAAAATTGGTGAAAATACGTATTTGTCGTCAGTTATATGCAGGGACTTTTCTAAAGAGTTCATTTCACATAATGTATCAATCACAAGTTGTGTAGTGCCTTACAAAAGTATTCAGACATCTGGCCAGTTTTTGAGCTTTTGCTGGATTACAAACTATTGCAATTGATATTTTGATCGATGTAGTACATTTACTTAAAAATTAAATGTGAATGTCATAAATGTATCCATACATATGACCTCTGACCCCCAAGCCAGGGAGGGTTGGGATACAGCCAGCCGATTGCAGGGGATCAGGCCACCGGACCAAGAACGTATGGTAAGGATGGGAAAGTATCCCCTCCCCCCGCTTTATTTCTAATTACAGGCTGATGTCAGTGTTCTTAATCCAGGGACATGGCGGCGAGCCAGGTGCTGTTGAGGTATTCCATAAAGCACACCTCCTTTGGCAGCCTTCCAAGAAGGCATGTTCCTAATTGTCCTCATAAAGTAAAGCCCTAGAGTCCTGCCAGCATCTCAACTAATGGGGAGGGGGGGGGGGGGGGGGGGGGGGTTGGGGGGGGTGTTCGTGCTAAACATATCGCACGGCATGTTTCCCCGTAAGAGTAATGGGTAGCTATAAGGGAAAAGGGTACGAGTATTTGATGCCCCATCTATGTAATGAGCTTTGCATTACCAGGTCATTCAAAGTGGGGGGGGGGCGGTGGGGCTAAAGTTATCTGTATGTACAAACACCTTCCACTGTCTGCTGTGGGAGTAGGGGCCAGCACCCCACTGCTTTCCTGATACTCCAAAGCCTGCTGGTCAGTTAGGAGGAGGGAGGATGCGCTGCAGAGCGCAGCGTGCTGAGCGCAGGCCCGACTCTGAGGAGACCCCTCGCTGTTGCAGCATGTTGCATACCGTTCGCTAACGCCAGAGCTTCCATATTCCTCTGGGGCGCTCGAGCGATGGGCTGAAACACATCAGTTCAGCTGCCTCTCTCTCTCTCTCTCTCTCTTTCTCGCTGGAAAACCATCAGAGTAATTTACAGGAGCAACGTGTCGTTGAAAGGCGTCCTCTGTGCTGCAGAGTTTAGGGAATTAGCGCTGTGGATCGGAATCTGCCAGGGCGTTTTTTTTTGTTGTTTTTTTAAAAATCATCTAACAACAAAAGTGAGAGCTGGTGATGCTGAGGTGTTGGTATAATAAAGCTCTTGTAAAATAGCCTCCTAAGTCTGTTTGCGTTCAGGGCGTGGACGGTGTATAATTGATTGCACTTTAAATCAAACTTGCCCCCGAGCCCCGAAAGGCTTCTCTACATGTTCCTGAGATATCTGCGCCTGCAGGGCAGACGCTGGCCCCCCTTTCAGCCCATACCTTTTGAGTGACACCGGCAGCGGCGGCAGCCAATCGGAGCGCGGGGTTCCCCCCTGCCCCCGTCACCCCTGAGGTATATAAAGACGCCCGGGCCGCCCGGAGAGAGCCTGTCTGCTCGGGAGAAGTTCAAGTTCAGACACCCGGACGCTGGGACTGAAGGCGGCATGTCAGAGGCAAGCATAAAGATCACGGGGCGGTCGGTCAGGCACGGGGCCGTGTACGGGGGCAACCGGCTCTTCTCGTCCGGCCGGAGCAGCGGGGGCATGGGGCTGGCCATGTCCAGGTCGGTGGGGATGGGAGGAGGAGGAGGAGGAGGGGTGGTGGACTCGGCCTGAGAGGGGGCCTCGGGTTGGGCTTGGGGCTGGGCGGCGGCTTGGGGCTGGGCGGGGGTGGCGGCGGCGGCGGCGGCGGTCTGGGGCTGGGTCTGGGTCTGGGCGGCGGCGGCGGCGGCGGCGGCGGGCTGGGCCTGGGCGGCGGGCTGGGCCTCGGGGGCGGAGCCGGCGGCAGGCTGGCTGGGTTCCGGGCCGGTGTGGCCCCGCTGAGGGCCCGGCTGGCGGGACGCATCTTCAAGATCGGGGGGTACGGCTTCAACCCGTCCTTCCTCACCACCACCACCACCGTGGATGCCGGCATCAGCCCCGTGCCCATCCTGGACCCCTCCCTCCCGTCTGTGGACACAGTGCAGGTCACCCGCTTGAAGGAGAAGGAGGAGCTGCAGGCCCTCAATGACAAATTCGCCACCTTCATCGACAAGGTACGCTCCTCATCCTCTTCTGACTTCAACCCGCGCGGCACTTGGCTGAAGCTCTAAATCTGAGGCTTATTTCCCTTTAAACGCCGTCCAGGAGAACTCCTGAGATAAGGCAAAATCCGGGTTTTAAATTATTTATCCACCAAAAGTTTTAAATAAAACTTTGGCTGCTCAAAGCTTATTTTGCTGTCTGTGGCCGCAATTAATTCTATAGAGTTATTTCGCGCTTGCAGAATTTGTAAAATGAGCTACAAAAATAACAAGAAATAATAATTAATGTCGTTCCTGTGTATGATGTTAAGTGAGCCCAGTATCTGTCGAATCCAAACATTGCTCTTAAATAAGTATTTCGCCAGAATCAATACCTAATGGTGGTCTATTCTTGCGATCAATTAATCTTTCAGGCAGAAATAATTCCTTGAATGCAATTTAAATCTTCCCCAATTTATTCTTCAAATGTCTTCCAGGCATGGTTTGATTAATCACTACATCATTTGTTTCTGGTATTATGGTATTATTTCAATAGTTTAGCTGACCTCAATTATTCTTTCAAACATTATGTTCAAACAGTTGTCTTATCCATAACACTGTGTCTTGATGTGTAGTAGTACAAGGCCACTTCAAACACAGCTCCCCTCCTTCCAAAGCATTTCAGAGACCCACAATAAGCTTGCCTTTTTCCCGCAGGTTAGAACAAAAGGTGTATGTTTTAGGAGATGGCAAAGCAATTTTTTTTTGGATTATACACCAGTCGCCAATTTCACTTTAATGCTACCATCTCAGAAACAGCTCTCGCCTAGAAACCTTTAAATAAAACTGTCACCCCGCGAGCGCGTTTAATAAAAAGAGCTGAGGAGATGCCCCAGCTGCTGCGAGAAATATCGTGATGCACAACAGACGCCGAACTGACAGTGATTGCACCAACCATTTTCCATCTACGAAAAATGAAAACCGTTGAATTGCTCTGCAGGCAATCTTATCATCAGCTCTACCAGACATCCATCCATCCATTCCTCCAGGATTTTCCAGAGAAGACCAAAGCTTTTAAAAAAAAATAATATAACTGCATTTTAAATTGGGTTGGATTCTTTGCTCAGTCTTGAATAGACCCTATACATGACTGAGGTTAATAGCGGTGGAAATTAAATACCGTCATCTAACACCCATATCAGGATGCAACGTAATATTTAATACACACGTAAATGAAAATATTTCCAAATTGTGATGTTAAATGACAGATATCGTTTAATATCACAATTTGGAAATATTTTCATATCAATGTATTGCATTATAAAGGATGTTAAAACCAGAGTAGGCTGTTGTTATCTAGCTTAAAATTTATTGACAGACAAAAATGGCAAAAAATTGTTTTCTGGGAGACATGGAGTAAATTTCAGGAATAGGAGAAGCACTAGGGGGGTGTGGTGGGACAGGGCGTGTCATCCTGACATCCTGGGGGCGTGGCTTAAGTGAGACTTGAGCAGTGTGAACTTACAAAACATCTAAACATAAACAAAATATATATTCCAAAAAGGAGAAATATTTACAGCTTAATTTTTCTGAAACTTCTTTGGTCCCAGATAGGACACCCCTGCGTGAAAGGTGCTCGTGAAAAAAAGTTTGCCGGCTTTCCCAAAAAACACTCACTCTGCTGTTCCCCTCTCCCGTGAGACAGGCCCGCACCCTCGAGCAGCAGAACGCCATCCTGAAGGCAAAGATCTCCATGTTCACCAACCCGGACCAGGGCGGCCCCGCCAGCACGTCCATCCTCCTCACCTCCGCCATCGGATCCTACAAGACCCAGATCGACAGCCTGACGGCCACCAAGGAGGCCATCATCGCCGAGATCGAGCACTACAAGGGCATCATCGAAGACGTCCAGTCCAGGTGCGTTACCTCCTGTCCTTTTTCCCTTTGTTTATCGATAAAGACCAGCAAGACTTCAGTATAGCTTTCCCACAAGAATCCATCAGCTCAAAATGTGTTTTTTTGATGTTGACATATATAGATATATTTCATGAATTGCGTGGTGCGCAGCAATATCTTGTATCTTGTGTATCATGCGGCAATGTCCATTTTGAGTGATTGTTCTGTTGCCTTTTGTGTTGAAAAGGTACGAAGAGGAGGCATCACAGACCAAGAATCTAGAAATTGATTGGACGACCTTGAAAGAAGTATGTTTATTTCACCATAAGAGCACTCAGGAGAAATCATGTTCTATTTGATTCTGAGTTTTGTCAGTGTTTGCCTAAAATATACCCGTGCACATCTGCAGGAGGTCGACAATCTCTACCTGACCATTTTTGAGCTTCAAACCAGCATCGGGGGACTGGAAGATCAGATAGCTCTTTCCAAGCAAGTGTATGACGCTGTAAGTAACTTTTAAATACCGAGAGAGGAATGCATGTGCTTCAACCTGCCGTAGAAACGACATCCAAAGAAATACAGTCTCTTCCTGTCTCTTCATGTTTCTGTTACTGTTACGGACTGACCAGCCCATTCCTGCCTCTTTGAGTTTCTGCCATTTCATTGCTTAGCAATGGAAGTGAAAACCATTCATTCACTGTTTACATTGGCCCCATAACAGTCTTACTAAATCCCTCTTGATCGTCATGTTGTTTTTGGATCAATAGGTTGTTACTGTCTTTTTATTGCAACCTAGAACCCCATAAGGGCACTATTCAAATCCCACATATAAGATATAAGGTATATTTTTGGCTATGCAAACAATGTGCAACATAAGAATTTCAGTTACTGACATTTATATATGTTTACAGATGCATGTATAGTACTATACAAAACCCACATGTGAATATATGAGGTTAATATTGATGCTTCATCTTTTGTGATTTTTATAGTTACCTTAAACAATGGGCCTGATTCTCAGCAATTGTGGAGTCTAACATTACACCTGTTAATGGCAACTACGCATTTTAAAAATATGTATTATCTAGATGACGTCATCTACTATGACATAATCTACTGAAAATATCTGAAAACCAAAAGGCAGTCAAAGGTTTCTGACTTGCACAAATAGGCACAACCCATACTTTTTATAGTCCTGCTGGCCTGTCAACAATGAGATTCACTTCCTTTGAACAGCAAGTTAAAAGGCGGCATCTTCAGGTTCGGTCATCTAGTGGAGGGAAAAAAGTCTTAAGCTTCAGTGTTCTTGATCTGCACTGTACCAGAAAAGGGGTGACGTTGTTCCCAAAGCCTCCTTGAGATTCTGCCTCGGTTAAGCTCTCCTCCGCGCTATTAAAATGTCTTTCCATCAATCACGGAAATTCAAATTACCTGAAAGCCTCTCTGCACTCTCGTCTGGCTGCTTCGGCTAAAATCAATCAGGTGACCACGGCGCATGCTAATGAAGCTATCGGCGGGGAGAAGCCATTCGAGTGCCTCTCATTACACACGTCAGACTACGTGACTTTCTTTCAAGTGCACCGCGACTCACCTTCGTCTTCGTCTCACAAGGCTTGATTAAGAAGAGCCAAATCAGATTTTTGCTCGTGAAGTAAAGGGACAGGGTAATTTCGGCTACCTGGCATCTGCTGTAATTACAGACTAGGTTTCCCCATTCGAAGGAGAAGCTTTCTGTTGGCTGTTCCCACGTGTACGCATGAACGTACCTAAATATCAGCACTCAACAGACGCAATTACATTTTCTCAAGATTACACATTTACACACAATCCATTAATCCAGTTGGATATTTCTGCCGAAGCAATTCAAGTTGAGTACCCTCCTCAAGGGTACAACAGCAGTGCCTCGTTTGAAAATAACCCCCCAACTGTTGAGTTACAAGCCAAGTTCCCAAACCATGATACCACACTACCAGCGCAACGTACAATTACACAGTCTTACTTGCAATGAAGACGCCAAAGCAGGGCTCAGTACGAATGCCGAATAGATTTGACATACATTCGCTCAAACGCTGTAGCTACGTTTTTTTAGAAGGGCCTCGTTCCGGGCAACGTGCAATCATTGATCCCCAGTGTTGACAGACGCCCAAACCTGCGGGTTGCATTTTCGCTACACCCTGGTGACGTCCGGACTGTTTCTGCCCCCCCCCCCCCGCAGAAAGTGAAGGAGGTGAGGAACATCGTGACTGGCAGCGTGAAGTCGGCCTTCTCCATCTCGGTGGACAACGCGGCCCAAGCGCAGGACCTGACCACGGCGCTGGCGGAGGTGAAAAACCACTACGAAGCCCTGGCCCAGCGCAGCAAGCAGGACGCCCTCGTCTCAGTCCAGGACAGCGTACGTATGCTTTTTCATACTCACTTGCACGCGACACCGCATTGCCGTTATTCAACAGATGTCCTTATTCGGAGTTTCGTTGGAGAACGGAACTGCAGTCGCCTGATTTATCTGAGCAAGAGTGCCAAACTTGGCTTACGGCAGTCCCTGACTAGCAAGCACACATGCAACGGCATGCAGCATACTTACACTCTCAAAAACCCTCCCTGTGGCATTAATTTTCTGCTTCTGCTCTTCATTAGTTGCACAAAATGGACCTTATTGTACTGCGAAATTGTCAGTATTGCAGACATAAACGTCAGCCACAGCTTGAGTGAGTTTATTACTCAAGCCATTCCCACAGATATTTTTAGTCTTCCTCTTTAAATCTCTATTAGACCTTGGTTAAATGCATAGTTGAAACACTAACCACTCAGATGCCGGTTGAACTCCTCTAGATTTCAGACAGTTTTAAATACATATTTTCATCAATACCCCGTTCTACTTTCATATAATTGCATGCGTTGATATCACATGTTAAATATATTTCTGACGTAGGTCTGCGCTTTGCAACTGAATTAGCGTGACTTACTCGACAGTTTCCTCGATTTTCCTGTCATAGATGTGCGTGATCATTTTCTCTCCACACAATTTCACGCCCATAGGCTACAGAAGACATCTAATGCCGGTTCTGCCTCCAAACAGAGGCTGAGATGTCATAGTCGTGTGTAAATGTAGCCCCTGGCTCTCTTGTTAAAGGAGTTAGGCAGCCCTTGACTTTCAGAGCACGGTGAACGCGAGTGCATCTCTCCATATCCGTCATTGCACCAGTTCTGCGTAAACCTCTCGCATCCAAGTGGACATTTGCGGTACTGCACCAACTGCAAAACAGCTCCCCCCAAAAAAGTTATTCAATATATTGTGCCAGTGCCAGGTCAAAAATAAATCCAGGATCAAAACAAATGAAAAAACACAAGAAACTGTAATGGAGAACAGGTCACCCCTTCATGTTTTCCTTGGTATTTATCATTTTGGACCTATTGAATTGGAAATGGGATATTGTTATTACACTGAACAGAACCAAGAACCCCAGACTCCACAGCAAATCATGATAATTGGTAAATCCAGCTGCTCACCATGTGAAGAATGTTCATCTAGTTTCAGTATACAATTGATATGCATCGATGCGTTTTGTCTGTAACAGTTCAGTTGTCATCTGTCACACCATGTCCATCCAGTACATGCAGCTGCGGGGGGTCCTCATTCAGTTACTTGGCTGATGCCACACACACACGCACGCACACGTAGACGCAAGCTGACTTTTATTTTGCACTATTGCAGATCTCCATGATGTCGCTAACATCCCAGCCCAATACCCAGACCCTCACCACAACAAAGGAGGAGCTGCGTCTGTACAAGCTGCAGATCGACTCTGTGCAGCGGGAGATCGAGAGGCTGAAGGGGCTGGTGAGTGTGAGCGCGGGCGCGAGAACGCGGGCGTGAGAGAGCAGCGCGAGGCGGCTTCGCAGCAGAGCGCGTCGACGCAAACTCCGATTAAAGACGTCCCTGGTTAATTAACACGATGATGCGCGAGGTAGCACGCAGAACGCATTTCCGAAAGCGAGCGCTTCTGCTAACATGCGTCTGTGAGGAGACGCTGCGTCTGCAGCAGCGGCGATAACTAGTGAGCATCACGTCAGTATTTTAACAGGGCGACGCTGGCGCAATTGAAAGAGCTTATTTGCTGCCGCCGTAAGGCTGACTTGCGCATTTTTTTTAAAAAAGGGGAAGCGGCCAATGGCGACTTGCGAATTCGGCCCGTTTGCAAGCCTTTGTGACCTTTGACCTGTGCCCTCGCCGCAGAACGCCCAGCTGGAGTCTCAGGTGGATGAGGCGGAGTCTCACTCCAGCACACACACAGAGACCTACCAGGACCAGGTGACGACCCTCAAGGTCCAGCTGGATGACATCAGAAAGGTAAACCAGTGGTCCCCCTGAGACAGCACTCTGTGTTCTCTGGTATGGCGAGCTCTACTGTAGATACACTATAGCACTCCTTTGCTGTACTTCTGTAGTGTGGTGCATCAAAACTGGTCAGGGTTCAGCACTCAAGCATCAAGTTAAGGAAAGCAGTATCCTCGTAAATAATTACCAGATTAATTTTATTGTATTTATTTATTTAGTTTATTTAAGAAGGGACAGTGCATATTAATCAACAACAAATGTAAATGTGCCAGATTTAGCCAAAAGGCTAATTTTCATCGGCAGTCCCTGGCCAAAGTGTTATAAAAAGGCTTCCTAAAAAGATAAAAGATAAAGGGGTACCAGTAGGTGAGCTTCAGTCTTACACAGACCTCTGCCTGGGAGGGCTAGTCCATCATCCAGCCTTAGCCTCTGCGCTGGCCAGATTGTGCGGACCAAATTATCTGGAATAGCTACATTGAACATGGTAGCTTGTTGCTCCAACAACAAAGAGACTGAATGGATAATAGATATTTGCTTAGAAGTTCAACAATGCTTCACAAAAAACATTTATACTGCATATTATCCCAGAATGCAGTTGTGCTTTCTATGTGGGCACCCGGTCTTAGGTGATGTTTGACACCACATTAATCATGGTTATTTCGAGCACACCTTTTTACCTCTTAATGTGTACACAAAATGTTTTAGGGAGGTGGAGGGAGCATCGCTGGTCTAAATAGGAGCAACCTTTTAGTTATTTTTAAGCCTTTTAATATTTCAGCTGGAGAAGGCACTCTCCCTTTCCGTTGCTCTTTAAATTACAGCTGAATTAATTTCCGATTCCGTGCTGCAAGTGTTTTGGGGTTATGCAGGTGACTTTGCTGGTGACGGTAGTATCCTGTGGTAAGCTTACGGCTCAAATTGTACGCATCGACTGGTCATCGGAGTACGAGGAACGCGCGGACGTGTATTGACCTTGTGGGCCGAATGTAACCCACCTCCATAATCCACCTGTCAGGTCTGTTTGCGGGCTCAAACACTCGCTTTTACCTGAACTAAACGCAGGACCCTTCCCTTCCAGCAAATCACTCAGTACGGGCAAGAGTACCAGGAACTCCTCGCCAGCAAAATGTCCCTGGATGTTGAAATCACTGCTTACAAGAAACTCCTGGACAGTGAGGAGACAAGGTGAGTGCGCTTATTTAGTAGATGACCATAAACTACATTCCCGCACCTTTATATCAAATATATAGGGCTACGTGCTTTATGAAGTACCCTTAGTTTGTTAAATGGTGCGACAGTCATGGTCCACTCGGGACCTGTACCTGTAGGCTTTGTCACAGGCTCATAGCTTCCTGGTAAATTATGAAGTTCCTTAAGCACTGCAGGAAAGGCACACGTCTTACAAATCAGAACACATTTATATTGTCCTCTTCTGATAAATCGACACCATCGCTGAGGGCAGCATTATAATGGTCATTCGGTTACATGTCCAGGTTTATGCCTCTAACGCAGCGCCTGTCTGCCTTTCGTCTAGGCTGAAGTCGGGAGGCGGAGTCACGGTGCACATGTCCAAGACTGCCGTCATGGGCGGGGGCGGGGGCGGAGGCGGAGGCGGGGGCGGGGGCGGGGGCGGGGGCGGAGCTGGCCTTGCCCTTGCAGCCGGAGGTGGCGGACTGGGAGGCGGATACGGAGGCGGACTGGGACTGGGAGGCGGATACGGAGGCGGATACGGAGGCGGACTGGGACTGGGAGGCGGATACGGAGGCGGACTGGGCGGCGGATACGGCGGCGGCGGCGGCTTAGGCCTGGGGGGCTACGGGCTGGGCCTGAGCTTGGGCGGCGGCGGCGGCGGCGGCTACGGCGGAGGGGGGCTCGGCTACGGCTCGGCCTCCTTCGGCGGCGGCGGCAGCAGCTACTTGTCCAGCAGCACGCGTGAGTAGAGCTCAGGCTCTCCCGCTTTCCCTCCGAAAATACCGCCACTGGCGCAGCGCGGGTCGCGTCCGCCACGCGCTTCTATGCCAAAGCCTGGAGATTCACACAGAGTGCCTGTTAGGAGGATGGCAAGGCATTTATATCAGTCACAGTAACAGATGTGTGAAAGTCACTCAGTTCCTCTACCACCCCCCCCCCCCCCACACACACACACACACCTTCCCTGAGGGAAAACCAGCCAGGCGTTTTGTTCTAAATTGATGCCTTAATGGCAAACCTGCAGCTATTTGGGATAATCCCCTCGTAGAGCAGCACAAGGTGTCTGTCAAACAAGCCAACAAAAAATAAAGAAATGTTGAAAAAGGACACCGAAACGCTGGGTTAACCTGACCCGCGGCCTTCCTTTCCTCCTTCCCAGTGTCCACCAGCTACTGATGAAACGCGCGCGGATCACGGATCACGGATGACTGCACGGACCTCGACGGCTTACCTGCAACGCCTCTGGCTTTCACCACTGGAAGACAACGAGAGAGAGAGAGAGAGAGAGAGAGAGAGAGATAGAGGGAGAGAGACAACCCAAGCCACAAAGAACCACGCCTCGAAATTCGCTTTTTTTATTTTTTTTCATCTCGCCGCCTGTGCGCCTTTCTCTTCTCTCTCTGACGCTTCCTCCTGCAAAAGAAAGGCTGCAGAAAAATGTTGTGTGTTTCCTTCACGCCTGGTCTCTCCTGCTTCTTTCGGCTCAGTGGCTCACGTGGACCATTCAGGGAGGAGTGAGATTTACAGCAATTAATAACCAAAGCTTTTTAGTCTGTATATATTACCCGAAATGCTAAAACTATTAAAAAAAAGCACCATTAAAAGTAAACACTGATACTTCGGTCAATAGGATGGACCCACACGCCCCAAATATGTTTCATTTGGTTAACGTCCACTTCAGTTACTCCCTGCCCACGAAATGGAAATGCTTACCCAGAACCACAAAAATAAATTTTGTCTGTTTAAAAATAAGCTGTGGCGTCATTAGTATTGTTTTTTTGTTTTTTTTAACTGTGAAATAAACTATGTTTCGTTCCTGTGAGCCGTCCAACACAGCACACAAAAACCAGGCTGTTCTGACCACCACTTTCACATGATCAAAAAAAGAAATAAAGCCAACTGAAAATGTGCCCATTTTCACATACCGTTAAAAGTGCAGAAAACAAGACCAGTTCAAGTCACTCCCAATTACAATTGCTGCCTTTAATGTAGTGGGGAATGAGGAATGAGTCTTCTATAACACTAGTTAGTATATACAGTTGAGGCCAAAAGTTTACATACACATAGGCTAAAGATATTCAAACTCAGTTTTTCACAACTTCAACTTTCACGAATTGCGAACCTCCACAAGTCTGGTTCCTCCTTAGGAGCAATTTCCAAAAAAATGAAGGTACCACAAGCATCTGTAAGATTATATGCAAATATAAAAATCTCGGGACCACACAGACACTGCATTGTTCAGGAAGGAGGCACAAATTAACTCCCAGGGCTGAATGAACTTTGATCCACAAGGTTCAACTGAACCCCAAGACAACAACAAAGGAACTGGTGAAGGAGTTGGAGGCATCAAGTACCAAAGTATCTACATTCACCATTAAGAGAATCCTACATCACCATGGCCTGAAAAGCCCCTACTCCAAGACCGGCATAGAAAAGCCAGAATTAAGTTTGCAGGTGATCACCAGTACGAAGACCTAGCCTTTTGGAGGAGTGTTCTCTGGTCAGATGAAACAAAAATTGGCCAAATGTTTGGCCATAATGATCAGCGTTGTGTGTGGAAGAAAAGGGGTGAGGTGTTTAATTCGAAGAACACCATCCCAACCCTGAAGCACGGGGGTGGCCGCATCATGTTGTGGGGGTGTTTTGCTGGAAAAGGGACTGGTGCACTTCAGAAAATAGATGGCATCATGAGGAAGAAGGATTATCTAGAAATACTGAAGCAACACCTCAAGACATCAGCTAGAAAGTTAAAACTTGGTAACAACTGGGTCTTCCAGCAGGACAATTATCCTAAGCATACCTCCAAAGTTGTAACAAAATGGCTTAAAGACAACAAAGTGAAAGTATTGGAGTGGCCATCACAAATCCCTGACCTGAATCCCACTGAAAAAATTTGGACTGAACTGAGAAAGTGTGTCCAAGCAAGGTGAAAGAATGGGCAATGATTCTGGCATTATTCCAGTATTGTGAGAAGGCTGTGGAAGGCTACCTCAAGCGTTTGATTCAAGTTAAGCAATTAAAAAGCAAGTATAAGTGCGTTTGCCTGTGGTTTCACAACACTGATGGCAATCCTGCAATCGAAACGTTTGTCGCTACATTCTTTTGCACTAAGCACTTATTGCACTTTCAATAGCGTGATTAAATAAAATATTTATATTTTTGCAGCCATTTCCTAAACAGTTTTCCTTTTATTTATTCTGCACCGCGTGAGTCCCCTCCCCTAGCCTCGCTTGTCTAATGTGACCTCCGCACCTGCAACTAATCAACATAACGACAGTTAGGCCCAGCAGCATATCCAATGCTACTGCTCTTCATTAACACAATTTTAATAGTCAGAACAGCAGGTGAAATGTATTCAGAAATTAATTACAGACCTATGACTGAGATTGAATCTTAAGTAGTAACTGAAGCAATAAGCCTTGCAAACAAAAAATGTACAGTGGTAAAGTAAGGCAGATGAACAGTCAAGAAACGCATGTACTGTGTTAACACTACACTCACTGGGTGTGGGACATTTTACCACGGTAGGTCAATTGCTCCATCTAGTGGTACAGTCAGAATTAGACTGCCTGGCATCTATTATTTACTAAAACGCACAATATTGTTCCAGAAATGCGATGGCTAAATGTTGTGGACATTTTCATGAGAAAATGAGGTTATATGCAAGTACATCTCTCTGGACAATCAAGCTATTTAAGTGTCACATAGGCATAATCTATAATTATGAACAAATCCTAATAGCTTGTAAGATCCTAATTTCCCTTTGCATTTGTTGTCTAGGAAACCTCATCAAATATATACTAGCTTGCCAACACAGAAGTAAGATGGCAGCAAGCTAACTTAAAACAAAACCAGCCAGCTCACATGAAGTCTTCTTAAAAACTTGTACAGTCCTTCTTTTTGACCAATGAAACACAAAACCAGAATATCCCGTTAACAGGGATTCCTTAAACCAGAGCTTTCCGTGGTCTTTTGGAACCGTGATCTAGCATTGTAAATCTGTGTCAAAAACATAAGCGGTCTCAAATAATCAAAAGAGCACTGCACAGTAAAATAGGATTTAATTTAAAACCGTCTTCTTCTGGTACAAATGAGTAGTTAGTGTACAACCTCCAGATTAAAAACAAATTTAAAAAGCTCAAATTTTGTTGGCAAGACAGCAAACTAAACGGTGAATTCAGGGGGGAACAAAAAACATAATCACAGTCTAAATCATAAAAACTAGAGACATTTTGGGCTTTTCATCCCATCAGATGCATTTATATGTACACCCTTTAATGTTTTACAGGAGCACTTCACAAGAACAAGTTACAAAAATAGGCAGAGAAGCCCACGTACGTAATCCCTGGGGGGGGGGGGGGGGTTTGTACAGTGTCCGTTAATGCCATTTTCTAATTTAAGCATCGCCTCCTTGCTGTTGTTTCTTGTTCTTCTTCTTTGGTTTGGCGGGAGGCTGCGTCTTGGCCTTCTTCGCGGCCGCCTGCCCGGCCTCCTTCCCGCCGTCCTGCTCCTGCTGCTTTCTCTTCTTGTTCCTGTTCTTTTTATTCTTCTTCTTCCCCGCCTGCCCCGCCCCGGCCTCCCCGGCAGCGTGGGCCTCCCCCGGCTGCGGGGGCGCCTGCCCCGGCTCCTTCCCCTCCAGAGGCGCCTGCTTCTTGCGGTTTTTGCGCTTCTTGGTCTCCGGGAGGAAGCCTTTCTTCTTCTTCTTGGGGGCGGACTGCTGGGCCTGCTCCTCCGCAGACTTCCTGGCCTTCTCCACTTTCGGCTTGCTGTTAACACACACACAGAAATACCGTTAGAGAAGCTTAGACTGAGGGGACCGACTCTCAACCCGTACACCGAATCCTCCCCGGGTGGCCGTGGGTTCGATCCCCGCCCATTGCACTTAATGTCACGTGATCCCGTCTCTATCTGTAACTTGCTGCCTCCCCCCCGGCCCCCACCCTCTCTCTGAACAAAGTGGAAAATACATAAGGAGGGCGGACTCTTACATCCTTCTCTGAGGAGATATTTTCACTGCTTGTACGAGCGGAACTCCAGTGGTGTTAAACACTGGGGGGGTGTGGCAGTGTGATAATCTCTTCTTCTTGGCTCACGGGGACCAGTCTGCTTCATTTGTTCTTTTGCATTCTAATCTGCACTGTGCATTCATTCAGCTATGGAAATCACACCGATTTCTTTAATAATATATTGCAGCACCAGGTAAAAAATAGAACTGCAGGGGGGAGGGGAACTAACTGTGTAGCCTTTTGCCACCTTTGCTGTACCTGAGACCTGCGATAAGACGCTGTAAAAATGAACCATACTTATAGTAGTGCAGCTAGGAGGCACAGAAAGGTTTATGGATGCTCGACAGTGGAAGTGACAGAGGAGCCGCAGGCTTACAGGATGCCGAAATGCTTCATCACGCCCCAGTACGTGTCCTCCAGCTGGCCCGTCTTCCGGAACCCCTCCAGCTGGTTCATGGGGAGCAGAACCTCCTTCAGCGGCTCCAGGTTCACCGACAGCTTCTGCGTGACGCGGAGAGGACGGATACAGGAAACTTGGCACATGGCACGACGGGCAACCCAAAATAGGCAGCAGAGCAGACACTGTGGCTATGGGAACCCGATTTGTGCCAAGAGGTTTGCAGGTTTACATCCCATATTTTGGCTGTGCCATTTCATGCTTCAGCAGCTATGTACTTTATTAGCATCGCTATAGTAAACAAGCAGCCATATAAACAGATAATGTGTGCCCATAAACACACACTACTGGGCTCGACAGTGCTCCAATTTTTAAGACCATATGCTCCTGAAAATTGATGTGTGCTAACTGTAAAAATAATTTAGGAGCACATCTACATCTACTAAGTGGGATACATTACTATGCCCCTAAATTTTTAAACACAGGAGCAAATGTGCTCCTTGGACAAGGTGTTAGAGTAGAGTCCTGTACTATGTAAGCTGACTGGAACTAGAATTTTGGCTGTAAAAAAAATGTATATAAATGATTTAATATTTATAATTTAATATGAGCTTTCAGTCTGAATCGCTGTCCATATTGCAGCTCTGCTATCTCTCAGTGACAGACGAGGGCTGCTTATAGCTTTTGGTGCATCCTTTACCTGCTGCTGAATGTTCCTGACGAGGAACTGACTGAGCTCCAGGGCTTTTACCACCTTCTCATGGACCACTTTGATCTTGTAGCCAGTGATGGAGCTCAGGCTCTGAGGGATAACACAGGGAGCTTGGTCATACGTACAGGGAACGACAGTGGGTGAAGTCAAAGTTAAACTGAAGGAGTACACTGAATTTATCAACGTTCTTGAAACGTAACAATATGAAGAAAAAGTTTAGAGCATAAATCCTAGTTCAACACATTACATTACATTACAGGCATTTAGCAAACGCTCTTATCCAGAGCGGCTTAACACAACTTTTTATATTGCATTTACATTGTATCCAGTTATACAGCTGGATATATGCTGAAGCAATGCAGGTTAAGTGCCTTGCTTAAGGGTACGACGGCAGTGTCCTACCGGGGAATTGAACCTGTGACCTTCAGGTTACAAGATCAATTGTACTACACTCCACTGCCGCCTACACGGCTCGTACGCATAGACTAGTGCCCTGAAGGCACGCCATTTTAAACAAATCGGCAGCGATTCGGTCCGGTAGGTTCTCGTCATGCGTTAGCCATTTGGCGCCTACCTCCGCCAGCTGCCCAACGGTCTTCTCGCAGAGCTCCGCCCACTGGGCGTCGGTCATGAGCTGCCGCACCTCCTTCGTCTGCAGGCCCCTCAGCACGACGGCGCACGCCTGACCCTGAAAACAGACGTTTTCTACACGTCAACCGACATCTTACAGGAAGTGACACGCCGAGCTAACGGAAAACAGGAAACGCGTGAATTACTGTATCCTAGGACAGCGCAGAGATGAGAATGTAAGGCCACAAGAAATCAGAGCCCAATTACCGGTAAAAAAAAAGCCTCCTTGCTTCAGTTACTACTTAAGATTCAATCTCAGTCATAGGTCCGTAATTAATTTCTGAATACATTTCACCTGCTGTTCTGACAATTAAAATTGTGTTAATGAAGAGCAGTAGCATTGGATATGCTGCTGGGCCTAACTGTTGTTTTTATGTTGATTAGTTGCAGGTGCGGAGGTCACATTAGACAAGCGAGGCTGGGGGGGGGGGGGGGACTCACACGGTGCAGTATAAATAAAAGTAAAAACAGTTTAGGAAGAGGCTGCAAAAATATGAATATCTTATTTGACCATGCTAGCGATAGTGCAAAAAGTGCTAAGAGCAAAAAAGAACTTAGCAACAAACGTTTCAATCGAAGGATCGTCATCAGTGTAGTAAAACCAAAGACAAACACATCTGAGAAAATCTGAGCTTACCGTATGAGCTTGCATCATCCTCTGTGAGTTCAATCAGAAGTGAGTCTGACAAAATCCTGCGAACTACACAACGGCAAGACAACATGCACGCACTTGAGAAAATCTGAGCCGTACCTGTTGATGCTGCCTCACTCCCTCTGTGATGTATTCTACAGAATCACAGTTCATGAACAAATACCTTTCAGAACACTCGCGCAACCACAGAGCAGCAGGCATAAACAGAAGATATGCACTAGAGACAAAGGTCAAGGACGTTTTCTCGGTATTCAACTTTATTGAAATAATACTTGTACTTTAGAGCTTATTCGAGGATAGCATATAAGACAGCAGTGTGTTGAATATGGTTTTAGTGCCATATTTAAACAGCTTAATATGAGATTTTTCATATCCACACATAAGTACACTTGCACAGATATGCAGTTAAATATAAGAAGTTCAAAAATGATCTGTAACACACTCTTAATAGGGTTTAAGGCTCTATTTGGCACACAGCTTAATCTTGGGATCTTTATTTCAGATGACCCCTTTTAAAGACTACACGATCGGCGGGAAACACACTGAAGGAGAAAAGCGTTAAACTGACGGGGAATCTGGTGAACAGGTCGATGAACATGGCCCCCGAAAGCGCGCTCTTCCTGCGGGTCATGAAGGAGCGCAGAGCCCCCTTAAAAAGGCCGGTCACCCGCTCCACGTCCACGCCGCCCATGTCTGCCCCCTGCAAGGAGACAAAGCGCTTTCACAAATACGCACTTCACCCACATACTGACACACACACGCACACACACACACACACACAGATACAGACTGATACACACAGATGCACACAGATACACACAGACATAAGCACGCGCTCACAGATACAGACAGACACAGACCTGGGCCAGCACATTATGACCAACACTAAAGCACTCATAAATTAATAGTATAGAGCCATAAAGCCAGGCCTTTTCACAGCTTCAGGAACTGGTCTGATCTGGTTTAATGGATGATTGGGAGCAGCCCACCTGTAGTGCAGGAGATGACTCTTCCCCACCCTCCTCCTCCTTCCCAGCAGCAGCATTAGACACACTCCCCCTCAGGACTTTAACCAGGTAGAGAGACGCACTGCAAGAGGGAAGAAATGAGGGTCACTTTTAAAACAGAGGGAGGCGAGTGAAAATAAAAAAATACCAAAATGCCACCCTTCCTTTTGTGGATGCATGTATGCATGTATGTACTGTACGTGTGCATTTAAATATGCATGTACTGTTTGTGTGGATGCATATATGCCCTGTCTGTTTGTTTGTGTATGCGTGCATGCATGCATGCACTGAACGCATGCATTTAAATATGCCTGTTTGCATGGATGCATATATGCATGGAAATGCGTAAGTGATACGGTTGAGCAGCTGACCTGAAGAAGTAGAGCGAGACGGAGGAGTCGGACAGCCTCTGCGCCCGGGTCAGCACCCTCTCCAGCATGTCGTGCAGGTCCTCCTGCATGCCCGCCACGTTCTTACAGTACCGCTTGGCTCGGCACAGCTGGTTCCTGCAGGTACAGAGCGCGCCAAAACATCAAAACTGCCGGTTCCTCCACGTTACTAACCAAACCGTAGTACCAAACGAAAGAAGAACTCGGTTAATTACGCAACACTGGGGAAAACAGAGGTTTCTTTTAGCACAGTCAGAAGTTTGTGGGACTTTCTCAGGTGCGTAAAAGGTTAAATAGCGTATGACCAGGGCCTGCGAGTCAGCTCAAAGTCACGTGACCAGGCAAGGCCGGGGTCCCGCGTCCAGCCGGCGGCTCACCGGAAGATGTCGGCCGTCTTGCGGAGGAAGTCCTGCTCCTGCTGGTTGGTTTCGGAGCTCATGCCGCTCTCGATGATGCTCAGCAGGGGCTCCACGATGCCCAGGACCAGCGGGCTGTCCGACTGCTTGGACAGGAACACCTCCACCAGGTCCAGCACCTGCAGCCCAACGCAGGTCCATTTCAATTACCTTCCAGCACCGTTAGCCTAGCACTCTTATCCAGAGCAAGTTACACCGCACACATTCTTTTACAATGGATATTCCCAGAAGTAATTAATGTTAAGTGCCTTACTCAAGGCTACAATGGACAATCCCATTTGTACTAAAGCAGTAGGAAAACCAATCAAAGAAACTCTCTGGTCCCAGTTATTGTGTTCTGGGAGATGTAGGTCTGAGCAAAGTGAAGTACCTTGATCTTAAAGTCTCTGACGAGGGCCTTCTCCTTGCGAAACCTCTCCTTCTCGTCCTTCTTGGCCTGGATCCTCTTCTTCTGCTCGGCGAAGAGCGCGGAGATGCTGCCGTCCAGCTTCATCATGGTCTCGTCGTCCAGCTCGTCATCCTCGCTGTCGTCCCCCTCGGTGGCCTGAAGACGAGCAAAGTCCGTTCAGCAGGCCCTCGCAGCCGCGGTTCTCATGCTTTTGACCACATTACAGGTGGGGGGTTTGAGCCTATCCCAGCATGCAGTGGGTGAGAGGCAGGAATACACCCTGGACAGGTTGCTAATCCATCGTAGGGCCCACACACCACCCACTCACTCACACAGTCATATCTATGAGCAATTTAGAGCCTCCAGTTAGCCTACTGCATGTCTTTGGACTGTGGGAGGAAACTGGAGTACCCAGAGGAAACTCACACAAACACGAGGAGAACATGCAAACTTCAGAGTTTTTGGGATTCAAACTCAGTACCTTCTTGTTGAGGGGACAGTGCTATTCACTGCACCACCATGGACATTCTGTCCATAAATTTAATTTAAATTAATTTCCAGAACTGACTGACTGAATTGAAAAGGAACAGTCCTCTACCACAAAAGCCCTAACATATACACACCATTTGCTGTAAGATTGTTTGTGTGTTATGTATAATTCTGAACCCCAATCATAGACCATCTGTGGAAATAGTTCTAGAACAGCACGTACCAAAGCGCCCTGACCCTGCAGAACCTTCATCAGCTCCAGGCGAAAATTCTGATCCACCTCCTCTTCCTCCTCCGCATCCTCGTCCTCCTCCAAGGCTTCATCATCCTTATCATCATCCTCCTCATTGTCATCATCATCAGAGTCTTGATCTGATGACTCCATCTCCTCTTCATCCTGGAAAAACAGTAACACTTCAGAAAATGTACATCACAGGCAAAAACCGAATTGCCTGTGGTTTCACAGAAACCCTGCGACTTCACAATCGTTTACATTTATCATTATTATAAAACAATCATAAAACATTATTCTGATTCAAGCAACACTATGAACCGCAGTAAGGAGAGACAGGCACAAGGCCTGATTGAAGGTCACCTCCTCCTCCTGGTCGGCTTCTTCATCCTCTTCCCGCTGACCTCTCTTTCTTTTTTTGCCCTCGTCTTTCTCATCAGTTACCATGACAGAACTATCCTCCTCATCCTTATGAGGATCCAGAACCTGTAAAAATATAGAGTCCCAATCAGCAATCACTTCATAATAAAAGACAGTGTATTACATACAATATGGGGTACTACAAATACACAAGTAATACCAATATTCAAGTCAACAGAAGTCAACACAGTAATGAAAATAAGAGCTCAAACATGTACAGGAAAAAGGACACGGGTTATAACAGGGACACAAAGGAGGCTGAAACCATCACTGCTGGTTTTGTTTACTCAAACACAGTAATTCTACTGAAGCAGTGTTCTTGCTCTTTTTCTTTGATTTACATGCAAACTCAAGCAATGTTGCAGTTTGGGAATTCGAGAACGCAGCGAGGACGGACCCCACATCATGAGGGTAAAACACGGTGGGGTAACACGGGCACACCCCCCTCACTCACGTCCAGTATGGCGCCGAGGGCCCTCTGGGTGACGTGGGGGCAGATCCCGGCGAACACCGTGCGGCAGACCTGCCTGACGAACCGGCTGGGCTGGGACAGGAGGGAGAGCAGGATGTCCACCATCACCTCCGCCCACTGCGGCTCCGCCTCCCCCGCCTCCTCCTCCGTACCTGCGCACACAGGGAGGGGACACAGTTATACGCACACCTCTGTACCCGTCCTGCGTCAGTGATCGCATCACTTTGTGAGGGACCACAGGGTATTGCTGGTTCTGTTTTCCCCTTAAAATTAGTAGCAGCCAGTTAAGAGCCAAGAAGTCAGGTGAGTTAAATATGCAATCAGCTGCTTCAATTGATCAATTAAGTGAAAATCGGCACTTTCCCACAGCCATTCCGTGTCTTATTGAAGCAGGCTAGCGCACTAAATGGAAAACACCAACAGGCAGCCTCCATTCAGTAAACCAACCTGCTTCTTATAAAACCTTGAATTGTTTACGCAGCTATGACCTGGGAATGCCATTTCCTTCTATTTTGAAGGCTGCAGCTGTGGTCAGTCAGTATTCCTGCATTATTTCCTCCTACCTGTCGCCTTCTTCTTCTTCTTCTTGGCTTTCTTGGCCTGGGCTTTCTCTAGGCAGTTCTGCAGATCCTGCATTAGGTCCACACTCTCCTCTGCTGCCTGTGGGGGAGGAGGGGGGGAACCCAGCCTTGATGTTCAAATTGCTTACGACAGCACTGTTGCTTACAGCGATGCTTTGATCGCGTGTGTTACAGACCAGTTCTGTAACTACAGTGTGTTGTGGCTCACTGAGCCATATTGTATGTCCTATTCTTGAAGTTACTCTGGATTAGAGTGTCTGCTCACAAATGTAAATGCATATCTCAAATGTATAGTCACTTTGGATTACAGATAGAAATTTGGATTTGTTTTTTTTTGTCACGCTAAAACTCTGATGTGCACTACAAAACTGAGAAACATGTATAGAACTTTTTGGACTGTGATTTTTTCAGCTTTTAAGATTAAAATACACCCACAAATTACAGATAGTTCTATGCAGGCCTGACAGTATGAACACTTCTGGCCACACTGCTGGTACGTACCCTGAAGAGGTAAATGCCCACGAGCAGGAAGAGCTGCTGGAAGGCGGCGGTCTCTTCAGTCTGGGCCTTCTTGGCCTTCTTTTGAAGAGCCTCCACGGACGTCAACATGCTGCAAACGCACACAGCAGCTGATCAGTGACAGCCAATCGCCTGCGGAGAGAACGGCCTCGCGCAGGAAACGGAAACCAAGACCACTGACCATCACAAAGCCCGTGTGTTAAATATAAACACACAAAGACACATTCATCTACAGCAAGGATGGCACAGAGAGAGTCGGCCCTTTTTCAGATTTCATGCCAACTTCTCCGATTTATTTAATTTCACCTAATCATTCATTTTATCCGACATTCTCGATAAAGCAAAAAGCTACAACAGCAGACTATACACCCATCCTTGGTGAAGACGTTTTACTGTGGTCCGGTTTAGAAGTGAACCAGCAGCGAACAGCAGTTTAGAAACTTCCGCAAGAGTGAACCGGTTAGAAAAGAAACCAGCAGGCACATGCTGGCCGTATAGGAATGGTGAACGTGCATCAACCCTGACTAAGGCCATCCTGTAAGGCTTTCACTCCAACCCTAGCAAAGCACACTTCATTCAGCAGCTACAGATCTCCTCGAGCTGCCAATTAGCAGAGTCAGACGTGCCAGATCAGGGTTTTAATGAAACCCCCCAGGACAGCAGATCTCCAGGAACAGGCTTGGGCAGGCCTGCCCTACAGTGACCCTGGCGTACCTGTCCCAGCTCTGCTTCTGCTGGGGGGTGAACGGCTGAGCGCACTGCACGTGTTTGGCCTGCTTCAGCAGGACGTCCGCGTACTGGACCAGGCGGTAGATCCACAGCGTCCCGTCGGCCATCGCGCCCTGGGCCCGCTTCTCGGTTTGGGCCGGCGCCTCTGGGGCGTCGCCCTGCACGGGGCGGTGGTTTAGGTGCTGAAGGAGCCTGTGGGACAGAAAAGAAAACATTTTAAATATCCCCCCCAACTGTTTACAGTTCAAGAGCACTTAATGTATTCAAATAGTACTACATGGTGGATGACATCTCACCCAAAGAAGGAGTTGGCTATGACCGAGCGGGTCTTCTCATCCACGGGTACCGACGGGATGGTCTCGGTCTCCGGGATGTCAGGGGTGGACTTTTTGGCGACAAAAAAGGTGTGGAAGAAAACGAATCTGGGGAGGAACGCGAGATGAGGAATAAGTGGCAGGGTACAGGCAAGACAGGAGAAAATTCTACGCTGTAAACAAAAAACAAAGGATACACAAGAGAGGTTGATCCATACTACAATCCAGGGAAAACTGCTGGTTGGCCATCGAGACATGTAATCACACACATCCAGCATCAGTCAGTCAGATCCCCCACCCCGTGTGTATCTGGCAGCACAGTGGGGGAGCGAGGCTCTCACCTGGCCACCTCCATCACCAGGTCCTCGTCCTTCTTCACCTGCTGGTTCTCCACGATGGAGGTGAGGCGCGGAATGATCCATCTGCGCAGCCGGAACACGCGGTGCTCGTTCCTGCAGGGAACCCGCACGTCACGCCTCAACACCGGGACAAATCTCCCCCCCCCCCGCCTCAACACCGAGGCAAATCTCACCCCCCCCCCATACCCACAGCCTCCCCTCAGACCACTTTCATCAGCTATCTGCACATTTGCAGATGCAAGTCAAGTCAAAACACACATTACTACACTTTTATAGTCACTTATACCATTATATCAATGTCCTTATTTGTACATTCATTTACCTTTATAATTGTATCTGCACTTTGAACACATTAACATAAATAAACTATTATTATTAGCATTATTATTATTAGCAACTACCTTTGGCTGTACTCGGATCAGATCACAGCCTTGGTTAAAATAATTATTTGAAATACTTTAGCTCTTTATACACCAGAAATATGCATTGACAAAACATCTATGTTCACTAATATGGAGAACAAGATTATTCTTTCACACAAACATACACTTTGCTTAATTTGCATAATTCTCTGAAAGTTCTTAGGAGGATCTTCCAGAGCATGTTTCCAAAGTTAACCTGCATTTAAGCCAGTTTTTAATAGCAATTCAGATGCGCACTTGACCCAGGTCCAGCCCGGATACTCACTGGACTCCGGCCTCCTGGTTCTCCTGCTGCCGGCGGGTGCTGAAGTCCAGGCAGGACTCCAGCTGCGGGTGGGAGAACATGCCCTTCAGCCAGTCCACGTAGCTCCGCAGCACCGCCGGCTGCAGGTACTGCACCACCCTCCAGAAGCTGGGCACCACCGGGTAGCCCTGGTTGGTGAGCTTGGTGAAGCCCAGCGTCACGGCCAGCTGCCTCTCGGGGTCCGAGCAGCCCTGCAGGAAGTCCCCGACGTAGGTCTCCATCTCCGGGGCGAATTTGAAGCGATCGGGGAGCTGCGGGAGAGCACCACGCAAGGCGTAAGTCAGACTAGCACCTCTTCCTTTTTTTAAAATTATTTCAACCTCCCTCTCTCCTCTTTTGAAAATAGAAATTTCTCTCCCTCTCACCTCCTTTCTCTCTCCCTCTCTCACTCTCTTTCTCCTCCCCTCCCTCTCTCATGCTCTCACTCTCTCCCACCCTCTCTCTCTCTCTATACTGGTCTATGCTCATGCTCATGCTGGAATAGAGGTATATGAGAGAGATCTGCCGCATCCCCAGGGGCACCGGGGAGAACGACAGAGGTTTACCTGAGCGGAGACCACGTGTTCCCCATAATGCCTCATCACCTCTCCGGAGAGCACCTGCTGCAGCTGAGGGAGGGAGAGCAGAGGCAGGGCGCTGCCCAGGAGCCTGTAGCACATGAAGCTGGGCACGAGAGAGAAAGAGGAGAGTCAACACAATTACCCACAAAGGAACTAGCGCACAATCTCAACTAAACACGGCACTTCAATTAGCGGGTGTTAGCGGGAGTGCATCTACGCCATTTCACTCATTCTTTCTGTTTGTCAAAATGTATGGCTGCCATTTTGAAGGCAAAAAGCAAAAGGTGGAGGTGCATGGCAAGGCTGCGCCCACTGCCTGCCGCTCTCACTTGTTGGGTCCCGACTGTTCGGTCAGCAGCCCGTTGACCACGGCCTCCCTCCAGAAGAGCTCGAAGCTGTCCTCCTTCAGGGCCACCTGCAGCAGGTCCAGCGCCACGGCCGGGAGCAAGCGGTCCTTCTTCACAGAGCGACCGGCCATCTTTAACACCTCGACCAGCCTGTGAAACGCAGGCGACGGAGGTTACAGAGCACACGCCGGGAACGTCAAGCAAAATCACACCCAAATGCTCACGGCTGCGGACTGTAAATGCGTATGCCAAAACTCTTAACGTGGTCCCACCATCCCATTACATAGGATCCCTCAATAGGTGTGCAAGACCTTACTTTGGGGGTGTTGTCTGGGGTAAAAACTCTCACTTTGGGATGTTATCTAGGGGGCAGACCCTTACTTTGGGACGTTCTCTTGGGTGACGACAGTGGCGCTCCCCAGGAGCTTCTTCAGCTTCTTGGGCTTGAGAACGCCGGGGAATCTCTGCATGGCCACCAGGAGGAGCTGCAGCTGCTCCGGGGTGCTGAAGGCCGCCGACAGATCGCTCTGCAGAGCCCCCAGCAGCGCCTCCTCAAACACCTCCTCCGTAGTCTGTGTGTGACACGTACGACATTACATTACATTATTAAAGGCATTTAGCAGACGCTCGTATCCAGAGCAACTTACATTGTATCCAATTATACAGCTGGAGCAATGCAGGTTAAGTACCTTGCTCAAGGGTACAATGGCAGTGTCCTACCGGGGAATCGAACCTGCGACCAATTCCTTAGCCATTATGCTACACTGCCGCACGACACCCGTTTCACCAGAACGTCGGACCCGAGTTCAGACAACGACTAATATATTACCATAGGAACAGCAGGGCCTGTATTCATGAAGCATTTTGGAGTGGCACTGCTAATCCAGGAACTTCCCCTTTCTCTGTCCTAATCTAAAGATCTAAAAAACAATAACGATCCTAGATCACCTCTCCTACTCAAGTATTATCCTCCAGTATATACTCCAGAATACTCCTACTCCAGGAACTCCAGGCTAATGAGTATATGCCCTTATTTAGATATCAACACAAAACTTAATTAAGATTTCTTTATTTTTTAACCCATCCACAGTGAAGATTATACAGGTTAGAAACGCATCCCAACCCGGCCTTCTCTTTGTGATTAAACAGGCTAAACAGGCGGCTCTCACCTCAGACAAGATGTCCACCATGGTCTTCCTGGGCAGGTCCTTCAGGTGCTCCCTGTATTGGGCCAGGCTCTGCAGGAGCTGAACGCACTCCAGCAGGACCGGGGGCTCCTGTCAGAGACAGAGGAACACCGGTAGAACACATATTTCGGAAAAACGCACTACCGAGCAGAGAGAACAGGAATTCACCCGGAAGGGATGCTTACCTTTGAGAGTCGCCCCGACTGGGATAGGGCCAGCACGCCAAAAAAGTTCCCAAACGCCGCATTTCTGATTAGTTTCTGTTGAGTTCATCAGAAAGGAATTTATTAAAGGGAAAGGAAAAAACACTTAAGTGTGACACGGCTGCCTGATTACTACACACTGTCACAATAAGGAGGTATAGCTCAGCATCTTTAATGTGGAGTGTCCATTATTTATTGCAGTGCTTATTCAGAACAGGCGAAGTTTCAATTAAAGCCTCTGGTCGTTTTCAAAGACAGATACGCAAACTCATTCTTGCTTTGTACAGCCGTGTCACAGCCTGTCCACTAGCAAGAGAAAGTTTGCATTTGCAAACATTGACAATTAGGGCAATAAACCAACAGAAGAAAATACATCCTTTAAACATTATTCTGACAATAATTTTACAAAGTCAAATAGAACTGGATGAAGCAGAATTACTGACAATTACAGACACCATTTCTTAAACTGCCATTCTTAGCTTGTGCTTTTTCACTTTTGAAAATTATTCTCTTACCTTCTTCACTTTCTGCAGGTCGTGTTTTTCCTTGATATATCCCAGTGTCGACTGCAGCTGGATGTCTTCAAACACACTTAAGACCTACAGCCCAATATATGTTTAAAGAATTATAAGCCAAAAACTATTGAACAGCCCCAATAGTTCACCCCAGTCGAATTCAGTTTATTTAGTAACATGGTAAGGTTAAACCTTGAAAACAAAGGAGTGTCCTGTGATTGAAATATACTATGGTTTCTTGAGTCTGAACCCATTCACAAGCAGGTATTGTCTTGAACACCACAACAAGCTATAACATTCATAACTGAAATGGATCAGCAGTGTCAAATATTACATAAATATTATAAGACAATGAGCTACGTTATAACGGTCTCTCCATTATAATGATCTCGTGCAAGGAGAAACTGAAAAAGAACAGACAGACCTGTGCAAGGGCCAAGCTGAAGCCTGGACGAGCCGCCTCTCGAGTGTGGGAGAGACCGTCCACCAACCTCTTCAGAGTGTACGTCCGCTCATCCGACTGGACCACCACATTACGCATAAACAAGAATGGGGTTTAAGGGCTTAGTTAGTTAGGTGCCAAAGCTACAACACACAATTCAACGGGGTGCATATCAAGCAGGTGTCATTAATCTGTAGCTAACGGTTATAACCATCTGAACCGGAGTAACATTGACATCATCCGCTAATCTTTCTGGTACATTTCGTGGCCACACACTGCACATGTACATTACATATTCAGACCATTTGGGCAAGGTGATGTTGAAAGCTTGTTATCTACCAAAGAGAACACCAAAGAGAACACAGCCCTCTCTAGACACCAGGCTGCAAACGAAAATTGGTGATAAATGGCGATTACGATTGACATTTCTCCAATCCCGATGACACATGCTCATTCGCATACATGCATGTAACTGTAGCCGATAATATCTTAAGTATATGTAATTATAAGTATGACAGTACTTAGTATGTAATATTGCTAATCAACTAACGTGTACCCCAGTCTCATACAGATAGCAATGCTTGCTACAGTAGAGAGCACAATCAACACGTGGCGATATACAGTAAATACTGCGTTTATAAAGCGGACAAGAAGACTAACTCTTTATTTCTTAACAGTTTAGGAAAACCATTCTGCCCGTCTCTCATAACATAAGAGTGTGATGGCTGTCTATACAAGCTACATAAGTTCACGAAACAGTTTTAGCTGCCAAGGTTGGTAAAGATGCACCGCTTCCCTACCTTTTCGCTCTTTTTCAAATACTGAATGAGATTTTCGATTGCTTTCAGTCGTATCTCTTGTTCGGGTTTTGCGATATCCCAGAAGAAATCGAGGAATTCTCTGTTCTGTTTAAGAATCCCCTTGGCATCTGTGACTTTTGGCCGAAGTGGTTCCTTTTCAATCTCCCCCATGTCTGCATGCGTCGCAGTGGCCATGCCATGTGAGTGTTGAACACTACCGCAACATGACCCGGCTTTTCCGGGGCAAACGGAACTTCGTTCCCTCGGTCCAGAAAGAGAATGCACGTGACGTAAGGTTGCTATAAAACGGCAGTAAACTACTGGTGAACGCTAATGCATTTACTGAACCAAGTATTGTTGTCACCAGTGAACTCACATTCTGAAGAACAATCGTCCAGATCACGTAGTGTATCAGTTCTGAATGTGTTTTGCAAAAAATAGTCATGAAATAATCATGTGCAGTTCCGCATTTAGTATGGAACAACCAAAGCAAAGAAGGGGCACATTCTAAGTTGATTTGGGCATAGGTAGCTATTTTTAGGTGTGTTATAGATACTGGTAAGTAATATCTTTCATACCAGTAGCTAACATTGGAGAGTAAAGAGACTCATGCCAAATAAAACATTCTTTTATTATTTAAATTTATGAATTATTCAAATCAATGCCAAGAAAAAATGGTCTTAAGTGCATAGCATAGTCTACAGATATGAACGTACGCGCTATAACAATAAATCAAACCTCTTAAGTGTTTCATAATTTGGAGATATCACGTACAGTTACGTAAATAAAAGAAACATTTCTGTATAGACGCTCACTTTTGCAACATGTTTTGTAAAGCAATGTAGCTAGCTAATCAGAAAGCCAAGCGCAACAAATGTGCTATTTCATAATATGAACGCAAAAGTTCACTGAAAATGAACCATATCCGCTTCTAGTCGTATATTATTAATCTTTTAACAAGGTTTGTTACAATTAACACGTTTACAGTCTCCAAATGCACTGGATAATGTGACGTCTTTTATATCAGGCAAAACAAAGACTACCATAATTTACTCTATATTGGGGTCCTCACTGAACTGATTGCTTTCTCCTGCACGGACTGCAATGGCGGATTACGATAGCTACGATGACCGAGATCGGGCTTATGGCAGTTTTGGAGGTGGGAGAGGGTAAGAAAAAAAACGATCGTCCATGCAATTCTAACATTGGAGGAGACACTGGCTTAAAATGTTCTCAAAATTGTCTTACCAGGCACTGGGTTTTAGATTTGGCTCGGGTCGGTACAAAGGCCTGTCACGGTCTGCAAGAAGTCCGGGGATGAGAGATACCGTGTGAGATGAATGGGCGACCGAGTTGAGAAACGGATAATAATCGGGGATTGCACGAGCGAGCAAATACGTGCAAGGTGCCAGGTTAGAGTTTTCACAGTTGTTCACCATTTTGTCCAGTCTGAACCGCTGGATAATTGGACGTTATTGCAGCGGGTTTGGCCCAGCACAGGTTCTGTGTTAATGCCGTGCTGGTTACCAGCAGGACACTTGACGCCCGGGGAGCCCGGAGAGGAACGATACACATGGGGCTGCATGTTCTGCAAATCGGCGTCTTTGGGACTGCAAGGAATGTGGGATGTTCGGATGATGGACTGCACTGTTGTTTGCGGTTGCAGTTGGAGGAGAAGTACGTTGCCTGTCGGTATTATTTGTTGACAGGGCAATTAGCCAGGTTATAAGGTCTTCTCAGGCCGAGGTAGTCTTTTTTATTTTCGTTAGGTGGAGTGGTGCTGGACTGGCACTAACTGAATACGGGAGTTTTTCTATACAAATTTTTAAAGTTCTGTCTTTCGTCCTCTAATGTGTTGCCATCCTCTTTACGCGGCACTGCAACTGAAGGACTGTTTGCACGTTTGTTCTGGGGTGTATACGGTCCAGCGAGCACGGGCCTAACATCATTCCTAAAATGCAGCTTGCAGCGAGTCCAGCTGCTGCAAGCGCGCGGTAATACTGCAGTATACTGGTTAGGTTATATGGCATTTTGCCGTATCCACCATGCGTTTTCAGCCCCTTGTTTTTGATTACGGGAACTGGGAAATATTTAGAAATTTAATCCAAATTGCATTTCTCATTTGCTTAACTCCACGAAGTTGAATAAGTGTGTACGTCCAAGTTCATGTTAACTTAAGGTTTCTTTCCTCGCGGACAAATGTCTCCCATGCGCAGATATTCAGTCTAGGTTTTCATCTTTGGTTTGCAGAAGCGTTGTCATCACTATCTATTTTGGCACAAAGTACCTATTGATAGAGGTCATGAGGCCACTGATAATTTGTTGGAAATCAATCGTTATCCCGAAAGATGCCGATGAATCAGAATAGTTTTCAGCTTTTGAAAAGTGGTATCAAAATACTGTAACTAGCATTTACCGTCAAATTAAAATAAGTCAACGGTTAAAGTATACTGTGCCGTAAGAGTTTTTTTTAAATATATTTTTGTATCTGATGGCAGTGGACTATGCCAAAATTGCAATACCGAATCGTGGAGGGTTGCAAAGGTGGACCAATGTGCAGAGTCCTGTAATTTGATATTGGGCTGGAATTCCTCCCTCCCTGCTAGCAACAAGCAATCTATGTGGGTTTGACAACAAGTTAATGAATTGGGTTTCAGTAATATGATGTTTTCCCCTCCATTTCTCCTTTGCAAACTTCATGCTGCATAGATGTGAAGTGCTGACCATATTACATGTGGCGTCTCCATACTTAAGGTGGATATTTCAGTTCATGAACATCCTTTGTGGCATAGCTGGAAAAAATGGCTGATTATTATCTGTTTTCATTTGGGTAATTGGATCCTTTACAGCTTTATTCTCAAAATGAGAACAACATGGATCTATTCTGTGATTTTCCTAGGTAATCAATTGCTTGCAGTAAGTACTTAAGATTTGTGTGCAAGAAATTCCAACTTAATTATGTAATTAGAATAGTTGTAATACAGAAGTGAATTGCTGGAGAAAGTATCTCCCACTTCTGGTACAAAACGGTGATTGTGTGAGTGAGTAAAATGGGGAAAAAAACTGATAAAAGGAGCAGGAAGGGCAGACTGATACTTCTGCCTATTAAAGGAAATGAAATGAAAGTGTAATGTATACATAGAATTGGCTGCTATGCACATGAATGCCAGATTTCTGCACTGGTGAATGACTTTAGAGGAATGGTTTAATTGGAGATTCAGGACTGTGTAGACGAGATGTAGCGATACTTTTGGACTTAAATGTGGGTTGAAGTACAGTGTTTCCTCTGAAATAACACAAAATGTTTGACCGGTATTATGTGGCCTTTACCCAGCTTCTGGCCTGATTAGATGTTCTTCTGTGACAGACAACCACATCAATTTGTCACCTTTGAAAATACCAATGGTGTTTCACCAGTAAAAGCATTTGAAACGAAATAGTGTTATGGAAAACACATTCAGTGGGGAAAAAGCCCGTGTTTTCCTTGTGACCACTCTTTGGGTTCACTTCAGTCTGACAGATGCTTGTTGCACGATTGATTATTAATGCTCGATGTTGCAGATACTGGAACGTGGCTGATGTGGACTGAGCATCTGTGAGATTAATTCGATGAGACTGACAAAACTCAATGAGCCTTGAATGCTGGGATGTCTGTGTCACTCTCTCTCAATGAGGCCACTCAAATGTAACTGAATACTTTGCCTCACCGCTGTGACCCAGTAGCCTGCGTCGCTCCTGAGGGGGCATCAAAATATTATGGAAACTGCACTGTCTGCTGTGTGTACCACGCAGCCCACATTACATCACATTACATTACGAGCATTTAGCAGACACTGTTATCCAGCCCGACTTGCGCAACATTTTACACAGCACTTACATTGCATCCATTTATACAGCTGGATGTATACTGCAGGTTAAGTACCTTGTACGGCAGTGTCTTACCTGTAAATCGAACCTGTGACCTTTAGCTCTTTACCCATTGTACAACACTGCCGCCCACAGAAGTGCCTTTTTATAGTCATTCCCCTTATTTAGTTTTCCGTCTTGTCGCATCATTATTCTAGAGTAACCGAGCTAGCTGTTTTCATTTGCTAGCAGAATTGATGTAGCCTGATCAATTGAAGGACCATGGTAGTTGACGGTTATAGGATTCATCTCCGCTGTATGCAAAAATGGTTTTCCCCTTTTGCAGGATGCGTCAATATTTGGTTTTCCGACTCGGTCATACATTTCTGAATATACATTTGTTATTTATAGGCCCGCAGTGTGTCTGGTGAAACAAGTTCCTGATATTTGGTTTAGTTGTGAGGGTGCAAAAATCATTATCTGGAAAGTAGTTATATATATTACATGTGTTATAAAGAACACGCATAAAATGAGCATCTCTAAGACATTTTGTCTCAGTAGTGAATGATTTTCAGTAGACCATTTTGTGTGAGCTACATTTTGAGTGATGTTCATGGCTAACTGTTTTAACGGTTTTCTTCTAACGCGCTGGATCTGCAAGTCTGTGCTGTTCTTCAAACTGGGCCTCCCTTAAATAGGCAAGAGTCCTGGACTACTGCGAATGTACAAATAAAATCACCACCTGATTTCGCTAATAAGCTTACTTCCTGGACCAAGGAGGGAAAATAATTGGTTGAAATCAGGTGGTGTAGTGCAGAGTTGGGGCTCGCCGGACCTAGAGTTGAGTAGCCCCGCTGTATACCTTCGGTCAAGAATTCACGCTTAAAATAATTTGGCAACGGCGCAATGCAGCCACGTTCATCTCGGGTGGCCGTAATAAAAACCAGCGTGCCCCCCCGCCCCCAGGATCAGGGATGTGAGGCACTGGGTCAGGCGATCCAGTCTAGGGCTCTCAGTCGGTAGCAACGGGAGTGACAGTCAGCCAGTTCAGCCGACAGACCTTCCCATTTTTTGAATGGATTTCGGTTTGTTGATGGAAAATATGTCACCGCCGTGGCTTTTGTTTTTGTTTTTGTTTTTCTTTGAACGAGTAAATGAGCGGCGCAGTAAAAGCGAGTCCTCAGATGGCCGTGGGCCTGCTGCCGGAACGGTGCTGTCTGAAGGGCCGGTTTTTCTGGCCGTGGCCTTTACGGGTGAACGGCCACAAGTAAGGCAGATGTACTCTCCCTCTCCGCCTTCGCCAACGTGTGGTGAGCTTTCTGGCACAAAATGGCTGCCGTGCATCACCCGGGTGGGTGCTACACATTGGTGGTGGGTGAGGTGAGATCATCGCCATCATCACCGTAAAGCACTTTGAGCATTCGGAAGAAAGTGCTATATGAATGCAAGGATATAATCTGCCTGCTGTTCGTGGTTGTCATTCTTTATTAACGCACCAAGGTAGTTTTTGTTCACTGGGAGACTGCTCGGTGGGAAATTCTGTAGGTACCCATTAGGAATTGATAGTGTTTATTCTTAATCTGCAGTGTTATGAATGATTTTTTTTTTATTATGTAGACTTAGGGCTGGAATTCCAGTGGCTTTCCAGGTGAAAAACCTTGTGGATCAAGATTTGTGTCCCTATAAATATTTATCACACAATTGCTAGAGTGATTTAGAGACCTTTTTTTCCCCTTCCCCTTCTCCATACCTTTTTTTCTTTTTTTTTTTTTTGGTCCTGCATCTCCAGCATTGTTTTGATGGGGCTATGTTTTGTGTTGTTGATGATTCCGTCCCTTCGTAGCATATGTGTGCGTGTATGTAAATAGGTGAGGGGTGCATGCGTGGGGCATAATCGACCGTAGCGTTTGGTAACGATGGGCCGTTTCCCGAACAGAAGATCCCGAGGCGGAGGCGGCCCAGGGGGACCCCGCAAACAGAAAGAGCTCCCCACGGAGCCCCCCTACACGGCCTACGTGGGCAACCTCCCCTTCAACACGGTGCAGGGAGACATCGACGCCATCTTCAAAGACCTGAGCGTCAGGAGCGTCCGGCTAGTCAGAGATAAAGAAACAGACAAGTTTAAAGGTACAGACCCCTCTCTCTCTCTTCTGCCCACACCCCCGCCCCCCCATTGGTGCCATGTTTTTCAGGGTTCCACATTACATTAACGCTTGCTTCTGCCAGTGGGGGAGCGCAGCCAAATGTTAGCCAGGTGACAAGATTGCTTACAGATTTGTATTCGCTCCATGCATATTTCTGTTTCAAAGTTTGCTAGCCTTGTTCATTTTGCAGCATAAATAGCAGATGACAGATTTTTCTCTTTGGCTTCTCTGTGTAAATTCGCCTAATGGCTGTAATTGACAAATTCTGTGAATTTATTAACTGTTCAAATTTGATCTTTTTTTTTCCTCTCAGGTTTCTGTTATGTAGAATTTGATGACTTGGAATCCCTAAAAGAAGCCTTGATGTACGATGGTGCTGTAAGTATGCTATGGGCTTAGAAGTTCATATTGCAGTAGCAGCTATATGATGTTGTGTAATTAAGTTAAGTAAAATTGGTTGGTAAGCAAGGTGAAGGGGATGGGGTGGGAGGGGCATGACGGCCAGAGATCTCTGTTCTAAACCCCCCCCCCCCCTCCCCCCAGCCACAAAGGCACATATTCATAATGCATTTTTGAGTTTTGGGAGGACTTGTGCTTTTAGGATCATAATGAATAAGGTTAAGATGTGTTCAGGGGGATACCTGATGCTAGAAACCTTCTGCTCTGAGACGCTTCATGAATACAGGCCCAGGTTTAGTCCCCCCCCCCCCCCCACCCTCAGTCTTGCTGTAGAGCTGTGGTTTCAGAACCTCCCCAGGGGTACCTGAGGAGAGGTTAGTGTACCACTGCTCTAGAGGAACTGTTGCTTCGCTGAAGCACTGCCAGAGAGAAGCCCATCGGCTGGGTGAAATTTATCACCGACGCCCTGCCCTCGTGTCCCCAGCTCCTGGGCGATCGGTCGCTACGGGTGGACATCGCCGAGGGCCGTCGGCAAGAGAAAGGCGCCGGAGGGTTCGGCTTCCGAAAACAGGACGACAGAGGAGGTACAACGCGCCGCGCTGCGTGAACGAGTCTCGCTGTGAGGTCCGGTACAGGGGTGTGACTTCATCAGTTGATTTAAATTCTGGTGATACACGATATACACTTAGAGTGTGTGATATGTTGCAGGTATAATATCAGTCGTAATGATTCAAGAGCAACATTTCATTCAATATTATGTTGATATTGTAAACTGCATTTATAACACTAATACAGTTATTTAAAGACCCACAGAATGCCATGTGCAGGTTCTTTGAATTTAAGTAAGCTAAATGATAAGCTTTAGATCTGAGTGCTGGAAACCTCTATAGCAATGCAACCATATTAAGATAACTTCTGAAATTTTGAAATTACCTCCACAAAGCCAGTTTAGTTGTGTTTGTGTCTGTTTTCATGATATCAGACATATTAGTTTGTATTCAGGTGGATGTTGCTCATTTTACCTTATTTTAAGTGTGCTATAGGCCTGGATGTTTCTTTGTGATGCAGCATTTACACTGTTCTGCATTTGTGCTAAATCAGTCACCTGGAATGTGAAAGTAACACTTTGCATGATGTGAATGTCTTCAGCAGTTCTCATGCGCGTTAAAAATAGCTGCTGGTTTTGACTGCTTCACTAACTTCACACGTTCATTCTTTGCTTTTCATCCTTCGCTTTTCATCCATTCACATGGAATTTTGACTCCTCTAAATCTCGCACTCTGAGCCCTGTGCTTTCCTCTGCTGTTCCTCAACTAGGAGACTCCGGAGTCTTCAGACAGGTCAAATCTCGGCAGGGGATATTCTCAGACTAGGAACTGAGCTAGGATCAGTTTTGCCCCTTTTCCCTCATCATGAATGAAGTTAGGGTGTGGATTGGGAATCCTGGTCTGGGATCAGCACATCTGTCTCTGAAGGACTTCATGAATCTTTACACTCTGAGCTGTAGATTTGTAGCGATTCCTTCCCGCTGCTCTGCTTGCCCTGGCCACCCCTCAGCCAGTGCCGCTAGCGGCCGATTGTTGCTAAGCTCGCTATCCCAGCAGGCAGTGCTCTCTCTCTCTCTCTCTCTCTCTCTCTCTCTCTCTCTCACTCCTGCGGTGCTTAACCGGGCCCTGTCCCTTACAGGCCGAGGAGGCATGCGTGGCCCCAGAGGAGGGGAGCGGGATCCCAGAGATGACTTCGACCAATCGGGAGGAGGTGTGGGAAAAGTGCCCGTCAATTGTTTACGCCCACTTGACACCAATGTCAGGCCCCGTACAGATACTGTGGAACTTTGAGGATGGTGATTAGTCCTTGTTTAGGACTAATTGTTTAGTGCTGCAGCTATGAGTTGGCATGGACCACATCATCTACCTCCACAATTAGGGAATTAGTTCACACATCAAACCTCTGGAAGAGAATTTTGTGAATATGAGATATTTTTAAGCAGCGGTGTTGAATCTTGTTTGCATTGGTGCTTAAATTCATCTTTAAAAAATTTTTTTTTAAAAAAAAAAGGTTTTTTTTGATCTGAGCTCTCCATGGATACACATTGACCCACATCTCATGCCCATTGCCATTGGTCACCTTGCAGGAGTGTTTCGGCCAGTGAGCATCAGGAGAAATGACCTCATCGCGAATCGGCTCCCTTGCTGAATAACTGCTCTGCCGTCGTCTCCCCTCAGGTTTTAGGGAGGACGACTTCATGTCTGGGAGGAGTCGAGGGGGCGGGCGACCCGGAGACCGGAGGGGGGTCGGAGCCGGAGGCGGAGGAGGGATGGGCCGGTACAGAGATGGACCGCGCGGTGGCTCCACGGACTTCAGAGAACCTTCTGAAGGTGTTTTGGGCTCCTTCCTGTTTCCTTTTGAGGCAGTTTGTCCATTTTCAAGTTCCCCAGATTGTCGTGCCGCTCGTGGCTCTGCGAAGTTTGGCTTTGTTATAATTCAGGCCATGCCAAATTCACACACTGGCAGATTGCACTGTCCTGGACTGGAGTGGAATCTTCTTAAAAATTGAACCCCTCTGAGATGTACTGTTAGAGGGCCAAAAAGCCTCTTATTGTTCTAATCCCCCCCCCCCCAATTTTCCCATTGAGTCACTCATGTAGTAGATTATGCCATTTGCCCACATGGCCAACGTTGGCTTGTCTCCATAACCTTGTAACAAATGCACTGTGTACCGTAGAGGTCAGAAACGTCATGAGGGTAAAAATGGGATGGATTTACATTTGAAGAGGCTTTAGGTGTTGTTAAGGTGTTGTTATTTTATGCAGTATGGGACATAAAGTAGGCAAACTCTTAATCTCTCGTAGGACCAAAAAGCTTTTCAAAGGGTAGAGCCCCGCTGGTCTCTCGATGTGACTTGATGGGTCGCGACTGGACTGTGACGTGCGTTTGTCTGCGTTGCGTTTCTGTCCCCTGCAGAGGAGAGGGCTCAGCGGCCGAGGCTGCAGCTGAAACCGCGCACGGTGGACGCCCCCCTGAACCAGGTCGCCAACCCCCACTCCGCCATATTCGGTGGGGCGAAGCCGCGGGAGGAGGTAATTTCCAAAGAAAAGGACTAAAAAAAAAAAAATTTAAAAATTTAAAAAATAAAAATTAAAACAGCCGCAGGGCAGGGGTGGAGCAATGGGACTGTAGAGGATGCTGGGAAACGGTACCGCCTCCGCCATTACTCCCACCCGTCAATCAGACCGAGGCCCCGCCTCCCCCGGGCCCGGTTTCAGCAACATATATATTCAACAAGCAAGAAAACACACACACACACACACACAAACACGCCCACAAAACAAACAAAAACAAAACGACGACAAACAAGCAGCTTGTGAGTGCATGTCCGCCGTTAGCAAGTGGTTTTTAATTACTCCTCCGCTTCCCTGTATCTAGTGCCTGCTCTGTACTGTAGTTACTTTGGGGGATGGACAATTCACACCTTGATTTCTGAGAGGCATACAAACTTCGCTGCTCCAAAAAGAAGGATCCAGTCAGTTTTATTTTATTTTAGTTCGTTGTTCTGGACCGGAGTGAAATGGCCCCTAAAAATTGACAAGCCGAACAGTGTTAAAAGCCAAGCCGTTTTTGGCATTGAGTGTTTGTGGCCTAACCTCTGATGTGCCGTGTTTTATGAACTCAAACTCTTTGAGTTTTGCCTATGAGTGCTTTTTAATTGGCGTTTATTTGTGACTTGACTTTGGTGTGCTAACATTAAAGGGCACCTTGGCTTATTTTGAACAAAGGCTCACCTCTTGACTTTGACGTTTTATCTGTTTACACATTCCTAAATGGACACTATATGGTTCATGGTTAATTATCAAGCAAAGTACTAAGGTATTTTTGTATGGAAACCCAGGCTAAGTTCTTGGTTGGACGATCCAAGAACACATTGAGAAGGTGGGCCATTAAGGCAGGGCAATAAATTTATGGATTTGTCCAATAAAACACTTTCCCTGGGTTTATTTTGTTTAGAGGAAAACCAGTTTCCCTTTAATTGCAGTGGGGAGCTGGGTGTTCATGAGTTGGTTTCGGTGCTTGGTGAGTGGCATTTCAGAGAAGGTCAATCCAGTCACCATGCAGTAATTTCATTTTATATGGAGGTGGCCATCTACACTCAGTGACTTAAATGCATGGCGATTTTTTTATCCTGTTTGAATTGGACTTTAAACTGGTGTGTTTAATATAAATTTTATCTTTTCTTTTTTTTTAATTGTGTACATAATTTACTTTTGTGTAAAATTATGAAGTGGTGCAAAAAAGTCTACCGTTTTAACACAATGCTGTTATGGACAGTGCACCTTTGTTTCTGTATCTCTTTGTGGTGCTGATTTTGTTTTGAATTTTAAAGTAATTTCACATGTTCCTCTTCTATCAAGCCCGCCTGATGTTTTTTGTTTTTTTCTTGTTTTGTTCTCTTAAGAATTAACCCGACCGCGAGGGTGCGTAATTCAAGAAGGCTAGACTGGATCGACCATCTTGTTCACCAAAAATCTTTCAAAGTCTTCTCTGAGGTGCTGGGCCCTCCCCATCCCATTCCATCCCACCACCCTACCCCCCCTCCACCCACCCACCACCCACCCCCACCCCCTTGCATGCCAGCACCAAAGGCAGGCAATTCGGACGGTGGCTTCAGTCGAACTCTGTTGCCTTTGGGTAAGGACCGTGCCGTGCGCCACTTCTCTGTGCTCCTTCTCCAAAGGCATCTTTTCTCTTGTCTTCTGTTCCTCTTTCCCGCATTTTAGGCGCGAATCGGCCGAGGCTGTCCCTGCACGTCCTGACTTTAGGCCTCGTGTCGACCTATTTCGACTCATATTGACATGTTCTGTTTGTGAATGAAGTACTTCACAGTTCCCCTCCACTGTCGTCAGTGTTACGGTGTTAAGTGATTCCTATGTGACGAGCCAACCCAACTTCTAGGTTTTCTTTGAGAAATTCTGGTGTCCATTTCTTTTTTTTTTTTTTTCCTTTTTTCTTCTGAAAGATTTTTGGTTCAAGTCGGCACAATCCAGTTGGTTAAGGTTCTCGGGCCACAAAGGATTGGTTCAGAAGCCCAGGTTAGACCGACAGACTGGTGTGGCTCTAGTTTTTCCGACACGCAACATTCAGCTTGCACAACTAGAGATAGTAATACCCTCAGTTAAAATGCTATCAGTCTGATTTTGGACTAAATGAACTGCCTGGCACTTACAACCTTTTTTTGAAAAGCTTAAAGAATAAATAGGAAAAAAAGCTGCCTGTAAACAGCCCATGTCTAGCAAAACAAAATGGCACCATACAGATCAAGAATCATGATCCTGCTTGGATTCATTATCTGCCTATTGGGCTATCTGTATTTCAGACATTTAATTTTATGAAACGGCATGGATGTACACTCATACGTTGAAACGATCATCCATCAGCCTTTTTTGGTTTTACTTCATTGTTTATGGCAATAATACGCATCACCGTACAGATGCTCAAGAATGTGTTGAAATATTGAAAATGGAAGAAAACGTTTTGTAGGTGGTGTCCCCTTTAGTATGTTTTATTTTTAAAATTAACAATATTTTTTTGTAATATTGTGACATTTAAGCAAAGTGGTGCCCAGTCGTAGTTGATTAGACAAGCAAGAATTTTACTGTAATTTGAATTCTTGGTTTTTTTAAAATTTCCAAATCGGTTTGATTATCAAGGTTCAATGTTATTTCGTCTGGTTCCCAAAGTTGCTTCCATTGTTACTAATGCAGGGCGTTCTTGCAGATTTGTACATTGTTAAGCCAGTAACCTGACATTTCTTTGAATTGTTTTTCTTTAAAAAAAAAAAAAAAGAGCTTCCATGAACAGTTGGTAGCTCATTTTACCGGATTGACATCACAGGCTTGTGGATGTTTGAGATCTGACGCTGACGTGAAATCCAGCTGGCGTGGGACTGGCTGCACTGCGACCAGATCGTTTCATGGCAAGTCACCACAGTTCTTGTGTGCTGTTTTTATGTTTTACAGAATGTCTCTCTCAGAGGGGAAGAAATGTATTCTGCTCACGTAGCAGATTAAGTCTAGCAAAAAAAACACAAAAAAAAAAAGAAAGGCATTCACTCGTTCTTCGGATGGATTTCATACATTCGAGTTAAAGCTCTAATCTGTTGCCATTTCATTACCTCATTACAAGTAGCTTTAGTTCAGTCTAAATGCTGTAAGTCGTTCAGAAGGATAATCAAAGATGCTTGGGTTCAGCCTCATAATAGTGATTCATACCTCACAAAGATATTAATTTATACCTCACACAATGCTAATGGTCCCGTAGGATTACGCGCCGTGTAATCTGTTAACTGTACAAATGAAAAGGGTTTGTGTGTTCTTCGTTCAGTCTTCACACACACGAGCCTGCATGCACAGTTTTTGTGATGTGGCGTTGCTTTGCTGTTGTTAAGGTCTGAGTAGGAAAATCTTGGAGACATGGGATAGCTCACGACCAATATGCACTTGCTGTTAAACTACCCGCCCCCACACAAACACAAATGTATTGACCTGGATTGTTCACTGGAAGCAAACTTGGCGCCCCAGAGTCCTGTAAATGGTATATTCTCTATTTTGCAGGTCTTGTGTGTGTGTGTGTACAATTCCCAGCAGTATGTAGATAGATACATATTTCAGATAATGGGTATGAAGCATTTGTACTGTTGAAGCTAACACAGCCCTCGGTGGTTGAAATTATACCGTGTGGATTTTTCTGATGCAAGACTGTGCTCTCAAGGTCTTGGAAGTGTGAGGAGGGAGGCGGTGGGGTGAGGCAGCAGTGTGTTCTATATATAATGTGCTCTTTTTTTTTTTTTGAGTCGCCACATTGTTTTTTGTCAACCGAGTTGACTTTTTAATGCAAGGAAATCCCAACGCTTCAGACTTTTGGAAGGACTACGAAATTAAGACGGTCAATTTGGAAAGCACTTGGTATTTTGTGAATCTTTTGAATAAAAGAGAACCTCAACTAACCATTGTTTTCTTTGTTGCTGTTCTAAGCAAAATGGCTGGTGTATGGTTAGTTTATTAAAGATGACATTGGTTGTATTGTGAAAACTGTACCATTTGCCAAATTCTTGACTCATTTTTTTCCATCCTTATCCATGTCTATCACCATTTGTACAATTTACATTGTAAAATCAATTCTGATTAATACCGAATGCCATTTGATCATGTTACCTGGACACTTCTAACTGACCTTCAAGTCCGCTAAGGTTGAGTTGCTACTCTTTGCTGTAATACTACATGTGCGCTAGAGTATTACAATTAGATGTGAAACAGGGTAAAAGCTGTGAAAATGTCCTTTTGGAATTTTTCAGGTATGATGAGGGTAGTTACACAGGTTTTCGAGATTTCAGCATGATGAATAAGAGTATTGTATAGTCCATACACGTTTAGTCCTATCGGATTGATAGTCTTGTTTTGAAAAAAGTTGGATATTCTCAAGTCTTAAAACTACTGTGATGAAATACATGAACTCTGTCAATAAATCTTTGCTCTGTACTCTAAAGGTTTGACACAAATCTTGTGGTATTGGTACTTTTTGCTCTCAAATGCACTTCCACAATCACATGGCTCCGCTTGGCTTCAAGTGAACTCCAGACAACGGAATATGCGTAGCTGGAGGTTATGCCATGATAGGACTGCCAAGCAAACCTAAGGGTTGTTTTAGTGTAGTGAATCATGGGAGTTGGAGTCCAGAGCTTGCTACATGTTGTCTAAAGGTGCAAATGCTTGTGACCACATCCATCAGCTGGGGAGAAACAAATGTCGCCCTCTTAAATTGGGTGTCCTGTGAGGCTGGTTTTGGGGCTGAGTTCGTTCAGCAAAGTCATAATCGTGTGTGTATATTGAGGTAAGTCATTCAATAATGTTCCTGATATTGTAATAATATTTCTTTACCAAACTTTAAATTGTCATGCAGATTTCATTGTTTACTACACTTTAAAAAGGTTATTCATCTATGATGGTGAAAAGAATATATAGCAGTTTTATGTTTATGCTAGCAGATTTGTGAACTCAATCAAGTAGATTCCAGTTGAAATGCACTGAGGAAAGGTGCTAAATGGGATGCAATGACCAGCACCATTTTGGACTTTGCGGTGTCAGCTATGAGTTAGACATCCATCCATTGGGTCATTTGTTGCAGTTCACGTAAAGGCCTGCAGAGGGTGACATTATGCCGGTTGCATTCAATTGGCAGTAATGTTGGGTTGCGTTAATCGTGCTTAGCAGACTTGTATCCAGGGTGCCTTACAGTGCAAACACAAGTTTGAAGGTCAGGGATCAAAGTGCAGTAATTCCCTGGAGGGAATCTCTCCCCCAAGAAGTGCAGACTAGACTGACAACTTGTCAACTACCATATTTAACATTAAACTAAGGTATACCAACAAGAAGAAAACTTCCCTGAAGAGCATTGAACATTATACAAATGAGCAAGGAACTGCAGACTGTGAAAATGGGAGTGTTTGTCGTATTATTTCAGGAGTTTGGGCTAGGTAAGAGTGCTAGAGAGGGAGTAGTGATGCAATCTAAAGAGGTATGGCATCTGTTTGCCTCGGGACATGGCCGAGGTCTCTTCTGATTGGCCAGAACAAACCTCAAACATGACTGGGAAGTGAAGGCTTAAAGAAAAATGGGGGGAGGAGGAGCCAGATGTTTCGAGGCTGCGTGGGTTGTGATGATCTTCTGTAGGTATGAAGGGGCTGCCTAGTAGACTGGCACCGAAGTTTTAAACGTGATGCCAGGGGTTTATGGGTATGCGGTGGAGGGCAGTGAAGACGCAGGTCACATGGGTGTGTTTTTTTTTTGCATCTTGCTGTATTGGAGAAGGCTTCAGCCGATTCAACCAGGATTCTAGGTACCCCCTGAAAGTGGGGCAGTGTGGTTGTAGTCCAAAGCAACTGCTCGCCTTGTCTTTGTTGCCTGTCCATAAATCCCAAACCATTTCACTCTAGTACAAAAGCAGGCAGTAAAACGACAGGAGAGGACGGAGAACTAGCGTGTGTGTAGAGACAGCCGCTAGCTCGGGGGTGGGGGTGGGTGTGGGGGCTGGAGATATTTGGCCTTGCGGGGGTGTCCAGTGAGCTTGTGCGCGGATGTGGTGAGGAGTTCAGTTTTGAACAGGAAGCTGTTAAATACAGCCCCCCTGCAGCCTCTCGCCACTCTAGCACCTTTCAGGAGCCCTGCCGACATGGAAGTACTCCGGCGGCCCATCAGATAAAGGTAATGTCCTCAAAAGTGCCCGTTCTTCACTTTGTCCTCTCATGTAGATCTTTGATAAGGTAGCAGGACGGATGGTAATCAAAGGCACAAATGTGAGCTGCAAGCTGATCTGTCTGTAGTCTGGCCAGACTTTGAGCTTGGGCCAATCTTACTTTTTCCTCTAAAAATATTCTAGGTTTTTTTTGTTTGTTTGTTTGGTTTTTTTTTTGTTTTTTTTTTGGGGGTGTTTTTGTATTTTATTTACTTTTTTAATTTTTTAAAAGAATGGCCAAAATCCCTGTCTGCTGTGTAGACCTGTCTAGATGAAATGCAAAGGACATTCGGGCCATCAACCTAACTTGTATGCATAGGTGTGCTGCTAATTTTTAGCCCATGTTCTCCAAGTTAAACGTAAAATCAGGATTGCTTTGTTTCATTGTATATGTATTGTATATGTATTGAAAGAATGTGAAGTTCATATAAAAATACTGATTTCAGAATTGTAGGCAGACAACACATGCCGTAATAGCAAAAGCAACCTTTAAAAAAAAGATTATCCTTAACCCCTTTTGTCTGAATAAGGCAAAAACAAACAAAAAAAACAATAGGAGGGCATATTGTCCATTCTCCTTTTTTAAAAAAGAAAATGCCTCATTTTATGCAATTATTCAGTGCGATAGATTACATCATAATTGTCCAGGCATGTAATGATGGTGAACCTTAAACTGCCAAAGTGGTCCTTTCCTTGAGGAATATCGTAAACATGCACTGCATGTATATTTATACATTGTGCTTCTCCCCAGCCCTCAATAAACTCCTCTTAGTCCTGGGTCATTTCCATTCAGAATTCAATGTAAATATGCAAGCCTTCGATAACTGGCTCGGCTCAAAAATGTAATTTGGCGAAATGACTCGGAAAATCCATTTAAATTCTGTGTTCATTTCGATTCCAAAAATCCACATTTTAAAGAGGTTCAAAGAGTTAAATTTTTCCACGCTGCTTGAGGACCATTATAAGTCATTTTTAGACCAAAGGAAGTTGTGTAGTCACTAAGCAGGAAGGCCTAGCCACAACAGCATACAGCAGGATTCTGATAGTGGCAGCAATGCAGATTTAACATCTCTGAACACTTGGAAAATTCTTAAGCCCTTTCCGCTGCTTGTATATATATGATTACGTTCCTGCTTATACTGTATGTAAAGAATAAAATTTAAGGAAACAAGGAAAACAAGCACAATGCCACTACTACTGTGAATGTGAAAAACTTTCAAAGACACTACTTTCTTTTATTTTTTGACAGCATTTGAAAAGGCGTCGCAATGGGCTTTCAGGTGGTTGAGCCTGTAAAAGCACTCACTACGAGTTACAGCTGGTGACTGTAGTTTTATAATATTGTTTGTTAAGTTCTTTAATTAGAATACTGATAGTTGGCATGACCGCGACTCGATTATTCCAAATTAGGAATAATAATGAATGCATTAATAAATGCTTTTGTTCAGTCCCAAATGGAAGTGGATAATTCATTTTCCTGAGGAAACCAAAAAAGGCATCTCATTTCAATTTAATGCAGGTGTCACTTAGGGGTCATCTAAATAAAGGATAAATTTATAAATATTTATGGAGAGCTCCATAACGTTTGGGACGAAGAGAGATATTCTTTTCTTGATTTGGCTCACAATTTTAGATTCGTAATCAAAAATTCATATGTGCATAAAGTGCAGATTCTAAGAGTTTATTAAAGGGAATCTTTTATACATTTTAGTTTCACCATGTAGAAATTACCGATTTTAATATATAGCCCCCTCCCCAGTTTCAGGGCACCGTAATGTTTGGAACAAATGGCTTCACGGGTGTTTTTGATTAGTCAGGTGCGTTCAATTTCTTCCTTAGTACAGATATAAGAGAGCTTTCTGTATGTAATCTTAATTCTAGGCTTTTGATGGCCTTTGGAGCATGGTTATTGGTGTTTGTCAACATGAGTACCAGATTTGTGCAAATGAATATTGGGGAAGCCATTAGGTTGAGAAATAAGAAAAAAGCAGTCTGAGACATTGGCCAAAACGTAGGCTTACTGTAATCGACTGTTAGGAACGACGTTAAGAAGAGTGCTCTGCTGAGCTCAGTGGTCTCGAAGGGTCAAGTGTGCCAAGAAACACCTCTATGGTTAAAGGCCAACGAATTTTCACCACACTGAAGAAAACCCTCCAAACGCCTCGGAAACAATTTAGAAGGCAGTTGTAGATGCATGTGAGTGACTACCGTTTGCAGAAGACTTCACAAACAGAACAGCAGAAACTATGGTGCGAAATGCAAACCACTAGTTAGCCGCAAACAAAAGGCTGGCCAGGTTACAGGTCGCGAAGAAGTACCTTAAAGAGCCTGCAGAGCTCTGGAAAAAGGACTTATGGACAGATGAGACCAAAATTCACTTGTAGCAGAGTGATGGCAAGAGCAAAGTATGGAGACCGAAAGGAACTGCCCAAGATCCAAAGCATCCATCTCATCTTTGAGACATGGTGGTGGGGGTGTTATGATTTGGGCACGTATGGCTGCCACATGTGGTGGCTCACTTGTTTTCACTGATGTAAATGCTGGTGGCAACAGAACAATGAACTCGGAAGTGTACAGAAGCATCTGATCTTCTCAAGTTCAAGCGAATGCCTCCAAACTCATCAGGCGGCACTTCATCCTACAGCAAGACAATGATCCCAGATACTGCTAATGCGATAAAGGAGTTTTTAAAAACCAAAAACTGGTACAGGCCCGGTCAAACAATTCACATGTGGTTAGAATGTGTACTTCAACCACGTGAATTATTTGATTACAAATCCAAAACTGTGGAGTAGAGAGGCAAAACAGGAAAAAACATGTCTTTGTCCCAAACATGATGAAGTGAATTTTTAAATGAGATCGTAAAACCAGTTTTTTCTTTTCTAAAAGACAGCAAGCTCTCAATTGGAGAAGAAATGCCTAATCACAACACATACCTTCATACCAACAAAGAGATGGGGATTTGAATGGGCGCTGTAAATTTACCATCTCTGTATGTTGGCACTTCAGTGAGCACTACTGCATTGCTTGGACTCAGGGCATGTGTGTTCACCTGTTCCAACTGCAAGACATAACATGAATATTTTGATTACATTTTGCCAAAAGTGGATAGGGATCCATTATTCCCTGGGCCCTACTACAGAGAGTGATGAATTGTCGAAGGAATTTACGGAGAAAAAAAAATCCTTTTCTTTTGTTTTCGCTTGAATAATTCTTGTTTGTGAAGGGGAAAAGAAATGTATATATTTTTACAAGGGCGAAATTCTCCTTTAACATGCTGTTTCTACGCACCCCTTGTTTCATAATTATAGCTTTATTATTTAGAGCCAAAATGTATTTTTATATAGAGCCGGACTCTTCTTATTGCACTGATGTGTGTACATCAGTTTATCGTTTCAGCTTTTTGTCACAGGAACTACAATGAGGTCAGTAATACTTGGTGACAATGGTTTCATTACTCAGAACGGTTTTTTGATCTGTATAGCCCACCTCGAGCCTTCTGGTAGTCACATACACATCCTGTGGTTGACTGCAAGCTGTTTACAGGAAAGCAGTTTGAGCTGAGGCGTTTACCTGGGCGGGCGTTTCTTCGGGTTCGTTTATTTCTTTATTTTATTATTTTATTTTTATTCATATTATTTATTCCCCAATTTATGCGAAGGTTGTCTGTGTAATACATATTTTGGCCCAATTAAGATATAGTTGAGTGTTCCGATTTCTTTGGCTTTTAAGATTGCAATACACTTTTTAAAAGCCCTTATTAAAGCCTTTTAATCATGTTCTATTATTAATTATTGCATACTTCAACTATGATTGTTTGATATGAATTCACATTTATTAAATGATCATTCATGATTAACAACATTATCTTAAATAATGTTATCTTTTTTATTCTCAATGTTGAATTGCAAATCTTGTTTTTTGTTTCATTTTTTCAAGTTTATATTCATGCCTCATGTCTTTAGCTAAACAACTTCCCTCCAGGAAAATATTAATTCATAAATGATTCATTGTTTCCTTCAATGACTACTGGTCATCATTACACTTAAGACCTCTGTGGAAAGGCACTGGCTTTATTAGCTCATGAGGTAAGAGGGGTTGTCTGGCAGTCGGAGGGTTGCCAGTTCAATCCCCCGCCCTGGGTCTGTTGAAGTGTCCCTGAGCAAGAAAGTTAAGTTAAGTTAAGTGTCCCTTAACCCCTAATTGCTCCCAACGAGCTGATTGGTACCTTGCATGGCAGCCTTTCACCGTTGGTGCGTGAGTGTGTGTATGTGAATGGGTGAATGAGAGGCATCAATTGTAAAGCGCTTTGGATAAAAGCGTTACATAAGTGCGGTCCATTTACCACTGATAAATGAAGCAGGCCCTCGCTCCCTCTGTTTCCCACTAGGTGATGGCTGTCTTCCTCAGCCAGCAAGAAGCTGGCTTGGCCGTAGCATCCCTGCTTTCCCTAGGGGTCCTGTGTGTCATGTGTCTAAGCTGTCGTAAGAAACCTAGTGAGTACCGTCCATTTTGCTTCATGCCCAGTGACTTTTTTTTAGAACTCTTCGTCTACTGCCTGGCTACCTTAACCACCAACAACCGTGTGGCTTCCACCTGGGACGGCACACACACGACAGCCATTTCGTGCCAGAACACTCCCCACACATCATCTTAGCATAGATATAACCAAGTATAAAGAATAAATCATACATCTAAATCTGAGATAAGGAAAAGCTGCTACTATTTTTCCAATCTGAATGAAACATCTTCACAAGGGGTTAATGCTACTACTCATGAATTCCCCCAAAAACAATCATTACAGACAATCTGGGAGAAAAATTATGGTAACATTGGGCCAGTTCCAAAATATGTGTATTTTTCTACCGCAGGGATTATTCGTGAAGAAAACGTCATTTATGGCCAGCAACTGGTGTAAGTACGATTTGTGTAATGGGGCAGATCAGTCATCGATTGGAAGCAAGCATAGATCAGATTACTAACTGAGAGTTCAGTTCATTTATCAGGAGGATCTGAATCTGAACATGTCATTGTAATTATGTAACTTCAACGAGGAAATCTAAGAACAAATTTGAGGCCAAATATTGGGTGTTTATGGGAAGTAGAAACTTGTTACATGAGATTTTCTTTTTCCTGTGGTCTGTCTTTTTCCCGCACGTGCCAGAACCAGAATCACTAGCCAATCAACCCCAGACTTGTATTACTTTAACCATTTTGTGAAGAAAGATGAAAAATAAAATTTAAGTGATATGATTATGAAATAGATCTGCTATCACTTGCCGTTTATTTTTCATTTTCTCTTAGCCGTGGAGGTCGTAGGTTTACCGTATTACGATCCAAAACCGGTAAGCAATCAATCAATCGCTCAACCAATCAATTCATTTGCCTCTTGGTTTTAGCCAGGTTAAAACAAACACTCAACTTACAAAAGATACCACATCATGTGGCAAGGAATATACCAATTAGAAATTAAATTAAAAAATGTGGTGTTTTGAGACACCAGGGCCTACACAGTTGCTAAAATATTAAAAACACAAAATTTTCTCGGCACCATGTAAAATAAGGTCATACACAGGCACAATGAAAGTGCCCAAGAGAAATTACAAGCTCAAAGGGTTCTACATAGTAGTATTATCGGCAGTTTCATGCTCTAATTAATCAAATAATTGATGCACAAAACATTTGCATAATTTCATTATGATACACTGCATTAATTCCTCCTTCTTACCCAATGTAGTTGGCTGTGTTCAGGTTAAACAACTGTACGCTAACATTTAAAGTCATTCACTCATTATCATGGCCTCCTAGTTTTGTTTTTCTCTTCTACTCCACAAACGCATATTTTGACATGTACAAAAATATATCACATTCCAGAAAAGGGCTTTGCAAGGTAACAGACTGTACTGAAACTAGAGAGCACACGTACTATGATCTGCACGATATAATTAGCCTGACTGGGTTTTTCCAACTCAACACTTTTGACCTTTTTGACCTTTCATCTTTAATGTGCCTCCTCTTGCTTTTTTTCCAGTTCGACTGAACGCGACGCCAGGAGACCCACCGCCTGCCCCACGGTACGGGCTCCACAGATTCCATCAGTCAGCACTTTGATTGAACTGTATTACAAGGTCCCGTAAAGTAGCGTACATTACTCTCCACTAAAGTGGTGTGCAGCACAGCTACAGTATTGTATTGTCATTCAAGAGTGTTCAAAATATGTCTTCCTTAGCGGTCTCTTTTCTTCTTTCTCAAAATTTCCCTGTGCCATTCCTTCAAAACTAGACCCTGTCTGCATGAGTTATAATACACCCAGTTTTCTTATAGGGTCACAGTGTCAAACGCAATTTCAGCAGTGTTTTTGTTGGAACTGCCAGGGTATTTATTATATGATTTATTTATGATTTTCATTAAGAGGAGATTCAAATGCTTTGATTGTTATTTTAGGGAGTCGAGGAGCTGTGCTGCTGCAGCAGGTAAACATCATTTAAATCCGACACAACATGAACAATTGAAATTGTCTTTGAATGATGCATTTGTTTTGGGTTTTAAGATTCTGATGAAAAACTTCACAAATTCCAACCTGAATTATTCAACCTGAATTATTAAATCAGCGTGTGCTTTGTTGTGCATTATAGTTTGGCTGAGATTTTGGAAAACCAAAACTCCACTATGGTGCTGCTACCAGAAGATGCAGACATTGAGGCATATATATTAGAGTCGTGGAGTTAAAAATCTTCTGCATCAGTTCAGTGAATGTAAAACTGCACCTGTAAATTTGTATAAGAACTAACAATGCATGTTTTGTGATGCACAGAAGCTTCCCCATTCCCTTGTTTTCAATGACAAATACAAATGCATTTATTTTTATTTAATCCCTAGCTGCTGACGACCAACCCAACTATCAAAATATTCATAAATGTAAGTAGCTGCTTTGAACTCCTTATACGGTACCACACAATGTAGTCGTATGAGCTGTTTGTTTTATTTCACAGTTGTGGTATTATCACTGAAAATGTGTTTATGCTCCATCAGTAATGCTTTTTAAAGGAAATCATCAGACTACTCTTCTCTCAATTCCCTTTTTAGCTCATTTGAATGAATTTGACAACATGTATGTGTAAGTACTGCATTCCCCTTATTTCTGAGGATCGTTCATCGTTTGGGTTGGTGTATAGCAGTGAATAACGATTTGCACTAAGGAAGCATGCCTGTTTGTTCTTTTTAGTTATTATAAGCTGTACCTTTCCTGTGGGTCAAGCTCACCAATGCTTTGTTTATGAGCAAAACCTGAAAAATATTAGCTGCTTCCCTTGACTGGATCATTATACACTGAAAAGAACCCCTTGGAAAAATGGTGGATAAGGTAAATGTGTTGGGGTATAAGCAGGAGAAAGCATCAGGATAAAAAACAATATATCCCACAGAAACGTAGCTCAGAAGTTTTATATCCTTTATATCCAGTTATTTATCCATTAAATTGTTATAACTCCACCTTCCACTACAATGTTTAAAATGTCACTGGTATGGGCAGGCTAATCTCTTTACATCACAACAATAAATGTGTGTATCAAAAGCAAAAGAAACCATTTATTATTATTATTATTATTGTTGTTGTTGTTATTATTCTGATCCACTTTTAAAGAATGCTTTGAATCTTTTTTTCCTTTCCTTTGCATTTTGTCATTAGAATCCTAAATGCATCATGCTGTAAAATTGGAATATGTTCTACTACATGCATTCACAAGGTATGCTCAAGACCTGTCTGTTATTTCACAGGAATCCGATTCCAAACTTGGTCTACCAGAACGTAACAAAGCCTGGTCCAAACAAGGGTAAGCAAACGGGGGGCCTGTATCACCAAGCAGGATTACTGAGTAAAAACCCAGAACAGCTCTTTTTACTTCAGTCCATGTTCCAGATCTGGGAGGGTTCAGGTTTTTACTCATTGCAGTTATTCAGCAGTGATCCTGATTCATGATTCAGGCCTCGAGTGCACACATCTAAGTTTACTGAAAAAAAAGTGCGTCCATGTACAAGGGATAGTAAGTAATATCGTAGCGAACAGAAAGCCTCTTCGTCGCTTCAGACGTATTCGGTTCTTCTCGCTTTTGAGTTTTTGCGACATGAAGGCCGATTTATTTGCAAAGGGTCAGAACGAGAGCAGAATGGAAACTATTTGCAAGCGCTCTTTGAAGAAGCAGCAACTCGGTTTAGCTATAATAGCAAATGTCAGGTCACACGACATCCTCTCACTCTGTGTGATCTGGGTAAGGGCGCTGTCTACCGGCCAAACCGCAGAGGTTGTGATGCGAGCGCCATTTTACCTTCAGCTGAACAAAGGACGCCAACGCAGAACGGATACTCGTTCATTAAACACGACGCAGAAGAGAACTGTTTTTAAAAAATTATTTTTTTAGTAATTCAGTCTTGACTGAAATAGTAATCTAGCCATTTACGCACGCACTTATATTTTTAAAGTGCTTTTAGGATGAGTCATATGCCTAAAACCAGGGCCTTCTTGTGTTTTTGTGTATTGTGTAGCCACAACAAATGTTTTATGTCAATTCCTTATCTGTATGTTCCCCTTTTTACAGATGAGGACTCATATTCATACGAAAATGTGTTCCCTACTCTACAGAACGCTGTTAATGAAGACTCTGGTAAGCCCTTCGGTACCGTCCAAATTCTTTCAACAGAGAAATTTATTATTAATTGGATTTTGTCCAAATTGTTATTGAGTAGTAAGGTAATTTTTGGATTTTTAAGTTTTTAGTTGCCACGCCATATACAATGGCCATGGTGTCACTTATGAATAAATGTCACTTTTATTTTTTCTTCTACATTTTTAATTTTTTACCTCGGAATTACAGCATCTAAATTCTAAATACGTTTCCTTATTGTATTCCTAAAGATATAAAAACGAGATACCTTCTTCTAGCTTATTAAATTGTTCAATTGTCCATGCACATTTAGTATGCAGTAGTATGGTTTATTATTAAGATATACGGTTTTTAAACACCATCCAAATGTCCCATTCATTTCATTACAGAGAGTTCCGATTATGCAAACACCAGCTTCCTGGAAGAAATGAAACAGGAAGGTGTGTACATTTTAGCTTCCCTCACCTGCACGGATCTTACTTTAAGCCATTACATAATCCGCACTCAACATTGAAAAACTATGCATATCTCTGTTTCAGAGGAGCCAGATTACGTGAACACTGAAGAAAATAATACCTGACAGTACGCCACCCCCCACCCCCCCCAGTCCAAGATATCGCAAGCCCGTTTACATGAAGAGAACCAAGAGATTGCAAATAATGTGTGGTGCCGATAGGCTATGTACTCTGAAAAGAGTACCAATAACTCCCGGAGGAACTGAAGACAGCCAATATTGCTACAGAATTGAATTAACTTGGGAATGGTCAGACAGCTGCGGAGTGTAATGACCAAGACTACCCGTTCAAATCATTCTGCTCTGTCGACTCCAAGTGACGTACAAGCGTAAACGCAAGCCTCATCTTCCTCGTCTTCAGGAGTTTCGTGTCGAGGTTCTGAGCCAAATCCGTCACCATGAATGATGCATTTCGCTAAATTATAAGGGGCGAGTCAACGAGAACCTTGCTCGAGTGTTGAAACCGGCCCGAAAACCCCCGACTTCTTTGTTTTCAAAATAAAATGTGATTAAGATATATTTGTACTTTTCACTTTTTAGACCAATTCTCAACTGCTTTAATATTAAGCACCTACAGCTAAAAATTCATTAAAAACACACGAAAAGCACAAGATCTATACTCTCTTGCCTTTTGTGAAAAATTCAATGTTTATTATCGTTTCATGAAAAATGTAAGCATTGTAAGTTCTATCACAAAACATCAGGTGTGCTCAAGGTGGAGCACATCAAATACCTGGATCTGGCTGGGGCACCCGACAACAGGTTTGGGAACCACTGCTCTATAAAACAGACCCTTGTTTGCAAACTCCAACAGCAGTTTTTGCATGCTGCAGTCCCCTTCACAACTGCAGTCCCTTGTCACTATAGTGGAATCAGCAGTGGCCACTAGATGGCACTGCTGTAAAGTTGACTCGGCACTCTCACATGAGGTAAGATCAAGAAATATGTGGTGTGATGAGGGGAGGAGCCAGAAGGGGAATTGAAGGGAAGCGACAGGATCGAGGAACCAATGGGAGGTTCCGATGTGGGCGGGGCTTAGCTAGCCTCAGGAGCTACTGTCTTGGCACAGAGTCTGCCCAGCAGCCCAGCCATCTGCAGTAGTGAGTTGACCCCCTCCGCCACCTTCATGTGAGTGTAGCCAATCTCCTGAAAGAGGCACAGTAGTAATTGGAGGGTGAGAGGTGCGCCCAGAATGGAATGGTCAAGTCCAGTTTACCTTCTTTTGGCAATATTAACTACAAAATACAAGTACTGGCTAGCTCAAACAGAAACACAATAGTTTTCAAACAATGAGGAAATTCTGTGGAAGGGTATTTGGTTAAAGCAAGGACAGGCCATTCCTGTCCAGAAGACCTGACCCAAGTTCAGTTTCAACTCCAATCAAGTTCAATTTCACATCTGAGATTTGCGGAGGAACAAAAACTGGCAGATCCTCCAGCCCGTTTTAGAGTGGAGCTGCCTGTTCACTGTCACACCCTAAAACAGAAGTGACACTAACCCTATCGTTGTCCTAATAGGTCAGGTTTCTCACCTTGATAAACTCCAGTTTCAGGTACTCCGGCATCTGGAAGGTCTTGCAAACTCTGAAGATGTTACCGATGATGTCTTCGGGGGAGTAACCCAGCAACCACAGCTGCTCGATGACCTTCAATAGGGTTCAAAAATTGAAAGTTAAGCAATGGGGTTAAAACCAGTGCTGATGGGAAGTGAAGTCTGTGGTCAGGGTCTATTTAGTACTTCTGCCCATGCTCAGATTTCACCACCCACCAGTGATCAGTGGAACTGTGCAACACCCCTCATTTTACACCCAAAGTAACAGAATCTAAACAGAGGACTCTGTGCACACATTATACACAATTTGCCATTGTAATATTACAAATCGATTACCATTGAGGCAGACCAACAGAAATCTTATGCTGATGAATATATATATATATATATATATATATATATATAATTTATTTATTTATTTTAAACAATTAGCTATTAACTACCTTGTAGGCCTCATCAATGTTGCCATTTACACAATGTTCCAGCATGCTTTTCACCAGCAGAGGATGGGGTTCATCACACACCTGCAAGATAAATACCCCCACATCGTTCAGAACCACTCACTCACTCACTGCTTGCCCCCATTCAAAGTTAAACTAAAATTTCTCCATGTTGTAGACACCAACACCAAGCCATCAGATTATTTTTATTTAATTACTTTAATTTCCATAGGTAACTAGCATTAAAGAGGTATAGACTCAATAGAAGTGAATTGAAGTATGCAGTGAATTCAGAATTCAGTGAAATCTGCATACCTTGAACACATTCTCACTGTTGACAAATCCAAATCCAGAATTTGTGGACTGCAAGTTGTTCAGGGCCTGTTTTCAAAAGAAATGTAATGACAAAATTGGTATTAAATTGTATGAGGACTCCCAGCCCAAGTAAACACAGCTTACCTTCTAACAACAACTGATATTTACTGCAATTTTTCTCAAACACAGATCTGAAATTCCTTGTCTTTATATACTGGAAAAATATGAGAATATTCCAGCAGACCCCCAAAATGTTTCAGAAAAACAGGTTACTAACCTTAACCAACAATCAGAGGAAAACAGAATTTAGAACTTTAAATGTTGTTTCAAATTTAATATTTTAAAAAATTGTTTAAGACGTTTTAAAAATGTCTCTTAGCCCATTTAAGCCTGCGGGCAACTAAAGTCGCCGAAGTCTCTACCACTCTTTTTCCATCTGTGAATATTTTTTGGATGACTATAGATGCTTACATAAGAAATCTCTGGGAACAATCTTGCATTAACGGGTTAAAACAGTCGATGGCCCGCAGGCATTCCAGCGGGTCTGAAAGGGACAGAGCATCTCTGAGATGCGCACGGCTGAAGACTTCTCTGTGCAAAGCGCCACACCTGCCGCATGTCCCCCTGGGCGGTGAAGATGATGGCCTCCAGGCCGTCGCTGGTGGTGGCCACGCCCTCCTTCTCCACCACCTCCATCAGCCGCATCATGATCTGCTCGTCCCTCAGCTTGGTGTAGCGTAGGACCGCGCAGCGCGACTGGATGGGTTCTGAGCAGAGAGTCGCGCACACGCACACACACACACACACACACACACACACACACACACACACACACACACACACACACACACACACACACACACACACACACACACACACACACACACACCGCGCGCGCGCGCCACACACACACACACACACACACACGGTCACGAGGAGCCTCGGCCTACACGCACGTACACCCCACTGCCGTCTGTGTGTGTGTGTGTGGTTGTGCCTATGTGTGCGTGTTTGTGTGTGTATGCGTAGGCAGACATGGGTGCACAGGCACATTCTGTTCAACACCATCAATAAATTTAAAAAACTGCTTAAATTTTTAAATAGACCAGGGTAGCCTAAGCTTGGTCCTATTTGGCTCTTAGAACTAAACCACTCAATTGAAATAATGGCTGCTTGAAATAGACTAAATGAATCTTCCCTCGCAAGTCAAAGATTTGCAGTCAAAAGAGAGCCAGAAAATTCTATGTACTGCAGTGTGGGATTAAAGTATCAGTCAGAGCACTGCAGCCAATTGTTAGAGAATAAAAATGTAAGTGGGATATTTATTCTCTACTTCCTCCTTCTGCACTGCCGGATTGCTCACCTATGATCTTATCGGAGGCGTTGCAGGCCAGAGCAAAGCGCGTGGTCTTGGAGTAGATCTCCATCGTCCTCCTCAGGGCCTGCTGGGCTCCGTCCGTCATGCTGGGGAGCATGGTAATAAAGTTATGTTTCAGTTAGTAAACACGCTCACCAGAAGTACATTGCATGCTGGGCTCTGTAGTCCCAATCTCGATCTTCGCCCATGTCATCAGAAGACTACGAATGTGTCCATAATGGCAGGACACAATTGGCCTTATCCTGTCAGTAGGTCAGGAGGGCTTAACCAGAGCTCCTCAGGTCCTCTCCAACAAGGTACCATGCACCCACAGCCACCCAGTTCCCACAGTGAGCACAGTTAAAGCATGCATCTACCTGGAGATTTAAACTAAATGGCGTTTCAAAGAAAACATTGGCAGCTATTACATAAACCCCTCTGTAACTGTTTTAATGGACATATAGGGTATACAGCATGGATGTCCTCATCATATGCACATTTACAAATTCTTTCAGACCTCTCTACCTCAGTCCTTTCCCAAGGTTACCCCCGACTAAAGTGATATTGCAGCTTGTCAACACACAAAGCACCTGATTTACTAAGACCATCACCAACCTTTCATAGCACATGCAAAACCAATAACAAGACCACTGATTGGTCGTGGTATTTGTTTCGCACCACGATCATTGGTTGTGTTATTAGTTTTTGACATCCATACACAGTGAGGCTATGTGCAGGCTGTGTTACCTGTCAGCTTCATCCAGAATGATGATCTTGTGTCGGCCTTTTGGCAGAGTCACTTTCTGCTGGGCAAACATTTTGATCTTGTTTCTGACAACGTCAATTCCTCTGGAGAAATGCAATACAACAATGTTATTAAGATCCTATGCTTTAGTTTCAAAAGTTTGCGTTGAACGTTCATGTTACAGTGAGTACTTAAAATAGCCATTATTTATTGTACGGTATACAGTGCTTTTAAAACCAGCTTGTATCAAAGTTTCGTTGATGCACTTCTATTTGAAGAGCAACACCAAAATGCATCCTCAGCCAAGGTGCACCTACTGCTAATAAACAGCATCTTCAATGAAGCTACATTAGATAAATAAATAAATAAATAAATAAATCTGCACATGCTGAAATTTACGTTGCAATTAATCACACTTGATGTGCTTAAATACATGCCAAGAGGACAGCTTTGTTTACATACGTTGAGCACAAAATGAAAATTTTAGTAACGTCTGTCATTTTCTGACTGGATCTCCCAACACTATTCATCTTGGCATTCTTTTGTTTTGTGGTCAAATTACAAAAGTGCATCTGATAAATGTCGCAAACGTTGCTAGGAAATTATCACGAATAAAAATTGAAGTTAGGCTGTCTCGTGTTGCACGAAACATCTTCGCCATCTAGCAAGCTCTGCGATGGCTGCCTGGACTAAATGATCTATTCAGAAAAGACAAATGATTCTGGCTCACCGGTCGTTGGAAGCATTGAGTTCCAGCACTGCGTCTTTCATTGCGGGACCAAGAAGAGCTCGCGCTAAACAAAGAATACTGGTGGTCTTTCCGGTACCAGGGGGACCCTACAAGCAAATATTACAGACAAAAAGAGGACCGAGAAAACATATCATGGTGAAGGTAAAATACTAAAAAGAAAAATACTACTTAAAGTGAAAACCCAGTATGGACTTTTTCAATTTCGATATTCTCCACACTACAAATACTGTTTCCACTATTTAGTGTGAAGCACTTACTGCTATGATGATGTTGGGTACATTTCCTTCTCTGGCAAACACCTGAAACGACATAATTAATCAGAGAACCGTTAATTCAGGTGGCATTGGTGCTGAATTTAACAATTTATTGCTAATGAGAAAAAAGATGAGCTGTTACCAAAGCAACCTTTAAATTAAGCCAACAATCTGCATAATAAACTGCTGCTTTGGACCTACCTCCAATCTGCTGACAGTGTCTTCATTCCCGACTATTTCATTCAACTTCAAGGGTCTGTATTTTTCCACCCTTAAATAATTAAAGGAACAATAAAGACGTCACCGAAAGATGCTCGCAAGCCAACCTAAACGACTGCATTGTGCGATGTCTATTGCGTCGGGAACAGCAAGCGTTTACTGACAGCTCTAGTTGAGCATATCATGAAGTTGTCTAGAGAGGTTACATAAAACTAAGCTGAACCTCACTCGTCCCCACCGAACGAGCAGCCGCGAAGGAGATCGTGGATACTAAACTACGAATCTGCGCTATTCGGAAAGCACCTTCAGTCCTGAGTGGCAGGCGGTGGCAAGACTTGCCAGTTAAGTCCTAGCCAACTAACGTTAACATTAGCTATCACGATAACGCGCTGTCAACATGAAAATATAAAACTTTAGTAACTTTACCATGGTAACTCATATGCAGTGCCTGACACCTTTCCTGGAGCCTCCTCTTTCTTTGAATCTGTGTCTGCTTGAGGTTGTTCTTCAGTTTCTTTCATTTCGACATCCATGCTTCAGCTCCAGACGAACCTTGCCCACTGGGTAGCTCCTTCCCGCCACCGCCACGACGAAGAAGAACCAAACAACTGGCGCTTGAATGACATCACATCCTGCACAGTGGGAGCCACCACCATAGATATTCTCCACCGCAACATAGCTGCAATTATGGCTGCAATTTGAAAACGCTCACAGATAGTAATTTAATAAACAGTATTTGATACTGTGCATTATTACATTGTATATTTGTAGATTAACACTGAATTGAATACAGACGCAAGAGACAACCATGACAGCGAGGATTTGCTCCAGGTCACACAGGTAAGGTCGCTAGCTCGCCAGCTAGCCTTATAGCAATCTTTCACATTCTGATGACTGAAAAGAAATATCTGGAAGGCACCACTTTCGTTCTTCCAAGTTTCGTATTCAGCATGAGGTGATGATTTAACAAATACGAATAATATTCAATAACACATCGGGGGCCTCTGTTTGAAAGCCAATATGGTCTTAGGCCGTGTGTATGGGTGACATTTCTCAATATTTTATTTACGAGACGTGATGTCAGAATGGTAAAAGTTAGTGCAATCAATTTGTCACAACAGAAAGAATATTTGTATAACTGATCGTAGAATTCTATGTCTGCATTATTTCTGCTGCAGAGGACGAATTGTGCAGGCGTTTGAGAGCTGTCATAGTTCACAGTTGCATCTATGTACCCAATATGCTAACAATAATATCGAATACTTCCAGTCTGTATTTTGAATGCAGAGTGTTGCAAGAACAATTGCAAAAAGGCTAGAAAGGTCTTTGTGTGAAGTGTAGAATCTCCGACAATACTCTTTGGTTGTTCATTTTAAGGTAACACCCATACACGTTTCTACTGGACACGTTGACTGTTTTGTGTTAATGGAAAGTACTACAAAATAAATGATTAAATATACCCGTAAAATCTCACTTTGATACACAAGGTTAGGTGTGCTGTTACAATCCATCAGCCCACAACGATGCTACTTGAACCAAATGATAATTCACTATTTTGCATACCCCTCACCCATTGGCATGATTTTACTGTAATTTGGAATGCATTAACCCACTACCTTTGCAGAGGAGCGGGTCGGGCCAGTTCTATGCCGTATATGAGCTGAGCCCTGTTACCCTGTTACTGTTTTACTGCAGTATTTCAGGGTAAGAAGCATGGCACATGGACATTAAAGGAATAAAGTTTTTGTGTTCCTGTAACTCTGAATCTGACACTAAACGCGTTGCTGTTAACAACTGTCAGCCTTGGGGAGGCGTACATCTGTTATAAAGAAAGCGCCTCGAACGCCAAAGGTTATTGCGTGCGGGTGTCCGCCAAAGTTATCTCATGAAACGTGCGCGCTCTTCAAACTTCTCCTGAAACGTGCGCGCATTATTGTTCTCTGGGGCATCTGCATCAGTCGTGATGAATTACAGCGGGGGTGTGACGTTGGTGATGGAACCAGCGGGGGGTGTTCGAGGTTCTCATCTTCCTCGTTGCTAGTGTAGTCATTCATGTGGGTACTTTATGTTCCGTGTTTAGCTGAGAGCAGTTCAGAAACTTCATTGAACTAACAGCCAAAGTTTACAGCGCACGTTGAGAGTAGACAAAGGTAAGTGTTCATTCGCTTCAGCGATCATTTCTAACCGAGTGGGCTTGCTCCCTCGGTTGAAAAATGCATTATTGTATGTAACGTTAGCTGACACATACCGTTAATACAAAAGTGAATGCATTGTTTTGCTAACGACACTAGCTAGCTAACCCTAGCCATCGAGTTTCCGTAAAGAAAATGTGCGGTTAGTCAAGTAGAACAGCTTAAATAAGTCGAATTCTTGTTACAAGTAGCTTGCTCAATACCACAACAAAACGTTGTAGGTTTCTAAAACAATTAGTTAGGTAATGTTAACTGAAAAGTGGCGTGGGGTAGCCTAGTGTATAGCAGTAACTTATAACCGTGATGTTAGTCAGCTTTAGCTATAGCTAACTGGCCAGTGAGGCACCGGAATGCAATGAAAACGCAGTGTTAGTGACATGTACGTTATCTGTTCTAGCTGTTTAGATAACTAGCAAGCTAATGCGTGTAAGCTAATTAGCTAGCTAATTTCTCGGCTCGACTGTTTAACGAAGTAGTAATGTAATATCAGTGTTGGTAATGTTTCGTTAGTTTTTAAACTTTTGACGAGTGTTATTCACTTCTTTTCTGACGCACGGAAATGGCAAGTAAAGTGAATTCAACCACTTGGCTAACTACTTTGCAAAACAAAATAATTTGTTGAGTCAGGTTTGAACTTATTGTAGCATTTAAACTAAACCAACACATACAGTACAAAGTATTAGATTGAAGTATACCCTATGTTAGAATGGCAAGCGTGTTCTCGGAGCATTGTTGTAAACAAACGTTCAAACACGAGATTCTCCTTTAATTCGTTAGTACAAGCAGGCTTGTGTTAGTGTGAAGTTTTCGCCGACCCAGATCCAGATTCCCCACCGCGTCTGTTAGTCAGTTATATTTGTCTTTTTAGTGATCAAACAATAGCTTGAACCTCATGGGACTGTGCTATGACCCAGCAAATTGGACCTGGTTTTTGAATATATTATGCATTCACGGTCAGTGATTGTAATAAAAAAGACAGGATGACATACGTGTGAGAAAACGATAATGAATTTAAATGAATTGCAGCGTCCCCTGGCACGCACTCCCTCCTCGTCCATAAGCTACATGCGCAAAATGCTTTCCTTTTTACTGTCCGTGTGACCTTTGATCTGTTAATACTGAGCTGGTCATTTGCATATAGAACTGTATCGCTGTGTGCTGAGTTGCACAGCGCGCCCATTGTTTTAATTGTTTGCAGGAAGGGCGACGGAGCTGTGAAACGTGTACTATGCAACAGACAGGCAGCCCTTACTATAAAGGCCGATCTCTACACTCCGACTGTAGAAGCTGCTTGCTTGTTTTGTAAATCATGTAGTCTGTGATCATTAATGGCGGTGTTGAGTAAAAACTATTAATTTATTAATTTTATAAATAGGTGCAAACTGTTAGCCAGTCTTGTTTAGGATAAAAGTGTCTCCTAAATAAATGTAATGTAATGTTTTTTCTTTTTTTGTTTTGTTTTGTTTTTTTGTTTTTTTTTGCATAAGGAGCTTCAGCTACTCCTTAGGGTTCTGGCTTCTGGCTTAGAATACCACATTGTGTTGTATCAGCAAGTCCCTTGCCTTCAAAAATCTATCAAGGCATATAAACGGACAGCTCTGTCTTGTGATAAAATGATGCATTGTGGATCGTCCTACATACGTGTCCCCTCAAGGCAACTGAGTAATCGTGATATTGCAAAACTTTTGAAGAGTATGGAAACTGACACTGCCCTGCAAAATTGCGCTGTCAAATCGCTGCTGTAAAGGATCGACTCGCTTTCCCACACTTGTTGACCCCTGCACCTGCGTGCCAGAATATCAGTGCTTGCACACAACAGGGGCTGCCCTGGCCGCCCCAGCTGCTGCTCCAGAGCGGAGTAAACCTCCCATGGCCCGGTTTCCATGGTAGCGAGTGTGTAAACAGAGCAAGGGGTTTGCCCGCTGGAGCCCTCTGCCTCCAGAGAAATGTTAGATGGCAGCTAAGTGAGTTTCGGGTTTTTGTGTACGCTGTTGAATAATTTCCTGTGATTGCATTTAGCATGAGTGCTACTGAAACCCTTAAGGAGCTTAGTCTGCGCTAAGACGTGGGCCTGCCCTGTAAGCCAGACTGCGCCAAGTAATTGCATTATCTGGTCGAAAGGTCAGTTTAATAGTGTGTGTTTCAGCTACTGACTCATAGCTTGTTAGCTTGTTGCAAGTCCAGAGTGCTTGTTTCCCATACTCGCGTAGAAGCTAATTTCATTTTCACTGGTACTTGGTTTCATACACACTAAATTAGTTACCATAAGCATGTAGTTCTGCATCATATGTCAGCAACTGGCACCAATACAATATAAAAATGATGATTGTGTCACCAGGATGTGGCCAGTTTTATTTAATTGAATGGCAGGCTTTTGAGAAGAGTGACACTGTGATTTTTCCCCAAAATTTGCAAAGTAACGAGCAAGTTATTTCTGTATTTCCAGCAAATTTTTAATGCTTGTGCAACATGATTTTATAAAAGTAATGAAAATATTTGGCTGCGTGAGCAGCATCAGGAGGGGGTGATGTGGAAGCCCCTGCTCTCTTGTTTATCACTGTGTAAACCCCTCAGAAACGGGGTGCTGGTTTTCCACCCTCCCTTTACCTGGTAGTCCGGTGTGGAGACAGTCTGGCCAATCGGTAGCTCTAATTGTTCAGTTACTGACCTGGGAGGAAGGAAAACCAGGACCGGATTTGGATTCAGGGGCCCGATTCGATGATGCCGGGTGTGTGTGACGCGCGCTCCTCTCAGCCCAGCCCTGTCCCCCCACCCCCTGTGTGTCTCCGGCAGGCTGGAGCATGTGGACGTCCTGCTGTAGCTGGCTCTGCGTGGAGAACACCGCCTCTGCCACGGTGGAACACAACGGCAACACGCGGCGCCAGGTCTACACCAACTCGGGGTTCAGCTCCTCCCCCACGGCCCCCGAGCACCTGTGCAAGGCCTGCGGAGGCCGCTTCAACACCGTCGCCAGGAAGGTAAGCCCCCCCCCCCCCCCCCCCCGCCGGGCGTCAAGACCCGTCATCGACGCTTTCCCAGCATGCACAGCTTCACTGGCCTGCTTAGTGTTTATACAGGGAAGATCGCCGTTGTTTGACTTAATTTCCAAAGTTAAATAATTTAATAATCAAAATGAATAATTTAGTAATAAAATGAGACAGTCTGTCCTTCCTCCTTAGGTGTTTTTGTTTTAGTTTAGTTCCGCAGTCAGGGGGAAGAAAAGAGAGTTACAGGTAGGGATGGGGATCGTAGTGCAGACAGTGCCATGGTGGGGAGTCCACCCTGTGGACTGAGTTGCACAGTCTCCCCATAGTAACGTTGTTAAGGTTTTTAAAAACCTGATGACGTCCCACGGCTCCCAAAGAGGAACCGTACGGGAGTGTTAATATCGTTTCAGCCTCACGCTGTACGGCAACGTCGTCGTAAACCAGGTGTGCCGTTAAAATGAATAAAATACGATCTAATTCGGGACTGCTTCAGTTCTGTTCCTGGAAATCTGTCGTCCTGTGGGTTTTCGCTCCAACCCAAACAAAGCACACCTCATTCAACAGCCAGAGATCCTGTTGCGCTGCTCATTAGTGGAGGTGTGCCAAGTTACGGATGAAATGAAAACCAACTGGACGGTAGATCTCCAGGAAAACGGGTTGGGCAGCCCTGGTCTAAAGGCATTTTGCTCGGGTCTTTCATTTGATAACTGTACCATCAGTGACTTCAAGGGTGGAGTCATGCATTCGGCTGAACGCCTTCTCCAAATGTGTGCTTCAGTCATGGGTCTGGGATAACAGGGGTCAGTCAGAAAATGGCCCAGATGAAAGCGGCGGGGGTGGGGGGTGGGATGAACCACATCACGCCAGCCGAAAAAAGATCTGGGGCTTCAGTCGGCCTGCATCATTCAGACGATAGAAGAACCGTACTGCCATTAACAATGGACAGGTCTGTGTGCTTTTTGTTGTGGACATTTTGTGGTCCGGTAAAAAAGGAACATCGCTGCTTTGTAATGAACTGACCGGTCTTTGGCTTGTGCCCGTTTAGCTCGCGCGGCGCTCTGTGCTTTCTGGAGCCACGCCCTCGGCTCGCCAGTCCCGCCCGATTGGCCGAGCCGCGCGCCGCGTGGGTACGCGGGCGACGGAGAGAGGCTCGCGTGACAGCGCGGCACCCGACACCGGCGCGGCCGCCCGCTGTTGCCCGCCGTTCCCCCGGCGTCTCCGTCACGCGGCACGGTCGTCACGCCCCCCTTACCGCCGCACAGCCTCTTTTCAGTCCAGACCGCCGGATAATGTTTTGAGCGGTCGGTTACAGGAAGTCTGGCCTTTCCCATTTCTTACACAATCGTGAGTTCATTTACGTGCGGGATGACTGTATTTCATATTACGCAAGACTTTCCCCCTTAAAAAATCCCCCTTAAAATGACTATATGTAGTTTAATTAACGCCGTGTAGCAGTGATAATTACTCCAAACACGTGTTGGTCAGTGCGTTGTTTATACGGAAACCAGCGGGCAGATGGCGTGTATTTGCCCAAGCGAGACCATTTGTTTGATTACGGTAAGGATACAGGCGCAGATACCCTAGAGGTGTTGTAAAGCGATAAAATTTTAGAGATATTCTCAAACCCCTCGTGTTTCTGCTTTTACAGCAGATGATTTTAAAGGAAAAGCAGACCATCTTGCCATGTTTTTTTTTTTTACATCTAAAGTGTACACAGGAAAATTTTGTTTATGAAGATAAAGTTAATATTTATCGCTGGTGTTCACAATAGAACGATGCCGAAGGAAGTGCTTGTTCTTTTTTGTGTTTTTTTCAGTTTGTGGTGACGGACAAGGGTAATTTAAGCGAAATCCTGTTTATAATTCCATCCTTCTAAAGTCATCATTCGCCTCTTGTAATCCTCTAAATAAGATTAATCACCATCTGTGTATGAATGAAATTGTTGTCGGGCGTCCGCATCGCATCCGCAGTAGTTTTCCTGGTCTCCATTTTGTTTCTGGCGCTGATTGCTGTGCCCTGATGTCCATTATCTCTTTTGTACTGTGCTCTGCGCTGGTAAGACACGGCTCTTTGAAGCCCCTGCAACCCGTACACACGCTGATTCCCACGTTTTTGCGCCAGTTCCGTAAACCTAAACGTTGCACCTTTGGTGACCTCGTGCCTTCAAAGAGAATCCGCTCAAAGGCTGTTTTGCCTGCCCTTCAACCCTGCTATAATTCGAGCTCTGGACATTCAGCCAGGTCCACTTGAATTGTTTATGGTCTGGAATCTGCCTCTGGCGATGGAATCGCACCCTAGCACGAGGGTTTCAGTCTTCCTGTTTACGACTGGGGGAGTTGAAGTGGTGGGTCATCATGTGTTTGGTAAATTTGGTCCCCTTTTCGGGGGTTGGGGTTGGTTGTGACTTCTCGCTGTGGCTAAAAGCAGGAAGTGGCTTCAGACTTGCCTGCATGTAGGGAAATGTAGGCTGGGGATTTCTCTCTTAAATTGCATTACATTACAGGAATTTAGCAATTTAGCAGACGCTCTTATCCAGAGCGACTTACACAACTTTTACATAGCATTTACAGTGCATCCATTTATACAGCTGAATATATACTGAAGCAATGCAGGTTAAGCACCGTGCTCAAGGATACAATTGCAGTGTCCTAGCCGGGAATCGAACCTGTTACCTTTAGGTTTCAAGACCTGCTCCTTACCTGTTATACTATACCTTACCCTCCTCATCAGCTTTCCATCATGGAGTAGTCCCTGCCCCTTTCCGTCTCCATGCCTACCCCGTGTGCAGCCTGTGTTGTCTTGGACGACTGACTGCGTGTTCTTCTCAGTGCCGTAAACACAGCCTGGTCTTTGGGGAATGAAACTGCGTGTCATTTCTGTGCAGAAGCCTTTTGGATATCCCAGGTATACATGGAGGGGACAGAACAGGTCAGGAGTGCATTCTATGGTTTTATGACACGGGAAAAACAACTTGATTAGCTTTAGCTGTATCTGGACTGGTGGGGGATTTGTAGTTTGGGGCACTTTTTAAGAGTGGTTGAGCACTTTCACATGTGCAGTAATAGAATTTCTATTGTGTTTGTCAATAGAAAGTGCACTGGAGAGAACTCCATTTTGTGTCTGTCATAAGAGGCCGACTGTGGATTCCTTCTGGCTGTTTTATGCTTAATTTTGTGGTGCCCGACTGCTTAAACACATCAAGCTCCAAATTTTGATTTGGTGTGTTCGGTTGCCCGTGTTTTTGTGAGCGCTTGTGGTCTCTTTCACTGCCTTCTCCCCCCCCATTTCATAGACTAATGCTGCAGGACGGTAAAACGGGGCTGCCCAACCCTGTTCCTGGAGATCTACCATCCAGCTGGTTTTCACTCCAACCGTAACAAAGCACACCTCATTAAACAGACAGATATCTTGGGCTGCTGATTAGTAGAGTCAGTTGTGCCACATCAGGGTTGAAATGAAAACCTGCAGGACGGCAGATCTGCTGGAATAGGGTTGGGCAGCCCTGCGGTAAACACTGTGTGATTAGCCTAGCTGAAAAGCTAATGTTCACTAGATGACTGGCACCCAGAGTTTAGCTTCTGATTCTGACGTTAGCTGTCTGCGGTGGAGTGTCTCCCTTTCCACCCGATGAGCATAATTCTCATTTTGCGCAATGACCAAGCATGGCGGTATGTGTTGCACAAAGTAAAAAATAAAAATCTCTTCTTTGACTTCCTGTTTTTGGGTTTTTTGTCACCACAGTAACAATGCTGGGCCCACAGTCAACTCGCAACCTGTTTAGGGAGCATTCTTTAGTGTTACCTTTGAAATCTGCCCCTAATGGATGCAATTGAGGCCCCAGATGTTGTTCACGTAGGAGCAGTTCATGAAACTCTGCAGATGGTCGTGCTGCTATGTGAAACAGACTTGGCACCAGAACTTTGATGAAATGATTTAACAGGGTGAGCTACACAGCAACCCCTTTTAGTAAAATGTTTTGTTGAAAATTCTCAGAAATCGGCAGGGATTTCTCTTGACAAGCACCTAAAGACATGTCAAATTTGAATATGCATATTGCCTGTGTGTCATCATAAATTATTTTAAATTGGTATGTACTACAGTCACAAGCTTGAAGTCTGATATCCATGTCCAAACATGTCCATTATAAACAGTATTTCAAAAGCATGTATGACCCAGGTGTGATTCTGAAGCCTGTTGAGTAGGTTTTGTGAGCAGGTCTCTGAGTAGGTTTTGAGAGCAGGCCTGTGAGTAGGTTTTGTGAGCAGGTCTATGAGCAGGTCTGTGAGTAGGTTTTGTGAGTAGGTCTGTGAGTAGGTTTTGTGAGTAGGTTTTGTGAGTAGGTCTGTGAGTAGGTTTTGTGAACAGGTCTGTGAGTAGGTTTTGTGAGCAGGTCTGTGAGTAGGTTTTGTGAGCAGGTCTGTGAGTAGGTTTTGTGAGCAGGTCTGTGAGTAGGTTTTGTGAGCAGGTCTGTGAGTAGGTTTTGTGAGCAGGCCTGTGAGTAGGTTTTGTGAGCAGGCCTGTGAGTAGGTTTTGTGAGCAGGCCTTTGTGGAGCAGGGCTTGAGTAGGTTTGTGAGATGTAGAGTAGGTTTGTAGGAGCCGTGTGTGTGAGTAGTGTTTGTGAGCAGTGCTTGGCGCATGCATGCTGACCCACTCCTCTTTCCGCAGCATGTCTGTGTGGACTGCAAGAAGAGCTTCTGCAGCCGCTGCTCGGTGCAGCTGGACCTGCGTCCGCGGCTGTGCCACACCTGCCAGCGTTTCCACGGCACCCTGTTCGACCGCGCGGAGCTGATGCGGCTGAAGGTGAAGGACCTGCGGGACTACCTCCACCTGCACGAGGTGCCCACGCAGATGTGCCGGGAGAAGGAGGAGCTGGTGGACCTGGTGCTGGGCCAGCGCACCCCCAGCAGCAGCGGCAGCAGCAGCGGCAGCGAGGGCGTGTCCCGGCCCCTCCGGACCCCGCCCAGCCCCGCCCCTCCCCGCTCCTCCTCCCCCTCCCCCTCCGACCCGCCCCCCGCGGAGCCCGCCGTGGAGCTGCTCGGCGAGGAAGACGAGGAGCAGGTGAGTGCCGTAGCGCAGCCGCCGCCCCCCGCCCCCTCGCCAGGTGCCACGCGCGTCGCCATGGCTACCGCGCTGCTCTCCTGTAGCCAGCTAGCAACACCAGGGCTTTTTGCATGCGGTCTGGGGCACGAGTCGCGCGGCTTGCTAACTGAGTGCTTGCTGAGTGTTGCATTTCGCTCCAGAGTCCACCCGCACCCGTGGACTCCGGTCAGGAGGAGGCCCCTGACACCGAGATGGACACGGAGGTCCAGGGGGAGCAGGAGTCCCAGGTACAGCCCGGCCCCAATAGAAGGCCTCTGATTCGCTGGTGTCTGTCGTGCAGTTTGCTTCTTGGAGACGGTTGCGTTTCATGGGCCGCTGAGCCATGGTGAAGCCCTGGAGCCGCGGGGTGAAGATGAGTGGTAGCTCATATTCCGTGTATCGGTCTTCCAAAGTACAGAAAACATTGATAGTGTACACACTGGTATATACGCAAGTATATTCAGCAGTGTGTTGTAACATATCCTTGACGCTAGCGTGATTGAATGTGAAAATGTGCCGCTGATTACTGAAGGTAACAATGCTCTGGCCAAGCCAACATAGCAAGTTTGGTTGAGCTGCAGTGTTAGCAACCTGGGTTTGAATACCCTTGAGAAAACGATTTTTAACCTGAGTTAAGATCCAGCTGTATCAATGGAACACGTGAAGAAATTGTGACATGTATTAGTCAGTCAGCAATGGGTAACTAGCATATTTAACAAACGTTTCAGTGGCGCTCGGGTGCGTTTTAATACGCTTTCAGCGGGAATGAAAACGTCTGGCAGCGCACACGCGGCGCGGTCTCGCAGCGCGAGTCGTGATTTTGGCGTTCTGTCTCGTCGGGAAACGAGGCTGCGATTCGCGCGACAGCGACTTTGATCGCTGTCAGCGAGGGGCTTTCCAGTCCTCGCCTCTTCTCCGTAACCAGGGCGGCCGTCGCCTCGCTCCAAAACCGCGCTTTTCCGTTTTCGCCGCGCCGCCGTGCCTGGCTGCTAGCGCCCGCGCGGCGGCCTCCGGTGCGTCTGGCCGTCGCTCGGCCCCGTCGTGTTCTCACCCTTCGACGGTGGCCGGAGATGGGAGCTGCAGCCGGCGGTGTGGTTTTCCTGCGAAACAGGCTGTTTCGCGGCCGCGCGTGTCAGCTGAGGTCGTCTGCGTGAACAAGCGAGCGCTTTTCCTCACGCTCGCGTGCTCACGGCACGACGGACGGGTGTCGCTGTGATACCGTTTTGGAGTGAAGCGCCTTGATTCTGACACCATGAACGGCTTTTTCCCCGCTCGTTGCTTGCACAAGACGCCAGTTCTTAAAGGCCAGTGGTTTACAATGGTTAATGAAATCTATGCACGTGACTCTGGAGCCTGCTGATAAAGCTGTTAATCTAGTGCTGGTTGCTTTAGCGCTCGAAACCTAGCGTCCGTAACCCGCTCTATGTTTGTTTTTGCTGCTTGCATCGCATTTCTCTTTGGTTTCAGCTGACTCTCGAGCTCAGTGCTGTGTGAGTAACATGTAAAAACACTCAACGTATTAGCGAAACAAACCACGAAGCAGAAGGATTTAAATACCCCATCATATACCCCCCTTCTTAGTGGTGCTGGTTTCCCGTATTGACCCCTTGGTGTTTGACCACATCTTGACCGCACTATGGTTGACCCCTTGATGGTTTAGGAGGACCCCATGTGTGTAGGCCTTGGTGGTTCAGGTTGTGTGTGTATTGCTTCCTTGGTGGTTCTAGACTGTGTCTTAAGAGGAGAAAAAAAGTTAGTGTTAAATTAGCTGAAACGGTGCTGTACTGAACATCCAGGTTCTTAACACTGTTCCTTGGTCTGTGTTCAGCACAATTCTGACACATCGCTCACAGCTTATGGGTACAGCCACGGAGCAAACGTGTTATTCATATGTAGCAGGACGTAGAGAAATGCTCTGCGTCCTGAACACACCCCCCTGGTCCAGCTGATACCGACCCCTTCGGCTCTCCCCCCCTACCCCCCCAGTCCTCAGACACGGACGAGATGGTGACCCCCAGCCGCCGGGCGTCGCTGTCCGACCTGAGCGGCGTGGCGGACATCGAGGCGCTGAGCGTGCGGCAGCTGAAGGAGATCCTCGCCCGCAACTTCGTCAACTACAAGGGCTGCTGCGAGAAGTGGGAGCTGATGGAGCGCGTGACGCGCCTCTACAACGACCAGAAAGACCTGCAGAACCTCGGTGAGGCTCGGGGGGGGAGGGAGGCGGTGCCTTCCCCTAAATAAAACACCTCTCGCAGACCCGCCCTCCAGTGTGCAGCAGTCCTTTTACAGCAGAAGGGTGCTGATGAGATCGTCCTGAAATAAATGCGGTGCATTCATTTTATTGTGTGACACGGCTGCGCACACAATTACATTATGGGCGCTCCTAATAAGAAATTTAAAGTCTACTTCTGGCACAACATTTATTGTAATGTTAGTCGTTTAAAATTCATTTAGTACTGTCTTAAATGCATTAGCCATAGGGGGAAAAGTTTATTAATTAGATATGAATTTCCACAGAATTCATCCTTGACGCCATTTGTGTTAGAAAGGGTGAATGTCTCAGTCGCGTGCCGTGCTGTATTTGGAAGCGGACGTTCTGATTTGTGGGCCCTCCCTCTCTCTCTCTCTCTCTCCTTTTCCCCCTCCAGAGCCCACTGGCGCCCCGAGCCTGGAGGAGAACCTGTGCAAGATCTGCATGGACCTGCCCATCGACTGCGTGCTGCTGGAGTGCGGTCACATGGTCACCTGCACCAAGTGCGGCAAGCGCATGAGCGAGTGCCCCATCTGCAGGCAGTACGTGGTGCGCGCCGTGCACGTCTTCAGGTCCTGACGCGCCTGGGCGTGCACGTGCGTGCGTGTGCGCGAGCGCGCGCGGCGGGAACGCGGGACAGCCACGCCAGCACGGCCTCTCCGGAGACGCCCCCCCCCCTCCCCTTGACACATGCGTACAAATGCGCAGGTACGCATACGCAGACTCTCTCAAACACGCGTACAGACACACACGTATCCACACGCATACCCAGACTCTTTCTCACACACACACACACACACACACACACACATACGCAGACTCTTCCACACATACACACACACACAACCCCAGAGCAGAGGTCAGTTCCGGGACGGTCTCATCACACCACCGGGCCCTGTGCTCAATCTTCCACGGGGGGGTGGGGGGGGGGGTTACGGATGCCACCGGGTGCTCTGTGCATTTAAGGGCACGTAGAAACCGGTGGATCCTTTCTCCCTCTCGAAGGTTCCTGAACCGTTCAAACCGAGCTACTCACTCAGCGACGCACTCAAAATGAGCCTCCTCCTCCTCCTCCCCGCCCTTAATAAGTAGGCAATAAACCCACTGGATTTCAGGGGTGGCGTTCTCACTCTGGGGCGTCGCCGCCGGAGGCGTGCCGAGCGCCTGTTTCGCTCGCGGATGCAGAACTTTTTAACGCCCTTTTAGTGAGGTGCGTTTGTGTGAGCTGCTAGCCTGAAGGCAGCTGTGAAGCTGTCGAGAGAGAGAGAGGAGATCGCTGGGCCCCTGCAGCGCCGACCGCATCGCGGAGGGTTCCAGAGACAGGGACGGACGGATATGCAAACAACGACATTTCAGCTAATATTGTGAAATGGCTTCCATATTTTATGTGATTTTTTTTTTGTTTGTTTTTCTTTTCCCCCCCCCCACTCCTCTTCACACAAAGTGCAGCATTGGAGAGGAAGGGGGTGTCTTGGAATGTTAAGGAAGTTAACTGGCCATAGTATAGCAGTGCACACAACCAGCCCAGTAATAATAGATCTGTAATGACCACTTATACCGCAGCGGAGTCTGTCAGCGGAGCTGTTATGTTTTCCAGGTTAAATCCCTTCGGAGATTAGGGGCTTTGCTCCAGGCCACGGCGCACGTACTGCGCACTTCCCACAGATCTAATCTTTGCCCTGCGGGAACAAAGGGCTTTCGCTACATCGCGAGCCGAGCGCCGCTCGAGAGGAAGCGCTGCTCGGTCTGCCGCGGCCGAGGCGCGGCCTCGTGTCACCCCGTCGGATTAAGCGCCCTATCAAAAACAGCTCGCGCTAAATTACGTCTGAAATATTGATGCGGTGACGTCGCGCTCGTGGAATACGCGGTCCGGGAGAGCTGGAGCGCGTGAATGATTCATCGGGGTTAACCGTTGGATGCTCCTCCCGGCCCGCCCTCTCGCCTGCTGTCCTCAGAGGTGTGGACGGCTTTAAGCGGTTAGCGCTTTAGCCGTACCTCAGTGCCGCGCGTATGCAAAGCGAGAAGCCTTCGGCTTCACGTTTGATTACGAGTCGCGCACTGGGCCCACCCACTCTGCAACCACAGCCCAGCTCCTGCTGTACGGTGTATTTACAGTATGTCTGGGTGTGTTCCTGAAATGGAGAAACCTAAATTTACACCCAAACGTAATTGGTTAATTTTAAGACTACTTCTTCGCGTTTGTTTCGGTGACGTATTAATAAAATTCGATCGCAGAATTTGTTTTGTTTTTTCAAACAACGTTAGACTGAAGGCCAACTGCAAAACGCAGGCTTGTGTCGACTGTAGCATAGTGGCCAAAAAAGCTAGTGGATCCTCCAAATTATCAGTCGTATTGGTTTTACTCTACATATGTGCAACATTGTGATGTGGAAATGCTTTCTACCACAGACAGTGGATTCAATTTTTGAACTGGGCTGTATCCTCAGTAATAGAAAGTACACAGAAAGCTTTGCCGTTGCAGATACGTTAGATACTCTGTGAAACCCAGTCCAGTTCATGTAAGGAGACATGTTAAAGCTCTGTTTGAAATGATTATTTCTCGTGTCTTCAGTGTAAGTATTGTAAGGGAGCTGAATGTATTTCCAGGTGTGTGGATGAGAGCGCTGTTTTCTGCTTGGCCTGCTTTTCGTGTGCGACTGGTTTACGGCAGGGGCTGCCTCTGGGGTATTCTCTCAGCACCTAACATGACACGAGTCCCAGTACCTCTGTCTCAATGGGGTCGCCCAGCACCAAACTGCATTACTATGCTATGACTGCAGGGGGAAGTCCATTCAAGTCTTTCATTCAAATTTCTTTAGCCAATTTTTTTTTATTGCTGGGATGAATACACAAAGCGTTTCCTTAATTGCTGAGTCTCGAGGTAGTTCGTTCAGTTTTTTTTACCAAAATACCTTTGCAGCTGCGTATGTAGGTCAGCCTGGTGCAAACCACTCAGAGTGTACACGAAGGACTTGGCTTGCCGGATATTTTCACCAATTCAGTACTCTGCCTTCAACGTTCAGATGGAACCCACCGCGTTCCGTAAGGACAAAGTGCATTTTTTGCATCGTGTGCATTCGGGGTGGACCCGAAAGCATATAGCACACAACACTCTGAAGAAGGGCAGTTTGTAAACGGGGGCACCGTACAGAAATCTCAGCGGCGCTGCAGACGAACAGAGTGCCAGCCGCCAGACGAATCGGCTGTAGTTCAGTGGGGCTTCCCTCACCTGACCCCTGATGCCATGCGGAAGAACACGTGTCTGTCCTGTGGCCTTCAACACCAGCACTTTACACAGTACCAAGCCAACGCTCAGGAGCGCTTCGTGCTTCTCTAGAGAGCTCCTCTTGAAATTTTTATTTTTTGTTTGTTTTTTTTTGGCTGGACCGCAACAGCGGGGCCAGCCCTACAAACGCGAATGTCTGTGACTGACTGAGTGACTGAGTGAGTGATGAAGTTACACCATTGGTCGGCCGAGTTATGAAGTTACACCATTGGTCGGCTGGATCAAGTGTGTTAGGTCCAGCCATATACTAGGTTTTGACCTGGTCTTGTTTAAATATCAGATTATTTTTGAGAGTAGTTTTAGTACGGTGTTTCTGGGAATGACATTGATTATGATGATAAATGTTTATGTCGTCAATGTATGGCAACAACAAACAAAAAAAAAGTGTACCATTATAGGGAGTGGTGGAGGTGCATGTGTCTAAGCAGAATACAAGGTCTAATGTGGTCTTGGGACATAACTGGTGTGAGCAAGAAATGCACTCGATGTTTTTAACTGTCTTGGGTTTGTTGGCACTGCTTGAACGATTGAATGACTCCATAAGTACTGAAGCGTTGTAGCTCTGCTATACAATTGATTATAACAATAGATTTGACGATGCATTCTGGTTTATCGTAATTAGGACTCGCGGCACTGGAATCAGTTTTGAAATATTTCTGGAACGTTTTTTTTTTTTTTCTCTCCCTGAAAACGGAAAGTACAATGATCTTTGTTTACAATAGAAAGGGTGGATGGTAATATTTTTAAAATATTTGCCCAAAATGGCTACAGTGGCCTATCCAGGGTGCACGTGTGCAAGCAGGTGCGCACGTACGTGTATGTGCGTGTGTGTACATGCATGTACTTGCAGTCATCTTGTGGGTCTGGTAGGGTGCAGGTTAGTCCATATTCTACCTTTGTTGATTCATGAGGACTAATATTTTAATGGAAATTAACTGCTGTGGCCTTTGGTCAAGAGGTGGCCATTCAAAGCCTCTCTTATGTTTTAAGTTGAGAGAACGAACTTTGTCTTTCCAAAAGTGCCATGCTCATTGTTTAATGTTGTAATCACTGATTTGAAAAATCTTATGTATTGGACTATAATTCCCTGCTTCCTGTGAACGTGTATGAAGAAGAACTTCAGAACCCAGATTCAATCTGGCTGGAACGGTGTTAGTCTTTACAAAACAGAGCCTTGGATTAACACCATATTGAGCAAAACCTTAACGTACTGCAAATACTAATGTGCATTTGAGAGCACAAATTAGAGAGAGGACAAACCAGCGTGCTGTGGGGAAGCGTCTGGAATGCTTGTTCCATGTGGTATAAAGTATGTCGGGGCAGACTTTCTGTAAGGTATTGCATCTGGATTATGTTTGTTATATTTAGATTGTAACTTTATTTTCTTATGCCACTGTGAGATGTCATGAAAATGATCCAAACCTGGGGAGGGAGGGAGGGGGGGGGGGACTGAGGGGTTGAATTTGTCATGATTCTTTGCTCTCTGTTGTCATGCAAGGGTTCTCTGGTTTGGATTTTAAACAGTGTGAGCCAGATATGCTATACACTGAATACACAGTGAACAGGATAAAAATGAGAAAATAGGGTTTAAAATTCTGAGAAAAGAAAATGTAAAAATATTTTTGAATATGTCTAAAAAATATATACATTACCAAATCTACCTTTGTTCTGTTGTGCAGAGATTTTTGGTTGACATTTTTATATTAATAAAAGTTAACTTCAGTAAAACGTTGTCTTCATTGTTTCCTGTTGTTGTGATTCAGACGAGGAAAAAATATACATTTTTTATGAAAAATGCAGAAAATGCTGCTGTAAACGGTTTTAGAATATCCTTGAGTATTTTTGCTCATTGCATCTATAAGGCAACACAGGAGTAAACTGGCAGGATGGATATGCTCTCGAATCTGTGTTTCTGAGAGTAAGGCAAGAGAATTAAAAACTTGATGTACCCTTTTACTGAAATCATTTTCTTTCCCAGTGGATACGGTATTTGCCTCATCCTGTGCTTCTATCTTGTTTTCGATTGCTTGCACAGGAATTTCCGTCTGTAAATATCGACCCAGGTTTACATAATGCTTAAACCGTCTTGACTTTTGAATCCCTGTCTGGGAGGAAGAGCGTTGACAGTGGCTTTTAAATTCACTCCCCAGCACAGCCCATCTGTTCCTGTGGATCAACATCATTTTGACAAAAGCTGGCCTGGGCATTCTTCTCCTTGTCGAGCAGTGTAAGTCGTACCAGTACCATAAAACAGCCAGGAAATACGAGATCTCTGCGCCCATTGTTTCAGAACTCTGAATGGTGGGAAGTCAGCCCTGGAGTTCCGAGCATTGTTGCTCCACCGCAGAAGAATTCTTTTGTAAAGGGGGGGTGGGGGGGGAGGCATCGCTTTTACCTTGAAATGTCCTCAGAACAGCCAAAATGCTGTCTTCGCTGGATCGCTGGGTGAACAATACACCGTACCAAGATGGTGAAAATTGATATGTCTTTCCTCTCCGCGGAGCTCATGACTCCCAACCGAAGAGAGCTTACTGATTGTCTATAACCACAATAGGAAGCCATTCAATTATTACAATCTCAGGCTGTAATTATGTGAACAAAATACCTTTAATAATATATATGATGTCAGACTCCTAGGTATCTTGAAATGGATAGGCACTGTTATGCAACGCTTGTATCGGGTTGCCTCAGCTGTTGTGTAGTCTAAATTGTGAACGGCAATTGAGTTTTTTCACGTGAAGAATAGCCTTGTGGTGTGCCTGATTTTATGCATTGAAATTAAGAGCAGGAATAAAAACAATGATCAGTGCTCAGCATATTGGGGGGTTTTTTTCCACAAAAGTACATCATCTTACAAATTTTTTGAGACTAAAAATGTATTTTCCTTAGAACACCTACTGAATTACCCAGTCCCTCAGGAAAATACCATGTCGACTATAGTCACCATATAATCTAATGACATAAAAGTTTAAGATTCAGAATCAAACAATTTATAACAGATGGTACTACGCATTTTCAATTTCTATGATGGCAATTTGGCTTCCAGCACCATGTTGTTCAAAAGATTTAATAATTGGTGCCAATCTATTATTTATTGATTTAAAACTGCAGTTTTTTGTTTTTTCCTTCCTTTTTCATTATTAACTGATTTGGTTATTTGCAAAGGCCTACAATTTTAACCTACGGACACTCATTTTTAAGTTAAGCACAATTAATTAATTCCCTCATTTCATTTATTTTTTGGACTTGCAGCGCATGTATGAATGCACAGATTCATCTTGAATAAAATGCTTGCTTTCCACCAGCTCAACCAACATACTGTTGTCAGTATGCTGTCGGACACTGTCTATGAACCCACCTTCCTCTTCTTGTGCTGAGTAGGCCGCTTTTACCATGAGCTCAAGCATTTGAGCACAAATACTTCAAAAAGTCAGGTAAGAAAGTGGAAATGTTAAAGCCCTCAGAATTGTTCTTCATGCATGCATTTCTTAATTGTATTTAGAAAAAGGCTACCTGCCAGTTTATCTATTTTGTAGTGAAAAGTCTGAATAAAATCAAATAATTTGAGGTTTTGTTGTGGTTTTCAATAATGAAATGCCATGTAAAGGAAACTCCTATGCTGTACAGTATTTCCAACAAACCCTGGTGCTACGCCATAAACAATATCACCATCTAGTGGGTGGTAGGAACACTCACATTTGTAACCTCAACTTGGTTCAGTCAACAGCCACTCTCAAAAATCTAGCGAAATTAGATTGAAAAATATGTATTTATTTATTTTAATTTGGAATGTAAACTCATCTGGGTCAGGCTCATCTTTACAACACCCTGTCATTTCGGGAAGGTAGGCATACAAACTATAAGCACATCTTCGATCTATGATCGCCGCCAGCTACTTATTCCACTCAGCATTAATGCATCCATTAATGATCTTGTTCGACTGTACATCAGTAGTTTAGTTATACATTTTAAACCATTTGACAGATCTTTGAAGGGGTCGAAATACTGACTAAACTCACGAAAACATAACCCACTGAGCTCTTACTAAACGCCCTCCTCTCAAACCAACTTGGTGCAGTGTTGCTCCATGCATGACTCCCGCCGTATGATAAACACGGATGAACTCACGTGCCAAAGAACACCGGATGGAGATGGTCAACAAAGCAAATCACGGTCAGGCGTTACGTGCCATCTAAAAAAGTTATTTTGTGCTAGAATTGGTATTTGAAAACACTCCACGTAATAGAGGTTTGTTACTTCGATCCGTAAAATTAATAAACTGCAGACGAACTATCATGTCAGCAAACGGGCTTGCATCTAGAATCCAGCAGTTTTTAGACCCCGCGGAGCGGCTAATGGCTGGCATGCAGGTAACGTCCGGTAGCTCTTAAGCAAACACTCAACCTCGACCATCATTTTCAGGTGCCTTTGCAAGCTAATCATTGATTTAAAGACATCCAGCATGATCTGCAGTCGCCTTATGTACATATAGCTAATGCACAGTTTAGCTACTCGCCAATCGACATTGACCGCACATTTGCAGCCCAGTTGCAAACTAGCCTGTTGTCCGACACAAACAGTAGCGAAATCCGCACAGAGACATACACGGCATGGCATGCAGTGGCCAGGATATTGATAAGAAACATGTATATCTAATTTAGGCAGAATGAGCATTAGCATACGTGGACATCTGTGTCATGTTTGGCGTTTCAGAGCCCCTTTCAGCGCCTAGCTCAGCAGATGCAGGACATTTTGGGGGACCGGGGCATCTTAAAGGAGGTGATCCAGGCGGGAGAAGGTCCCCCAGTGCCAAGGGATGCATCCGTGTCAAGTATTACATCCATCCGCCCTCCCTCTTAAACTGCTTCAGCACAGTTTGATATTACTCACACATACTACACACTGCACACTAGTCCACACTGAGTGTGTGTGCTTGTTTGCTTTGTTGATTTTAACCTTTTTCCACAGCAATCTTTGTCTTTTCCAGTGTAATGGAGATTTTACATTTGTTTCTAGTGAAACTGCACCAAAGCTCTTTGGTATTCCCTAAAAAACATCCAGAGAATGTTTCTGCTGGGTAATCTGATCTCCGGTAGTAACTGGCTCTATTGAAGTGATCGTATTTATATAGAGAAATACACTGACTACGTTAATGCCTGTGCTCTTTCACAGTTCATTTCTCTGCATACCTGGAGTATTCTGACCAGCCGTTTGAGACCACCAGCCATTTGAAGTACCCGCGGATGATGAAACTGGGCAGAGGTATATTTGGCCTGTGGCAAGCATGAGCACGTCGGCATTTGTGGACTTGTTCTAGCGAACAGGGACAGGCTGTACTCAGTGGACTGCAAATTGAGCCATTCCAGGTCGTACTGTAAATAGGTTACTGTACTAAGTTGAGGCACCCAGGCCGCTCCTGGAACTTTCTGACTTCATAACCTAATGCATTTATTGTCACATACCCTTTATTAAAACATAGCCTAGCATGTGGTCAAACGTGTATTTAAAATGTTTTTTTTTAGCAGACACCATCCTGACTGTGTTTAGACTAAGGCAATGCAGCTTGGTCAATGTAGTGTGGTCTGAGTGGCCACTGAGAATGTGTAGTACAAAAAGTTTTTTTTGTTGTTTTTTTTTCTTTCCTCCTCCACATGCATCTTGCGACCTGTCACATGACCCACATTTTCAGAAGTAAACTTGGGTCATGTGACAGGACTATTATTGGGAGTGCCTTTTCCATCCCTCTGTACCCGGTGTGTTCACCTCCTGTCGCTCTTTCCTCCCGAACGTCGGCCAGACGTCACGCTGTACGGGCTGGAGCTGGGCCTGCTGTCCATGCGGAAGGGCGAGTTCTCCCGCTTCCTCTTCCTGCCCAGGTACGCGTACGGGGAGATCGGCTGCCCCCCGCTCATCCCCCCCTCGGCCACCGTGCTGTACGAGGTGCAGGTGCTGGACTACCTGGACTCCGCCGAGGTGGACGAGTTCTTCGCCCTCTCTCCGGTGAGCGAGCTTTGGGAATATGGCTCAGTGCGTGCATGGGCGCAGTTCCGGGGGGAAGACGGGACACTGGGGGGGGCACATCCCCCCAACCTTGGGAAAACACCAAATGGTCCTCCCCAGTATTATCACGTCCCCCCCCCCCCCCAAAAAAACGTACATTTCAGATTTGCTGTCTCCCGCAAAGTTCAAATGAGATCTGTGTCCATGAGTGTATGGTAAGACAAGGGTTTTTTTTTTTCTTTTGAGTTGTTTAAATTAATTCATCATCTCCATCTACTTCATATGTTATTGGAGGAATAGTCAACCGTTGCTTCTCTGAGACGCGTTTTTGAGTTTAGAGTTTTTGGGCCGTGTGCCCTCCTTCCAGCTGTGGTATGAATGTGAGAATTTCTTGCGTATGAACAGGGGCCCCAAACCTAGAGACAGTGCCAAGCGCCTCTAACCGGCCGCAGCGACTGTACAGCGTGCGAAACCAGGTGCTGCCGCTCGGCAAATATTGGCGTGTTGCGCTGTAAATCAACATTTTGGGTCGTTCATGACGAGAGTGCTCAAAGGGCACTGTGTGATAAGAGAGGGTGTGAGGATGCGGTTGGGCTCTGTCTACCCCCCGCCCCGACCCCCCTTCTCCCCCCCCCCCTCCTGGGGTGTAAAAAAAATCCCCTTCTCTTTCCAGGAAGAGCAGAACACTGTTCCTCTGTCCACCGTGCTGAACGTGGTCAAAACACAGCGCTGCTTTGGAAACCGCTGCTTCAGCCAGAGCCGCTACGCGGACGCCAAGGACCGGTACAAGCAGGTAGCGGTAGCCGAGGCCAGGAAAAGCGGACTCACACAGGGTCCCGGCTGGCTGTGTGTGTGTGTACACAGCAGCCCGCTGCGACCCGCGTTCGGCTTCGGTTCTCGTGGCTTCTCAAATATTTGTCGAGCCGCGGCCCGTTGCTGTGCACATATTTTTTTCGGCGCTTTTGTAAGGGGGCGTAAAAATATGAACCTGTTAAAAATCCGCACGTGCAGTACAGAAGCATAGTCCATGAAAATAATGAGTCCTTTGGTTACGCTGATGTGCTAATTAAAATCAAGGTGGTATTGGCTCCCCCTGATCTCTGGTTTCCACTTTCATATCGTACTTTAAAATGCAGAAATGTTGACTTTTGCGGTGTAGAAGTAATAGATTTCTCAGAAGAGTTGCTACTCACAGCTTCTCTTTTCCAGTTAGTTCAGTTAGTATGACCTTTCTGTAATGTTTTACACCGTCCACATAGGGTAATTGGAGAACTGCTCCTTCACTACCTTACACAGAACATGTTTTTCTCCAGTTGGCCTCCTGTTTTGTTCATTTTGAGAGTGACGCGCAGGGACGCAGTGTGTTGGAAGGGGCCTTGCGATTCTCCCTGTGCAGCGTTGCGCTTGCGGTGTGTTTGGCTCTCAGGGTCCTTCCATTAGTCTCAGATTTCTCCCCAGGAATTTCCTACAACTGGGTGGCAAACCATACTAACCTGTAAATCACTTTGCCCGCGGCAAAATAGTTCATTTAATTTACCATATCATTTTCAAAAAAAATAAAATTTATAGCTTTTAGTTTTTTAATCAAACGATCCAGTGGAAGGACCAGACTGCAGTGCCGGGGCTGACCTGCAGATGCCGCCATTGTTCACTAAGTGATTTCCACCCTTCGCCTCTTTAACGGGTACCTGCATGCGTGTGCTTGTGCCCCGACGCCCAGGCCTTGACTCTGCTGAAGAACCGCGAGCCGGCGAATGAGGAGGAGGGGCGGAGCATCGCGGCGATGCAGCTGCCCATCTTCCTGAACCTGTCGCTCACCCTGCTGAGGCTGGAGAAGCCTCTGAAGGCCCTGCACTACGGCCAGAGGGCCCTGGAAGTGGACCCCCAAAACACCAAGGCCCTCTTCCGCTGTGGCCAGGTCAGCTCCATTTACCCTGCAGGCCCAGGGTTCTGTTCGCCTTCTCCTCTTCCTCCCACACCCCCCAGTATTGGGTACCCCTGGGGTCTGTGTCTGTTACATAGGCTGTATGAAGTTACAAACGCTTGTCACTGGGGTGGTACCCTATACATAACCTGCAGGTGTAACTGATTTTTAAATGTTGGGTACATACAGCCAGATGTAGCTCTGACTTCTACCATGTTTCATTAGGTTAAAGCACAAACACTGATACAGTTTTAGAGTGTTACTGTCGTCCGTTGATTTCGTATTTACGCAGTCACTGCTTCACTGTGCCTGGTCGTGTGAGTCTGGCGCTTTGTGTGAGCACTGGATACTCAGCCCTGGCTCAGGCCTTTGTCTTCTGTTCTTCAGGCCTGTCTGGAGATGGATGATTATGAGAAGGCTCGAGATTTTCTACTCATGGCTCAGGCTAATGAACCCTTCAACAATGACATCAACAACACACTTAAGAAGTTTGCAAGGTAGGCAGCTTCTTTTTTTATTTTCTTACATTTTCTCCATTTCTTTTATTTTCTGCAGTGCTTTCTTGTTCAGGTGGCAGGTAGGTGGCATAAGTATTTTTTTAAGAAAGGAAGAAAAGCTTTTCCTGTGTTGCTTTGCAGCTGCTACAAGGACTTCATGGACAAGGAGAAGGAGATGTGCTCCAAGATGTTTCCGGATTTTCACGTGACGTTGAAGAAGTGAAGGTAGAGATCTCCAGCTCTGACTGGTATGATGATGCATTCTGTGGAGGACCAGCAGTGAATGAGCTGTTTGCCCAGTTGGTATATTCAGTTTAATTTGTTTCTGCCACTAGAGGGCAGTGTCTGAACAGAACTGTGGCTAAAGTACACAATCTTTAGGTGCTGTACATGTTGGTTTTGGCCTCTGATATTTTTAATAGAGAAAGTAACATGTAGTTGTTTGCTCCTGTTTTCCTCCTCCATGTCACTCCTGTGCTTACTGAAGAGTAGGGTTGAGTATTGAAGAGTGTTTTAAGTCAGTGTTCTAGAACTCCATTGGTTTCAATCACCAGCAATGATTGTTACATTGTCATTAGAATGTTCAGTTCATTCTAATCACATATTTGCGATCTTGCACCTTTAAGGGTTAATATATTCATATTTGTAGTTTGCAACTAACTCAGATAGAGGTGGTTATAACAACCTGTTATTGTTTACAGGTGTTCTATTCCTGATGAATGTTCTTTAATATATCATACCCCAGCAATATTCTCAGAGAAAAGCAATATTGGTAGCCACATCAAATCAAAAAAAATATCTGGAAGCTTGTGGTTAATAATTGCATTTAAACACATGATTATTCATAGCAGTTCACAATGTTTTATGTATCAGGAGTGATGTGTACAGTTTGTGAGAGCCAGCGTACTGTAGCACTTGGATAGTTTTAGCCTAATTCATTCCTCCTGTGTAAAAGAATTAGCTTGTGTGACTGATGTTTTCAAAGCTTCAAACAGATATATAAAAATGGGGGCACTATATTCTGTCTTACTTGTGCAAGTATGTCTTAATTGCGTTTCTGTTTCTCAGATGTAGCCACCATAATGTGGCAATTGAACTCTTACTGATCAGCTCCATTGGATACGATCCTGTCGGTAACAGTTGCTTCCAAGATTCACGGTTTGAATTTCATCCTCTCAACAGCCAGGTCGTCGGCATTACTTGTGAAGTAGCTGTCTTTGAAAGTGTGAAACGCGATTACGGGTTAACACGTCGGAAACACTCCGCTAATTCTGCTAATCTCGCTGCTCTGCACGGCCGCGCTCCCACACGCGAGAACACGCTCCGGGTGTTAATAATTACGGCGGTAAAGTCTGGGGAGAAGCGGCGTCACGCGGCTCTTCAGGGAGGTAAATGTTCGTGCCAGTCTGTTATGAGCCCCGGTGGCGTTCATGTTGAAACGTAAGACGCCACGAGATAGCCATCGGGCCGCATATGAGAGCAGATAAGGGAGTCTTCTGCCGCAGACCTGACGACAGAAAGCATTTTGAGCGAGATTTGTCAGAACACGTTTTTTTTGTTTTGTTTGTTTTTTTCTCTCTTTTTTTTCGTTTTTCCGGGCGTGCACGCACAGGAGCGCCGCCAGCGCGCGTTTCCTGGGTCTCTGGTGCAAAGTGCCGCGCGGAGCGAAAAAGAAAGTGCCGCCGCCGCAGCTCGCTGCTCCGCGCTTCGGCGTTTTTTTTATTTTATTTATTTATTTCTCTTTTTTTCACTTTTAGTGACAGTGGTTTCGCAGATCAAAGCTCCTTGCGAGTAATTTGGGAATCGTATTAATGACACGCCCTGGATGCACTTCAAAGGCTTCGGGCACACCTCAGTTCTGCTGAGGCATCTTCCTTTTTATCACAGCGTGCAATCTCTCCTTTCTACCCCAGTTTTACGAGTGTGTGTTTCTGTGTGTGTGTGTGAATGTGAGTGTGTGTGTGTATGTCTCCCTGTGTATATATGCGTTTATATGCGTGTCGGCATATGTGTGTGTGTGTGTCTCCATCCATGCGTGTGCGCTTTTACATGTGTGCATGTGTATGTGCGTGCAGATGTGTGTATGCGTGTGCGTATGTATGTGTGTGGGTATGTGTTTGGGGTATTTGTGTATGCGTGTGGATGCACGTATGTGTGTGTGTGCATGTGTATGCATGTGCGTGTGTGTGTGTGTGTGTATGCATGCGTGTGCATGTGTATGAACGTGTGTTGTGTTGTGTGTGTGTGTGTGTGTGTGTGTGCATGGGTGTGCGCGTGTGTGTGTATGCGTGTGTGTGTGTGTATGCATGCGTGTGCATGTGTATGAATGTGTGTACGTGTGTGTGCGTGTGCATGGGTATGCACGTGTGCGTGTGTGTGTGTGTGAATGTGTGTACGTGTGTGTGCTTGTGCATGGTATGCACGTGTGTGTGTGTTGTGTTGTGTTGTGTGCGTGTGCAGTAATGAAGTGGAGACGGGCCCTTTTGTCAGCCTGTGGGGCCGCAGTGGAGACCGTGCCGCTGTGGAGCAGAACTCAGAGCTGGGCGCTGTTTCCCTCTGCCCACAAGCTACTGTTTACTTTAGCTGAGCAGCAGTGCATCGCCTTTTAAAAGGATGCACATTTTTACCCATTCAACGCAATATACAGAGAAATGAATGTGGATTTGTGATGCCAAATTTGGACACTGAAAAATTCAATGTTCACGCTCTCGCGACTATATAATATTTTTTTCTTTGTCAACCAAAGAGTTACATACACCCAGTAATGGAAATTCCCTTTTTCTATCTGTTAACATTCTCGTGGTTTCATGGCATTGACATAAACGGCCTAAATATTATTCGAGAATTCAAAATAAAATGTCCTGTCCAAACTGCTACTAAACACTGCTGTTTCTGTAATGAAAAGCAGTCCAAAACAGACCGAATGAAATCTTCCTGTTCTGCAGGCGAGAGAACAGTACTTTTTAAAAATATTTTTTTTCTCCCCTGAATTGTTGGCAAGTCTGCAGTTATGAGTCACTCACATTTGAATTTTGGGCAACCTGCTTCGGCTCTGACCATCGCTGTCCTTTTTACCCCGGTCGCCTCAGTGCGAGGACTGCCAGCTTGTCCTCGCTCATCATGTGATTTTTGTAGCGAGGGCTTCTGAGCGTGTCTGGGACCTTCTCCACCAGACATTACAAGCTCTCTGTATGCTGTTTAAGTGTGCTGTCTGTTCCTGTTGCTGTAGGTCCACTTGGATCAGGATCTGCAGGTTACGTACACCATTGCAGCACTGCCTTACAGTCTGAATGTCCGGGGCCACCTGTGCTTCGTATTCATACTAATTATCTGAACGCTTTCATGCTAAACAGATGCTCTGCTTTGCCTATTTTGAGCACATAATATAAGGTTTGAAAAAGTTTTTCTCGATAATCTGCTGTAACGTGTATCAGGGCTGGGGAGGATTTCATTTTCGAATCTAGTCAGGTTCAGGAAATGAGCTACAATTCGGGTCAGAGAATTGAAAAATGCCTAAAATGTTTTGTGGGTTTTTTTATTTTTTATTTTTTTCAATCGGCTCTTGGGAAATATAAATTCATTTCCTGAATTTGCTGAATTGAAGTGGATTTGACTTCCAACTATGATGCACGTGGAGATACTCCACCACGCACTTTCAGTTCCCCACGGCTCACAGCCTCTCTCTACCAGCTCCCATGATGCAATCTGTTGCCCCACCCCTCTCTGTTACAGGTTATGGCGTGAAGGGATCTCCCAGTTGCCACTTGACGCAGGTGGCTGGAAGGAAAAGACCCAAAGAGGACAGGACCAGCTTCTAATTACGTACAGATTTGGGTGTTTGTGTTTACCAAGTGCCAAACTGAAAATGGATATGGAGTCAGCCCTGAGTGGGGAAAATGGGTATAACTCACCTTGTACACTGGTGAAGTAATACTCATTTATCCATTATCAAGAGCCTGTGCTGCCTATGCTTTTTGTTTTATTGGTTATGTGTTTTGAATAAGGTTATTTCTCAAAGTAATGATATACTTCAGTGATTTAATTACATGTTTTTGGTGCGAGTTTTGAAAATCAAATGACTCAAATAATCATAGTTGTACCACAGTGAACTCGATGTTAGCTGTTGTGTTGGCTTGTTTGGTTATGCAGTTCATTGTCTAAAGAGTCGGGTGCAGGAAATAAAGTTTCTCTGGACACTAAAAGTTTTTCGTTCTTGTTAATTGACTTTTGATGTTCATCCGGCATTTTCTCAGCTGTTTTCTGGTGAGGAGAAAATATAATTGATCTTGTAGTCTACACCATTCCAACTTATAAAAATGACGCTTGATCATACCCAGGAGAGTTTTCTGGAATTATATTAACTCTAATTTGTGACCACTCGATGGAAAGCCAAACCCATGACCTTTGCTTTGCTTACACATGTACAGGTGCAACTCGGTATTCCACAGTTTAACTTGTTGGGAACAGGTTTCATGAAACTCAATAGAGCCCGGTCAAAAGGAGACAATATGGACTTAATAAATATTTAATTTTTTTAATCACGTTTTCATATAGCCATTTCTTCCTGTGGAAATATAGATTTCATACAACCTAACACCCTCCGCAAAGGAGTGTATTGCTGTACATATATGTACAGCTGACCTGTAGCAGTTGTGTAAACGGTCCGGTTAATTGCCAGTAATTGCATATTTTGTGCATTACCAGAGGAAGCAGGCTGGGTTCCTACTGAAGAATAGTTGGACCCTTCTTGTCTTTTGCAAGTCAGTACGCTGAAGCAAATTTCAGCTGTATTAAGTTTTAATTTAATTACATCGCTCGTGTTGCTCTTTGCCCGTGGGGTAATTTGAACGAAAGTTCGTCACATGAAAAAGGTTTTTGGTTCCAGCACAATCTGAGCCTTATGATCCTGTCACTTGCCTCATTGAATTTCATATTTATATTTCTCTGAAATGAATGCGTTTTTGTCTGAATCTGGTTCGGCGCCCTGAATAGTTTCAAGGAGTTTCACTTAACCCTCCTGTTGTCTACATGGCCAAAAATGACCTTGTCCTGAATTTAACAGCAGTGAAATCCCCCAAAATTAATTTTTGTCAGCATGAAATTTGATGACATTAGAAAATGTTAAACTTTGCCCCTTTTTTTATATTTTTATGAAAGTGGTACACCATCAGGGTACAAAGATAGTCTTGTGAGTCTTTCTTAACCTTGCAGTTATGTAATCAAAAGTCATAATCAAAAGGTAAGTGCCAAACATCTATTACAACAAAAAACAATCATGATGTGTGTTTTGTATTAAAAACAAATGGTGTAGACTGAAGAAATAAAGTCTCTCTGGACTGTGGAAAACGGTTATTCATCGAATGATTGATGAGTGACAGATTGTTTCTACGAGAAAAATATCGAACTTCAGTTTAAAATCCAATGAGGCAATCACAAGGGGTTTGGAGAGGACCATGTTTGACCCTGTGGACATGGGGTGCATATAAAGACCATATAAATAGATAATATAAAGACAACAGGATGGTTGAGCTTCTGACATATATTAAAAATGTATCAAATATGTTTTGACTTGCTTTTAGGTTGCATGTTGATCTTCCGTTGAGCTTTTAATGAAGATAATATCTGCCAGAATTGCAAAATAACATTGCGAAACAAAAAATGTCTGTTTGATAGGCACGCTAATTCGATGCTGACCTCTTCACGCACTGCTTTCCTTGCGCTCTCAAATTCAGCAGCGGCGTTGGCCGATGCGTATCAAAATATATTTCTCTAATATAAAGGTGTCTCATGACACGGGAGCGTGATGCCTTCCCGCACACCGATCCCCCCGTCGCCAAACATTCATCATTTCCCTGCGATGTTCAGGTTTTCCGGGCCTAATTCCGTCCCCTATGCTGGGTCTTCTTGACTGATGTGACAGCTGCGTGTGACTGCCCATGGGTTCACGCTCCTCTCTTCGTTTATGTATTGAGGTGTATTGGGTTCTCCGTGACGCTCCTGTGTCATATTTATGACCACAGTGCACAGCTTTTAAATCATGACATATACAGTGAGCGCCGTAATGTTTGGGACTGAGACATATATTTCTTGATTTGGCTCTGTGCTCCACGATTTTGAATGTGTAATCGGGGCAATTCGCATGTGGTTAAAGTGACTCTCAGCTTTTTATTAAAGGGTATTTTTACTTTGGTTTCACCGTGCAGAAATTACAGCACTTTTATACAAAGTCCACACATCCTTTACATGCAATGACCACTTGAAGTCTGTGACCATAGACATCACCAGGGGCTGAGTATCTTCTCTGGTGATGCTCTGCTGGGCCTGTATTTCTGTCATCTTCAGCTTCTGCTTGTTTCAAGGGCCAGTTGCCTTAGGTTTTCTCTTCAGCATATGAAACACATGCTCAATTGGATTCAGATCAGGTAAATGACTTGGCCAGTCAATAATTTTCCAGTTTTTAACTTTGGAAAAACTCCAATTTGGAGTTTTTGTTGCTTTAGATGTATGTTTGGGATCTTGCTGTAGGATGAAGCGCCGTCCAATGTGTTTGGAGGCATTTTGGTTGAACTTGAGTGGATAAGATGCTTCTGTACGCTTCACAATTCACTCTGGTGCTGCTGTCAGCAGTTACATCATCAATGAAGACCAGTGAGCCAGTATCTGTGACAGCCATACATGCCCAAACCATAACACCCCCACCACCATGTTTCACAGATGAGGGTGGGTGCTTTGGATCTTGGGCAGTTCCTTTTGGCTTCTGACAGATCCACGCCTGCCTCTGGAAGAGTGTCTCTGATCTGTTGGACAGGTGTTTTGGGGTTTTTCTTCATTGTGGTGAGAATTTTTCTGTCATCAACTGTGGTGGTCTTATTTGGCCTACCAGGCCCTTTACGATTACTGAGCTCACCAGTGCCTTCTCTCTCCTTAATGATGTTCCCAACAGTTGATTCTGGTAAACCTAATGTATGACTGTTTTTTTATTTTTATTTCTCAGCCTCATAATGGCTTCCTTGCCCTTCATGTCAAGCCTAAAATTATTAAGTACAGAGCCAAATCAAGACAAAATATATTTTTGTCCCAAACATAATGGATCTCACTATATATATATATATATACATATATATATATATGCATGTATATATATATATATATATATATATATATATATATATATATATATATATATATACATGCATATATATATATATATATATATATATCTTTTTACATTTTTAGCTATGATAATCTTGATGCTAATTAATGTTATCATCATCATTCAAAAGGAACCTTATGGCAGAAGAAATGCTGGTTGTGTGCCAGGAGTGTGACAGACACACGCGCGCACACATGCACACACACATGCGTGCAAGCACACATTCACACACACACATGCACACTCACACACACGCACACTCACACATACACACCACACACACACACACACACGCACACACGCAGCGCCCAGATGTGAGACTGGCATGGCATGCCAGCTCTGTGTTTACCTCATCCTGCACAGTTAGCATTCCCCGCTCAGTGGCGCATGCAGCGCGGCCTTGTCCAGCTTTCCAGCCCAGCGCTGGCTACTGGCGCATTAGCGCTGCAGCACGTGGACAACAATGGGATCGAATGGTACGCAACGGCCCCAGGCCTGCATTGTGCCAAAGCTTTATTGCATTATAGAATAAGTTAGCATTAGGGTTTTCAGGAGCCATACGAAAAAGAAAAAAAAAAATCCTAATTGCTTCAAGCTGACTAAATTTACATTTATGGCTTTTTACAAAAACGATTATCTAAGGTTTTGGAGGGAAAGGAGTAGACTCTACGCGGACTGGAGGGGGGGGGGGAATAAAGATTCTTTTTCATTCTGAAAAGTTTAGATTATAGACGGGGTAAGTTTTCCAGTGGGTCCCCCTGACCTCCCCACATCCCTCAGCCTTGGGACCTCTGAAAGGGGTGCTTTGACGAGCTCCGCTTCCTCGCTCTGGAGTTTGGGTTGGCACTGCCCCGGCTTCTCCCGCGCGGGCAAAGGGGCCCCTCGGTCTGCCCGGCACCCGAAAGATTAATGGAGCCCCGGGCCCGAACACAAAACCGCTCTCACCTGTCCCGCCTGGTGGCCTGCTGGGAGATAATTAGCGCCCCGCGGACAATGCGCCTTTGTCTGACCCCCTCCCGCCGTCCCCTCGGTAACGTGCGAGGCCCTGTTTTCCGAGTGTGCCTTCGCAAGGATTTTCTGCGGGGCGGTTTTCCGCGGGGCCCGGTCCAGCTCGTGACTTGACACGCACAGGGGGGGGGGAGAACCCCCGACCGCGTAGGCGCGTGTTTGCTTTAGCGGTGGCTGCCGATCGCGAAGCTGCCGCCGCCTCGGCATTATGGGTACGGCTCTGATCTCTGTGGGGTGGGGGTCGGGACGCAGAACCTGAACATCGACGCTGTTCGGACAGCGTTAATGTTAAACTCAGTCAAAGTAGTGTTGTGGAGCGTCCAGCTGCTTTGTGTAATGGGGTCAGTCATTGTGTGAGGAAGAAAGACACCTAGTTCTGTTTAAGTGAGCATTCACACTGTGGGTGCAGAGAGCTTTCTGTAATAACTCTTCCCTCTCTCTGGTGGTTCAGAGGGGAGTGTAGTGTAATGGTTAACCTTTCAAGGTGTAAGATTACAAATATGTGATTAGAATGTCAACTGAACATTCTAATCCTGACGCAACAGTCACTACTGGTAATAGAATGCAATGGAATTCTAGAACACTGACACAGAACTTTGAAAAAACAAGCTGGTAACAGCACTGATTCCCAGACAGGACATAGCTCTTGTACCTATGAGCAAGGTACTTCACCTGAATATCCTCAGCATCCTGTTGCTCAAATAGATACAATGCAGAAACTCTCTCTGCACAGCTGTCACATCCTGGACAGGCTGGCTGCAGTGAGGTCAGTCTTCTCCGTGAAGCACGTCCATTCTGGCTCTCATTCTCCTCCAAGCATGATGTAGGCTGGACGTCCTGGACTGCGCGCGCTGCCCGAAAGCCCCATTGCGAGTTGGCGATGCACGCCACCGCTCTCTCTGGGAAAGATTTCACTGCAAGGCCTTGCGCCTGAGCGCTTGACACAAGGCCACCGTGCACACCAGACACGGCCATCTCCGGCGGAGAAGATCACCGCTGCGGACATTTTACGTCTCCATAGAAACGTGCGCGCGGGGGGGCGGGGGACGGAGACGGACGAAAAACAGCTTCTGATGTTTGTTTTACGACGTTGTTCACAAACAGCCCCGGATTCGCACCGCTCATGGGAAATGTAGCGTGACGTTCCAAGCCGTCGCCAGGAGTGTTCCAGATGCTCCGCCTGTCACACGCCCGCGTGTGATCAAGACCGGGGAGGGGGGCTTTGTAGTCCGCAGTCTGAAACTTAAAAGGCCCGCGGTGGAAGTCTTCTGCTGCGGAGTGAAAGTGGAAAGTTTCTCTTTCTTGCTGCGAGTACATTTGCATCAGTTACAGGGCCCGCATCGGCAGCAGTCTTGGGTGCTATGAGGAGGACGAGACAGGCTTTCATTCAGACGACACAGCAAAGAGCGAATGGACCCGCTCTCCGGACAGAGTTCGCGCTAACGCCCTGAGCGCGAGGTCACGACACCCCATAATGTGCCCTTTATGAGCTGAAAGCGGGGGCCCCCCAAAATCAGGAGAGAGACCCAGACAAGCTCCCCCTTTTAGTTCCTGCAGGTACCCTGCGGCAGTTCAGCACAAAGATGAAGGAAGTGCTTGTCCTCCTCCTGTCTAGAAGTTCTCTCAGACCAGTTCCTGTTTGCTTTTTACACCAATTACGCCTGATTGAAAATAAATACTGGATATTTTTGGGTTGCCATATCAATGGTTTAATCCTATCCCCCAACACCCCCCACCCCACCCCCCACCACCACCAACCATAATTGGAAAAACAACATTACTCTTCCATTTCCACAACTGCTGTTTAACCCGTTTCCCCCTCAGTGAGGAATACATTAGCTCGAATAATAACGTATTGCGCGTAACCGGGCGGCACTTCCTGTCGGAGACAGTGTCTGATGGAACGGGTGGTGAATGCGCCAGTGTCCCCCCTGGATGTCAGACGCCTGCTGATTGTATCAGAGGCCCAGGTGGACGCCCCGAACCTCGCTCGGTACAACCGTACCTTTCACCACTTGTAATTTAGGCTTTAATTTAATAGCGTCCCCTGGAACACTTCACCAGAAGCTGGTTTAATATTCTTTTTGCTGTGCCTCGTTTTTCAGTCTTTCTGGACTTGCTGGATAAATGTGCCTTTTTTATTTAGAGCAAAATAATAGTTTTTTTAAAAGTTCTGTATAGTAACAAAACATGAACAATACACCAGAACACACACTGGTACCGCTGAAATCAAACTAGTCTGAGGTCAGCATGTTTCAGGGCAATATCAGTTAATTGTGTTGGGTTTCAGCTTTAAATATACGCAAGCTGGGGGCTGCATAATCGCTAAGACAACTAAAGACTATCCCTCACATCTTTGACTGAGCGCAGGTGGTCGCTAAGCGGTTCAGCTGGTGAAGGTGATAGCCATGAACACGGGCCGAGCCCCATGGGCCTGTCATTAGCCAACCGAAGACCGTGAGCCTGTGGTCGAGGGGTGCAGCTGGATTTGGTTTCTCATGGTTTTTCGCATGGTTTCTCTCTCTCTCTCTCTCGCGTTCCTCTGAAATGTTACCATGGTGCCCTCACAGTGCAGTAAGTCTGCCAACATCACAAACAAGGCTTTGGTGCCTCCTCCATGCACAGGTTTGGTTGAATAGCAATGAACGCCATTAACATGATTAATAATATTACTGAGAACACTCTGTACAGTAAAAGTCACAAAACCCATTTGTTTTAATAGGATAGGTTACAATCTTTTTTTTTCCAATCTAGGCAATGAACATCTCTTCATGTTTGTTTTGTCAAATGTAGACAACCACAATGCAATATGTTCATACCAATTTCAGCCAGAACAAAAAAACCTAACCTAGCCTTTTTTTAAAAACTCTTTTTAATTAGCTCTGAAAAAGCATGGCTTAAATACCAGAATGTAATGCAACTATGTTTTTTGTATTTCATCAGGATTTGCACAGTTTATTGTGCTTTCTAAATGCGCCTCATATTACCAGAATACTTTTCCCTTTTGGGATATTTCTTGTGAGTATGTGCGTTTTAAATATCTTTTTGATTATCTGGTGTACGGGCATACTAGCTGTTGAACTCTGTTTGGTAAGGGGGAGGCGGGGTTACTATGCTGACAGCCAATGGCGTGGGCTGAATGCTCGAGGCAGATCGTGCATCCAGCTCGCCGTTTGCATAAACCCCGCCCCCTTATGCAGCTGGAAATAAAGCCATAGCTGTGCTTTACGGGGCCCCAGATAAGTCTTGACAGATTTAAAATCCCCTTCTGTATCTTGGCTTCCACTCTTTCTTTTCGGACACGGCATACGTTTTATGAGGATCAGGATCCGGCCCAAAAAGAAATTACCCAGGGGGGGGCCGCTCGCTCCACTCTCGTCTCCCATTGGCTGCCGTGCCGTGACCGCTGGCGAAAAGAGCAGCCCGCGGACTTGGGAAACGGAGATGACACAACAAGTCAGCGGCCTGGAAGCCAAGCCTCCGAGCCTAGCGAGGAGCTCAGCCAAGGAGTGTTAAACATCCAGGCGAGATTCGAGCGCAGCGCAGGAAAACTCATTCCATATTGGAAAGCAATAAGCCTAGCTCACCGCTCATTTACAAAAAAAAAACACTTTTCAAGATGCAGTTATTTCCATTTTTTGCAGCGAAGCAGGGTAGCCTAATAATCCTAGATTTAGAAAGTATAATGCTCAGCTATCTTACAGAGCCAGGGGGGGAAAAAAAGACAGGCTCATCTTGAGAGGTAAAGTGCTGTAATATAAGCATCTGGCTTTCCCTCGCCGTTCCTGGTCCTCGTCCTAATCGCGTAACCGCAGTGCCTTCCGCCGGTTTTCCTGCGGACTTCCTGTTTGTGACCCGGTTTCCTCCCGTCTCACGCAGGGGGTCTGAGGGACGGCCGCCGGTCGCGGCTTTAAATGGCGCCTCCAGATGTCCCGTCGTCAATGGCGGCCATCTTTCCAGAGCACGGAGCGTCTTGACGGCTCCCACGGCAACGGCGGAACCGCTCCCAAGGAACTGATGTCGGGATTGCGCGACGCAGCATTCCGCGCAGAGCTGGCCACGCCCTCGGTGACATCAGACGACATCCACACAGTCGCCTCAGCCGGGAAAGACGTGCGTGAATCAACCTTTTTTTTTTTTTTTTTTTGTTTGGGGCCTCCGCGCTTCACAAAAACATTCACAAGTACCGTAAATGTTTAGGCCGTTTTTTCTTTTTTTTTTTTTGCGAGCTTATAAGAAAAGAGAAGCGTGCCCGGTGTTTAGACTGCAGCCTTCGCCTGGAGACGGCGCGCTCCGGTTCTGCGTGCAAAAAAAAAAAAAAAAGGCTTTTCACGCAAGCCGAGCAGACACCGCCCTGAGACGGAGCGGCGTGATAGCATCGGACACAGAGAGCCGGCGCGAGCCCGTTCAGCGCGGAAAGGCACGAGCACAGTCCGATGGCGATCTCGCTGAGAGGGGGGGTGGCCCGATAAGATGGCCGCGGGGGGGGGGGTGGGGCGGGGGTAGCCTGTCGAGCCACCCAGCGCTCCTGATGCTATCGCCTAGCCGGATTCCATTCACTCCCAGTCAGAGCGCCAAGGTGATGCGTGGACTTCCCGACTTTTTTATACGCCGTATCGCGCCGCCCGCCTCCCCTCTGACAAAAGGGGCGTCGCGTGCAGGTCTTCCGCGTCACCCCGCGCGCGACGGCGAGGCCGCTCCTGATCAGACCGCCCCGCTCCTGGCGGCGAACGGGCGGTGCGTTCGCGATCGTTCGGGGCGACGAGAGCGGATCAGAACGAGGGTCAGCAGCTGGCTAAGATTAGCCCCGGCTGGGGAATTTGATGAGCACAGAAACGCTGGGACAGCAGCCCCCCCCCCCCCATTGCGATGACGGCACTGACAGCCGCATGGCCTTTCATAGGCATTCTTACCGACTGTCTGCCCAATGTCAGTCTGAGAGAGAACCCAGGCTGTAGCACACGCACGCACACACACACATAAACACACACGCATGCACACACACATAAACATGCACGCACACGCAAGCACTGACATGCATGCACACACACACATAAACACACATGCATGCACACACACATAAACATGCACGCACACGCAAGCACTGACATGCATGCACGCATGCACACACACACATAAACACACAGCATGCACACACACATAAACATGCATGCACACGCAAGCACTGACATGCATGCACGTAAACTCACACACATGCACGCACACGCAAGCACTGACATGCATGCACGCATGCACACACACACTTATACATGCACATACACAAACACACACACGCATGCACGCAGACACACTCACAAACACACACACACACACAAATGCGCACACACACACATAAACACATACACACACACAAATGCGCACACACACACACACATAAAAGCACATACACGCATATACACACACACACAAATGCACACTCACAGACACAGGGCAAATGCTGCAGCCAAGTCAGCCTGTCGCAGCTGCTTGCCAAAACGGCCACACTGAGGGAGCAGCCTCACCATGACAAGTCAAACCAAATGCCGGGGTCCGCAGAGAGAGCGAGCAGGAAAAAAATAAGCTTAAATCAAGTCAATATGGCATTTACTGTGATTCAGGGGACAGTAATTTAAGAAAACACCCCTGTCTTTTCATGTGCCCCTAGAGCCCACCTTTTCCCAGCAGATCAATTTCTCATTCATCATCTCCAGGAAGGTCTCTATTCCACCTCCGTTTCTTACGGTTTCTCAAAAAGCTTGTGCTTTCTTCCCCCCTCAACACCACCACCTTCCAGAACCTTCCCAGGCTCGGGATCAAACACCCTCTCAGCAGATTCGGGGATAAATCCTGGGCGGTTAAATATAGACGGACGAGTGTAGGAAAAAGGAAAGGAAACTAAATGGACGGGGTGTTTCTCCAATCCCCCGCCCCCCCCCCCCAAAAACACAACGGCAGCTTTGTCGGAGGCCGATTTCTTATCATCTTATCTGAGAGATTCAGTTCCTGTGGTTAGCATGAGGGGATGGGGGCTCTCTGCGTTCGCTGGGTGGGGTTAAGTACATGTGTGCGACGAGGGGAGCAGGGAGACGTCAGTTGGGGGGGGGGGGGGCAGGGGGTTACCATAAAAACAGCGGTGTTTTTGTTCCACTCCTTCCTTGCGTAGAAAGCATAAAGCCCCGTTCTCCCAGCCACTGTATAATTACTAACAGCTCTGACGCCTGGGCCATTCCAAATGTTTTTGTAGGTATTTCTGGGTACCCCCCTCCTCCCCCCTTCCAACCCCCCTCTCAACCACCCCTCACACGAAAAGGACACCTTTTTAATTCCCACATTCATATTTCAAAACGGGCGATGGGTTTTTGGGAAGAGAAGCTGCAGGGGTGTCTGGTGACCGGTTCGGGCACAGAGGCTCTGTGTTGACATAAATAATGGTGCCCCTCTCGTTTGGCGCGCTGTTTGTCCTGGCACGGGAGCCGTAGGTAGCAGGAAGCCGCTTGCCGAGTGGCGGACACGGCGGCGCCCAAGGGGGGGGGGGGGGATACTGTGAGTGGAACGAAGGAGAGGGAAGGAAAGGTGAAGAGGGGAGGGCAGTGGACATGGGAGAAGGAGGAGGAGGAGGAGGGAGTAATAACAGCAGGGGGGGGGGGGGGAGTCACACGTCTGAAAAACTCACAACTGGCCACTCTGTCACATTCATTTTTTTCGTTTTTTTTAAACATGTCGTAATTTGATTAGTAGGGTTTTGTGCTATAAGTGTGTCAGCTTAATGTACTGCCTTTCGCTTAGCCCATAAAAAGACTGACGGACATCGTGTTTGTGATGTATCAGTCTGTGTGTGGAAGTTAAAGGCTACGGTGAATATGTCAGTGGAGGGCGGGGCGGGTCATTTTACCGACGTATTGGGCAATTCCAGAACAGCCCTGTGGCACAGTGACATTGCTGCACGCAAGCAGATGGAGGAGTACTACATGCTATACAAATATACCGATGTTACCATGTGCACCACATCATAAGGAGTGCGGCTCATTCATAAAACGGTTAGCCGCTTTCAGCCATTATGGATTTACAGGGGGAGGGAGGGTGTGGTCGCGGGGCGGGCGGGCGGGCGGGCGGGGGGGGCAGGCTGTGGGTTCGGTGGCTGCCCGTGGGCCCACGCTGGTTACGCGTAATGCAGTGCAGCGTCGATCGCAGCATGATGTTTCGATTTCCTGCAATTCCGCTCAAATGGAGCGGAGCGCGCCCAGATCCGCATTTCATCAAAAAGCCGGCGGAACCCGAGAAGACCTAGCCAATCAGATGATGTCACCGCAGATTGCCTATACGGTAAACAGATGCTCAGATCCATACCCGTTCACATTGAATGTCCTGTTACTGCTACGGCTGAGTTTTATACAGCCTCGATTTACTGGGACATTGTGAGTATTCCAGAAGGGAAGCATATGGAGATAGAACCTCCATTGCCAGCAAGGCAACCTCTTTTTACCTGGAACTGGAACCTTCCAGAATCTGGTTTTTGTACAGAACCTCAGCGATGTCAATGTTCTGCCGCACGAATGCTATCTGTGTTTCGCTGTGGCGCTGCGAGGAATTCCAACGGTGCCACGGCACACGCATGGAGCTCCGGAATCTTCCGCAGACTCCTGGCCAATGACATCTCCATCCCATGACTCACGCGAGTTATTCTTTCCACTCACCGAGAGAGGACACTCAATACCCGTATCGCGTGTCATGTAATAGCGGGGATTAGCGACTGGACGCTTCACAAAAGCCTGCGAATTTGTACGTGCAACAATAGCTCTTACAGCTGGGAGCTGAACAGCCCATGAAAACCTCAGCCCATCATCAGCGATTCTGTCATGTTCCTGTGTTCCTGTCTGCGTTTTCCCTGTTGGGCCGCCAGATGGCGGCACTTCTGTTTTGTGTCCTGCTCCCCCTGTGTTAATTGTATAATTGTTTCCAATTGTCTAATCATTGTTTTCTGGCTGTCTCGTTTTCCCTTCCCCTTCCGTGGCCTGATTGTTCATGGTGCCCTCCTGTGTCTCGTCAGTGTCCTCTATTTAAGTTGCCCTCTTCCTTGACTCAGGTGCTGGATTCTTGCGGTATGTCTGGTTGTTTTGTGCTCCCCTCCTCAAATCTGCTCCATGCGTTCCTGTCTATGTTCTGGTTTCCTTGTGTTTGTTTCCACTTGTGTTCTATCCTGAATGTATGTATTCTGCCCGCTTCGGTTCCGCTTGTGCCTTGTGTGTCCTGCCAGTGTTCCGCCCTGCCTGTGTTCTGTTTTGGTTTTTTTTTTAGGTTCTTTATCTTTTTGTGTTTGTGGTTTTGCCCCTCGTGGCCTTTTTGTTCCCTGTTTATTTAGTAAAGTCTTTGTTTCCCTTCATTTGGAGTTTTGTGTTTGACCTCTGCATTTGGGTCCAACCCCCCCACGCTACCTGACAGATTCAGTCATTATTTTGGATTTTTATTGCTATACGAATTGGATCTAATTTTTATGAGTGAGTGCAATCAGAATGTTGTTTTTCCAAACAATTAGATGTTAGCTAGGCATCTTTATGACTAAATTTATCATATTAAGGGCCTGATTTACTAAGACCTTTTGCACATGCAAAACACTTTAGCAAAACCAATAACATGACCTGTGATTGGCCATGGTATTTGTTTTGCACCAATTGTTGGTTGTGTTATTAGTTTTGTGCGCTAAAGGTTTTGCACAAGTCATAGTAAATCAGGCCCTAAGTGCAGAAGCTACATGTACTCTTAATTGCTGTCTGCGAGTCTGGAGCCCTTGCAAGCTCAAAAAGGTCACAGGTCAGGTTGGCAATGACTCGTGCAGAAGCGATTATTCTAAAACGTCCACCCAGATTTGGCTAAACTGGCCTCAGGAGACACTTAACGCGCAGAAGTGTCTAAATTCGGGGGGCTTTTAAAAACATATTTACGGGTTTCAAAACAGCAGGAGCCCACATCAGCCCGAGGGGTCGTATTTATGTTTGGTGCAACACCTTTTTTTGTTTCTCCACAAATGCCCATTGTAGTCAGATGCAGATTTGGGACAATTACACGAGAAGCGCACATTCATGGGCCGACCCTCATGGACATGGAAGCTTCTGTGGTGTTGGCTCATTATGAACACACTTTGTGTGTATATGCATGTGTACACATAATGAGGCTCACTTTTTTTTTTTTAAACACTGAGCTGTGTGTTTCAATCACACACGTCCAGGCATTGTAATGACACACACGGTTGTAATTAATGCATTGTAATTTTGAATGTTTTACTGGCATCAGTGTGGACGTAAAACAATGGGGAGGAACTATAAGCTGGTAATGCAAGACCGAATCTGATCCAACTTGGAGCATAAATATTACACGTGATTTCTACAGAACTGCAACAACACTTCAAGTATTGAAGTGTGTAATTTCATAGTTCCACAAGGTTATTTACACATTCAACCACAGTTCAATTAGTCCTAAACCTTTAGTGAAGAATTTAAGCAAAACGAAGCAGTCGAACATGCTGCAGAGAATTAATACTTATTTTAGGTTGACATAGAAAAGAGTCCAAGATATTAGAGGTATTTCTTTACAACATGCAATGGCATGTTTGAACTACAGCCATTATTCTGAAAGGACAAGTTTGAAAATGCATTGTTGCAGGTAAAAAACTAGACTGTGTTGTATTATAAGCTGTATTATAAACCTTATAATGCCACATATTTGTGGGATCAATAAAGAAACGTGTATATATATATCCAAGTGAATTTACTTTTAATATAAATGTGATAAGCTTGATCCTTCTATGTGATAAAGAATAAGGGAATAAAAACATAAAAGCTTGCAATAGTTTCTCAAACTTAAAGACAAAAAGCACTGAATATGGGGCCTTAGGCCACAAGTGTGCTTGTGTAAGACAAGGGGTAGAATGGTCCAGACTTGTGGCTGCATCCATGAAGTGCGTAATTTCATAGTTCCACAAGGTTATTTACACACACTCAACCAATCACTGCAGAATTTGGTGGCATCAAATATCTGCAAACAAAATGGTGGACATGGTGTTATGTATCTATCTGTATTTATGCTCAGATCAGCCATGCTCAAATATGTGCCATAATCATAAAATGGCCGTGCACTACAAAGTCAGTTATCTAACTGGCTCTGGCTTGATGTACAAAGCAGATAAAATACCACCCACAGTCTCACCTTCCTCGTGAGTGACAACAATGTGTGCGCACTTCCCCCAGCGCTGAAGTTCACATCCTGCCACTGTTGCAGTCAAAGGCTGATTAGGATCGTTGTCATGCACATCCTCCCCAGGTTTGTTTTTTTCAGAGACAACAAGCCTGCGGGCACATGTCCCGTGCCCACGAAAAAAAAAAAAAGACCAGAGCAGTGCCTCCCAGCTCGTCCCGTTTGGGCCCTCGCTCTCTCTCGGCGGGACGCCGACACGGGGTTGGGGTGGGGGTGGGGGTGGGGGTGGGGGTGGCGTAACGCAATCCGAGCGGCGGGTGCCGTCTCCGCCGCGATCAGATGGCAGGTCGGCTATCGATGTCATCTCCGGCGTGTTCCGACACCGACGTCTGGGGCTCGGGCTCGGGCTCCGGCAGGGCGTCCTCGCCCCCAAACAGGAGCGCTCCCGCGCCACGGCTAACGGACACAAAAGGACTGAACAAGAGAGGGCCTGTCGCGTTTCCTGGTTTCATTGTGTCTCGGGAAAAAAATAAATATGAGGACTCACAATGGCATTCCGGCTGCGGTGCTGTCACCTGCAGCTTCCATTCTTGGCGCATCCCAGTATTAACTCCTCACTGACACTGCGTGTGTAACCGTGTTCTACAGCCCCCCCCTCCTCTCAGCCAATACGTTATTGGTTCCACCTGGGCCCTCTCTACTTTCAACTGATTTTTACCATTTCAGCTTCTCCCCTTGTTACCAACCGAGCCATGTGATGTGTTCTACTTTTTAAGGTATCCAGAACTGATCCTGGTCTCCCTCAGACGGTCGGTTGGAGTCCAAAGCACTCCAGTTTGTCCTGACATTTTCGAACGCGCTTGTGTCTGAAATGTGGAGAAGCAATGAGAACCTGTTGTCTGGAACATTCTGTCCTCTAAGGATGGCAAGAGTGGAACAGATTTTTTTGGGCACTAGGAAACTCTTCTCTCAGGTAAATAAATGTTGGAAACACCTTTAAAATTTGGTGAGTATATTTTTTATGACACAAAGCCGTGGTTCCTAACCTACACCCATTTACCCTATATCATTACATGTGTATCAAACAGTTATAGTAATTAAAATAGTTTGGTCATGTTTCAGACACCAATCAATAGTCAAATCTCTCTTCCACTGTTTCTAGGACTGGAAAATGGCCTGCTCAGCCAGCAGATACACTTCACTTGCTGAGCATAAACTCAGTGATATGCTTATGTGTTGACCCTCCTCGTTGCTACCTTGTCACTGTCAGTCTGTCACCAAACCCTCTCAGTGACCCCTGGCCTCAGTGTGTGTATTCTACCAGCGCTGATGCTGAAATGCTACGTGCTGGAGGTTTTCAAACTACTGCATTCCCCTTTCTGACAAATGAGAAGCTGTAAGGTAGACTAATACTCTAGCCCTTGAAGATGTGGCAGTCAATTGGAACCTTACTTCACGTCAAAACTTCTCTGAAAAGACAAACCAGTGATTTCACAGAACAAGGGACAACATTGTCCGGCCCCACCGTCCCATGCCAAAAATTACCATTTTTGTTTTTCTTTTTCCTTTTCCCCCCCTTTTTTTAACACAGAGGAAAAGAATGGAGGCTTTATATGAGGCACAGGAGCCGTGTTTATGCTGGGGTGCCGGTATGGAGGAACGAGGGAAAGGCCAGAATGGAGCGAGGGGGGGATGGAGGTGAGAAGGAGGTGCATCTCGATCTTGAGTAGGGGAATCGGGAAGATGGGGGTGGGGGGGTAGTGAGGGAGAGGGAGAGGGGGAAGAAAAGGGCTCTTTGAGTGACAGTAAATTGGGAACCTGGAGCTGCTTATGAGCTTCCTGCTCCAAGGAAAACAGGCAGGGAGCCGGGGAGGGCGGCGGGGGTGAAATCAAAGAGCCGGTTCAGCAGGGGCTGTGCGGGTGGGAAACGACAGCCGCCTGCGCGCTACGTCTCACTCTCACTGACGCGAGCGAGCGCGAGCATGCGGGCACGGGCGGCGTACGCACACCGAGCCCAGGGAGGCCTGGCCTGGCTTGGCCTGACCGACTGGGCCCATCCATACGCCTGGTCCTTCACACACCAGACTCTGTGCTCAGTCTTAAAGCTTGCAACATGCTGTCATTCACATGTGTCTGATATACAGAGCCCTGAGTGAAAGGTTCTGTGACGCCTCTCTGTGTTTTTGTCTTTGTATCGGTGCAGGGTCCAGTGCGATGATGGGTAATTCCAAGTCTCCAGGGGAGAAGGGGAGTCACTCTCCTGCAGGTTTGGGAGTTTGTCTTCCCATCATCAGCTAATTTACACTTCAGGGAGTGCTCGGCTGCCCGTCTCTCTGAGCTGCTGCTGGGAAAGTCCAGAGACCGTGTGAAAGTTCTACGCATCTACTGCAGTATTTCCTCCCACTGGAGCCTTCTGAAAAAGCAGTGGCCATTGTTTTCCCATTGGACTGTACAAAATAGTGCTTTGGAAATGAATGCCCTTTAAGGTGTAAGGTTACAAATGCGTGATTAGAATGTTCTTAACTGAGCATTCTAACGCTGATGTCACAATCACTGCTGGTAACTGAAAACAGTGAAGTTCCAGAACACTGACTTAGAATTTTGAGAAGACATTCCAAAAAAACCTACCCTTCAAAGGGTTAAGACATGAGTCTGGAACCTCAAGAGACCCTTCCAAAGTCAGGATCAGCCATCTCTGGTGCCCTGCTCCCAAAAGCAAGGATTTTCACACCCTCCAAAGCCACGACCAAATGAAGCCATCGCTGTGCGAAAACTGCAAGTTTCCATCTACATTGTGACCACTGCTTGCATAGCAGAAAACCTTATCCAGAGAGGCTTAGGTTACACTTTACACACTATCTATTTACACAGCTGGATATATACTGATGAAAGGTTAAGCTGTTCAGGTTAAGTACTGCACTCAAGTCTACAACAGCAGTGCCCACCTGGGATTTCGACCATCATATTACATAGCCGCTGGTTCATAAGGCCCCTTCTCCAGGCTGAGGGATGGGCATCACATATTAAGTTACGTTGCATTACATTACAATCACTTAGCAGGCTCCCTCATCCAAAACCACTTACAAACGTGGAGAACATCCGTGTCAGTCTCAGCAATACTAATGTGCAATATATAATGGACATAGCACGCAATACAACAATTTACAAGCAACAAATGGCAGGGTGTCTTTTGTCATGCAATCTCTTCATTCATAAAAAGCTATAAGGAGTTGATCTTGTAACCTAAAGGTCGCAGGTTCGATTCCCCGATAGGACATTGCCGTTGTACCCTTGAGCAAGGTACTTGACCTGCATTGCTCCAGTATATATCCAGCTGTATCACTGGATAAAATGTAAGTCGCTCTGGATAAGAGTGTCTGCTAAATGCCTGTAACGTAATGCTTTAAAGAGAGTCTACATATAACTTGGTAGCCATATTTTCAGGGCCACTTTAAAAATTGTTTTCTGATGCAACTTTCTTCTGATGCAATCTCCGCACACCCATACCTATAGCATTACCCAAAATGAAATTCAATAAGAATGAAAGAGTATAGCTGAGCACGCATGCCACTGCTGTTGCAGACTCTCCATATAGTATTCGAACCCCTGTGGTGTCAGGACAGTTTCCGGATTAGATGTTAGTACCCCAGCGCGAATGACACTAATTGGCCATTGAACGATGATCGTAGGTGCAAATAATTATCGCGTCCCGGCAGACGGAAGTGTCGCTGAGGCCACCCCCCGCAACACACTTTCGGGCTCGAGTAACGGCATACCAGGTGGGTGTTCACTGGCACAGTCCTCGAATCACTTATCGCCACTTAGAAAACAAACCGATTTCACGCGGCACAAAAAAAAAAAAAAGCCTTCCGTGAAACTGGCGTGAGAGGAACAGCATGTTCAAAACCAACTGCAAACTGGCACCGTCGACGAGGCTACGGTTTGGATCGAAGCGGTTATATAACCGTATTTTCTCTCCGCGCGAGAGGGCCGCGTTCGCCGTGCGGCGATCGGGGTTATTTGAAGCGCGGTGGCAGGGCAGGCAAGCGGTACGCTTTCACGCGGAGGAGAGCTTGTTCTTTGTTTCCCCCTCTCTCTCTCTCTCTCTCTCGTGTAGTTGTCTGTCTCGCACGCCCGCCCGCTTGCCGCGAAAAGCCGGCGTCAGGATGTGTTTATAGCTGCCGGTGAAAATCCCGCCATGGCGCTTTCTCTCTCTCTCCCTCTCAGATCCCTGCATATGGTCCTGGTAAAAGCGGGAGCCCTTGACGCTACACTGGCCCCCTTTCTCTCCTCAGCAGTGGGGTTTTCTGTTTTTTTTTTTTGTGAAAGGAGACACTAAATAAATTCTCCGCAGTCTGAAGGCTGCCTTGTTCGTCGGGGCTGTTTAATAAAGAAAAAAAATACCTCGGCACTTCCAAATGAATTCTTGTCAGGCCCCCTTTTTTTTAGTGCAGGTAGGCCAACGTGAGCCAGGCGAGGCCTAGTCCACCCAAACACCGCCAGTTTGAGTAAAAGAAGGACGCGGAAAGTGGACAGGGATTTGGAGGTTGACAGGCTTAGGCTAAGTACGACCTGTCACACAGACCTTATCGTAACTAATAGCCTGCGCGTGGGTCTTGGTGGTCAGATCTAGGGTTTCAGAGCAGTAATTTTGTTTCTGTAAGAGAGCGGCACCGAGCTCAATGAGCTTAATGCTCAGTGCAGTGTTACCTCTGAGCCCAAACTAGACTGCTGTGGATCAGTGATTGGTCTTGACCCATTTTGCAGGCCCTGGCTCTGTTGCAACCAGACAGCCAATAGGAGTTGACTTCTCCCGCTGTACTTTGATCTGTCCACAGTTTGTTAAGACAGATTTTATTATTAGAGTGCCTCAAAACCTAAGCAAATATCCTTCTGCTAGTACAGATCACAGACTGTTAACCTGTTGGGCATGAATAAATGTACTGCAGTGTGTTATTCACAGTCAGTCTGCATGTATGCGCCCAAGGCTATTCTAGCTTTACCTAATGAGTCACGAACAGTATAAAGGACAGTGTGCAGTCTCAGTCAATAATAGTACATCTATGTACTGCACTCACAATTTAAAAACCTCAGGTGTCGTTTAAGAGACCCAGAGAAGCCAGGTGAGGTACAGAGGACACTAGCGCCCAATCAAGCCAGGTGTGGCTGTCCACGTGAGAGGGCACTAGACCGCACTTTCTCTCTTTCAAAATGTCAGGTTCCGACGGAAGACGGGGCCTGCGGACTTCATCGGCGAAACAGATCAGGGCTGTCTGCCGCCATCTGCCTCTGCCTGAAACCCGCCACCCCTTGTGAACCCCTGCCAGGGAGGTGCCACCCGACTCCCGCGTCCGTCCGCGCTGTATTAATAGGACTCGTTTGGCCGCGCTGGACGTGCCGGTAACCCAAGCCAGGGAGCGATTTATTTTAATCTGCCGGCAAAAAGATAGCGGCCCCCTCACGCCGACCTCTCTTGTCCAGCGGCCCGTGTGTGTGTCCCGCCCGCTGCCCTTTACACCAGAGCCGACCGCCCCGCCGCGGGCGTATCAGCGCGCCCCTGCTCCTGCAGCTGCGAGGCGTTCGCGCCTCCCTCCCCGCCTGGCCGCCCGCCCGCCACGGCGCTGTGGCGCACTACAGACCGGCCACCGTTTTACAGCTGCCAACATACCGCAGCTCTCCATTCTCCTCTCTCTCCCTCTCTCTCTCTCAACATCTTTATCTGCATGACAGGGGGTTATCTGGAGTTGCCAAAACATAGGGAAGAAAAGACAAAAAGAAGACAGTCCCCCTACCCCTCCCCCCCCTCCCCCCCTGTCAGCAGGCCATAAATGCAAAGCGCAATATATGTGCGTAAATGAGAATTTATGCGCTCTATATTCGGGAACACCAGCCTCTATTTTCTGCATTGTGGGAAATGTTGAGCAACACGATCCAGCGTATGGAATCACCACCGGGAGGGTTGAGGGGGGGATGTTTTAGCGTTTGATTACACTTCACACCATCATCTTTAGCGCTCCGCCTTAAGCTGTCTCTGTGAGACTGCCATTGATGGAACACGAGTAGCGCGACAGTACAGACGAGTATCGATGTCTCCATAGAGAAAGCCGTCTATTTTGAGTCCTCAGTATTCCCGCTCACGGCCTTTTTATATCGTTGGAGATTGTGCTCCTCTGTGCTTGTGGAAACTGCATTGTGATGCAAATGTCAGGCAAGTGGACTTTGCTCAAGGGACGTGGAGTCGAATCCTGTGTCGTTTAGAATTCCAGGTTCCGCAGGTAGTAGCCTACAGATTGCAAATTTTCCCACGTCACAGAATTATTTTGCGTTGCACTTATGTTAGTTTTAACATAGGAATTAGAGTTGCTTAATCTTGTTGTACATAAAAAAAGCCATGACAAACATAATTCCCATGGTAATAACTCATACTTTGTATAAAAATGTCACATTGAACCATATAACTCTAAGCCCTGTACATCTGTACAAACACAGCTGTTGATATCAGTTACAAAATACATAAAGGTAAAGTTCAGTTGGAGCGTACACTTTTGCACTGTTATAGTTTGTAAACAGCCAATAAAGAGACACGCATAACCTCAATCGTGACAATTGCCGACAGAAAATCTTGTTTGGTCTACATACGCTTGTTCGGTTCGGTTCAAACGCTCTCTCATTGCGCAAGTTCCAGTCACATGACACCATGAAATGCTTCTGTGAAACATCACAAGCTAAAATAGTTGCGCGTACGGCTCAACAGCGACGGGTGGTAATTCAGGAGACAAGTCACATGAAGTGGAACAGCCATCAGTCATGTTGTCCAGCGTGTATCCCTGGGCAGAGATATAAATATCTGGTGAGCGCGAGGACAGCATAGCCGCAGCCGTCTCGCGTAAGGAGACCCGGGGGGCTGCCGTTGAGGCGGTGACGGCTGGCAGAAGGGTACACATTCTAGGTATTTTTGCGTTAATTGGAGTGATTCGTCAGCTATTCGCGGCTGTGGTGCCGCGGCTGATTTAAACGCTTGAAGAGCTGACGTGCCAACCTTGCTGGATCATTTGGAGCCGCTCTAGGACAATATATTTTCCTTTAGTGCAGAAATATTAACATACACAAAGAAAATCTCCCCTAGCCGTTGCAAAATATATTCTCAGAAAACGATTGCCTTTATATATACAGCACAAAACATAAAAGCTTGAAAATGGTGAAAAGTTTAGAATGTTTTTTTAACCTCTGTTAAATAAGTGTTAGCCTACAATACTGTATTTTGAAGCAATTCATGTTGATATGCCAATAGTAGGGGGGATGTCTGCAGTTTTGCCTGGCTAGCAATCCCAGCAAGCTAGCATGCTATATCAAAACTATGCAATCTGTTAGTCACTAAAAGACTGCTTACGATTATATACATTTGGATTCCTTGACATGCACACACACAGTTTCACAGTAGCCGAAAAACACTTCGGGTAAAAAAAATTCACTTGCATATAGCCAAAACAGAATTTGGGCAATATCTCCGGAAATATTTATTGAACTCTCCCGTCGTTTGTTGGAGACAAATTCTGCTTGTTTAACCTGAAATACGTTGTTCAAGCTTGATGAGTCTACCTAAAAAGTGTGTGTTACATTTTACCCTGTGTTAGATTTTACCCCGCTCTCCCTTACTACACTAAAACTAATTGAAAAGCAGCCTGAAGCCAATCTATATTCCACAGGTTTGTTTTTTGCATTGGTCGTTGTAATGACGTGAAAGGCAGCCGGCTTTGCTGAGATGTGCTGTTCACTGCACTCGCGGCGTCAGGCTCAGAATGCAGTCGCAGGAGGCCACTGAGCCCTAATTCTTGGACGCTGAGCGCAGCGAGATGGATCCCTTCCCAGAGTTACCGAATGCGGGATCCCTGCAGAGAATTTATAATCTGGGAACACACATCTCCTCCGGTTTAGGCCAGGGCGAGAGGGAGCTGGGGCGTTTTTGTTTTTTTCCCCCCTTGTGTCGTACATCCACAGAAATACACAGAAATATGAGGTCTCCGAAGATTGTCAGGCATCTTCACTATGCAGTCAGCTAGGCTCTGTAGGCCTACCCTGCCCCACGCCCCGCCCCTGCCGCCCCCCCCCCTCCCCCCCCCAAGCCGTACAGCGGGGTTTACCTTCCATCACTCAGGCCCCGGTGGGAAATGAAAGTGAGCATGCCTCTGCCCGGAAAGTTCGGCTTCCATAAACAAGCGGGGGCGGGAGGCTAACTCCTGGCAAATTGAGCTGTTACACACAGGTCCCTGTGAGCGTGAGGCAGAGAGGGGGGCAGAGGGGGCGAGGAGGGGGGGGGTGGAGAGGGGGATAAGGGGGAGAGGGGGCGGGGGGGCTGTGTGGAATAGACTTTCTGTTTGCACTAAAGGCCCAGAAACTGCAGCATCATTGAAAAACCTTTATATAAAAAAAGCACTTTTTCTTTAAAAAAAAAAAAAAAAAAAAAATTTAAAAATTTTCCCCTGTAGGACTCGGTACAGTAACAGGCAGGGTGGAGGGTGGAGGGGTGGGTGTGGGTGGAGGGGGTGGGTGGGGTGGCCCTTTTAACACATGTCCGCATATAGAACTGTAACCTTTTCCCATTTATTTTCAAATTCCTGAAACATATTTGCTTTCGTTGGCATCCCGCATTCTGCGGATAGTTTGGAAGAGGCCGACTCCGGCGGGCCAGGGTGCCAGAGTTCCTCTGCTTGGAGGAGCTCCACGCGCACGCCAACGGGCTCATCAAGAGCTGCTCTTTAAGCCGAGCGGCTCAAGGCCAAAGTAGGCACAGTCCCACAGTCTACCTGCCCTCAAAACTTCACCGAAGTCTTTTCTCTTTTTTGCCACCTCGGTTTTTCAATGGGGAACACAGTTGTGTTTGCTGGCAAAAAATAATCTTCTCCCCTTTTATTACTTGTTTCAAAACTGATTATTTTTCTGGTTTATGTAGTGACACACTGAACGCTAGACGCTACATCAACATACTGATTGCTTAATGAAAACATTTTTTAAAAAGTAGACTCCAGAAATGATGTAAAATCCCAAAATGTCTGGGAGACAACTCTTGTAAAAAATATATTAAGTACTATGGAAAATTCAGATTAATAGCCAACTGTCTTGTGGGGACTAATTGAAAGGAATCCAATAAAATGTTGAGATCAGTGTGTTCCAGCTTAAATTCTTCAAAAAACTTTTACAGTAAAGTTTTTTACAGGAAAGTCAAATAGCAAACTAAAGACCAGGAAAAGGGCAGAATGAAGTTCCCTAGGAAAAGATTAGCCTTGAATTTAACTGTTATCTTTGTTCAATGTAAATACATTTCTCATTTCTGCTACCTGAGGCAAAAGAGCAACTGGTCGCTGGGTGCACACTTTTGAACTTCAGCAATATCAGGTTCTTGCTGTCAGCGGCGTAGCTCATTAAAAATTATTTGCTGGTTGCAGCAAGGAACAAACTGTATTGGAACTGACCTTTGACTTCCTGAACTTCTCAGTTATGACTTATAACGGCGTTGATCGCTCTTCTGTGCGAAGAGACGCTGCTTCACGCTGTTCCTGTAACTCTAGCCGGCTCGCAGGAATAAGATCCGGCGCATCGTTCTGTCCGAACCCTGATGCATAACTCCTTGAGGTTTCCACTAATTAAACGCGGGACAGCTGTGATGAAGTGGCGCTGTTTTGCGGTTCTCGTACTCTCGTTAAGCATGTACGGCAGTTACGTTCCAGAGGATGACGGTTATTGGAGTTCGGTGCGCGAGGGAAATTAACGCGTTAACCTTTTGAAACCCGCCAGCGATCGAAAAAGCCCAAAGGTGTACCCAAATGTATGGCGGAATATCCGTCGGGTTATCCTGGGCGAGAGCCAACTGCGGTGTGTTTCTGTGGTGTAAATGCACCCTTGAGACGGAGGAATGTCGCTGAAGATCTTCATGTCTAGGGCCGAAACATGAGATGTGGAGTGTTGTAAAGACAAGTGGATACTGAAAAGAAACAACGGGTTTTCACTTACATAATCAGGGGCTGCCATAATGCCCCATTGTGCTGTTGTCAAAGTGATTTGCAAGAGGCTGAAGTGTTGTTCTTGCGTGCGGTGTGTTGCCCTTCACCCACAACCTCAAACATCCATATCGTCCGTGAATGACTAATGGAATCCACGTATTGCCAGACACCGCTATTATAGTTTCTTTTTTTTTTCTTCTTTTTTTTGCAGGATCATATTTTATTGATTTCTGACAGAAATTTGAAGGGGGTGAGGGGGTGTAGGGGTGGCGGAGAGAAAAACATAAGGGATTAATGATAGTTATACCATGAAGCAACTCTCCGCTGCGGTGCCTAAACTTGCCTCTGCTCAGATAATGGATGTATAAAATAAAGGTGGCTGGGCTGAGAGTTGAATCGTTATTATTATTCAGGGCATACCAGCGGTCTGGGCGGCATAGTCTAGAACCACAAGGCACTTCCATTGAGAAGCAGAGGTAGACAAAAACTGCTACAGAGACAAAGGAGTATACATGAACACAAACACACGTCAGCGCCCGCAATCACGTGCACGCACAGTCACTGACTTGCACACAAATGCTCGCAGACACATTGCAATTCAAGCAACCCATGCACATACTCTTGCACCCGTGCACAACAAGAGACCGACGGAAATATAAAAGCGACGCAAAAAGTACATCTGTGAATGACACGCGCAAGTACAATTTTTTTTTTGCCTACAAAGCAGCCTCTCTCCAGGCAGAGCTAGGCCGATGACAGTGAGTGATGTAATTACCAGATCACTAGGAGAAGAGCACTCAGCAGTTTGAACCTCAAACACTGAATAACTGTCCCAGTTCCTGAACATGGTGAAACTCTCGTACCCACTGTCACACAGCACTTCTTCCCTCTTGATCGAGACTTTAGTGCAATGGGCCTGCTAATGATGCAATGGCACTTCATATCTTCCAAGACTCTCACAGTGATAATGATGTCACAATCACATAAAGATTCTATCATCAGAATCCTTTATGAGCAGAGCATCACTGGCCAATTTGATTTAAACATCCTCAAACACTTCCGTGACTGCAACACGGAAGCAATGCAATCCCGTCGAATTAAAAACGATCGCGTTAATTGTTGCTTTCCAACGGATCAAAAACATCAATTTGCGGAAGACATGCGAGCACTACAGTGACTGCTGTTTGTTGTCATCCCAACTGCCGGACAACAGATTTTGTTTGTTCCGCAGCGCGTGCTGGACTGAAGAGACGGTTGTCAGTTGCGCACCCTCTCAATCTGGTGCGGGATTAACATTCCCCCACTGTCACAACCGATTAGCCCTCAGAGACGCTACTCCCGGTGCTTCGGTGGTGACCTACTGGAGCTCATGGAAAAGCTCTTAAGGGCTCCGATGCCTGCAGTGCACCGCTGACTGATGGCCCTCGTGGCTGCGGTTTCCCCCGTCTTCCCTCGGCCCTCGATGAAACATTCTTCCCCGGCGCTGAAGAATAGGTCCCTTCATCGAGGGCCGAGGGAGACTTTGGGGGGGGGGGGGGGGGGCGTGTGGAAAGTGCTGCTTGAACGGCCCTCAGCCAAAACAAAAACAACCCGCCGAAAAAAAGAATCGCCTTTCAGTAATACGGGCGGGAAACTGACCCGCTAGAAAAGAGAGGGAGAGAGAGAGAGCAAGAGAGAGAGTATGACAGAGAGAGAAAGGATGGGAAAGAGAGATAGAAATAGAGCAAGAGAGAGATAAAGGATGGGAGAGAAAGTAAGAGAGACAGCATGGCAGAGAGAGAAAGCAAGGGAGAGAGCACGATAGAGACAGAGAGAGGGAGAGAGAGAGAGAGAGAAAACAAGAGAGAGAGAAAGAAGAGGGGAAAAAAAGAAACTGATCCTCTTGTCTTGTGGGTACGTGAGGAGTGGACCCATCTCCTGAGAGGCCAGACGGTGAAGCGAGCCCCGGTGGAGGAGGAGGAGGGCGTGCTCCCTCTCTGGGACCCGGCTGTGCGGCTCCTGCTCTGCATGAGAATGCAGGGAGAGATGGGACTGGGACAGCAGCCGGCCCTCGACCGGGACCCCCGGGCCCCCGGGCCCCGGCCCCCGCACAAAACCAACACGGGTCAACATAAATCTGCTCCGGGGCTCTTGTAGACCTGGGGACACAGGCATGCATGGGGGGGGGGCGGAGAGGCGTTCGTGTGGATAACACATCACTGAATGAGCGTTGTCTGGAGCGGGGGCTGGTGGGAGCGATGGATGGATGAGGGATCGAGGGAGGAAGGGACGAAGAGGGGTACGGCGGAAGGTGCAGATGGAGATACTGAACGGCAGCTATGACCCCAGCAGCACTGATGCAAACCTCCCCCCCCCCCTTCCCGTCCCGTCCCGTCCCATTCCGTCCCACGTTCTCTCATGACAGGAGACACACCTTTTAAGTGGGAGTTAATCCCCACCTCACTCTGTCTTTGTGCAGAGTTCTTCAGCTGGAGTGGATGTACATTCTGGACAAAAAGGAAGGGGGGGGGGGATTGGGGTGTCAGTATGGGAACGGCATGTATACATAAAAAATCCACCCCAAAGAGAGTAATATCTGTTCCCTAGGTGAGGGGGTGGTTCTATTTTAAGGGTGCTTAAAACATCCAGTCCCTTGCTATTCCTCTCCACGGAGAAAATGCTGGAAAGCAAGTGTCTGTGAAATGCCAAAGCACAAGAGAAAAAATGCAGTCGTATAAACAATTTTATTAAATGGTGACAAAATTTTATTTGTGTGTGTGTGCGTGTTGTGTGTGTGTGTGTGTCCAGAATGCTTTAACAATTTTATAACGTATAATAAAATTTCAAAATTGTTACTTACACGTAGAAAGCCTTTACAATACAAGTTTTCTAGTGCAAGTTGCTCTGTATGGAAACCCCTTGGACTGAGCTTATTGTAACCGTGACAGCTGTCGTTAGAAATGTCATTCAAAAGCTTTATTTCCTCACCGCCTATTTTAGACACGCGCGCACAAAAGCACACTGATTTACAGTTTAGCAAATAAAAATACTTCCCCGTTTTTATATTTCTGTTATATTAAAGTGAGGTATCCGGTGCGTATAATCAGAAGACCCAGAAATGCTCTGGGCGTGAAAGCTGTTATACTAAGTGTGCCCACTAGATGGGAACAATAGTCTTTCTCCTTTATTCTTCCACAGTACAATGCTTCGGTTCTGTGTATCAAAGCTGGACACGTTTTTTTAATCAAAGCTAGACACTTGCTAAAATGTTGCCGAGTTAAATGCAACAGTGCGAATATAACCTTGTCAGGGGAAAACTATTTGGCAGTTGTTAACGCGCACGCGCATGCACGTGTTTGTGAGTGAGGTCAAAATAATGGCATAGCACTGTTAATTTTATAGAATGGGAAAATGTATCCTTGGAAATGTGATGCAAATAGCAGTTGCTAACAGTGTGCGACTGTGCCTACAATATGTTGGACTTCGCTGAGTAGCCCATTGCGTTCTTAAAGACTGTTTGAAAGATAAGTTGAGCCAGCGCGCACCAGCTGCTGCGTAGCTTTGATGAATTGGAATGCTAATACACGCTCTTTGTATTTGCAGAGATTCCTATCTTCGTTATCGACTGAACGTATATCAAAAGGGAGAGGTTGTGGTCTGGTAGAGTAGTTATTTTCCTGAACCCATCGTTTGTTTAACACACAGGCTATGCCATTATTTAGTCTTGAAATTTAACCTGCGGAACTTTGTTTTTTACCTTACATTGAATACTGAAAACATCACTGACAACAAGAGAAGGGATATGCGTATCAGATGACATGACAATTCAAGATTGAAGCATTTTTGCAACCGACAAAAGCGGGTTTTTTAACGTTGTGTTATTTTTTCTTTTTTGCAGGCGAGTCATTTTTTAATGCTCCGAAGTGGCTATGGGTAAGCCTATCTGCCTGCATTCGTGACAGCCGGCCAGTAAACATGTAACTGTGGCATCGTTTCGTTCTCCAGAGTGTGTTTAGCACGTGCGCCAGAACTCATTTTAAGCCAGCTCTCGGAATGTGTTTAATACATTTTTTTTAACAAGGAGCAATATCCGCTCTTTCATTACATTCGTCGCTCGGTTCCAAACGCAACAAGGTCCGGAGGAGGGGGAATTTGGCAAACTAGTAAAGTTCACAGCTCTCAGCAAAATGTAGATGGTCCCTTACGTGTATCCATGCTTCATGGAAGCACATTGGGGAGGAGAAACTGTATGTAAAAACGCCTATTTCAGTGTGTTCAAGGCGGGGCAAGACTCCTTCGTCACCCAATTCCCACCCCCATTTGAGTGGAGTCAGAGAGGGGAGAAGAGAAAGTTTAGGCTCATATGCGATGGAAGGTGGGAGTGTTGGGCGAAGCCAAACAACGCTGCTTTCTTTTAAACGGCTAAATATAGCTGTTATAGCACTCAAATAATTATCTTGAAACACAATTAATTCCACCGTCGAACAACCGATCACATCCATGCCCGGAAATTAATGACAACATCGAAGGTAATGACTGTAAATAACGGTAGATCTAGCTGTGTTCAGACATGGTATTATGCTCGCAACCGGTTGGCTATTAGTTGTTTTAACACTAGCATTTAATATCTGCATATTTTTAAAGTAGCGAAATTATTAAACATCGCAGATGAGCGTAGCATCTCTAATTTGAATTGTTTTTCAAATAATTACAAATGCATTTCCTTTCCATTTCCCTACAGCTAATACCGTATTTCGAACTTGGTATCCAAGAAAAATAGCAGTTTTTTCGGAGGAGTTCGAAGGTCTATTTCAAGAGGGGAATTATTGAATGACTTTCCCGGGGACTATTTTATTAGTTGTGTTTTTCATAATTTGCGTATTTTGGACCATACGGATGAGCAACCTCGTTTTGAGCTGAAGACAAACTGGACACTGATCTCCTTCATCTGGGAAAGTACACATCGGTCTGGAGTAAATGCTCTGAATCGTCTTCATATATAAATCTCTATATATATATTTTTTTAATTAAACAGATTCATGTGGATTTTTTTCCCTTGCTTCCATAATTTTCATTGTTTTAAGATCAACATGGAAGCCTTTCATTTGAAGATTGCGATTTCCCTGTGGTGTCAGCTGATGATCGCCGGCTCCAGCTTGGACATCGCGGCTTACGACGCCGAGCTGGGCATTCAGGCGAAGTGCGAGCCCATCACCATCCCCATGTGCCAGGACATCGGCTACAACGTGACGCGGATGCCCAACTTCATGAAGCACGAGACCCAGGCGGAGGCCAGCATCAAGCTGAACGAGTTCGCGCCGCTGGTGGAGTACGGCTGCGACGTCCACCTGCGCTTCTTCCTCTGCTCGCTGTACGCGCCCATGTGCACCGACAAGGTGTCCAACACCATCCCGGCCTGCCGGCCCATGTGCGAGCAGGCGCGGCAGAAGTGCTCGCCCATCATGGAGAAGTTCAGCTTCGGCTGGCCCGACTCGCTCGACTGCTCCCGGCTGCCCACCAAGAACGACCCCAACGCCCTGTGCATGGAGGCGCCCGAGAACGACACCAAGACCGAGACCAAGAAGGGCGAGGGCATGCTGCCGGTGCCCCCCCGGGCCAGGCAGCCGGGCGCCGGCGGCGGGCGCGCCGCGGGCAGCCTGGGGTCCTGCGACAACCCGGAGAAGTTCCAGTACGTGGAGAAGAGCCAGTCCTGCGCCCCCCGCTGCTCCTCTGTCGTGGATGTCTTCTGGTCCCGCCAGGACAAGGACTTCGCCTTCGTCTGGATGGCGGTCTGGTCCACGCTCTGCTTCGTCTCCACCGCCTTCACCGTGCTGACCTTCCTCCTGGACCCCCACCGCTTCCAGTACCCCGAGCGGCCCATCATCTTCCTCTCCATGTGCTACAACGTCTACTCGGTGGCCTTCATCATCCGCTCGGTGGCGGGCGCCGAGAACATCGCCTGCGACCGCGAGAACGGCGAGCTCTACATCATCCAGGAGGGCCTGGAGAGCACGGGCTGCACCATCGTCTTCCTCATCCTCTACTACTTCGGCATGGCCAGCTCCATCTGGTGGGTCATCCTCACGCTCACCTGGTTCCTGGCGGCGGGCAGGAAGTGGGGCCACGAGGCCATCGAGGCGCACAGCAGCTACTTCCACATGGCGGCCTGGGGCATCCCCGCCATGAAGACCATCGTCATCCTCACCATGAGGAAGGTGGCGGGCGACGAGCTGACGGGGCTGTGCTACGTGGGCAGCATGGACGTCAACGCCCTGACGGGCTTCGTCCTCATCCCGCTCTCCTGCTACCTGGTCATCGGCACCTCCTTCATCCTGACGGGCTTCGTGGCGCTCTTCCACATCCGCAAGATCATGAAGACGGGCGGCACCAACACGGAGAAGCTGGAGAAGCTCATGGTGAAGATCGGCGTCTTCTCCATCCTCTACACCGTGCCGGCCACCTGCGTGATCATCTGCTACTTCTACGAGCGCCTCAACATGGACTACTGGAAGTTCCGGGCGCTGGAGGGCAAGTGCGCCACCCTGCCCGGGCGGCGGAACGAGGACTGCTCGCTGGAGGCCTCCGTGCCCACGGTGGCCGTCTTCATGCTCAAGATCTTCATGTCCCTGGTGGTGGGCATCACCAGCGGGGTGTGGGTCTGGAGCTCCAAGACCCTGCAGACCTGGCAGGGCCTGTGCAACAGGAAGCTGGCGGTCAGGACTAGCAGGAAGCCCTGCAACGGCGTCAGCTGCGGCAGCAACCACTGCCACTACAAGGCCCCGGCGGTGGTGCTCCACATGACCAAAACGGACCCCTATTTAGACACCCCCACGCACGTCTGAGAACTGGAACCAGGCGCTATCGGGAGTGTTCCTCGGACGGAGCCCAAAGGGAAGGTGGGGGGGGCGGGGGGGGGGGGACAGTGACTTATCTCCCCGAGAGCAACTCGGACAGGTTTGGACTACACGCGACGCGTTCGGTAGCGAAGCCTGGCGACTGCTGCCTTTATTTCGTGCTGATTTTAGGGCAAACGCTTTTTTATCATCTGTTTTGCAGGCTGCGAGATAACGCCTTTCCCACAGCCTGACCCTGGAACACACACAGACGTACGCACAAACAACATTCACAAAATAAGAGGGATGAGATTCCCAGTAACAGCATGCAGTATGAATTTAAACCAAACATTATCATTTCTGCCACACACACATGCACACACACACACACACACACACACCATTTGTGGACTAATTAAACGCAGTTTCAACGGAACATGGACTTGCATGGATGTAAAAAAAATTGGGTGTATTTTCTTATTTTCTAATAGTGTAAAGAGTTATTTATTTTACGGAGTATTTAATTGCAGTCGTCTATGGTGTTTTGTAAGTTCCTGTGTATTGTACATAAGCCAGTATAGTTAAAGCCTTAACAAAAGAATACAGGAACTGAGGGAGAGTAGTGCCTTGGACTAAAGGGACTGGATGTGTACCCATACTGTTCAAAAAGTCAAAATAGTAATAAAACACATTTATATATTTTCATTCCTGGCTTTACTTTCTTCATTATTGAGTTTGTGGGCCCCCACAACTATTAGTGCTGTTTAGGGTATACCTCTATTTGTTTTTCAAAGTATGTGTCAGGCACCTAAAACCTTATTCATCGCTCTGTCATTAAGAGAACCTTCTTGTTCGCAGGAGAGCATATCTGTGTGTCCTCTGTTTGGTGGAAGTGAGTGGGCTGGTAAACAAGTTTCATTTCTGTCAGGTGTGCGCAGATATATGTGCTTTAGAGTGTTTTGAGAAAGCTTACATTGAGAGCTGCAACCAGTCCTTTTAACTTTCTTTGCCATTTACATGGTGGTGCCCGTATAAAGTCTTCCTTACAAGCCCTGCTTCTGTCAGAGGTCACAGTTTGTGGTCTGGGGTAATTGCGTGAACTGATTGGATTTGGTTAAACAGTGGCACATCCACAGTGGCACATTTACTTTACGTCTAAATATCATATTATTTTATGTCATTTAATACAATTTCACTGTAGATTTGAAATGAAGTAAATCACAGGTGTCTGTCCCGTCAGTCGAATGGAAACTAAGCTAGGGGCCGTGAACTAGAACTTTATTTTGGTAATTGGCTACGATCTGAATTTGACTTTTTCCCCCTCCCAGACAAAGCTGTCTAAGTAGACAAATTGAGCCTCACAAAAAGAATGAAAAAGAACAAAGCTGTTTCGTTGACTTCGGGGTGCTATCTGTGCATGTAAAGCAGTCAGTTATTCAGGCAGAACTTGGCTCATTACTTTAGCTAACCTATTTTAGCGTGGCAGATTTTGTAGGCAAGCAAATGAAGCTCGTCTTGTGGGATCAAATCTACAGTATGCTTAGATTTCATGTATTAGTATCATTGTTCTGTTTGATTTGAAGTACAGATGAAAGCTACAGCAATGAGACTCCAACCACCATTGACCGGACAGTTCATATAAACTAATTATACTCATGCGGTGGCCAAAAAAAAAAACTTGTCTGGCTTGTAGCCTGCCCAGTTTTCGTGACGTCCGTCTCCTAACCTTTGTCCCCCCGCTTTGCCCCTGAAGGCCCCCGGCACGTTGACCGGGTTCAGTTTGCCCTGGTTTGTTTGCGCGTTTCGCACCGACGCGAGCCGCGACCGTCCCGCCACTCCGGAGGAGGGTCCCGGGTCCGCGTCTCCGCTCTTCCCAGGCGTTGCCGCGGTAATTGCGGGGGGTGGGTGGGGGGTGGGGGGGATTTAGTCAAAAGCGCTTCTCAGCGGCATTCCCGGACTGAGAGGCTGACGGGGGGGAGGGAAAAAAAAATAAAAAAGAGCGACAGACAATAGCCCGGGTTAATTCCCCCTCGGCGATGCAGCAGCTACATCTTAAAGAGCGGAGGGCTCTCCTTGCAACATATATTATTAATTTGTTGCCTAATCCTCCCCTGATCCATCCTTTGTGCCGCCTCCCTGCTTACCCCACCCCGCTCGCTTTGAAGTGCCTGATACAGAGGCACTTTTTTAGAAAGGCTCGTTTTCTGGGCCGGGTTGAATTTTTGGGACCCCTGGCTGGTGGTGTGCGCTTGAGTTTTTTGTTGAAATTGTGTTGCTTTGTTTTTTTTTTTGTTGTTTTACATTTGACTAGCAATTTGTGTTCCTCTGTAGTTTTGTAAAGGTTAATGAGAGTAGGCCCAGCCAGCCAGATTCTCTTTTTACACGGTCTTAAATTGATACTGTGGGCAACGTATAAACTAAATGAGTCCAATTCTTAAAACACTTAACAACATCAGCAATTATAATAATAATCATAGCACAGGATAAGATTGACTAATTTCTTACATTGACCTTATTAAATACTGTATTTCCACATCAATTTAAACACATTTTATCATAAGTCTATTTGCTTCAAATGCAAACAGTACATTAACAAAGCAACAGTGTTCAGTAGAAAATGGGAAATATTTCCTTTGCTTGTTTTTTGATAGGTTTTGGTTCTAAAACTAAAGTTCAGTTAATGGGGAGAGATGGGCAGAAGTCCCATATATCCTCCTCTCTATTCCTTGTGTTTAAATACTACAAATTCATTAATGGCATTGTAACTAATTACTTCCAGCTTCATTTTTATGACATTTTAGGCAGCTTAGAGTCCAGGGGGTTTAGTTTATGACACGTCTGCATTTACTTAAAAGCTCCAACAGGGCAGAGAACTCACAGGAGAATGTAGGTATTCAAGGTGGTATGTGTGAAACAGGACTGTCTGTCCTTGCGCAGCTGGGTGGTGGACAAGCGATAGCCCCTTAACAGGAAATTAATAGACTGCTTGGATTACCGGGGGGGGGGGGGGAATGAGAGTTGTGCAATTACTATTGCTAATAAAGTCCCAAAAGCAGGTCCAAAAGGAAGTGAGGGAAGAGTTCAGGCATCTATCTGTGTCAAATCTCCTCTGGGTGTCAAAAGGAAAATTTTGAAAACAGAAGATGCATTTGAAATAAAGCGAATACTTCTAAAGGCATTTTGGAAGAAGGAGCTTGTTTTTAAGCATCCTTTCTGCTTGTAGTTCACCCTCTGGTCTGTTGCCGTTATTAAAAGCAATGCCATGGACATTGTTTAAAGTGGGGCAGTTGATAGAAATCGCTTAATAAACAAATTTTCAGTTGTCAAACTGGGTAAAATGGAGAGTGGCAGGCATTGCTGTTGATCCTCCGTGATGGCATCGTGTTCACGTGGGTCTGAAGCGGTGGTATCTGGTGCGTGCGCGCGCTAATCGGGGAAACGCAAACATTTTGTTCTATTTTTACACGTTGCGGTGTTATTTTGCTTCGCGGCTTCAAGGGCACGACACTGCAGGAGAACCAGGAAGGGTCCAGGAGGTCATTTTCCGTTATGTGCGAGGGCCCCACCTACAGTTATGTCGCGGCGCTTGTGCCGTGTGATTGACAGGGCTGGTCACAGTTTCCCTTGTGACATCAGCACTTAACTGGAATTCCTTCCTCTTTATTTTCGTTCTGCCTGCGAATTGCATGAGCCCTCCCTCTGTCAGATGCGTGGGCCTTCAAAAGCGGAGGGCTTACACGTGAAACATTAGCTAACGTGCGCCCGAACAAAAACCTTTCTGTGCGAGGCCGTTTCGAGTCCACGTCCTGGCTCGTCGCCGCTGAAATTGGGCTCATTTTCGACTTGTCGAATGATGTAACAGTGGTTCTGATCGCTGACATTCAGGCCTTTAGAATGATGTGTTTTGTTATGCTTAGCGCTTGACCTAGAACGACAGATTTCTATGGTACATGAGAAAAAGGAGTAACAGAGTCACAAATTAGCCCTATGGGACTATTGCATGTCTTTTAATCATTTTGAATGGTAATATATTACTGTGTATTTGTTTCCATATAAATTAGACAAATGAATGTCCTATAAAAGTTATGTCGTGTAAAACTATAAACCTTCATGAAGCTGCAACGCCAGGAACTCCTGCAGCGAATGGAATACCATAACTGTAATTCCCGTTTTGGATACCCACTGCTAAAAACACGTCTGCCTCTTTCGGCCAATCCCGTTCCTTTTCACACCCTGTGTTTTTTTTGTTTTGTTTTTTTCTGGGAGGGCTTAAAGGCTGCTGTAATTCTGTCAGCTGGTTTTAAGACTGCGCTCTGTGTGCGCCAGCCGGCTGTGCTCCTGCCCAAAGTCATGCCTGTGCATCTACAATATGTTCTTTCCCGCTGTAGCCTAACCCCCCCTCCCCCCCACCACCACCACCTCTTTCCAACAGATTCTTCCGTGCAGCCATTGGACTATTATTGCCTGGCAGGGCTAAAGTCTTTGGCCTGGTAAGGGCCGTAACACTGAACCATCGAAAGGAAACGTTTTGTTTTGGAGCCTGGGGCTTTGACGCTGGTGGTGTATCCACCTCACGCACCAGTCACAATAAAGCGCCATGGACACACGCTTGCTTTCACGTTTGCACACCAGAGACACGCTTACACAACCGCTATAAAAAAAACAGGGTTCCCAAAAACCAAAGGAGAAAAGGAGAAAAACAACCTGTTCAGCCTTCAGACTACTGACTAGCTGGAACTGTAAAGGTAAAATCGAAAATCTATTGAAACGTGAACACTGCTAAGTATAAAATAGAACATTTATCGAAACGTGAACACTAAGAAAGCATTCTGTGGGCTCAGGGAGATGGAAACCTCAGTAAGTCTACATGTATATATTTTAGGGAAAGCGGTACAAGAAATGACAGAATAATCTGGAATGTACTCCCTGGTCAATTTCGGATTCTATTTCAGAGGGAAAGGCTTTTTTAAACTGCAGAAACCAAACTGAAGCTGGGAGTCCAGTTCAGGGCATGTGTGTGTAGTTCTGTAGTTCTTCTCCAAACTACTGGCTGCACAGCCAGGACTCCAGCCATGCCCAGTGTGGGGATGTCTATGTCATGCTCACGGTGAAGGACTGATTGAGAGACTACGTGGCGTAAGCCATCTTGGGGGCCGACCTGGAACACGAGGAGTACAAGTTGCTCCCTCCACAGCCCCCCTTCGCCCCCCCCCCCCCCCCCCCCATCAGCCCCCTCCGGTATAAAGTCATCTCAGGCTCGCTCTTGCTAATGACGTCTCCCCTGTTTTATTGCAGCAGAAATAGATAGCGACGAGCTGTCGAGCATGAATCACTAATTCTGCCAGGACGGACTCGGATGTGGCAGTTTACGCCGCTCAAAATAAGGCCCTTTGCTCATACGGAACCTTCCGCAGAAGAGGTGGATAAACAGCTGAATGCTTTGTTATAAAGAAGCCCGTTGGTTGCATGGACCCTCAACACAAAGGCTGTAACTCAGTTGTCTTCTACAGGGGCTCCTTGTATCTGTGAAATGCTCTTAGCTTGAGCAGCAGGTCCTGAAAGTGACTCCGCGACAGTCTGGAGAGATAGAGTGCTGACAAGGTATCTCATCTGTGGAACTGTCTGGTGGCTGATGGGAACGGGCCTCCGTCTGTGTGTCTGTCTGTCTGTCTGTGTCCGTCCGTGCGTTTGATTAAAGGAGATCATTATGGCATCAGGGCCTTTCTTTTCCCCCCCTCTCTTTAAACAAAAAAGCCCAAAAAAAAGGGAGAAAGCTGGAGAAGGGGTGGGGGGGGAAAACTCGTCCCTCATTACTCCCCGCCCCCGGGCGCTATCCCTTTCCCGGGCTGTTTTGATGTGGAAATGAGCCCCATTGAAAAAGGCCCATTGAAAAGCTGCAGGCCCAAAAGAGGTCCCCCCCCCCCCCTTCTCCCAACAAAGTGGCTCCGCACCAAACGTAGTGTGTAATCCGCGCTGCCCTGCCCCACCTGCTGGCATTCCGCATAGCCTGCCACCAGTGTGCCCGCAGCACGTAGTACACACACACACACACATACACACACACACTCAAACATAGACACGCACACACACACACACACTCAAACATAGACACACACACACATACACACACACACACTCAAACATAGACATGGACACACACACACACATACACACACACACTCAAACATAGACACGCGCACACACACACACACATATACACACACATACACACGCACGCTCACACACACACACACACAACACACATCACACACACACACACACACACATACTCACACAAACACAAACATATACACACACGTGCAAACTCACACGAACACATACATATACACACACGTGCAAACAGATACATACACACCCACACACACACACGCTCACACACACATACACATGCATGCACATACACGCACATGTGCAAACAGACACGTAGTCAAGCAATACCCTTATGCTAGAACACACAATTGTAGCGACAAACACTCTGTCTGTTTTGCCTTGACCCTTAACTGTATAACAGTAGGGTCCGGCAGACAGTGGCTAGTGGGCAGGTCTCGAGAATAATAGATGTCTTGTGGATATTGAGGCATAAAATGTGAAGTTCTGTGGCACTTATTTGATTGTAAATTTGCTTGTCATGTTAAATTCACTAAAGCTGGTTATAAATTGCCATTTAAGCTTGGCTAGCAGCATGTGCCAGCTAACTAAATTGTAAATTGGATATAGACTGTGTACAACGGTTTATAGTGTTTCTTCAGTTTATCCCATAAATCTCTCCTTTGAAATTATTTTCAGCAAAAGGAAAAATAAATAGAAGGAAACACCAGTTTTACTCAAAATGTCAATGAAGCCCCTGTCGTACCCTCAGAACAAGGCTGCCATTGAGAAGCAGTTTGAAAACCCCTTAATGAAGCAAAGGGACTGAGCCCAGCAGGGGAAAAGACTCAATCTGCAAGTCGTTGGCTTGTCAAAAGGACACAGTGCACCTTGAAGGCAACCATTTTGATTATAGGACGTGCCGCACATCCAGAAAAGACAGGTAGCTCAGTCTCAGAATGTTTTTCAACGTTGCGAGCTTGCGTACAACACCCTTCGCCTGCATCTTTACCTGAGCAACACCGTCATATTTGCGGCTGATTCCAGTCAAAGGCCTAAAATTAATGCAGCCAAGAGTCTCTTGTCCACCTTAATCTCATCAGGCAGAATACTTTTCTAAATCATGCATTCTACTGACTGAAATATCCTTATTACATTACACCAGAAGCTTTGTCTACCTTATAGCCCATTTTAGGCACGGAAAAGGGGGTACGTTATGGTTCCTTTGCCAGGACGAACCGTCACAAATTTTCCCTCATAGACAAAACCTTGCATAATCGCTTCCCCATCAATAAACTGCGAGTTTTTGAAGGAAAATGTTCTTTAAAAACATGGCTTTGGTTCAGTCGCGGGCCGCGCGCTAACAGGAGGAATAAGTCACGCCGCGGCCGGGGGAGCCTTTCAGATCAATCGAGGCTTTGATGTGGGGTCCCCAATGAAGTCACCGTTTCTGAGCAAATTCTGCGGCCATTAAAAAGGCTCCTTTGAATGAGCGTGGCTGAATCGCGAGCCCGCTTCAATGGCAGAGTCGGCTCTGCCGCATTGTGGCCCCGATGATTAAAAGTCGGATTTGCGGGCGACATTTTTAATTGAAAAGAATGTCGTACTTGAGAGAGAGTCACTGCAGAGCAACCAAACCAGGGAAAGTGACAACCCCCCCCGCCCCTCCACCCCACCCCGCCCCACCCCACCGTCTCCCTCCCATCACTTAAACAGACTGAGCGATCAAAGGCTCCAGATTATGTAGGTCAGATGTTTGCGAGCGTTGCCCCCCTTTCGAGCTGCCATTTTGATTCGGTTGCTAGGCAGCTCTCCGCTCTGCACGCAGATAACAAAGCCCATCCAGAGGGAGTGATGCACTGAAGACGGGGGTGGGGGGGGGGGGGAGAAAACGATGCAGCATTCATGACCTGCTTTTAAAGACTTCTGAAAGCACAAAGTAGCGCGAGACAGCGATGCTATTAGCCCCCCCCCCCAAACCCCATCCTCCCTCCCTCCCTCCCTCCTCCCGAACGCTTTCTGCGCCCGTTCTCCGCAGCGCCGCGTTCGTCCTCAGTTCCGCGGCGCCCGCACCCGCGCCCTCGCGACTTTTGTCACTCGTCTGCCTTCAAAGAGTAAACATTTTGTTTTTGCGCCGTCGTCTGGAGCCGAGGTTAGGCGCGTGGCGTGTCAGCGGCAGGCGCCTTGATTGACAGCCGTCTCCCGCCACTACTTCGGTGGGGAGGCGAGGGGGGGGGGGGACGCCAGGTGCACCGTGGGATGATCCCGGTGCGGGTGATGCGCCGCTGTCACGCCGCTCCTCCCCGTCCCCAAATTCCTCATCTCACGCTTGAGTATCAAAGGGTTACCCCATAGGCTGTTGCTTTCAACCAGACACTACAAACTCTCTCTCTCTCCGTCTGATTTCCCCTGGGACCGTGGAGAGTTTGGCTCCTTTGATGGAACGCACCCTTTTTTCCTTTGTTGGTTTGAAGTATACATCCATTAAAGGATGCTCATTATTTTGTTTTTTGTTTTTTTTTTTTGTTTTGTGAAAAATAGAATGAAAAAAAAACACTAGGTTTTAGTCATGACAGTCAAAGCCGTGCACTAAAAAGAAAAGCCCAGAATCACAGGTAGTGTTTGCTTTGGTGATTTCTCTTTTTAATTGGCAGGGATGTGGAAATGTGGTTACAGTAGAGGTCTCCGTCACAGTGCTGTTCGTGGGAGACCACGCGGCTAACAGTGGCAAAAACGTGTCGGTTAAAATCGAAAGCGTCTGTTAACGTTTCTGAGAAAATAATCTGTTATTTATCAACGTATGATTTGCTACAAGGGCTGAAAGGAAACAATGTCTGGGAGAAATATCAGACAGCAGCAAGCTGTTCTAATTATGATGCTAATTCCATTAATCCCAGTTTAAAAATGTCAATTCAAGCAGGATAAACAAACTGCAATTCCTTCACGAAACAGAAAATATTTTCTGAACACGGTGCATCCATGGGACCCTTTCCAGTCTCCTTACGTGATGATCACAGCCAACATCTTAATACACAGGCAGGTCATTTTTGTCTGTCAGCCCTCCTGGATCACTTGTTTTGGATACCTGGCTTTTTTTATTTGGAGTATTTACCCTCCCCCCTTGGGTCTAGAGGAGGGTCTGAATTTGTTGGACTCTGAGTGCGGTGATTCACTATGCACAAAGGGAGATTCTTGCAGAAATAAGTTCTCCGGGTTATTTGGGTCCCCTTTAATGTCCTTGAAATATAGAATGTGCGGTTTACAGATCTCGAGTATTCTGAGTTTTCCTGTTTGCCCCCTGGTAGTATTCAAAAAATAACCACACCTAATGCATTTATAGAGCAAAAATACACACTCGTTCATGTAATGTGAAGGTTTCGAGTGCCTCATGTATTTATTTGGAATTTAGAGTGGGTGTATAATTTAAGCAAACCCCCCCCCCCCCAAGCCCTTCACCCAAACTCCAGGACAAGAATCCGTAACAAAGGAGCATTGGTGTGTCCCGGCCTGGGGTTTTTGGGGGGGTGAGGGGTGGGGGGGGGGGGACAGAGGGGCCTTTGTGCAGAGAGCGCTCTCCAGGTGGGAGAGAAACCTTTATGGCCACACTCTTAACAGCCAAACATCACCAGGTCTCCCCACCCTCCCCCCCCCACCACCCCCACTTAGCCACGCACTTTAATTATCGAGCCTCGCCGAAAACACAGGGGTGCCTTGTTACGCCGCTCAGGCCAAGACAGTGCGGAAAGTATTACTCACCCCCCCACCCCCACATACAGACGCCCCCGCCACCCCCCCACCCCTCCTCTTCACTTTAAATCCACACACACAATGCGCCGCGGAGCGCCTGTCGTATCCAGACACTACCTGTATCCCGCATTGTGGTTTCATGCCATGTCGTGAAGTGGAGGAGAGCGAGCTCTTTGTGACTTGTGCCTGATTTGTACAAGCAAGGGAGACGAAAACCAGACTAAGAAGCCGGCCGGCCGTCTGCAGCGCGGACCTGTGCCTTTAAAGGGTCGCCATCTTGCCAGAGACCCGCGGAGGGTGTCACGCGACTGGGACGAGGGAACGTTCGGATCGCTGCCCGCCCAGAGCCACAGCTCGGGGTCAAAAACAAAAATGGGAGCCCCTTTTTTTTTTTTTTACAAGAGAGCCCCTCTGGGACTAGGCCTCACTCCTCACTTCCTGCACGCAACAAACAGCCTCGTTAGGGGCGATCGACGGGGTTCTGCTTTTCCGCGCCGGGGCCGGTTTACAGCAAAACGGGCCCCAATAAACAGGACGTCTCACTGCGGCCATGGCAGCGCGGTCCCCATTAGCGAGGCGAGACATCCAGGCCTGGCTGTAAAGACCCCAGTTGGGCCACGTGCAACTTGTTAGCCCCCCCCCCAAACCCCCACCGTCTCCAGACTGTTCACCCCCCAGCAATCAGATCTGCTTCCCTCAGAACCGTGCGGCCAACTGGCGTCGCACTGGGGGGGGGGGGGGGGGGGGGAGGGCAGACAGGTATGACTTTTCTGATGTTCGAGCTCCACCGAGTGTCTCTTGATGTGACCGGACAGTTTGTTAGCTGTTAGATGAGGTCTTTTTTTTCAGGAAGAGGCACATAAAGGAGATTAAAGTCAGCCAGGTCTTTTTTTTAAATGAAGACGGAAGTGAGGGCTGTGGGGGCCTGTGTTCTTGGCGTCTTTCAGTCAGCAGTAATTATATTTTCCAAGGTCATCTGACAGAACGAGGAGTAATGGCGTAAGAATTTGAATGCAGGGGGTATTCAGGTTTCCCAACACACATCTGTATTACTAGTTTTTTTTTAAACTGGCAGCAGGGTACTCAGGATTTAATGAGGTGGGAAGCAAAAGCATCTGACTATTAAGAGAAAAATGACCATAGTCAGTGAAAGTGTATGGAGCTCAGAAAGTGTGGTTACTCAGTAATGACTGTCTTGAGACTGACCGTTACAGTCAAGACTTCCATACTGACAGTCTCACAAATGATCAATTTATATTGACAGCTTTGATAATGACTGTCTGAGACGACTGTCAACATAATGACTGTCTGAATCCAACAGTCACTGTAAAAAGTGTCTGAGACAGAAAGTCCTGGTAATGGTTATCTGAGACCAACAATGTCAGGAATGGATGTAAAATCCTGACAATCTTTTTTTTTTGACAGCAGGATTGTGAATTATGACCTGGATTTCCTTCCAAACTGCATTTAACAAATTGCGGAAATTCCTTGGAGTCCGTGGACAATTCTGTCGAACATGCTTGGGACAAGTGTATGGTCTTTCTCACCTAATCCTTAGGGAATTTGTCAGTTGCAAAGGCCCTTGACTTTACCCACCCAACCATGACACTGGTTATTTTATTCATGGTCTCAGGAAGTACACTCAGGGTTTACCTTCTCACAATTTTGTGATTGGCCACTGCAGTCCATTTTACACTGTTTTGCCAAACTTACCTTCAAAATGTCAACAGCTTCTCGCATTGGAAAAACTTTTAAAAAATGGAGACTCCAACGCACAGAACAACAGATGCCAGGCTCAGCCTAAACAATGACATCCAGGTAACGCAGCCCATCCTGTTACATCGTAAGTCACATGTTAAAACAAATGGAGGCTGCCGGTTGGCATGTCCTGCTAATTTAGTGGGTTTCAGTAGTGGGATGTTCCTCACAGTCTGGTATCAAATCCTGCCGGTGCCAGTCAGTGGTGACTCTGGCCAAAGGCCCAACAGAGCAGAGCTTTACTGGGCATAGCATAGCCCAGCAAGGAAGGGTTTTTACACGCAGTGGGAGTGGTCTCTTCTCTTCCTGTCTCCTCTGACCAATCACAGGCCTTCACTCTGTCTGTTCCAAAGCTGTCTATGCAGCTCAGCTGGTGGTCCAGTGGTCTGCAGAGTCAAAAAATGGGGGTTGGCCAGTAGAACGCAGCTTGGAGAAGAGGACCTGCCTGTCTGTGCTCTCTCAACCTGACAGAGGACCCTACAACAATGAGACAGGCCTAAGAATAAAATAAGGCATTTACAAACAAAAACATTTGGATGTAAATGCATTTTTGGGGGGGAAGAACAACCACCATATCTTCGGCAAAGATATGACCATATGAATAAGGATCACCCAAACATGGTCACACCGGGTAGGGACATCAGCTAAAATGCTGTGGACAAAACGTCTCGTGTGAACAGGGCCCATGTCTTCTGCCTCCTTAAGGTGCCGTGCGACATGAGAAGAAAGCACCGAAATCGGCTCGCGGGGCTCTGCTGTTAAAACAAACTGCGGCAGAGCCAGTGGGAGAAGAAGGAATACAGACAGACACCGATACGGCAGGGATGCAGGAGAGCTCGGCACGTTCTGGGGGGGGGAACGGTAAATTCAGATTAGTGTGCTTTCACAGTACCTCCGCTAATCCGCCGTACGGAGGGGGGGGAGCTGGATCCCGCAGAAAAATCTGCTGCACGGGTGTTTGTCTTGCGTAGAAGGCCGTTCGGCCGAGCACTGGAGACGCCAACTGGCAATTTTCGACAAATTTATTTTTTCACTTTAAACTTTTAATCAAATGTGGAATCCGCGACGCCCCAATCGTCAAGGCCTCGAGGGTTTGTTTTTCCTCGGTGCAGAAGGCTGGGGTGTGAAACGGTGCCCGGGGGGGGGGGGGGGGCTAAACCAGGTGGTGCTGATGGAGCAAAAAATATCAATTGTTTGTGTTTGTTCTGCTTTTCCTCCCATCTGGAACACCCCAGGTCATTAAAAAAAAAAAAAAGTGTCAATTGTTGCCCGCCCTCCAACGCTGCCCCCTAGCACCACGACCCACCGCAGTGTTGAGCGTTATTAACTTACACACGCCGGAGACATAACAGGTTCCCTTTCGCTCTCTGATCCAGCCCTCACATTGTCTGCATGTGCTCAGCACTTCACAAACCGCCCCCCGGCCATTATTCCTGGCTCGACGGCTATTATGCGGTCCTATGGCTCAAAACAAAATAACCTTCATCAAGTATCTGTTATTATCGCCGATGCCCGCATATTATCTTTTAATTCTCGATACTATTTATAGAACAAGAAACATAAAGCCAGTATAAGACAGTATAACAGCCTTAAGCTCCCTTTAAACACAATTGTCCTTTCAAATTAATGCTTTGGAATGAGGCCTGGCAAGGTCTGTTTACCACAAGGGAAAGTGTGCATATCGTATGGCTTCTCGGTTGGGCTAGTTTTAAAATCTTACGCCTTAACAAGGTTGTGGAACTTCAGGTTCAACTGTGCACAGGCAAAGCTACAATGTAAGATATTGGTGTAATGGCTTTAGTTTTTAAAATTAACTTTAGGGCTCTTTACAGACTTTGTTTGGCTTTTTAATGACTCTGCTTGCTGAAAGCAGACAGCGAGACTTCATACTGATCTCTGCTGTATTTTCAATTTGCCATCCATCCTGCTGGATCAGTATGAAGGCTAATGTTGGCACTGCCACCCTAGTCCCGTGAACAGAGCATTGCACTCACTGTACCTACAACATGAGAAGGACCGGACCAGTCTCTGTAACCATGGCTACAGATGTTCCGTTGAAGTGGCCTTCATTCCAATACTGACCAGATGGCAACCAACTGAGGTATGGGGACTGAGAGGCTCATTTCTCCAAGGTGTAATGGTGGTCAGGAAGAGCAGCCAAGAACCCATCTGGCAAGAGGGCACAAGAACCCATCTGTTCAACAGTTCTGATCCAGTTCTGTCGGCGCAAATGAAGACGGAGAAAACTCAGTCCAGGCATCCAGAGCTCTCTCCAGAAGGACAAGGACCCAGACCCGGGGAGGCTGCCCAGCTTCGAGGCTCCCTCCCTGCTCCAGAACCTCGACGCTGGGCTACCCAACCTGGGGAGATAGTCTTACCTCCCCCATCTGCAATGCATTACGGGCCTGACACGCTGCCCACCATTCAATGAAGCCTTTATGGAGCTGTCAGCAAGTCCCCCCCCCGACGGCTTCCCAGTGAAAACCTGCAGGCTGATAGGGCTCTTTTCTTCACTGCTCGGCACCTCCAGAAAATAAATAAATAAATTTTAAAATCCCAGCGCTCTTTTCCAGGGGACCAGTACGCCCACAGAACACAGCTGTTGCATTTTTTTTTTAATTTTATCATCCTGTTGTTGTGTGGAGAGGGGGTGCAGGGAGGGAGGGCAGGGGGTTGTTTTGTTTCCAAGCACTTTTTTACGTCTTCACTCACAAATTCGCCTTCCCGCACGCTTCTGCGTTTCGTTCGACCTCTTGCCGTCATCGCAAAAAACAAAAAAAAGTTATTCCCGTGCTAGCTGCAGGATGCAAAGCAAACAGATGACATCAGTGCCCGTATTTACGAGCCATCTCAGAGGCAGAGGACAGATCTAGCATCAGTTATCTCCCGCCCGTATCCTAACCTTGTCCATCATGAGCTAAAGGGCAAAACAGATCCCAGATCAGCACTCCTACTCCTACTCAGAGACACCTATGGGCCCAGCTGTTGATCCTCAGTCCTGCCGCTGCCCTTGCGTGTGCCCTCGTTCATGTGTGTACAGAGCTTACAGTGTTTCTGGCTCCTCATTCCTCAACCAAGCCAGAGTGCGCTTTGCACAAATGGCCAGAACAGTGCCGACAAATTCCATTTTTTCAAGGCCAAATTGGACTTAGGAAAAGGGGGCATAATATTTTGGACGGTGACAAAAGTCTGACTGGTCCGGGCGGCCCGACTGGGATTTGGGTCAGTGGGAGGACAACAGCGGGAGGAGGGGGTTGGGGGAGAAGGGCTCAGGCTCACTCGCAGGTACTGGATCCAGGACGACCAGAGGAGCCAGCAGGATGTGGTTTCCCCCAAAAAAACGCCACACCCCGGACTCGCGCGAAAGTGCTGAGTTCCTGGGAAAAGCGAAGCGAGGGCAGGACGCGGGCCGTTCCTGCAGGGGCAGCCGTATTTCGCCGCCCCGGCTTGTTTTGCTAGCTAAATCAGGGACACATGGGCCAGATCTCACACAGTTTAGCCTCAGCACTTTCGGGAACAGCTGCTGTTTTAAAAAATTCAAATTTCTGCTTATTCTACTTGTGATAACATATTCATAACCGTTTCTTTTTTCTTTTTTTTTCTTTTCTTTCCTTTTTTTTTTAAAACTCTGACTCCCTCAGCCACTCTCGGTGACCTTTTTAATAACCGGATTCCAGGCCCTAGAACCGATGAGGCTTCAAAGAAAATGAGTGAGAATGACGATCCTTTGATCACACCGAAACATCCAGCCCACCTTGGACTCAAAAGTAATGGGGAGGCTATCGCTCAGAGAAATCAAAGTGTGAACTTAATCCTCCATTAAGGCGATCTACCAGCTCTTGTTTGTTTCCAGGTAACAAAAAGAATACTAGATGATGCATCTCATTTCCCAGGCACCACCAAAGATCAGACACACGGTAGACGGCTGGACGTGCTGGTATGACCGCACCAGCTATACTTTCATATTAGGAAATACAGTGGGAGTCCTATGCAGCAAAAATGGCTCCCCTCCATCACCCGCCACTACATATTTTTGGTGGTAGAAGCTGTGACCCCTCTCCACCTCACCCCAGTTCAGGTAAATTATGTACTGACTGTCATGGTCCTGTTTTCCTGTCTGTGTTTCCCTTGTTGGGCCGCCAGATGGCGGCACTTCTGTTTTGTGTCCTGCTCCTCCCCTGTTAATTGTATGATTGTTTTCAATTGTCTCGTTATCCCATCATTGTTCCCACCTGTGTCTTGTTATCCCCTCCTTCTGGTTTGATTGTTTTTTGAGTTCACCTGTGTCTTGTTACCCCCTGTCTATTTAAGTTCTTTGTCCCCTTGACTTGGGTGCTGGTTCCTTGTGTTTGTTTCCGAGGTATGTTCAGACCATTTATACCTGCCTGCGTTTTTTTACCTGTTTGTGTTTGTTTCCGAGGTATGTTCAGACCATTTATACCTGCCTGCGTTTTTTTACCTGTTTGTGTTTGTTTCCGAGGTATGTTCAGACCATTTATACCTGCCTGCGTTTTTTTACCTGTTTGTGTTTGTTCCCGACATCTGTTCAACCATATCTACCTGCCTGTGTTTTGTTTTACCTTTCCTTGTGCTCTGCCTTCCCGTGTTCTGCCCTGTCCGTGTTCTGCCCTGCCCGTGTTTGTGAGTTCCTCTTGTTTTCTGTTTTATTTCGATTTTTTAGGAGTTTGTGTTTTTGCCCATTGTGGCCTTGTTTGTTCCCTGTTTGTTTGCCTGTTAGTAAAGTCTTTGTTAATTTTCCCCTTTGAGTTTCGTATTTTTTTCCCACTCTGCGCCTGGGTCCCAGCACCCGTACCGTTACACTGACATCGGTCATCTGTGATGCCCAAGTATAAAACCCTTCAAGATTAGGGACACTATACAGCTTGCAAGTGTTAATGGACGTTATGTTAAATCTGCGATGCTACGTTAGAACGAAAACACAAACCCTTAAAAGCGCCTGTGCTGGTTTTAGTGCAGCATCGCACGTGTCGGTGGGATTTGCGGTCACACAATCAGAGGGCAGCAGCACCTGTTTCCCCCTGAGACTACCAAATACTGCGTTTGGGAGGATTACTGAACGTGCGAGCGAGTGTAGGATGATCTGTAATCTGCCAGGTTTGGAGTTCGGCCTGGCGTTCGATTCTCGCCATGTCTCGGAGACCAGGCGGGCCCCTCGAGGCTGCAGCTACAGCTCCTTCTGCAGAGCGCACCCTCTCGGCAGCGCCTCTGTTTTTACGTTCGTTCCGCTTTGTTTCTCCTTGCATCAAAGGAGGACCCACTTTGCCTCCCACTCTGGGGAACGGAAAAGCAGATTGCGTTATGCACAAATAATCGCCGACGCTTCGGTGTTTTGAGATGCGGGAAAGTGAGGCTGTCGAGGTGATGGTGCTTTGTCTGGAGCACTTGCAGGTCACCCGTCGGTGCCGTTACAGAAACGCGGCACTTCCGCCTTTCTTTCCAGAATGTCAACCTAGAGGTTTAGTTTTGTGACTGTTACCGCGATAGAAGTGCAAATTGCGAGTAATCTCGGGGTGCTTGTAATTGCCGAGGGAGGAAGGGGTTTTAACCGTGATGAAAACGGCACTTTCCAACAATGTTACGCAGCTCTGAGGCTAGGCACTGCATACTATTCAGTAAATAGCTTCTGGAAACAAAAGCGTTAGGCTACAGTTTATGTAATGTCTTGTTTAAAGCTTGCTATCCTCCTTTTCCCCTTTTAAATCGGAACCAGGCTGAAAATGAGCAGATTCACAACATCTTATTACTTCTATCTTGTTATTTAATATGCAACAGCGGTGTTGTGCATCCTTGTTCACATCTCACAAGCGGTCAGCCTGTAGTCTTATTGAATGAATGAATGGCACAGAAATAAGAAAATATATCTAGCCTATATATAAACGCTGCAGTCCCTGACAATGAGCGTGACTTGGAAATAACAGCCAACTACTAAACGAAGCTGGTTGCACCAATAAAAACACAAGCCAGCAGGAAAACAGATTTCCATGCATTTCAGTTGCTTCCATTTTATGTGCATACCGTAACGTGTGTTTGTCTGCTTTTATCTCCTAATAGCAAACATGACTCAAAGGGTACAATGGGGGCGGGGGGGGGGAACTGGCTACGATCCCAGTACTCCCCACACCGAGCAGCCCTGCTAAGAGATCAAAGCCCCAGAGTCCATAAACATTTTGTCCTTAACCGAGACTTACAAATAAGTGGCAAGTGTTGCTTTTGATCATTGCAAACTATTTGTCTTTTTTTTTTTTTTTTGTGGTCGTAATAAGGTGATTGCTGAACTCACCAGCCTCATGCAAGTTAACACGTGCATTTCATTGTGAATCGACGACACATGCTGAGTGAATCCAGAACTAAGAGAGAGAGAGAGAGAGAAAACGAAGTGCTAGCGTTAAGGAAGTGATGTTGTCCATAATGTGCAGTAGCGCCGTCAATTCGAATGTTGTTCGTTAAACAATGACACGAGCCAGCTTCAAATTTAAAAAGACCAGGGCAGGAAAGAGAACCCTGTGTATATTTGAATTTGTGGCTCTCGGGTACCGGTCATTTTTTATGAGTGATTCGGTGGAGCTCTTTTAGAAGTACAATGGGGCATTTGAACCGCGTCCTAGTGACCAAAATAAGGCCAGGATGCATGTGTCTCAGCCCCCTCCTGGCCGCCCCCTCCCCACCCCCCCCCCCCTTGCTGCCATCTGTGAGGGTGCTAAATTAGCAGAATGCCATCGGACAAAGCGGCATCCCTGCAGGCCTTGTGTTGCTCTGCCAACAGAGGGGTCTTCTAAGAGGTGGGTGCCCGGGCGCCAGCGTGTTCAAAACAAACCACCACGTTGAGAGGGGGATTATGGGTAATGCCACCGGACAACGGTGCCTCCGGGTGAAATAATGTCTTCCCTGCTCTTTGAAATATGTGCCAGGGGGGACCAGGGGGGGCCTGGGGGGGGGGGGGGTGTTGCAACGAGGGCCTTGTGTGTGCGACTTACAAATTTGGAGCTGAGATGCTGGGGGTCGGCGTGGTCGATAGTGGAGATGATCCAGGAATTCGGCTTTAACGTCAGATGCCGATGGAGGACGCAGCGGCCATGGCTCACACACCGGAGCAGGTGGCCGTCGCCGCCGTTCCCGCGAGATCCACGCCTCGGACCCCACGCAATTCGTCACGGACGGCTACGAACGAGGCCACGGCGAGGAAGGGTCCACACGCGCTCTGAGTGTGGGGAAAGGGGAGTGAAAATAAACCCCCAAATTTCACCTTCAGAAATATGTGCAGCGTTTGGTCGTTTACGAAACGGCACCGGTTCGCTGCCGGGACGTTTGCCGTCGGCGAGCAGCTGTGCGGAACCCGGCTTTCGTGAGAGCAGGCGACAAAAGGGCGCTCTGACTTTCGAGCGAGGCCATTGGCCAGGATTCCCCAGGGGGGGGCAGTTCCGGTAACGCAGGGCCACGGGCCCCTCCTGGCTGGTCAAGCCGTCCCTCGCGGTGGCCAGACCGCTGCTCTCTCGCCACACGCCCGCAGGGTCCAGGGGGGATTACGAGCGCGCCCGGCGGGCAATAAAAGCGGTTGGCGCCAGGGCAAGCCCCGCAGTTTCACGTTATCGCATCTGTCAGCGGGAAGCAAGGGGGCTGGATTAAGAGGACTGGGGAGGAGGGGAGACATCTTGTTCTTTTTTCCCCCTTGTCAAACCTCCCCTCAGCTGTTACAGTGGCTGCTGGCCCCCGAGCGCTGAGAACAGGGAGAGGAGACCCTCAGCCTGCTGGGCTCCATCGCCATGGGTATTTGATGGGAAATCTTGGGTCTGGGACTCAACTTTTCCAGTCCATCTGTCAGCAAGGTGTCGACTCATCCACAGAAATCTCTTAAGTATCTTTGCCTTTTGAGATAATTTCTTGAAGCTGGCGAGTCAAAATCAGCCATGCGTGTACTAAGAGAGAGTAGCAGGGAACAGGGAGTAGGGAGCAAATTAATCCCTGGGCAATAATCTTTATTTCTCCACTTCAGCAAGGTATTCAAACTCAGTAAATATACAGCAGAATAAACAGGTCATTTAAGCTATTTAAGTTACTCTAGATAAGGTCGACAGCTAATCAAACAAATTGCATTATGTAAACACATCACACTGGCAATGTGCTCCTGATTAACTGAAGTGGCATTTTTGGAAAAATATCCTTATATCCCTTATTTCTGGAGATTCTGCTTTACAGGCCTCAGTGGTCCGTCTTTGCCAGATTTTCCCCAGTGGAGAATGGAGAGAGCATAAGCAGACTGAAGTCTATGACTGAAAGGTGCGGGGGTGGGGGGTGACAGGGTATGACTGCACAGGCACAAAGACCTCACAGCGGGCAGATGCCCCTGGTGGGTGGGGGAGGAAGGGGTGGCGGTTTTTCAGAGCGGTGAACTCGACGGTAGACGGCGACGCTCGTCACCCAAACAGAATGGCGCAGACAGGAGGACAAAGGCACGTCACCCTGTGCTGCTTGCCCAGGCTGCCACGGGCCGAGGTCACATCCGTCAGGCACAGCTGGGTGCGGTGCCCGGGCAGGCTGAGCAGAGTGGTTGGGCTTTTTTTTACCACAGGTTTGATAAAAGGCCCCGTCACAACTGCAGGCCCATCTCATTACTGCACAGCATCCTCAAAATGTAGCATGCCAAGCGCTTCTTTTCAGCTCTGCAGTTGGATGCACTTACAGCAGAGGGAACTGCAGGAGCCCAATTTGCCATCGACCAGCATCGGTAAGGGTACCTTTCAAACAACTCCTCCTTCACTGGGTGGCATTATAGGAAATTATTATAACAGGCAGGGCCTGGATTCATGATAGAAGACGCCACTGCCTTGTGTATGCGTGCCTCAGCCTGGAATATCACTCAGGAGCACATAACACCTGGGTGTCTTAGGCAGTAGTCCACTGAAGGTAGGGTGACCACTATTATCTATAGTTGGGGGGGGGGGGTATTGCAGGCTGAGGGTGCAGTAGCAGAGGTTATATATCAAGTTAATTGCATTTTCAGCCTCATATAGTGCCGCAGCATTTTTCAGACACCTCTTTGTTATCCAGAGTGTGACAGCATTTCATTGTGCTGACTCATATGGGGCCACTGGCAGCCCAAGCAGAAGGAGAGGTTCCAGTATAGCAGGACGCTCTCTTGCTCCTTCGCACCCCCTCTCCTTGAGGACTTGCTCTTTGTCTTTTTAGCCCCCTTATCCTTTTCCAGCATGCGCCTGTTTATCTCCCCTCCGGCCCCCACAGGCAGGTATCTGTGATTTTAACTTGTCTCCTTGGCTCTGGAAGCTCTGGCTCCTGTGACTTCCTGATTATGTGTCCAACCCTGCGCCGACGCTAGCCTCCCCGGTGCTTATATTAGCATCGCTGCGCTGATATTGCCTCCTGCGTGCTGATACAGAGTCCCTCGCTTCCCCTGGGATGCCGCTATCTCCCGGCTTATCTGAGCGCCGTCTCCCACCCGACGCACTCTCGTCCGCAAACGTCTCCAACCCGCAAACGCATTCCGTCTTTGTCTCCACCCTTCTCCCCCCCACCCCCCCCCCCCCATTTCCTTATTGTCTTTTTTCCTGTCTCTCCCCAGGCTTGACCCCCCGCTCCCCCACCCCACCACCACCTCAAGCTCTGCCAGGCACCCTTAGCCCACCCGTCTCCACACCACCCTCCCCCAATTTTGTTTTCCCGAATGACACGAAACTTTTCACTTTGTCTCATTTCGCATTCAGAAGACACTGTGTGGAACCGGCAACCTCCAAAGCAGAGCAAGCTCTCTTAACTGCCGTTAACAAAAGTAACAGGGGTAAGAGAAAAGGGGTTTTGCTTCTACAGGCCTCCAGTCTTCTGAGATAAAAGGGGCCTTTATTGTCTTTATCCAAACCCGGGCTCTTTCTCTCAGTTTCCTGTACTTTCATGCAAGCAAACAATTCTGCATGGAGAAGAAAAAACACAACATTGTTACTGCTGTTGAGTTGAAATACTGTCAGAGCCTGGCTATATGCAAATTCCTGATGTTGCTAATGGAGGTTTAAAATACCCCACATCCATCTAGTTTATGTGCTCTTTATTTATTTATTTACTTACTTATATAGTTGCTTGCATGCTTACTTACTTATTTATCCAGGCCCTGTCCATTTTATTTCATTGTCTTCATCATAAAATAGTATGTCAGGTTGCCATTTGGTAAACGGAGGAACTGTAACGGTCATCTTTGAAATGCAAGAGGCGTTCTCTGCTTTGAAGGGGGGTCGTTACAGTTTGCAGTCCAAAGGTGGTCAGCCTCCCCCCGGCGTGGTCAAACAGACGCACATCGTGCATATAGAGGAGCAGCCGATGGCTCTCGGCCCACAGCAATAAAGCAACCAGGAAGCTGCCGGCCAACCTGCTGTCTTTGAACAAAGGTGTGGGTGAGGTGGTGGTGTTGGGGGGGGGGGGGGGGTGTGGGGTGGCTGAGAACCCACCTAGCTAATGTTCAATTTGCCTGCTGTCAGGCACTGTCTGGGTCCAAAGAAAGGGGGCACAATACATTACATTACATTACAGGCATTTAGCAGACGCTCCTGTTCAGAGCGACTTACACAACTTTTACATAGCCTCCATTTGTACAGCTGCATATACACTGAAGCAATGCAGGTTAAGTACCTTGCTCAAGGGTACAACGGCGGTGTCCTTCCTGGGATTCAAACCTGCGACCTTTGGGTTACAAGACCCAAACCCATTATACCACACTGCCTCCCAAGCGTGCCGCCTGTGACAGGACAGCGCCCCCTTTACCTCAGCGGCGAATTCCAGCCCACGCCTGGGTATTCTCTGGCATTCTCAAACCAGCTGGTAAGATAGAGTGAGTGTGAGGGGGGAGGGGGGAGGGGGGGGGAAGTGTATCCTGCGGTCACCATACAGAGACACACCCTGACCAGGCTTATAATGCACCCCTGAGTGGGGGGGGGGGGGGTCAGTGCTGGTTTTAAATTTTTATCCGGGTCCCCAGAGCCCCCTCCCCCCCCCCTCCTCTGGCACAGTGACTTGGCCCTGAGGCATGGAGATTCTGAGGAAGCGAGGGTTAAAATTGATCTGCAGTTTTTTAAGGGTTTTTTTTGTGTTGTTGCTCAAGCAAGCTCAAAGTTTTTGATTTACAGTGTGTAATATGAGTCTGGACGCCATCTTAAGTTATTACCAATGCTCTGTGATTTTTATTTTGCTCCTAAATTCAGCCGAAATGCATTAGCTTCTTTAATTTAGGGCCCTTGGTACAGTGAGTGCTTGAGCCATCCAACTAAACTACCTCTGTTTCTATTTTGAGATGCTCACAGATTTTTCCAGAAAAATACACATTCATTTATTTTATTTTTATTTTATTTAACCATTATTTAACCAGGAAAACCCCATTGAGATTGAAATCTCTTTTGCAAGGGGGACCTGACATGAAGCGCAAAGTTACCCAACAAGACATTTCAAGGTTTAGTTAGATTCGTGAATTAGCTACATAGCCTGTATGTATTGTGGATTCGATTCTTCACGTTATGATGTAAGTTGGTGGTGAGTCTAAGTTGGCGGTGTTACTGTTCGCTTAACCTTTTCAGTGCACTTTGTAAGTCACTTAGAGCTTGTGCTGCGTCTGTAAAAATATAATGTCCTATATGTTCTCTTGTGTTGTCCTACGCACAGCAGCATGGAACTGTATTGCTGCAGGACAACAACAGCCCCACCACCTGAATATGAATAATGAGAGAGAGGATCCACCGATCCATCCACTTGTCACCCGGGCCAACGTCACCCCTCTGCACTACCGGAGAGTCGCGTGCAGAAGGACAGTCTCCCCTGCCGACTCAGTCAGTGAGGGGTGAACCGTGAACCGCGGAAGATGCTCGGTGTTGATTAGCAAGCAGGGTTTTTTTTTTTTTTTTCGTGTGTTCGGTCCCACCCTAACTCCTCTTCACATACCTCTTCATTCATTTTGCTGAAAATGCTGTTAAACCAGTCTTATCATCAAAGGGCAGCCTCGTGAGTGTTTGTTTCCTTAGGCGTGAAAATCAGGGCGCTTTGTCTGTGTATTTGTTCAGATGAACAGACTTGTAGACTTGAGGGGCGCGTCTGTGTGCATATGCATTCATATACAGTGTGTGTTTTTTGTGTGTACACTCAAAAATATAAAATGTTAGACTTACATAATCCGTATATGTCAGCAAGTTACATGTAACCGAGTTGAGCGGTCAAAATTATATTATTTAGTTAAACAAACTTGGTTTAAAGAAATGATACAATATTGATGCTACCCATCTCAGTAACGTGGAACCTGTTGATATAACAGGGTTATGCAAGTCCAACATGTCATATTTTGAGTGTAAGCATCATGCGCTGTCACTAATTGAAAAAACTTTAATGTTCATATCTTTGGTATTACTGGTTATTTTTTTCAGTTTCTGGGGCAGTCTGTTTTTTTTGGTTAGTGTTGTCTGTGGAGCACTCCTCATGAAAACCAGTCCAAGGCTAACGCTAACTACAGTTATTGCAGTCAGCTGAGAAAACAGCAGCTTCTTTTGTCTCCATTCAGTCGGCATCACGGTCGACGTACAGTATTTATTTAAAGACGGAGTATAAAAGCGCGCGTAACGATTAAAATCACATCGTCCCGCAGCTATTGGTACCAGCTGGCTTTAGTATTAACTCCAGTTCATTCTTATGCCTCTCTAAAATGGTACTTGTTAACTTTTATAATCAAAGGCCTTGGAGATGGCGGGAGGGGGGGTTAGTTTATGCGAGCGGAATAAAGAGAGTTTCCTGTTTGCAGAAGCAGACCTGCAGCAGTATCTCGGCGCTAGCGCGTTATCTCTGTGGAATAGCACGTCTCCGTGGAGAGGGAGGAAGGGGTTAATAACGGCCTGGGAATCCCTGAGCGGCGCACACTTGTCGCCTGCCGCCTGGTGACCTCAGCGGCGTTCTGGGTGAGATTAGGCTTCGGAGCGGGCTGGAAACGGCACAGGGAATGAAAGTCGGTCAATATTTGTTTGCGGGGGGGGGAGATGGGGGGTTTGGGGGGAGGGCATGTTGACAGGGTTCGAGGGCCTCGCTTGCTGGCTGCTGCCATAGGTTTGCGCTGGGAGTTCGAAGGTCATGCCGCGCGTGGTGGACTGTGTGTCCTGGTCTTCTCTCCTGTCTGTTAAATAGTGTCCTGTGTATATGAGAGGTGGAGGGGTGGTTAGGGGGACACGTGAACAGTGTCACCTTGTGAACCTAACTTTTCTATTTTACCCCTTGAAGACATGGATTTTTTGGAATGTTTTTTTCTGTTAGTGTTCTAGAACTTCATTGCTTTCAGTTTCTAGGAGTGATTGTTAGATCAGTATTTGAATGTACAGTTAATAACATTCTAATCACATATTTGTGATCTTATACCTTAAAGGGTTAATAAACAGATACACTCAGTCTGGTGACATTAGTGCCTTAGTGCCCCAGTGATATTGTGTTTCCTCCAGTGATGTTTGGGGCATCGAGTGCAAATGGTGTAACATCACCCAATTCAATTGATTCGATGTAGGGAAGGGACTCAAATCCTATTCATCAGTTCCAAGAATTTTTCTATGAGGATTTTTTAACTAATCAAGTTAATTTCAGTTAATTTCCTGAATTAACTGATAGGAGAGGGAACTGACCCAAACTCAGCACGGTATAAGGAGGGACTGAGCCTGAAGGAGAGCCTGTTCAAGGCCGGGGGGGGGGGGGTGGGGGGGGGGTGGAGCGAAGGGGCGTGGCCTCGGGAGACAGTGCCGAGGATGGACAGCGGTGGCTGGCGAAGGTTTGGGATTCCTGACCGTCACATCCCTCACAGGCCGGCCTTGTTCAGGGGGCCACAGTTGTTCCAGGAGACGGACAGCCCAAATCCCACCCCACCCCCCCCTCTTTACCAGATGCTGCTGGACAGCTGCTGTGTGAAGCCACAGGCTTCCATGAGGGGGCGCCAGAGAGTAGGGGGGGTGCGTGGGGGGTTAGGAGGGGTGACTGGAGGCAGTTTCAGGGAAGTCAACAAAATTACAGACCAGGATTCTCTGGCTCGATCATCTCCTCCAGAGTGTATCGAGCTGATCCAGTTAAGAGGGTAATTAGCACAGTCACATGATTGCTGATGACTAGCTTCGGGAGGATAAACGAGGACATTCCTCGCCAGAGGACAAACACCTGACCAGGGAACAAAATGCAGATGAGGGAGGGATCCCAGGCGGCTAAATCTTTGCTGCAGTAACCAGTTTGAGGGGTGAGTAACGCATCTGGAAACTCGGAGGGCTGACGTTTGCATTCTTTCGCGCGGGTCTCGTTCGGGCTGGAGATTGTGAATAATTTGCTTTGCGGGCACCTTGCTCCAGAACAATTCACATAGCTGACTCTTTACATTGTTCTCCATTTGTACAGCTGGGCGCTTGTTCAGGCGGTCCAGGTTAGGCACCTTACCGAAAGACTCGACAGAGAACATTCCATCTGCGACTGGAACACATGACCTTCCGGATACAAGGCCGACAACTTAAGACCCCAGACCACAAAACCACCAACGCTTCGGGCTGCATAGTGTTTCCCGCGGTCTCTGCCAGAACCGGGCCAAATACATTTTTGACATACTTGAACTCCTTAACATAACTGTAAAATTTGAAAATCCACTGGATCCTGCAGATCTTTGAGAATTTGCGACATGACATCACACTAAGCAAAAAGTATAATCATACAAAATGTCCAATCATCCAACTGTCAATAGTCTGCAATAATTTTGCTAGTGCCTAAATTATTCAAACAATTATTTGACCCTGGTATTCTTTCTGTAGAGTACAGGGGCTGTCTGAATTCAGTCATCCCTGGGCCACTGAGTCAGAGGCTGGAAACATTTTATTATTTTTTACAAAGATTATGGAAACTCATCGTGTTTCTCCCCCCATCTCACAGTTTTCTCATTATTCAGATGAAGTGCAGTGTGTGTTGGCATGCTACAGTTCAAGTTTTTGAATAAGTATGTGCACTATGGCAACTCCAGAATGGGAAAGGATAATAATCACTAGGATAGTGTGTTGCAAGAAGAAATGCATTATAATTCCCCTCTTATATGTAATGAAACTGTATTATGGTATGAAATACTATAATAACAATTCTAATTACACTTGCTGTTTATATGTTTATATCAGGGGGTGACACAATAATACCAATACTACCACTTCTAATAACTATTATTGTTAGGCAATTACCTTGTTTGTGTTATATTTATTTTTATTATTACATTTTTTGTTGTTTTTTATTGTTTTATTGTTCTCTTCTCATCATAATTTTATTATTATTATTATTATTATTTGCTGGGCCAGTTCAGGGTAAATACAGGGTAAACACTAGTTTATAAGGGTATCAGTGATGAGCCCAGCGGATCAGATTACCACACGAGCTAAAGCTGAATAACTCTAGAGTGGGTTTCGATTCCCGTCACAGTAAAACTCTTGCGGTTTCTCTTTTTCTTTTTTTTTTTTGTTGTTGGAACGCGGTGTTGACGTGTGCGCAAATTAGCTGGCCTGCAACGGGCTCATCGGAGGAAGCGGGGGTGTGAGCGATTTTGGCTGGCCGTGAGCGCTTTCTCAGACAGAGACACGGAACAGAAGCTTTCAGGATGTGGCCCCCACACACACAAAACCTTGTTTAAAAAAAGGTGGGGGTGGGGGGTGGGGGGGTTATGGGCTAAATTTGGCAGCAAGCCAGCATAACTTTTAATCCACTTTTTAACATCTTGAAGCCACACACACAGCACACGAGGCCTCTTACCCGTAGCCTTGTCTGGAAAGCCCGACCTTCAGGATTGGGCAAGTAGCCACTCGGTATGCGTAGCCCAGTGTGTGTTTGTATTAGTGCGTGTTTCTTTTTTTATACGGGATTAATTTGTCCCAGGGGTCAGATGGCGTGTAGAGGGAGGAGGCAGGAGTTTAAAAACGACATTGGAGGCTCGGACACAGGCAGGGGAAAACAGTCTGATGGGGAATGGGGCACTTGGTAATGGGGCACAGTCAGAAAATGCCACTGAATGTAATTTTGAGCAGTACACACGGGTGGAAGGTGGGGGGGAGTATTGACAGGAAGGCCACCTAAAAAAAGAAACTTGCATTGTCACCCAGCAAAAAAAAAGAAACTGCAGTTATTCAAGGTTTTTTATGCAAAAAAGTACCTAAGAGACGCAACTGCCAAACCGCGGAGCAGTGAGCTGTAACTAGGGTTTAGTCACATCCTACACGACTTCTCCTTCACTCTGGCATTTGTCAGTGAAAAAAATTTACTTGCAGACCCATGTAGTTTGAGTGACAGAGGGTCTGAGTCACTGTTTGCTCATCAACTGAGGGCGAGTGATATTCGGCCGTTGGCATTCGAGGCATACGCGGTTTGCGCTGATAAGAAGACGGGCGAATGGTCCGAATGCCGACACCTTCCCCTGTCCGTGGGATCCTGACAGCGTCTGGGAGTCATCACTACAGCTGGCGAGATTGCGGGCGGAGGAGTGACGCCGACCCCGCGCGCTAATGCAGCACGCAGTTACCTCAGCGCTTACAAGACGCGTGCGTCAAAAGCCTCGTTTATTAAGCACCCGTGACGCGTCAACGAAGAATTAGAAGTCCAGGGGAGGCATTCATAAAGCTGCCCTTGAGAGGTCTGCTCTTGGTGTGTATGTGCGCGTACTATACCTTGCACAACACTTTGCCTGGGGTTGATTTTCAAATGCTTTCTTCCTTCCCCCCTTTTTCGCTTTTGTATGAAGCTCCATGCGTGCGTGCTAAAAAGAAAACTGCGAGTGTCGTAAACGACGGCACTGATAATTTGCCAAAGAAGGCTTTGAGACTTTTAATCATAGAACTTTCATTCATATTCATCGGCTGGAGCAGAGACGCAAACCAAACAATCCGCCTTTCACCAAAACGCGGCTCCTGCGGGAGGAGGGCCGGGCCCGTTCGAGCCCCGTGCCAACTTACGGGTTCGCCTTTTATTAATAATGCATTTATGCATTCAGAGAGGGAACAAATAAAGAGTTCAGACCCCTTGAGCCAAAAACGAAAGACAGCATGAAAACACATGTTTAAAAAAAGATCAAAGGTGGATGCATATATTTTGTTCCCCGGCTGCTGAAAACATGTTAATTTTTTTTTTCTTTCTGAAAGGACGGGACCTTGAAGGCAGTTTGGTACGAGCAGCGGCTGGTAATAAAGAGGCTGCGCGCCCGCCAGCTGGTGAGTGCGGAGACCGGGCCAGGTGATCGACAGCAGTAATAACGGCGAGGTCCCACCTGGTTGGCGCGCGTTAGAATGACCCCCTGAGCCCCCCCTGGACAGCAGGCAGGTGCCCCTCAGCAAAGGGGGAGGGGGGCAATTACGATCCCAACAGGTGTGTGTTTTCTCCTGGGTCCATTATACCCCCAAACTGCTCTCCTTTGGAATGAAGCCCTTTGACTAGATTTCTTCTCATTTTAACAGGTTTGTTTCAACTACAAAAAAACTTTTCTTTTTTTCCCCCTTCTGTCACAACCACTTGTATACAAACCGCCCTTCAGAAGATACATTCTAAAAAAACTCCATTACCATTACAATTCCATAAAGATTATAAATAAAGGTGTCACGAGGCAAATTTGTGTACCTGCATTCATTTAAGTGCACAGATTCGGCAGTAACAGTTGTACAAATGCCCCATTATTGTGGCCTCTCATCATTGGTCGATTTTAAAGCAAAGTCCATTGAAGGACACATACCTACCTCTCGAGCTCTTGGCAGCGGTGTGAGAATATGTGACGGTGATCACGCAGACATAGCACGGCTACTGCACGAGAGCGCGGGAGCGGTCGCCATGCAACCTGCAGGACCGCATGCGTGTGAAGCACTGGAACGCGTGGAAGCGCTGCACAGGCAATACTGAGCGCGGTTTCAGGGCTCACACAGAAGCACCTGGCACCACAGATTTAAAACACTCCAGATACTCCTTGCATTAACGTAGAAAGTCCAGGCTCTCTACTGCTGCAGCCAAAACGTTTTCTCGCATCTTCTGAAAATAACTTAAAAGGGTGAGACTGATACAGTGGTATTGGATGCTTGGTAGCTTTGTCTGTTACCAACTGGAGTTTCCTGTATTTTGAAATCAGAGGACTGAAGGAATGCAGAAGCTTAGTATCTGGCGATGCTAAATAATCTCTGCCAGCATGAGCGAGGTCCAGCAGAAACAAGTGTCCATAATTAAATTATATCCTAATTAACACAAAAATTAAGCATGGCTAAATGCAGAATTATACACAGGTCTGAATGCAAATCCTTTTCAAGACACCAATAGTTCAATTTAGAACCAATGCAAGGTGCTTTGAGATGATAAACTTGAAACTTCAGTTACATCTGTGACTCCATTAAGTTGTCACAGTCGGTAAGAATTCAGTGAGAATTTATGGCACTAAAAAAAACTCAAGTCTTGTACATTAAGAATGTTTTTTTATTAAAAAGGGGAGGTGGAGGGAGGGAGGGAGCGGGAGAGAAAGAAACACTTCCAATCCCTCGACTACAAGTGCGTCCCAATACATAAAAGTTGGCAGTGATGGTTGGGATGCTGATTTTTACAAAGAAATCTGAGATGCAAACAAGTTCTTATTTTGGAATCACGAAGGAGCCTCCACGGTTTCCATCGCCATTCCACTCTGAGCTTATTACAAAAAACCCCGGAAAAAACGACCCAGAACTGTCACTGACCTTGAGACCTAGTAAACAAAGATTTGAAAATGTACAGCAGACAGCCAGCCTGTAACCGGATGGCTCTGATAGTCAAGAGCTTTTTTTTTTAATTGTATTTTTAAAAAGGTAGATTCTGGATCCCGTCAGTAATAATCCGTTAGTACCCAAGCGGGTCAAGTCGCTACGGCGATCGGCGCAGTCGCCACGGCGACGAGTGAGTGAGGGCGACTGGCGACTTCGCAGGATCGGAGGGAAAATACGCATGGCTCCCCAAGGTGTTCTACTACACTGTACAATACAGCACAGGACCAACACGAACCACGAACACGCACACTCTGCACTTTGGACAGAACCATGACACCCTCTCCAAAATTAGCACCACGTGCACTTCCCTGCACACATCGGCGCTAGCCACGTTTCTGTTGCCAGGGGCAGCGACTGAAGATGCTAAATGGCTAATTCCAGATACGACGGGGGAGTTGACGCTTTGCGTCAGATGCTGCCTCTTCTTCCTCCCTATAGCGGAGGACAGAGCGAGCCAAGATGGCAAACTGACCAGGCAGGAGATGCTGAAACAGGAGGCAGCCTGTAGACAAGACTGGTACGGACCTCTGCTCCAAGCGCCAGCTCTTCATCAAAAACGCAAAACAAGAGCAGCACCTGCTGGTGGCAGACGGAACTGCATCATTTTTTTGCGCACAGGTAGGAAATGGAAAGAGCTGTGACAGATTCTGCCCAAGTTTAATGCAAAGCAAAAAAAAGAAAATAATAAAGCGTTAAGCATTACCTGTAACATACTGATCAAAACATTCTACTCTAACCTCAGCAAAATATTTTTGCAACAAGCAAGCGTACTGCACTTTGGAATATTAATAATAGAAAGGCGCCATTTTCGCCCATTTACAAATATTTATTCCGCGGATGACAACTGGATTTTAAGGAGGTTTTGGCAACTGTCAGTTTGGGTTATGGAATTTGACCAGATGAACTAGCCTTGAAGCCGTCCACCCACGCAGTCCACAGGGAACAGAGGGGAATTTGTGTTCTTTAGTAACTAAACTGTGGGGAAATCGCCACATAGCACATAGCTGCAGCTAGTCTACCGTGTCCTTGCTGACCTGAGTCTGTACTACACCGGTACAGAGCTGGTATATACTGCACCCGTACAGAGCTGGTATATAGTGCACCCGTACAGAGCTGGTATATACTGCACCCGTACAGAGCTGGTATATACTGCATCAGTACAGAGCTGGTATATAATGCACCAATGCACAGAATGCATTTTTACTTGCCGTCAGTTCTATATTTTCCAGGACAAGGCTTAAACCCTGCCTATAAACTCATCCAAATTTTGCAAAACAAAAAGTCTATTCATATATACATACATTTGTCTTTTACACATCCATCCAGGTCGACACTTTTTCATGCGCCCAGACCAAGAAAAAATGCAACCGGATGCTAACTGTTAAATAGAAATGTAGCAAGAGACTCCTGAGCAGTGCATTGCCCCCCCGCCCCCCGCACTGCTTATGATCACTATACACAAGAGGTAGTGCAGCTGAAGGGGGGGGGGGGTAACTTGGCCACCCCCTCTTCGCTCGTTGCTAGGAAAGTACACAGAAAAAGGGGGCGCCACGCTACGGTAGGAGTGGTGCCACCTGTCACTCCGAGACAAAGGGGCGGAGCATCGGGGAAGGCCGACGCCCCCCCCCACCTGAACGTTGGACCAATCAGACACCGGAGTCCCCGAATGCTGAGAAGTTGTGCTGTGGCCGGACGCTCGGCCTGTTGTTCCCTTCCTACGAGTTATGAAACCCCCTTGCATATCTGTAGAGCTGCAGTTACAGACGTCGTGTTGCATATAGAATGAAGAACCTGAATGTGTTAGAATTAGAAATTTTCTTTTTTCTTTTCTTTTTATTTTTTATTTTTTGTTGTTTTTTTTTTTTTTTGAAAAGACGAATCCTGTTGGTGTGTCGCTCTCGCCCCCCCAGAGGAGCCGGGGCCACGGGACGATGACTCGGTGTCCCGTGGAAACAAAAAACAAACAAAAAAAAGAGTAAAAATAAAAAATCACCACAGTTCATCCCACAGCTGCCAAATCTCTCTCCACACAGCTGTCAATGCCCCCCCTCGACACCCCCTCCCTCCCTGCCGACCCCCCCCTCTCCCAGAACCTTGCTTGTTCTTTAGCGGCTTAAACAAAGACGTCCACGTCAAACACTGGCCAGGGTGACAAACTAAAACTGCAAAGAGTTCCGCTTTTAATCGCACTGATAACAGTTCTCAAATTAAATCCTATAAGAGCTCAAAATCTTCAATACTAAAACATACTTTTTTTTTTCTTCTCTTATTTGAAAAAATTTTCACCAGTAATAAACACCTTACAAATACCAAATTTTTTTTTTCTCAAAATATGAACATAAAATGAAGTCTGATAATCTGGGGGAGGGGCAGGGGCAGGGGGCGGGGCCCTGGAGGTGTCCGTTTGGAGCGAAAGCAGATAGAGTTCCTGAACGAGCGTCGGAAAGGACGGGGACGCCGGCCGCGCCCCTCTCCCCGCGGGACGCTCCTCAGCGGGACAGTCGCTGGCGTTTGGAGTGCCGCGGCCCCGCCCTGTCCTCGTCGCTGTGCTCCCCGTCGCCCGCTCCCCCCCTCCCCCTCCGCCTCCGCCGCCGCCCCGCCCGCCTGCTCTCCGCCTCCTCGCGCTCGCTGTCGCTCTCCTGCTCGCGGTAACCCCGGGGGGCGGAGCCTGCGGCCGTGCGCCTGCTCGTCCTCCGCGGGCGGCCCCCCCCATCCTCCTCCTCCTCCTCCTCCTGCTCCTCATCTTCCTCGCTCTCCTCGTACTTCTGCCTCCTGCTCCGCGCGCTCTGGCGCCTGCCCCCCTCCTCCTCCTCTTCTTCTTCATCCTCCTCCTCCTCCTCCTCGTCCCGCTTGGCGGTCCGTTTCCGCTTGCCGTTCTGCGGGCGGGGCTCTGGCTCCGCCCACTTGCGGGCGCGGCGGCGCAGGTAGCCCAGGCCCGGGGCCAGCCGGTGCAGCAGCTCCACGAGGTGCTGCTCGGTCTTGGCCATGTAGCCCAGCACGGCGCTGCCGGGCTGGTTGTACTCCTCGGCGTTGGAGAAGACCAGCTTCATGTCCTCCAGGAAGTCGCTGCTGTGCCGGTACTGGCCCTCGGAGAACTTGCGCTGCATGGTCTGGAAGTCCATGGGGTTGGAGATGATGTCCAGGTAGTCCTCCGCCTCCTCCACAGACACCGGCTCCCTGCACGGGGGGGGCACACCAGCCATCCGTTACACCTTGTACTTAACCCCTCATTAAGGTCTAAGATCACAAATATGCGATTAGAATGTTTTTAACTGAACATTCTAATGCTGATGTCACAATCACTACTGGTAACTGAAAAGAATGTAGTTCTAGAACACTGAAAAAAAAGAACATTCCAGAAAACCTACTTTACACAGGGTTAATCACCAGTGTTCTTTGCTCTGGACCCCTCATCTTCACAGGGTGAGCCACACAGTAGCCCCTTCATTTAACCTTCATTTAACGAGGACCACTGCGGCAAAAACATCTTTTACAAGAGATCTGGTCCAAGGGGACGGCAAGTTTACAAGACACTAAAACAGAAATAGCACTCGCGTTATTTCCCTCAAAACTTTCTCAAATGAGTCAACTATCCATCCATCTTTTCTCCTCTAAAGACATGGGAACTACTATGGGAAACAGATTTCACTGATTTTCCACCCGCCATTGCAGTTCATGTGAACTGTGGGCCATACTGTCCTAGGGGCCAGGCGGTCAGGCGGTTTTGTGGGGCCCTGTCAGGTGGTTTTGTGGGGCCCGGTCAGGCGATTTTGCGGGGCCCGGTCTCACCTGAAGGGCCAGCTGTAGCGGAACTTGATCAGTTTGTTGAGGACCTCCTCGCACTTCCCCAGGTCCTGCTCCTGTCTGCTCACCCGGCGCCTGGAGCTGGGCTGTGTGTGCAGGGAGAGGGAAGACCAGTCACACACCCCAGAGCACAGCCAGGTACGCACACACGCGCACACACGCGCACACACGCGCACACACGCGCACACACCAGCGCCACACACACCCAACACACACACACACACACACACACACACGCACGCACACATCACCCGACTGTGTGTCTGTACAAACGCACATCTACCCACTTAGAATCTCTCTCTGGGACTCCCTATCTCAGTCTCACTCCCTCTCATCGTCTCTCATCTAGGACATTAGATATCAAATGTGGGGTGAAGCAACTTCACTGGTCGCCATTTGTCTTTCATTCAAAAAATAAATAAAATTCCATAAGAATAATAATTCATGATTTATGGAGAGTGTCCATATATAGCGCATACACACACGCACACACACACACACACAGTATCCCTTCCCAGAGAAGCACACAGCTTCTGATCAGGCCACACCAGTAACAAAAAACCAGCGCGTAAGTGAGCCTGCAATATTGATAGGCTGGGCCCTTTCAAGTCTGGATTCTCAGGGGGCCAGCGTTCAAACAATGCAACGGCACGCGTGCAAATACCACCCCCCACCCCCCCACCGTGCCATTCCGTCAGTCTGTCCGTCTGTCTGTCCGTCTGTCAGCCAGTCAGTGGGTGTCCTGGGGGCTCAGGATGCCAGCAGGCCCCCGGGCAGGGGGGGGGGGGGGGGGCGCGTGCCCATAGCTGGGATTCTCTCGCCTGGCGAGCGGCGGGTAGCGGTGGCGGCAGCGACCGGCCGACTCCACTCCGCCGGCTCCCCGGGTCAGCTGGTAATCAGGAGCGGGACAGAGCGGCGGCTAATGAAGACCGCGGGGGGGGGGGGGCTGTCGAGCGCTGCAGAGCAGCAGCAGCTCCCACCTGATGAAAACCAGCCTGCACCTGTCCACTGGGGGGGGGAGGTGGGGAAGGGGGGCAGGGGACCCTGCCCAGCCCCATATTACTCCTCCAAAGTGTTTTTAGCAACGTAGCACCACACACGACCTTCACCGCATTCGCCACACCGACGATCCCGACCAGTAAGATCAGGCCTCTTTACAGGGTGGCGCCGAAGGGCCAATGGGAACGCTTAAAAGCACACTGTCCTGCCATTTTATAAATATCACTTTATGTGTTTTTTTTTTTGGTGCCAGTAAAGATGTCACAGTCCCTTTGGCGTAACCGTTATCGCCGACTTCAAAAGCGTAGCGGTTTCAAAGAGCCGTTAAGACTGAGCCGTGACTGCGATCTGCGAGAAAGCTGAACGGGGGGGAAAACTGGCGTGCGTTTGAAGAGCGCTCAAAGTTATTCTTTTTTTTCCCCCCCAAACTATTTGAAATGCACCAGAAAACTTTTTGAGTAGGCATTTGATTTTTGACAACGCTTTGACAAAGCCCTTTTCATCGCCGTTATCAAAAAGAAAACGCCGACAAACGTAACTAAAAATATCGCTCCAATCAGCAACGGGGCGGGGTTTAAAAAGTCATTGAAATGATTACAGAAGATACATACGTGCTGGAAATGGCAAAACTAATAAAAATTCTGAAATTGTAACTTTTTTTACCCCACAGAAAAGTCTTTTCAAGTGGAAATAACTAAACGCTTGATCTGTATGGGGGAGAGGACAGAAATAGTCAGGCCGCACTGAAAGAGGAGGGAGCTGTTGAACCGTATGGCAAACGCGACCCCCCCCCCCCCAAAAACGACGGCAGTGGTGCGGCTCGTTGTCACGGCGATCTCACCGGCTCCTCGCTGTCGGGGGGGCTCCCGGGGGACCCCTTCTGCCGGCCGGCCCTGGAACTCGGGGGGGTGGCCTTCTTGGGGGGCGCCTTGGGGGCGGGTTTGGGGCGTGAGGACGAGCGCTTGCCCTTGCTAGCCTTCCGCGACCTCACTGGAGAGGAGAAAAAAAACAAAACACAAACCATGAACACGGCCGCCATCTTTCAGACGGTTCCCTTCAAAACCCAGCACACAGCCAGCGATTACCCAACTCCACGCATTCATGATTCAGACATCAAATAAACCGAGATCTTGTGTCACATCAATCCTTGCTTTTAATTTTTGGTTTTCTTTTTTCTACAACGGTAGAAGTCGTAGAGCTGTAACATTTCTATAAACTGTAGAAAGGTGAAAAGTTGTTGACTGGATAAGAGCGCCTGCTAAATGCCTGTAATGTAATGAAGCTGTTAGACAGTACGAACTCTCCAGCAGTTCAGTGTAACTTACAGTAGATAAGAACCATAATTACAAAAAACTGAAACCAACAGATGTGTTCAGAGTGCAGCAGAAAGTTTCTTGTCAGAAAGCCGGCTCGTGTTTTGTGGACACTTGGGGCTCGTACCACACACAGGTATTACAGCAGGCTGTGTGTTTCTGCCACCCGGGGGCACGGACACCCGCGGGGGTGGGGGTGGGGGGGACCCACGAGGGGGGCAGAGCGGCGAGACAGAGACAAGCTCAGCGGGAGCCCTTTGTGCCCCTACACCCCAAACTCACGGGAAAACACGAAAATACGGGGGACATACGGTGTGAGTGCTCGCCTGCGAACACTAATGAGCAAGCCCCACCCCCACCCCCGTTTCCCCCTGCCACGACGACCCCCCCCAGCCCCACCCCCACCCCTGTCTCCCCCTGCCGTGACGACCCCCACCCCCCCAGGTTTCACAACCCAGACATTCCATCCGATTTCACAGCCTTGCATTGGCTGCGGGGGGGGCTCACTGAGATCACCCTGCCACATACGATGTGCTAAACTGGACTGAAGAGACAAAGCGATCAAAACGCCGCCGCCGCCCCCCGGAGCCCCCCCAACGGGAGCTCCACGGACGATAATGCGAGGAGAATTCCCAGCATTCCTATCCCTCGACACCTTATTCCAGCTCAAGTCTTCTTTTGTCCTGCCCCAGATCCCTGGCCCTGCTGCCGCCCGTTAGGAGGGGGACGAGCCCCCCGGCCCATGGCTCTGAGCATTACATCACCGCACGACAGGCCCCGCCTTCACACCCCATTGGCTCTTCGGAGAAAAGGGGCGGGGCTACAAGCTCGCAGTTTTGGCTGACGGACATAGCATAGGTAGGGTATAGGCTAGCTTTAGCCCATTTGTCTGCCTGTCAGCAATTTTTTTTGGGGGGGGGGGGGGGTTTACTTGACCCTCTGCTATCACAGCAAGTGCTTCGCTACATTAGCGCCCCATTAAACACACAGATTTCGCAAAGCCGAGAGGAGAGTTCGGGAAAAATAATTCCCCTCTCGTTCCTGCACTGCCAGTGGACAGTTTTGCACTTCAGACCACAGATGCATCCCAGCTAAAAATGCCTACTTAAACACTCAAGTACAAAAGACAACGGTGAACAGCATATTCCCACTATTAAGACAATAGCTACATTATTTCATACAGATCGCCCCTCCGTTTATGGTGCAACACAAATCACACAAGTTTTGCCACTAATCCTCCCATTACATTATTAAAAAGGACACTGGACTTCTAACAAAGACAACCAGGGCCGTGTCTGAAACAGCACACTTGCCTACTATTGAGCATACAAGTTGCATACAGCTTGCATACTCAACAGTAGGCAGTGTGTCGTTTCAGACACGGCCCATGTCTAATTACATAGAGGGCACAAGCAGAGAAACTTACAATAGTGTCCAAATTCATTGTCATCATTATTCTCCTCGTCCTCCTCATCTTCCTCCTCCTCATCCGATTCCTCTTCCTCCTCTGAATCTTCCTCTTCCTCAGAGTCTTCGTTATAGTTTCTGCAAAACAAAATACATTAAAATTAACGAGCTACCCAAGTTTTTGAAAGCTCTGATGCAGTTTTTCTTTTTACTCGAGAATGCGCAGACAAAAAGGTACTCGATATTTTTTTTTTTCCAGTATCTGTAATTCAAAAGCAGGAAACTGCCAAAATCTCCACACAAATGACAACCACACAGTCATAAAACACTGCCGTGCAGCTTTGTGCAATGACACCATCAGCTGTGACACTAATAATGCCGCATGCACTTTAAGTTACTCTGAGTAAGTACATGTGCAAAATCCCTAAAAGATAATGTAAACCTCATGTATCAGCGCAGCACTAGTTAACCCTTTAATCGTATTAAAAATCACATTCATATTTCATATCCCTGATGACTCGGGGAAACGCTCATACCCTTGAATGACAAACTGGAATCTGACCAACTAGAAGATATAATTTCTGAAATTGTCAAATACTCTTGTGGCAGAATTTAGCACATTAACAAACATCCACTCGAGGGTATAAAGCAGTGTTCTCTTTTTCTACTGTATGTGTGTTTCAGAAGCTCTGTGCGTGACGCTGTTTTTTGTGCGTACCGCCCCCTGGTGCATCGGCGGGCCACGGCGGGCTGGCAGGCGGGGCACAGCCACTCCCCCTCGGGGATGGAGTAGAGCGCGGGGCGGAGGCAGAACAGGTGGAAGGCTTTGTTGCACTCGTCACACAGGATCAGCTTGTCGTCTTCTCCTGGGGGGGGGGGGGGGGGGGGACAGGGTCAGACTCACAGCACACACCTCCCTTCACTCAAAAAAGCCTGCACGCACCACCACTTATGAACTTAATCCTATGGATTCATGCATTTACTAATATACATGTAATGGTTAATATACGCCATTTTTCCTAAGAGAAACTAAAGTTCAATCACAGATTAGATGTACATGTTTAAAACGAAATTGGACTAAATTGTGTGACAGTAAATCCACAATTTCCCTTCAACTATTGCGCCTGATGACCCTTTACAGAGAGGATGTCTCTACAGCAGACCATTAAAATGTACGACCATAAGAAGTTACACCGGTATGATATCCCGAGCTGGACCATGTGACCGTCTCAGTGTTAAAAACAGAAGGGAACTGGATATCCAGAGGACAATGGCGGCAGGGCTGAACCCCCGGGGTCCTGCACGGGACGGTGAAGTGGGGAAAGCTCAGCCCGGGACAGCTGCGGGACGGGAGGCCCTGGCGGACGGGTGCCGCTGCCAGGGGCGATTGTGACAGAGGCAGGTGGCACCGGCGCCAGGCGGCGATGGGGGGGGGGGGCGTTCCTGGCGGGACTCGCCCCCCCCACCCCCATCCCCATCCCGGACGCCACTCTACACACGGAGAACATGCGGGCTCGGAGAGGGGGAGGGGCGGAACGCAGAGCGGTTTGGAGCCAGACACCGGGGCAGTGACATTTCGACGGCGAACAGCAGGGTCGGCCAAAACATTGCGACCACAATTAAAATCAACGAGAAGGTTCTGAAAACACGGACGCAACATACTAGGAAGGACGCGATAAATCTGTCAGCCGAACGTCCTCAAAGATAACTGAACATCGCCGGTTGTCATCTCAGTTGTCATCGCCTTAGTCAAACAGGGCCAGCAAACCACAACGACTAACTGCCCTTGCACTCCCCCTACTGGTAGAATGGCAGCAGTGCCATTTAGGGAATTAACATAAATCACTGAGAAACACAAGGGAATTCTCTATATTAGCCTGTATTGTAACATAGACCAGTTAGAAAATATCAATTGGTGAGTACTTATGACAACACAAGCTCAAAAGGAAAAGGGACAGACAAGGTCCATGCAAAGTAATGAACAGTATTAATGAAACCAAAGCTACAACTCCTCAAAACTTTTGATTAAAAGAAAGGGGTTCAACCATCAGCCAAGCTCCACTACTTCCAATGAGAGTAAAAACCAAACAAAATGGCTCCAGGTGAGGGAGCTGAGGCTGCTGGGCCTTGATCTGGTTATGCAAAAAGGTAGCTGGAAGAACACAGGGAGATGACGGGATCCATCTGCATGTATAATATGACTAGTCAGGGAGCAGCCTGAGTCTTTCACACAAGCAAAGTGTGGGGTAACAACTAGTGGTCAAAGGACTTGCTTCATGGTGTTCGAACGTTTTACATCATGGTGGGTTCAGACGTTTCTGGCGGAGCCTGGGGTCGGTGGGTGGGGGAAAGGGGGCGGGGCTAGGGGGGGCGACTCACCTTTCTTGCGGCACACCTTGCAGCGCGCGTTCTCCGCGGACATGTCCCACTTGATGCAGGCGTCCAGCATGCCCAGCAGCACGTGCATGCGGGAGAACGTCTGCGCCTCCCGTATGGCGCTCTTCCACTTCTCCACCGCCGTCGCCACCTGCAGGACGCACACGGAAAACGCGCTTCGGGTCAGGCAGCAAGGTCACTCCACCAGCGGTCTGCGTGGACCTGGCGGTCGACCGATTTGAAAGCGGCTGCTTTTCCAATAAGAGCGACAAGCCTGTGGGGACACTGTGCGGTCCAGACACCCATATACCAATCAGCTGTGCAGCCGAGGTCTGATGTCCCACCATCACACTTTCTGTACTGTAGGTTAAATGAGGAGGACATTTCAACTGCCATAACTACATGCTAAATACATAACCCACTACTTCAGGCAGAGAGGTAACGGGGATGGGCATCGAGTCAACAGGCCAAGTGTAAGGTTAGCTAGTGAAGGCCCGTGGCACTTAGATCTGTGTTCTGATTCGGTCCGATAGGTACCAGTTCTATGAGAACCAGTGCCATAGGGGCTCTGTGTTTCGGTACTCAACCCTACTAGCTCCTGTCAGCATAACCATCGTACACCGACCGCGGCGGGTGACCGGTGGTCTGGGAGACGCGGAGGATCTCCTCACCTTGGCCTCCGCCGCCAGCCTCTTCTCCTCGTCCACCTCCTCGGCCTTGCTGCTCTCCTCCCCGCTCGGCTTCTTCTTCTTCTGCTTGGGCGCCATGAAGCCCTGCAGGAACTTCTGGATCACGCTCTCCTGCAGGGCGATCACGCACTCCCCGAAATCCTTCAGGTTCTCCAGGGAACGCACCTGTGTGGGAACGGCCAAGAGAGAGAGGGGGAGAGAGAGAGAGAGATAGAGAGAGAAAGGTTACAACTCAAGGTCAGACCATGCTGAAGCTAGGTAGGAATACAGGCACAACACACAGCTTAGCTTCTTTTAGAGGAAACAGACTGGTTACACAGGTTATTTTACAACTGCCCACACAATAGCACAGGTTAATTAAACAGCTAAGTGATATATATATATCGCTTTAAAATCACATTTCAACAGGAGAGTCCACAAAATTCTGAACAGAAACAACTACAAACAAACCCATTCGCCTGTTATGCCAACACATTAACCTACAAACACTGCCCGGAAAAATGAGGTCAAACATCAAGATCATTTCCTGATTATTTCTAGATGTCCCATTGACAAAGACCCACAGCCGTCCTGTTGACAGTAATTCCTCTTCCTCTGTTCTACGCTACGGCCAGAGGTGCCCCGGGGCCAGGGGGGGGGGGCGCGTTTCTGCGCACGTACCCGCTCCTCAAACTCCGAGGTGTCGTCCATGTACCCCAGGCCGCCCTTCTGCAGGCGAGACGCCACCTCGATGATGTCGCTGCGCAGGTACTTGAGCAGCTCCTGGTGCCCGTCGCAGGTCTTCAGGCCCAGGTTGGTCTTGCGCGCCAGGTGGATGGAGTGCAGGATGTCCTGGTACCTGCGCCGCGAACCCAAAACACTCAGTACCGCTCACTTCCTGTATCACGGTCTACCAGTCACCTGGTTCTGCCCAGTCAACGAGCCCATTACAATTCAATACCCACAATACACACGCAATTACCAGCCTTTAAACAGTGGAAACATACGCAACTGCTCAGAGCTTAAGTTTAATATATTGTCTGGGAGATAATATATTAAAGTATACTCTCTCTCCTTTGCAATATTCTTTGCTGCCAAGCCTGTGCACACAATTATGTATGTGTCCCTATGAAACTGCCCTTCAAAATACTACATCCATTTTGTATGTACAAGTTCGGGGAAGAAGTATCGGCATTTTGTTTAACTGACATGAATGTGTCACTAGCTCGGTCAACAGCACCCCTGCGTTTGCACAACATGGAATAAAGCTGAGCTGCACGGAGGAGAGAGAGACTGATCCAGCAGGACCTGCAGGACCTGAGCCTCACCTGTACTGCAGCTTGGTCTTGAGCACGCTCTCTCTCACTCCCTGCGGGTGCAGGCTCTCCATCAGCTCCTCCAGCTCCCGCGGCGTGTCACACACAAACCTGCCAATCACAGCGCAGGGGGGCGGGGCCAGGGATATCAGCAAATCAGATCACATTGGCCAGCCCCCACCAACTCGACTACAGTGTTGACAAAGTTTATTGCAAACTTTATATAATTATGGCACGACTACACAACCCGTAGGGTACTTTTCCGCACTTCCTGTTATAAGCGTTATGTCCACAAGGGGGTACAAAAGGGGACAAAGACATTACTGTAAAGTAAACAAAAGTCTAGACTCCTGTCATAAAATAAAAACAGTTTAGGCCATTTGGCAGCTTACTATTTTGACCTAACAATTAAAGCCTTATTAGAAAAACAACACAGACAAGAGCACACCACATTATCGACCCAACTTGCGTTCCTCACCAGAGGTTCTGCCCCTGTTTCGGGGTGGTCCTTTCGATGGGGGTCTCCGGGACAGCCAGCGCTCCCTGCTGACCTTCATCGCTCAGGCTGTTCTCCCCATCGCACTCTTCCTCCTTCTCCGCCTCTGCCGGCGCTGAGAGGGCAACAGACAGCCATTAAAGACTCCGAAACGGTTTCTCTTTCAAAACGCGAGCGAGCGCGCCTCAGTGTTTACGCACACAACGGACGCTAATCCGCTGATCGCTATCGGCCCAGGAGCGTGTCATTCTTCCCTTGTCCTGAGCGCGCGTACGCGGACGGGCGGGGCGTATCGCAGCGCCGCACGCGAGCGGGAGGAGGAGACGCGGCGGGAGGAGGAGGAGGAGACGCGAGCAGCAGACTCACCCTCGGGCTCCGCCTCCTCTTTCTTCACCTCCTCGGGGGGCAGACTGAAGCTGTAGTCGATGCTCTCGTGCACCCAGCCCTTCTCTATGTACAGCCCGGGAACCACATCAGAGAAGAGCCAGTACCTGCAACAGACACACGCTGCACTCAGCCACCGCAGTTTAAACCATTTCGCTACGCTAAACCAAACGGTCTCCTTAAAAGGGCTTCTAAGAAGCAGAGAACAGAACTACTTTGGTTTACCATACTCAAGTCAGTTTTAACTGATATAACTGTGATTATACAAGTCACATACACGTATAAAATGAGGCACAAGAACAGCTCTGATTATCCAATTAGAATATGCCAGTGACATCATCAAATGATAACCTGCCAGTAGAAGCAGTATCCAAAATTGAGTTTATCGCCATCTTATTCACAGACACGTCACTTCAGAGCCATAATGGCCGCCGTTTCCTTTTGTTCAATGTTGAAATGACATTGTGAGAAATGCCATAACACGGCCTGCGGTCACCAGAGACCTTACCTGTTGTGGTTGCGGTCCGTTCCCAGCGGCACGCGGCGCAGGACCAGCTTGGCCTTCTTGATGCCCTCCTGGAAGGCCCTCTCGGCGGCGGCCTTCTGCTTCCTCACCCGCTCCTCCTCCGCCTCCTTCTCCATCCGCTCTGTCAGACGCAGCAGCGAACGCACGAAACCCACAGCATTAACTTAAGCGCCACACAAGAGGGAGGTTGACAATGTATGAATGATTGCATTTATATAGCACCTTCCTGAACGCTCAAAGTGAATGTAGAGCTTAAAGCAGAAAACGGGTTTGAGGGCATTAGAGGTAACACACAGGAGGGGCTCGTAAAGCCGCGAGAAGAAGCATCGCCGCTCAGCGATAGGCCAGAGGAGGCGCTGGCCGTGCGGGACTCACCCTTGTTCTGCCTCTCCTGCTCCTCCTTCTCCTTCTTGGCCTGGATGGACTGGAGCCTCCTGCTCTTCACCGTGCTGATCATGTCCTCCGGTTCTGGCTCGGGCTTGGGCTCCGGCTTGGCCTTGCCCGCGGCGTCCTTCTTGCCGCCGCCCTCCTTCTCCTTCTTCTTGTCCGCCTTTCCGGAGGACGAGGAGGAGGAGGAGGTGGTGGAGGACGAGACCGGGGTGGCGGGGTTGCCGCCGCCGCCGCCCTCCACCTTGACCCAACCTCCGGCGGCGCCCTTGGCGCCCATCTGCTCCTTGCGCCTCTGCTTCTCGGCCCGCATGCGGTCGTTGGCCTCCTTGAGGGTGGCCAGCCGCTCCTTCCACAGCTCGGCCGAGCGCTGCTGCACGGCGTCCACGTGGTCCTCCACCGAGTACGTCATGAGGATGCGGTGGCACAGCGCCACCAGGAGGCGGGCCTTCTCCTCGGGCGTCAGCTCGAACACCTCGGCCGCCTCCAGCCGCTCAACGACCTCGGCGCTGGGGGCGCCGTCCGGGTCCCCGCCCAGCGAGCAGGCCTCGGAGGACCCGCCCTCGCCCTGGGCGTCCAGCGGGCGCAGGCACAGCCGCACCAGCTCCGACACCGAGTGCATGGTGAGCGGGATCTCCGACAGGGGCATGTCCAGCTCGCTGTAGCCCTCGGCCAGCTCGTCCTGGAGCAGCGTCTGCAGGAGCACCACCAGCACCCGGCTGAGGTACAGGAACCCCCCCTTCTCGGCGGCCAGGGCCTCCATGAGGGCGGGGGCGGTGACCGGGTACTGGTCGTCGGGCATCAGGAGCCCGGCGTAGCAGTTGAGGAAGTCGGCCAGCATGGCCACGTCGCCGAACAGGGCGTTGGGCACGCCCTCGGGCGTGTCCACCAGCTTGAAGGCGGGCAGGCTCCGCCCCTCCAGCTCCTGGTCCTCGAACCGGCGCTGGAGCTCCCGGCGAGCCAGCATCTCCTTCTCCCGCCGCTCCTTGGCCTTCTCCCGCAGCTTCTCCTTGATCTCCTCCCGCTTCCTGCGCATCACCTCCTGCCGCTCCTCCTCGCTCATGGCCGCCCACTGCCTCTTGTGCTCCAGGAGCTCCCAGCGCTTCTGCACCACCTCCCGCAGCTCCTCGGGCAGCCGGGCGCGGTCCTCTGCCGTCAGCACCTTGGCCGCCTTGGAGACCAGGGAGGAGAGCGCGCTCTTCTTGTCCTCCTTGCCCTTGTTCTCCTTGTAGTAGCGCAGCAGGTGGAGGGCCATGGGCGGCAGGGGCTTGCCCAGCTTGGGCGTGCCCGGCCCCGCGCTCTTGGCCCTCTTCTTGGGGCTGGCGGTGGACCGGCGCTTGGCCATGTCCAGCAGGGTCATCTGCTTCATCTTGGGCGTTTTGCCGTCCTTCCCCTCCTTCTTGGAGGCCTTCTGGCCGTTGAGGCTCTTGCCGGCGGCGGCGGCGGCGCTGGCGGCGTTAGCGCTCTTCCTGTTCCTCTTGGCCTCCGCCCGCTTCTTGTCGCCGGGCTTCTTGGCGGGCTTGGCGCCCTTGGGGAAGCCGGGCGACAGGAGGATGACGTCGTCGTCGCTGTTGTTCTGGTCGCCGCTGGCGCACGGGCTCTTGGGGGTCCCGGAGTTCTTGACTTTCAGAGGAGAGCCGTTCATCTTCTTCACCTGCTGAAGGAACCACAGACTTGAGGTCAGAACTCTTCAGTTCCCCTGTATTCTAGTGGTGCGAAAAAAAATGCTTTCCCTTCTAAGAATGTGTGGGCTGCATTCCTATGTCTTGTCAAGATTCAAGATATGGTGACATTACAATTAAGACACAATTGCGATAGGTATATAGCTATTAAATGTCTGCTGCACTTTCAGTCAACTGTCATAGCATGTTTGAATTGTTTTTCTAGACTTTTAAAGGTTTAACTGTTTTTCTATTATTTACATTAACTAGTTTGTTGAGGTGGGGGGTCCTCAGTGTCAAGTTAGTCACTGGCTGGGACCCCTGAGATGAAAACATTGGGGACGCCCAGAATTAATTTCAACTGTGTCTACGCAGGAGTCTTTCACAGCAGGTAAATACAGCCCACATCAAAAACAGCAGGCGGGAGAAAACCGAAGATCCAATGACCTGCATGGGTCCCCACATGCTGGGGCTGAGGGGCATGTTGCCCGGGACCTTCTTCCTCTGCTTCTTCTGCTTCTCTTTCTCCACCTTCTCGCCCAGCGCGTTCCCCTCCGCGGCCGCCGTCTTCGGCTTCTTGGCGGGTCTGCCGTCCGGCGAGCTCAGGCTCTTCCGCTTGGCCGAGAGGTTCTCGGCAAAGTACTGCGGCAGAGGAGGGAAAAGCGACGTTTTTACAGCGCGTCTTAAATCTACCTGATCTACCTCAAAACTCAAATTGTACATTCCACTAAATACCAGAGTTGGGGTCAGTTTAATTTTAATGTAGTCATTCGTAGTAAACTAACTTGACATTCAATTCATGAACAAAAACACTCATACATTACAACCATTTTTCAATTATTGCATAAAATTAATATATACGCTCCTCCATATACAGAAAGACACAGCCCAAACATGCCAACTATATTATTTTACAACTCCCATTATGCAATTATCATTGGAACTACACTTCATAAGGCCTTCTGCTGGAAGATAAATCTGCATTCCTATGGTTGTTGATGCAAAGAGATTGGGAAGAATACCTTGTGTGGGTCCAGCAGGAAGTCGCTGAATTTGCTCGGGAGGTTGTACTTCTTCACCAGTTCGTCCTCCACCACCCAGGGGGCGCTCTCCCCGGTGCCCAAGCGCATGGCGTTGTGTCTGATGAAGTAGCGCATGATCTCCTTGTTGGGCGGGCGCTCGGTGCGGAAGAGGCTGTCTGCCGGGACGTTGCTGATCACCTGCACGAAGAAAATTCCAGAAAAAAGGCGGAGTTGAGTCCCGCTTTCTGGCCTCTGGGATTTTTGTATGCAAAATACATCCCTTTAACTAGCTTGTATTTGCTCATATTGGTTCGGTTACACATACAATCTACAGCAGGGCAGCCCAACCCTGTTCTTGGAGACCCCTACAATCTTATAGGGTTTCCCTCCAGCGCTAACAAAGCATGCCTCATTCTACAGTTAGAGATCTCGTTAAGCTGCTAATTAGTAGAATCAGATGTGCCATATTTCCTCTAAAATTAAAACCTACAGGATGGCAGGTCTCCAGGAACAGAGCTGGGCCTGATATACATCATTCAAATTACAAATACAATAAATTTCGTCCGCTGCTCAACAAAATGAAAATCGGTAAATAAGATGGCAAACAGCCAGAGTGACGAGCACTGGCCACCAAGCCCTCACCTTGTCTTCGTTGATCAGCTTGACGTCGTACTTGAGCGGCAGAAATTTCGGCATGACCCATCTCTTCTTCTCCTCCTTGAAGTTCGTGGGGAGCTTTCTGGGCGAGCGACGAGCCCGGTCACCTGACGCCGAGACGGACGGACAGACAGACAGACAGACACACTGAGCATTCAAACGGACCGAAAGCCCAAACCCATTTCGATTTCCCTTCCGAATTCGAACGGGGGCTCACAGAGGCTGTCCCGCCGGCCCTCCTCCTCCTCGGGCGGGGCCTGCTTGCGCTGGTTCTCCTGCGCGGCGTTCTCCTTGTCGCTGGAGGGCGAGTCGCAGGCGCCGTTCAGCTTCTTCTCGGCGGCGGCGGCGTCCTCCTCCGGCTTCTCCACCGGGTGCGCCTTCACCACCCGCACCCGGAGGCTCTTGTCCTTCCCAACCTGCCCACCCCAAAAAACACAGATGTTCCGTCAGAATTACACCGCAGATATTCGGTTTAACGCTGACCCCGTATTCAGCTCGGGCTCCTCCCCCTGCCCCCCCCCTCCCCCCGCCCCCTCCACAATTCCGTATCTTGACGGCTCCAGCTACACGTCTGCCTTTCTATGCTAGCTATGCGTATTTGGTTTTGGGTGCACCCCTTTTGTGTATACTCGTAATCAGCCAACAAAGCACAACCCTGAGCTTCAACAATGTCTGTGCCATTTTAGACTGCGCCATTTCTAAGAACATTTTGCACACTAATTTTGTGTATACCGTTTTAAAGTCCTTACACCAAGGCTTGTGTTTAATGTCATTGCTGCTTCTGAGTAAGAGTAATCATAAAATCTGACTGACGTGGCGGTGGAGTTTCAAATCGGCCGCCTGAACATACCAGGAAATCGCACTCTTCATCCACGGCGTACTTGGTGAGGATCTCCACCCAGGCCTGGTCCACCAGCTTGTCCAGGGAGACCGTGTTGTGATGGACCATCTCCAGGACGGGCTTCTCAAACCAGGGTGGGTACTCCTCCTTCAGTCTGCCCACACAGGCACAGAGAGAGAGAGAGAGAGAGAAACATCAAAGATGGCAGTTACACTTTAAACAAAATGTCTCAGATAAAGGCTTAGGCACAGTTAGCCTAGCATCCTCCATAAACATGCTAATGTTTAGCCATTAGCCAGCAGACATTGTGGGTTGTGTCACATTTGGCACAGTGTTGCATAAGGAGGAGTTATGTCACCCTTTATGAAGCATGACATTTGCTTATGTATGATTTCTGAAACCAGATTTTTTTGTTTTGAATCCTAAGGCAAGTATTAAGATAATTATAATATTTTAACACGCAAGGTGCATGGAGCTAGTTCGCCTGCTCTCACTGCCGCAGTGTGCAGTTCTTCTGACTTGTTTCTGTCTCTCATCTTTATTACCCAGGATAGGTAGCACGGAGTATTTTTAAACAAATGCCAAATAAAAAGGCCTCTTACCAACCACTATAATTTCTATAATTTTCTGCCAATTGATGTGACTACAGAGAGAACAATATTAAATTGAATACTTAAAGCTAATAGAGACTATTTACATTATTTTTCATTTATTTTCCCTCTTGAATTAATGGGAGTTAGCTCCCATTTCCATCTATCTGATCACAGTTTTTCACAAGACACACAAATCAGATGTTTTTTTTTAATTTTTAAATAAAAAAAAATAAAATCTAACTCACTTTGGATTCCCCATCTATATTGTCCAATTTCATAAACCAACTGACCAATTTCCCCAACCTAAGTGTAACCAGGCAGCTAGCATTATCCCACGTCTTAAGCCAACTGGAGCTAACTGATATATTGTGACAAATTGTTGGGGAGCGGGGGGGAAAAAAAAACACATTTTAATTTTACCACTTTGAGAGAGAGAGAGAGTGTGTGTGTGAGAGAGAGAGAGACAGACAGATTAAGGCTCCGGCACCGCTGGATCTGAGGCAGATCGCAGCCTGTAGGCCCTGTAATTAGATTCAGCAGGAATGTGAGCACGCCCAGTGAAGGCACATGTGTGTGTCATGCGCTCTAAACTGGAAACAGAAGGGGGCACCTTCCACGGCCACTGCGCCTGTTCGGTTCGGTCACCCGTGGGTTCGAATGCGCCCGAACGACAACAGAAACAGTCGCGCAGGAAGACTAGAGAAGATCAAAGGGTCACAGAGAGAGAGAGAGAGAGAACCGTGGGAGGGGAGAAACAGAAAAAACCAAGAGCAAGAGAGAGAGGGGGGGCGGAAGAGAAAAAGAGGAGGGTGGCTGAGAGAGAGAGGGTGAGAGAAGGACAGACAGAGAGAGGCAGAGAGAAGAGAAGAGAGAGAGAGAGAAAGAGCACCGGCGAGTGAGCGGTTAGCGTGCGCTCGGGAGCCGCACTCACAGCTCGGTGACTTCCTGTTCCTCCTCCCAGGCCTCTTTGTGAGTCAGCTGGTTGCTGCCGGTGCTCTTGCACGTCCAGATGCGCTCGCCATACCGCTGCAAGCGCGCTTCGTACTCCCTGGAGGCGCGCGCTCAGGAAAAAATATAAACAAATGAAAACGTGGCGCTGCTACCTGTACCCCACGCCACGCCACAACCCAACCCCCCTGCTCTCATACGGAGCATCTGCTTCCAGAAGCCCAGATTCCGGGGTGCCCTAAACAAAGGGGCATCCCAGCAGCCCCGCAGCGGGGCTCCGTGCGCGAAAGGGTCATTCATTATTGATGCAAATCTGTAGCGGCGGCGCTCAATAATTAAGGGCCTGGAGACCGACGCGGCCCAATCCGTGGCACACATTTGAATAATGCCGTAGCGTGGCCAAATGGAAGGCTGTGAGAAGACACTGTGAAGCGTCAGAGGCTTCAAACACCAAGAACCGCCAGGTTCAATTTCTTCCACAGTGGTCAAAACCCCCCTGAGAATGAGACTGCTAACAGGAGGAGGTTGAAGGTGGTAAAGGTTTACATCCATAAAAGCAGTGCTGTCACTACGTACGTCATCAATCATGCCCAACAAAGGTAGAAATGGGATAGGTTCGGGTCATTCTAATCAATGCAATCAATACACAGGAACCATAAAACAACTCCAGGTCTAGTTTCAAAGACAACTCATTCAGCTACCAAAACATTTATTAAATTGATACAGTTTATAGCTCACAAATAATCCTTATGGAAAAAAACAGGCTCAGTCCCAGTGGGAGGGGAAACGACAGTCAAACGCACGTAAGCTTGGTTGTACTCCTGGGAAAAAGAAAGGGAAAAAAACTGAATTCCGGTCTTACTTGTGCATCATCTTTCTTTGGAAAAAACTACAACTGGATTTGTGGACTGAACACAAACAGAGATCGAGAGGAGCGTTCAGAGAGGGGTGCAGTAAAGACCAAAAATACGTGAACCAACATGCACCCCTGGTCGTATAGAGCTCGAATTTGATTACAAAAAAAACAATCTGCCGTGAGCCATCGAAGTATTACTACGAACGCATGGAGAGATTAGGGGCGTTCCAGGTGTGCTTACTGACGGGTGACTGAAATTCAACCCAACTGAGCGGCCTACAATTCCTCCAACCCGACCAGGCCGCATGCATTCAGGAAATTACGATGGCTAAAACTAGTGGAGTGCAATGCACAACTACCTGGCATTCAACGTCGTCAAGTAAATGACAATATAAATCATTTCCATAATAATCATCAGGAAGTCAACAAAAATGTTACTGCCATCTAAAACTATATTATTCATGGGGTCCTTATCAGTTTTCGACTAATCCAAAATGCAAGAAAATTAACGTAAAACATAATAGATCAGGTCGCACGCGGCTGGAGTCGGATTTCGATCTTAAGAACACCTGAGTCTTGTGCAGTTGCGGAGCCACATCCTCCAGCGAACTACCGAGCCAGATGCGTGTGAAGATAAATACACACTGACACCGGGTACATGAGTTTCAATTATGGATAACCAAACCGCCCATTTGGAGAAAACACCGTATAACGTCCTCACTAGACTAAACACAATGTGTAATGTGAAAGTTGCCAAAAAGCAGCGAGCTATGAAGCGTTCTCGCTGACAATCTGAACATCGCGTTCGAGTAAGCTTTGAAATGAACAGATCAGTTATGAAACAGAAGTCGCCACACTTCCTTCAAAATGCACAATGGCAACACCTAAAACTCCCTGAAACAATAGAGTCCACCGTAGCCGGTGAACGACAGCGTGGGCAACGACTGACAGATTGCTATTCTCGTCAACTTGCTAACGTCTATCAAAGACCGTCGATTCCACGTTCAGGTCACTTACACGTTATTCCAACCAGCCTTCAAGCACGCAAACAACGAGGGCTTTAGTCAGCTCCCTGCAACCATGATGTTTTCGTTGTGTAACTTCTATAAAACGGCTTAGTCGCATTAGCGAAGTTACCCAGCAAGACGGCGATCGGGTGCAGCTGGCAACAATGGGCCAATAGAGCTGACATATAAACTCAACATTACTGCATGAGCTAGCGAAGTTAGCGAGCCAGGCGCTAAATTACCAGCTTCCTACCCAATTAAAAAAAGGCTACAGCAAGCTTCTGAAACTTGACGTAGCTAACTACCAACACGAAATACATAAGACGAAGAATATGACAGATAGCTAGTAGACAGTGATACAAGAATGAGTTGAACATTTGTGGTTGCTAGCTAACTAGCGACGAATCACACACATTTCGTTTCAAGAGTGGCTTGTTAGCGCTGATCCACACAGCAAGAAGGATACTCTTTGTTCCGAAAGGCCTCCTTGGTGTGCTCGATGGTGTAGATGGTTTCTCCTGGGCCTGGTGGCTCTGCTAGTGGCTTAACCAGCGGGCAGGGCTTCCGGCCCAACAACGGTGCCATCGTGAGCGCAGGTCAGGAGGTGACGAAAAAACAAATAACCCCCTTCTCGATCACAATTGTGGAACAATAAAAACAAAAAATCTTAGCACGTATTCCAGTTTCGTATATCACGAGTTCCCCGAACACGCAATGTGCTCAGGATACATACAGAGAGCTAGCCGGTTGACTTGAGCCTCAATGCAAAACAACAACACACATGTAGCTAGCTAGCCTACTATTTTGCGAACTATCCATCGAGCCGGTGTCACCATAGTCCTGGATTGATGCAAACCACGTGAAAAAACCTCTGGAACTTGAAAATTAGACTCCAAGATAAGCGATTTTGACAGAGGTGCTAGAAGAGGCAATCGTATGGAAAGCGGCGATCGTAGCTAACTAGGTACCCGAGGCGGCAGAGACAAGCGGAGGCGCTATTCGGAGAGGTCTGGCGCGCTTTCTCACACTGGTGATCTTGCTACGTTCGCTCCACTTTCTCTTTCTCTTCCCTTCTCTTCTCGCCCTTGATCCACGCACGTCTTCCGGTAGATACTGGGCGATGTGGGATGGGTTCTAAAACGCACGAAAACAAACAAGGAGGGCGAAATCTTGATTGAAAAATGGCGGGAGTTCGTAGTCCACCGGCAACATTTCGCACAACCCCAAAACTCCGTTACCCCGGCAGCAGCAAGAGAGTTTAGCTCAATCCCACCCCTACATTAATTTTCATTGGTTTCTCTAGGACTCTGCCGTTAGCGGCGGATAATCACTGGCTTTTCACTCTGTCTGTCACTTTTCCTGACTCCTCCCCATCATAATTTTAATGTTAGGTTGAACTGAAGGGTTAAAGGTTAGACGTTGTCAACTCGAAATCTGTGTATTTTATCATCTTGTCCCAAGAGAAGTAAATAGATTTCTCTCTTGGTTAGTCTGTTTAGCAAGACGGATTTATCATTTTGGGTAGGCCACAGTTAATGCAAAATCTGAAACACGCGCACACCCAATTCTGAAACATGAAAGAACATCATCCTGGATTTAGCTTTGTAACAATGCCGTCGGTGCACGCTTCAATGTTTTAAAGAGACACGCATTATTATTTAAACAATGGAATGTTCACGCCTTTCGGTCATAATTCAGCCATTTTTCAGTTTGTTTTGCAAATTATCTAACGTTAACAACATATCCTTTGCTTTATGTTGTCAGATCGCAGTCGGCAATTCACACGCGGTTACTCGACAGTTTGTAGCAGTCATATTTTTGCGAATACAGGAAATACTGTACCTCACCAAGAAAACAGTAATTGTTACAATTAACAGTTTATTTTGTATTGGTTGACTTGAATGGTAAGACCACGACAATCTACAGTATGAAACAATAAATGTTCTTTTTTAAGCAAACTGCAATACAAGACTATTTCTTCAAAATTGAATATGACTAGTCAGAGATGTAGCCTATGCCGTGGCTTTTGAATGCATGTGTTTAAATTGAAGAGTTAAGTATCTGAAATGTGAATACCAAAAAAAGCGTCTGATTTGTCATTTTAAAATGACACCGAAACAATAAAGTAAAGGTTCGGTGGAAAATACGACAACATTTATTCTTTTAGATTTCTGTTAATTAATTAATTTATTTATTTTTTAAAATCAAATCATTGCAACCAAATATTAGAAATGACCTTCAAACATACATACTGTATACACACACACACATCCACATTTACATAGAGAGAGAGAGACTATTTTACAATGGCTTATGACATTTTATACATTTCATAAGAAAACTAATCAAAAAGGACATTGACCATACATCTCAAAAATATATCTGCACCAGTTACAAAAGACACAAGCATGGCAATTGTGTCAGTATAAATTAACATTGTCCCCAGCCGGCTGTAAAACAGAAGGCCTAACGACGCAGCATATAGGACATCGAGCAGAGTGGCAGCCACGCATGGCAGGCGTGCTCCAGCTCTACGCTACGCTGTGGACTCGGGGGTGAGCGTTGCGGCGGTGTTGATGAGGTCACGGGGAAGGCTCTCCCTGGCCTCCTGCATCCGTCTCCGCGCCCTCTGGAAAGCCTCTGTAGGCACAAAAAAATGTGAAATTCTGTTACACCTTTGAAAACAGATTGAGTTACAGTGCGCTGACCCTGACGCATTTACATCCAAAACATTTTGCAAAGGGAGTGTTAGCCATTATTTTTAATTATAAATGGTTGTTTCCTATGATAATTCCTAACATCAGAAAAATCTGCAACTTGCATGCACTGACCAAGCCCAAACAAGCTGCATTTTGTGTTCGGCAGAAGTATGGGTTTTCAATATTCCACATTTTTCATGAAAACAGTGGAATTTATTAGTTCATTTATTTTTATAGCTGTCGAAACCCTTTTTTTGTCATTTCAATATACAAGTCATTTACTTTACAAGATAACCGGAGGTCAGCTCTTTAGGCGCACGACACAGGTTTGCGCAAAGCAGTCTTACACTAAATGGTTTATCAGCACTGAGAGATTCCAAAACCAGAGCTGTTTTCAGCAGCGCGCTATTGATAGTTCAGAGTGAGTTTTCCCCTTGCGGCTTATGACTCATTACTCACTACTCAATCCTTTAGCTATACTGAAACTATATTCAAATGTATGTGAAGGAAAAAGATGCAACTGATAAAATAACACTGGCCAAACACAGCCTTCTCAGCTGACAATTAGTCTGTGGTGTAACAATGTTGACAGCAGAGAAAAAATTGATAGCGGATATCCTGATTGGCTAATTACAACAGCAAATCCCACCAGCATTCGAGTTAATTTCACCTCCCGAAAGGCGATAATTTCAAAACAGTTTGCTATCCACTAGCAGCAGGAGGAATAAGGTACACTATATGACCAAACGTATCTGGACACCCCTTCATCTGGGGTTGTTTTTCATGGTTTTGGCTAGGCTCCTTAGTTTCAGTGCAGGAAAATCTTAATGCTACAGCACACAATGACATTCGAGACAATTCTGTGCTTCCCCTACAGTTTGGGGAAGGTCCTTTCTTGTTTCAGCATGACAATGACCCTGGGCACACAGCCAGGTCCAGATAGAAATGGTTTTGTCAAGAACGGCATGGAAGAACTTGACTGGCCTGCCCAGAGCCCTGGCCTCAACCCCATCCAACATCTTTAGGATCAATTGGAAAGCCAACTTCGAGCCAGGCCCAATTGCCCAATCAGTGCCCAACCTCAATAATGCTCGTCTGGCTGAATGGAAGCAAATCCCTGCAAAAATGCTCCAACATCTAGTATAAAGCCTTCCCAGAAGAGGGGAGCATGTTATAGCAACAAAGGGGGGACCAACTCCATATTAATGCCCATAATTTTGGATGAGATGTTGTATGTCAGGTGTCCACATACTTTCGGCCATGTAGTGCACTCGCAGGCCATACAACACTTTTGAAGTTAAACCATTAATACAATTTCAGCATCCGCGAGCTAAGCTCAGGAGGGCAGTCAAAATGGCTTAACCAGGGCTAGAAGTGTGTGCCGAGCTCTAGCAAAGGAAGAGATGGGACCGGAGAGGGTTCTGTGTGGGGAAGAGCCTCACCGAGCACATTGTAGACCGATCCCTGCTGACTGAAGCCTCCCAGCTGGTCCAGGACAGTCTGCCGCCTCTTTTTCAGAGAGCTGGCGTCGACGAAAGCCCTGTAACGAAGGGACGGCCCACAGGTGGGACATCAGCCACCGGGGACTAACAAAATAATTTATCCAACGTAGACAGCGTCGAATGAGAAGCACAGATATTGAGAACATGTAACCTGGCCAAGCTTTACCTAAACTAAATTTGTACATTTAGACAAAGTAATCACATTCTCCACAGTCCATAGTTATATGTAAAGTTAAAGCTTTCATTCTATTTTATGTGTTCAAGACATGTTCCTCTCCTGTCCATATACATTCCCATTACTCTCTTTAAAACAACTCATGAGAGTAACTGTCCATTGGTGAAAACTGCACAAAGTCTCTCTTATTTATTCCCAGAATAAAGACCTTATTCTCCTGTCATTATTTTGCATATGCTCATATTTGGTCCCAGAGACCAGGTGTGACATCCTTTGACTCTGCTGAGCCCTGTAGTATCTCAGCCTGCGTCTCTCACCTAGCGTGCTGGATACAGTGCAGAGTGAAGGTAACACTTCCTGCGGTCTCTGTGCGGAAGCCGAACCGACTCAGACGATCCCCCTTCAGATGACAGGTGGAAAGAGGGACAAGGTGACAATCGGTCATCTTACAAACCTTGAAGCATTAAAGCAATCATTGAAATTGGGGGAAATTATTAGTTACACTCATCTCCACTAGACTGTGATGTTAAGTTAAGGAAATAAATAATAATAAAACCTTTTTATCAAAAAAAGACAGCAAGAACAATTTTCTATAGGGCAACTATAAAATCATCTGCGTAACAATTGGGCATTCTCTATTAACTACCATATTAAGTTTAATCCTATGACTCTAATAATACTACTTATCTTTAACACATTTCCATAAAACAGGTTTTATTTTTTGCAAAGGAGAATAGAATAGGATGTGAAGAGTCACAGTATTTAGTGAGCTAATTAGCAGCACTCCCATAATAAGGCAATAGTCTGCGCTTGTCCTGACAAGTCTGGATCGCACAAAGACACGTCGGATCTCTCAACTCCTCCTCTGACTCCAGGTGAGGTCACAACCTTCATTCCTTTCGGAAGGGAAGTGCGGTGCCGTCAAACCGCAAGGTGCGCCCAAGAGGAAACGAAGCGGTGCGTAGGTGTGTGTGTGTGTGTGTGACGCGTTAGACGCCCCACATCCACTGCAAGTGTGACGGCTCATTTCGGGGGCCCACCTTGAAGGTCCCGGGCACGCGCGCGTAGCTGCTGTCCTCGAGCTCTGGGGCCCCACCAATGAAGAAGCGACGCAGCTCCGCCACCGTGCCGCTCTGCAGGGGCCTCCAGGTACTACAGGTGAGGGTGTGGCAGCCTGGGGGCACCACGTTTAGCACACAGATGCAACAAACGCAAAAAATATACAAACACAGAATATTAGCATAGTTTATAAGAATAAAACAGCCAGTACATTTACTGGTAATGCCAGCCCCATGCATCTCTTCTTGTCCTCATTTGCTCCGGGCTTTGGAATGCATTACAGGCATTTAGCAAACGCTCTTATCCTAAGTGACTTACACAACTTTTTGCACAGCATTTACATTGCATCCATTTATACAGCTGGATATGTACTGAAGCAATGCAGGTTAAGTACCTTGCTCAAGAATACAACGGCAGTGTACCTGTGACCTTTAGGTTACAAGACCAGCTCCTTACCCATTACCCCACGACTGGTTGCCAAAATTACCCAACCACCTCCAGTAGGTAAACTGCCTTTGGGTTATCTTGTCTGTACTCTAGATGACTCAAAGGCCATCCTGTAATTGATAAAGCAACTATGGCAAACAAAGTGGGTCAGAAAGAACGCCTCAAAGGCAGCTCCACATAGCCCGCTCAGATAGCTCTATCATTTATCACCCTTCTCTGGAAATGTAGACCCAGATCTCTTGCGAGGCTCTCTGGATGCGACACACAGGTCTTACCAGGGGTGGCAGGGATGACCAGGTAGCCATAGCCTTCAGCCCTGTAGCGCTGCCAGAAGTCCAGGGAGAGAACCTCAAAGTACAACACCGGCCACTGGGGAAGGGACTCTGTGGGCACATTTAAAGTACACTTACTATCACATTACATACACTAAGACACATAGAGATACCACAGTGTTGAACACTGAATGAGACCCCAAACCCCATCTTTAGGTCACAGTTCCCTGACTAAAACTCATGAGAAGTATTAATGTCCCCATTTGGTCATTCACCAGCAGACGGAAGGTAGCACGGTCTCACCTTCCGTCTCGTCCTCTTTCCTGAAGAACGCCTCAAAGTTGAATGGGTAAGAGAAGAAAGCGACATTTTCCTGGAAAAAAGAAAGAATGTTAAAATGTACGCACTGCCCCTTTTCTTAAGTAAAGAGAGCCACACACAGGGGCCAAAATCACTCAGTGAGGCAAGTCAACTAATTGCTGCCTAAACCAAACCCTGTCAGAATTTTCAGTTCCACTATTAGTGATTACATCAAGAGGACAGAAAGAACCAGACACATTGAGGCACATCAGGAATAGTCCGGGACAGACTGGATCTAACACCCTGGTTTTGTACCTTGCCAAGGGAGCGAGTGCGACAGGTCTGTGTGACTCCGGATAGAGACTGGTAAGGCAGATTGGACCAGTCTAGATGAAACAGACACACCGGGTGAATGTTAAGCCACTTAAAGATGTCTGAGACACAAAAATTCAACACAACGTGAGAGAATTCAACACTAAATAATGTCCACAGAATAATTATCCAGTATGGAGAAGTGGGTGGCAACAGGAAACTCAGGCCTCATCTGCTGCTTAATGGGCGGGGTTACAATAAGCTGTCAATCACTGAAACGAACACTGGATAACAAATCCAAATGCTTTTGCCATTCACAGCAAGGGACAATAATTGGTTAAAATCAGAGGGTGACTCACACCATGTGGTAGTTTTTCCTCCCCTTTTTAGTATCATGAAACCTCCCATTACAAGATGCGGGTCACTTGTGGCTCTACAGTGTGAGGTGGCTCTGCAGCACAGGAGTGACTTACTGTTGGGTAACTCCAAGAAGAAGTGTATGTACAGGTCGTCATACTCGTAACCCTTGGCTGACACTGCAACACAGGCAAAGGCAGGGGCATCAGATTAACTTCTGAGGGTTTACATGGGCAAAATTAGTTTAAAAATGTTTTTAATTCAAAAATAAAAAAACCCCCAGGAAAGCAGAGTTCCGGCAAAATCCTTCTGACTACACTCACCTATCTCTCCGTTCACTAGTAGGCGGAGAATCCCAGGGGGAGGCTTGTGGAGAGAGCACATAAAGATGATGAAACCCGACTGTAATGCCCTTTGACGGAGTAATCCTTTATGGCATGTTTAATTCTAAAACTTATTGCACAGAATTAATATAACCTTGAAGGAGAATAAAATCTGACGGACATCACAACTTTGAATTAAACATTGCCATGGAAGGCAGCGTTGGCACTGGAAATATAAGTTGATGAAATAATAATACAGGGTTCAAGCATCCAAGGAATTTTCTAAATTGAGCAATAGAGAATAGCGAAATGAAAAGTGTATTTAATATTCATCTGGGGTTTCCCTGCTCTGGTATAGACTTAAAACAGAATGCTTTATGGGCTCTCCTGTGTGATTCATCCAGGAAGGAGCTTAGAGAAAATGGCCACTTTTCTCATACGAGCGCTTCAGCTGCAGTGTTCTCTGTACAGCAGCTCCATGGGAGCGAAACACATTCGCTGATTCCAAATTGGGAGAAAAAAAGATGAAAAAATATTTTTATTTTTGCAAAATTATTATTTGAATATTCTGAAAATACATACCATTTCAAAGTCTTGGCCAACTAGGCTGTTGAGGTAGTCTTTGTGACGAACGTAGAGCTGAGGGGAAGAAATAGCAAGGCTTGTATTCATAAAACCCCTGAAAACATCAGGGCTGATCTCAGATCAGTTTTTGCCTCTCAGCTTATAATGGATAAGGTCAGGATATGGCCATGGGAAACCTGATCCAAGATGCTTTATGAATACAGTCTCAGATTAAACCAATAAAACAGCGCATGTCCTGTATGATGCTCATGGGGGCGGAGTCTGCCACCCAGAACTCACGTCTTTGTACATGCGCTGCTCTCGCTCCTTCTCCTCCTGACTGATGCCCGCAGACGCGTTCTCCAGGGTGAGGCGCCACACCTCCCGCTTCTCCCCCTCCGTCTCCAGCCTGGGTCAGGGCACATTGACAGTCTCAACACCCTGCACTCCTCTGCTGTACATCCTCCACATTCAATAACAGAATTAAACTTTATTTAAAAATCCCTTTTCATACATTGTTTGAAGCACTTTCCAAATAAAAGGACAAAGTGACAATATTTTAGTTGCTCCAAGACTCATAAGAAATAAAACGCAAAATACGAATGACTGTTTGATTACAACATCCATACACTATAAGGAACATATACAGCAAAAAAGTCACAATACACTGTGACTGTAACACATTTGATATGTATTGTTATAAAAATTTAAGTAGAATTGACCGCTTACCTATAGGCCCCTTTACTGTTGTTAAAGTCAGGTTTGACTGTGATGACTCCATTGCTGTCAGCTTTCACAGTACACAGCACATGCTCATTCTCCTTCTGACCCAATCTGCAAAACGCAAGGACCAACAACTGCTCAACAAACACTATACCATCACCTGAACAGCAGCACAGGAAGTCAAGTCACGCAGTTCAAAATCATGGTTAGATCTTTTAAGCATCAAGAAGCGCAGTGCGCTGTTAGGAGAGCTTTACTGGAGATTGACTCACCTCCCATAGGGCCCTAGATCTCCCATGATGTACATGGTCTGCACAGGGGTGTTGATGACATGGCTGTTCTTCACAAACTCCTCCGATGGCTCCCAAGTGACCGGCCGGGCCTTGGCCACATTGCCTTCCCTTCAATCAGAACACAAGGCCACAGGGGATGCAGCCATCAGTACTGAACACAAGTATGGGATGCCCTGGATGCCAGTATTCGGGCCAATTCCATTTCAACTCAGCTAATTCCAGGAGTTAATTCAAATTCAAAATGACCTCTGAGAACACATATTTATTAACTGAATCTCAACTACTTTCATGAACTGACTGACTTGAAATGGGACTGACCCCAACTGTTTGGCACGCAAGGAATAGCTGCTCTGGTTTTCATTCCATCTCAGGTCTTACAAGCTCAGATGAGGTCCTTGTGCTAATGAAGTCTGAACTTAAGTCTTTGCCCTTGCCAGTTCTAAGGCAACGATAAGGCTCACACAAAAGCCTGAAGTGTAGCAGGTTAGGCTACCCATACTTAAGATGCACAGTGTGGAATAAATTTAAACACAGCAGTTCACTCGACCCAAACAAAGCATTGGGCCTCACTCAGATTATCATTAAAACTGTAAAATACATTTTCCAGGGTAACAGCTACTAAGATATTGTTCACACTGTTGAAGCTGTGATAACTGTTTCACTAAAAGAAGGTTTTGTATTACACGGAATATCTTAGCAACTTTGGGTTATAACTCACACAGGGTGTCTCTCTTGTCGTCTGTGCCTAATGTTAGCCATTCTCTCTACCAAAAAGGTAGGTGAGGCCTTGGATGGGGTCATCAGACTCTGATGGTGTTGCTGTAACACAAACAAACCAAAAAATCCATGAAGGTCTGTTGTCCAGTACAGACATACTAGACCCCCCAACTGAAAGCTGAACTGTCAAGAATCCAAACAAGGCAACTTCCACAATCCCAACTGGGAAACAAGAGGCAACCACATTCTCATCTTGAGTCTTCAACCTTGAGATGCCCTGACACAATCCTTTACAATACAGTGTACAATGCAAAATAAAATGTTAATTGTCCAGGTGGAATCAACATGGTGATAGGGTTACATGGAAATAAATGATTCAGAGCCCACCTCTTCCAGGTTGGTGAAGCGGTCATAGTCGGTGTAGGTGAATATTCGGCGGTTACGTCTTCCCCCGGCCCGTTCCAGAGCTGTGACCTCACCGTGATACTGTCGGTCCAGTGGGCTCTGACACACCGACTCCATCCGGAAAAAATCCACCTCAAACTGCGTACAGGTACATCAATGAATTTGTATTCGCTCCATAGTATTTTATAACACCTTTTCTCAGGGCTCTACACTAACATTTTTTCCAAGAAGCACATTAGGAGCACACTAATGCATCCTAATTAGTAGATATGTTCCTAAATCATTTTTCCAGTTAGCACACATCATTTTTCAAGAGCAAATGCTCCTAAATGGGAGACATTTTCTCCATGTTCTATTAGCTGGCAACCCTATGTTATTTTTGTACTAAAATATGACGCCTGGTGGAATTCATACCTGACTAAACAGCTTCTCCTGCCAGCCTACTACCTGCTCTTCCTCATCATCACCATGGTCACCGGCTGAAATACAACATGAGGTAAATTAAATTAAAAAGACAGACGTCAGCACATAAATGCATTCTGAGAACCTCCATGGCAGTCTCGTTGTTTTTAAACGCCACTGAGGCTGTGCCATAGGAAATGGCAGTGTTGAGCACCTGGTCTGCCCTGACTGGTGAAGGTGTCCAGTTCGATGACGCCCCTCTCCTGCTGCGCCGACACTTGCTGCTGGAGCTGTTGTGATAGGACTGCGGTAGAGGTGACACGCTGGATCCGTACCCTGGGGGGGAGCAGACACCGACCATAAGAAATGCACCTTTTCACACAGCGTCCCTCTCGGTTCAAAAAGTGTGCTTCATTAAGGAGTGTGCTTGAAAAAGAGTGACAACAATTTTGGCTGTTGAGTTGTCTTCTGTAAAGTTTTTTTTTTTAAACAGAAATTGCAAGGGTTGGCGGTTAAAAGTCACCAGCGAGGAAATAAAACACTATTAAAACCATGTTGGCTGTGCTGCTAAATAAAATTATGACTGAACCCTGGCCAGTCGTCATTTTTCAAATAACTAATGCCACTAGGGGACAGAAATTATATTGTGATGGGCAATTAGCAACACATGTTAATTGAAAACTAACTGACAATTTGATACACATTCTACTTTACCATGTAATCTGCATTACGAAATACAGATCTATTTGAGCTACGTTAAGCTATATAACTAAATAAGATAGACGTGGGGCAGACGTTTTATCAAGGGAGGAAATTTACACTGTACACGCAAATATTTTTCACAGGCGAAAACCATGTGAATATATTATATATCAACCAGCAAAAAAATAACATTTAACTCGGAACAACAAGAAGGGTGGGCAATCTGGCCCTGGATGGCCGGTGTGTATGCATGTTATTGTTTCTACAAATTATCCTGGTTAAATGAGCTGATTAATTGTAAACACCAACACTAGTTCACTCGTGGATCACAGTAAAAGATTTCATAGAACGATCGCCGTCTGTCTTTAATGCGATTATCAAGAAATGTAGCTGAAATGTCAGTTGGCGTAAATGTTAGAGGCCAATATTAATTCCAGTCATTCCAGAAGTTGGCATGAAATGAAAACCAGAAAGGGTTGCCCACCTCTGATCAACAAATGAACAAAGGTGCCCTGTAAATTAATTTTAGGATAAATATGTTTGGTAACGTAGAAGGCAATGCAGGCTGGAATACTAGCAACTAGCAAGTTCAACTGTTAAATTCTGTGATTACGTGGTTGATAATAGCACAACGGAGGCTATCAGTACCCTCTTCGGACAAGGAAAATCATGTGGTTAGCAACAGACCTAGCAACCAAAAATCTGTAAACATGCAACGCGTTTGCACTAACCAAGCATTCACAGAATGTGAACTACGATTATTGCACTCCCCTCTGACTCCCTCAAATTATAAAATCAATATTGCATTTAAGCTTGCTATTCAAATCGCTAAACGGCGTCACACTGCGAGAAAATAGGACTCTTGGGTTTTCATTGGCATTTGAAGTTTTAACGCTAACTAGCCACAGCTAAATAGCTTGCCAGTTGGTAGTTCTACCTTATTTTCAGATTTTTGACAGCATCCCGGGAACGATAAACAGCCTCGCCAGTATCAGTGCTCCAACAATCCGCCATACTTATCGTTAGCCACGGTATTAGCAAGCTGCCTACAGCGATGCCTTAGCTAGACGGCTTCCTGCAACTACATAGCCATCTTTTCTCTGTAAAGCAAAGGCTGCTTCTTGTCCGGGCGGGAGGAGTTAGCGAGCTAATCAGATGCCAGCTAATTTAGCTAGCTAACGTTAGATTCTTCTGTCCACAGAACTATTCTATAATGCCGCGCTAACGCTACAGGCATCCAGACAAACACGTGCAATGGAACATCAAATAGGTCTGACTAACAATCGTAAGGCCGTTGCAAAGGTTGTAACATTTTGAACCTAGAATAAAATGTTAAGTGAGGTTCTTTTAATTATTTCGCTTATTTTCAGTGTTCTGTGTTCTGATCAGTGTTCTGATCTTCGTTCAGCAGTTCTGTCAGATGTGGTGTGCCAGGTCATATATAAAGTACAACACAGACATCCACACTGTTTACTTAACTTTTCCGGCATATATTGCAATTGCCATTTACTGAGAAAATGTGTTATGAATCAACTGAGCGAATAGCTGCTGCATTCGTACAGAACATGACAAAAGCACAGGCACAAATATAATCCAAACCCACATTCTTTTATAAAATTCTTTGTTGTTCTCTTTTACAATAAAATACTTTTTTCAGCTTCCAACAAAATAGTTTTTACAAACTCTTGTCCAAAAGTCCCTCTTGAAAGGTAGAACGAAAGAATGAACTTGTAGACAAAAAGCAAGTTTTGCAATAAGACTGTTTAAAATATGGCTGTGATGAGTCTTTTACTTTAGTCTTTCAACCAACAGGTTTAAACAATAGCATATCAGCTTCATGAATATGCTAAAATCTGGAACATACACAGAAAATAAACATTGAAAGAGTAAGTCATATGTAAATTAAACAGTAAAATATGTCAAAGCTCTATACAGAAATGTACAACCCTACACTATTTCAAATCACTGTTGCATGTGGTACACATTTCAATGTCATATAAAGCCATATTTTAACAAAGCGCATGCCAGACGTTTGAAATTCACACGTTTAGAAATCATAATACATTCACGGCTGCTTGTTTTGTGACAATTGCTCACTTCTTGCATTGATTCCAAACATCAAACATTTTGGCTTAAATGGTCTGATTTTTATGTGCTTTAACACAGTATTCAGCAAGCAAATACAGTTTGGTTGTAAATTCTTTTTTTAGTGGTTAACGTCTCAACCGATGGCTGTGTTTTCTTGTTAGAAAATTTTAGTTCAGGAGAACTTGTATATTTGCTGTGGCCTGAGGAGTGGTTTGTAATGATTGTACTGTCACGATTACATCACAAGAGAGTAAACATTAAAACAGTTTTACTATCTGGTCAATATTAGAGTCCCCAGTGTCAGCAAAAGTAGGTAATGCTATTTTTGGACTGCCCCAATAGTGGGTAAAACTAGAGCCAGATGTACTATTTCTACAAGAGAGAAGTATCTCAACAACCAGTTTACTCCCATTTTAAAATGTAAAGCCATTCTTCCATAAACTCTGAAAAGATACATTTATTCACACATTATAATCAATTCTCTTATTAAATCAGTTACTTAATAAATTCTGATTGTCAGAACAAGAAAATACAGCAAGGTTTTCTTTAAATATCAAATTGGATAATAAATTAAAAGTGCTATTAATACCCCCAAATTAAATAACAACATCTCAGAGTGAAGTGTACACACTATACCTGGATGAAATGAATATTTCATGGAAATTATGAAACACAGCTGTTGCATTGCGAGAAAGCCACGCTAGTGCTTTGGTGTCATAGTGAGAGCCTGAACATGCAGACTGGTTTACCATATTTAAAATACAAATGTACATACATTTAGTACGGAAGGAAATGCTTTGGAATATGCATTTACATGAACAGATGATGAATTTACAGTCATTAACTATCAGTACTGTTGATATGGCAAAGCATGTGCTTGAACTACATGCTTAATCAAGTAGCATAATTAAGGATACATTTTTTGTTTTTGTTTTTTGATTAAAGAGCACCTGGAATGGTTCTCTGAAGGACAAAAAACTACTATAGTTGGACAAACACTCTTGCACGGGTAACATATTTAGAAGAGCTTTCTATGTCAGACTTAAAACATTCCCTAGGTATAATTTTTTAAATAAAAAAAGCATTTTCTCAGAATTCAAAACAAATTTTAGGTTCTAACTGGATACATGTGCTACATGAAAATAGTAAAACGGAATATAGGTCTTTCAGAGAATAAGTCTGTATGCCTTTTAATCACTTAATATTAATGGTTATATGGATGATGGGCACCCCAAGGTAGATTGGTTTAACATTATGGGATGCTGAAATTGCCAATTAGACTTTGTCTTGTGTCTTAATAAAAACAGACTTCCACAAACTAACTTTGTATACTCAAATATCTTTGAAAATCTGTGTATTCACATAAAAGGTAACATCCTCACATCTAAGTAATTATCATGGAAAATCTTTGAAATATCACATACCCATCAACCAACACTCATGGTAAATAATCTACATGCATTTACAATGACTCCACATAAAAATTCTATTCAAGGCCGAACCAAGCGTAATGTAACAATACAACACCAAGCATGGCTTTTTTTGTATTATTTTGTTACAACTGCCCGTAACATCAAAGCCCTGTTGCATCATATTGCATACACAAAAAATCAATGCACACTCTGAAATTATATTTTGAATATAGCTATAGTTCCCAATTAACAAAAAAGAAATTTCAATTCAACATCTTCAGTTTAACTTATTTGTTCACACTGGTGCCAAAAGCAGACGTCAGCGACCGTTTCTGGCTTTTTGGTTTAAGTTTCTGGCTTAGCATCCATATCCTGGATGAAACGGCATCTTGTAAGTTATGCAAAAATATAAAACAATAATAAAATAAAATAAATGCAACATTTGTAGGAGGAAAAGATGGTACAAGCTAGTTGTATCAGGTAAATGCAAACACATTCCTTCCATTGAACACGTCTGGTCCTTGATGTGTCTTTTGCAGCCATTTTGAGACACGCTGACTTCGACTGAGCCCACTGGCGCTGTGGGCTAGCTGAGAGACGCTGCCTGCAGGATGGAGTTCTGCTCCATGCAGACCCTTTTTAGTGGCGGGGCTCCGGAACTTTCCTCTTCCTCCTGCAAATGCAATAACATCACTCTTTTCAGTCCACCTTATATTATGTTCACCGCAGCTAGACGAAGTCATATAGAGCAGAGGCTCACAAGCCTTATGAGTCCTCAACCCCCTCAATGAGCAGATACACTTCCTTCCTGAACCAAATACCTAAACAAACCTGTTTTAAAACAAACTAGAGATGGTTCTTGCCATGCCATAAAAGCATAAAGGACACAGTGTTGATGAGGGGACAGTGAAGGTGAGCAGCAGTCTGCGCATCTGAAGGCAGCTCAACTAAAACTGATTCTAGCCCTGTTAATTAATAAATGCATATTTTAATGTGTTGAGAAATGTATGAAATGCACATTGTATTGCACGTAACAAATTACTGTTGTTTTATTTTTGTTATACTCCTCCATCAAGACGAGTTGACTGAGTTGAGTTAGCTAACGGACCTACATACAGTTATAGATCGCGACATGCATTTCTAGTTTTTTGTCATTGGAAAATGTGGCTCGTTTGCAGTTGATGCTCACTTTTTCGTGTGAATCACAAGCTCTTTTCTGTAGTAACATGGGACTTCCATGACTTACCTACGAATGAAAAAAAGAGAAAATATTTTTGAATATCATTGGTCAGCCTCAAGAAGAAAAAATATCTGCATAGAACACATTTATCTGTGCATTTCTGAATAGGGCATTCAGGTTCAGATACACCGCTAGTAAATACCGCAGCGTGGAAATATGTGAGTCTAGCACTCAAGGTTTGATATTCTATTCAATAGAATAAATGATAAAGTCACTGATTGGCCACAGATCATACTCACTCGCTAACTGTCCAAGGATTACATCAGTACCAGATTAGAGGGGAATAAAAAAACCAGCAGTACCTCTGGTCTTGAAGGCCCTATTTAAGAATGACCACTACAGTGTCTAATTTGATTGTTCCGTGCATCTGTGGAAAGCGTATAAAATAAGCAGTACTTGTCTTCCCCATCCACCTCATCCCTTTCATGCCCCACAGGTATGGTCCTACCTCGCAGTTTTGGAAGTCAAATACAGAGGATAACAACAAGGCAGAAAATTAAGCCGTCAAATCACTGGAGAAGTGAAAATACAGAGAGCATCGATGGTGGCGTAGGGCGTACAGCGAACACTTGACACAAAAGATCATGTGGCTCTGTCGTTTCAGCAGACCTGTAGGGACTCCGGGTACTTCCCCTGGGCGGTGAGGGGCAGCAGGTCCTCTTTGATTAGTGTTGGTGGCTCGTCAGCAACTTCACATGTCTGCAATGTTGGCTCTGGACACAAGTGAACACAAACACCAACGCGTCATGTCCACGTCATTTACCAAATTATGCGTCTGTTTACAAATCTGGTGACATGAACAACATTGAAAGCCAAAGTGCAGTATTAAATTATGATGGAACATTTAATTCTTAATTTTTAACCTTGACATTCACTGAGAAATTGTTCTCCGTTTTTATTATTTATCCAAAATTATGCATTACAGTTCCATGTATTGAAAAAGCTACCTTAAACAACACCGGATAGCCCACTTTAGTACAACTGTCAAATAACCCATAAAAACATCTGCATCTCTCCAAATACATGAAAACAGAAGGCGACCTAAAAGATGTTTTAACAGTTAATTCTTTATCCTGCTATCACACTGAAATAGGTAGGGTTACCTTTTGGTCTCCTATGGAAATGTGTGTGATCCACCTGACATCAGAGCACTTGCCAAAGGAGCATTACATTACATTACATTACAGGCATTCAGAAAACACTCTTATCCAGAGCGACTTACAGAACTTTTTACATTATTTATATTGCATCCATTTATACAGCTGGATATATACTGAAGCACCTTGGGTACAACGGCAATATCCTACCCAGGAATCGAACCTATGACCTGCCGGTTACATGCACAGTTACCCACTATGCTACACTGCCCCCTCGACCAGGAGTGCATGCATGTGGACCCATACAGGCGTGTGTCTGTGTGTGCGTGGTGCCCCACTGGTTTCTCACCTTCCATGGTCTCCTGGCCCAGCGTGGGGGGCTGGGAGTCGTCGGTGCGGAAGTCACAGGTGTGGGCGGGGCTAACTGGCTCACTGGGCTGCGGGCTGGAGTTGCTGCTGCTGTCCACTTTGGGATGGTACATGTCCGACAGGGAGCTTTGGTTGCTGTTCTCATCTGCACACAATGCAAGGACTTTGGGTGAAACCGGGAGAGTGGAGGGAGATTACCAGATTACCTCAGGTGTGCAGAACACACCACAGAAAAAAGGGTAATATGTTGAGTTGGCTTGAACAGTTGCCTGCAGTACTGGGATACTATTCTTGTGAGTGCTGGGGGTCGTATGTAGAGGCAGAGACCAGACCCTAGCGGTGTTAAAGTCCCACATGTGGAAAGTCTAGGAAAGTAAAACTCCTGCAATGTGTTTCTTCCATCCATGAACTCAGCCAGCTGATTTGACTAATTAGTTCTACCGCCTGGATAAAACTGGGCAAATTAGCAAATCCAACTGATTGGAACGAAACACTGGGGAGGACATTTGTGTTCAGAACCATATGGCTTGACGCAGTGCTAAATATTGCTCATTGTACACTTTAGATAAACGATGAGCCTAGATGGTGGAATGGCCAAATCTTATCATTATGCATCCATGCCTTGCTAAGCTACTATGTTCTTAAACTATCAAAATGCTGGCTCACCCTGGAAGTCAAGGAGGACTGAACGGGCATCTTCGGAGGCCGTGTCTGTAGGAAAGCCTTTCCGCTCTCTTGCTGTTCCAGCACCCACTTTGCCTTTCTCTTTCTAGAGAACGGCAGCACGGGGACACACACAGAGAAGTGTTTACTGTTGGACACCACGGTGACTGTGTTTTCACTTCCCTTAGTAGACTCTAATTAAATGTTCTTACTTAAGTATGATTGCTTCATACATGGTAAAGGGATCAGATAACATGTGAAACTAAACATGAGCCATATGGTCGAATAATACAGGTGAATGATACTGATAAATTCACATCCAGGTATCCACTAAAACTGAGATAAAAATTCACAGCAAAAACTCTAGCTCATTTTTATTAAGTTATGTTCAACTGCCAAGGGCCACTGTTACACCACCTCTAAGACTGAGGTATTATATGTGGAGCAGGCTACCGAGTGTATATAGTTAATGTATTAGTCCTGCAAACTTGGACAAATGTTTGAGGATAAGTCTTTGATAAGTCCTACCTCCTTGGTGTCCACCACAGGTACCCATTTAAATATCCGCAAAGAGGTATCCCCAACAGTCACCCACTTCTTCTCCCTGGTGAAAGGCGCACCATTTTTGCTTATTTTTTATTTATTTGTCCAGTTGCAAACATCTGTCTCCATAGGGTGCGTGTCATAATGGGCTCATACAAAAGCTAATAATAATATACCAGCTCATAATTATCTGAATATCAATTTTAAATATTTTCATAACAATTACACTCATAAGTATTTTAGACACCTCTTACATAAATCTTGTATGAATGAGTCATCTTTTGCAGTCAGATTTGTTCAATCCTCTTCATAATTTCAGGTATTTTTCTTTGATTTATGCAAATTGCAAAGCTATATTTTCTACATACAACGTAGCTACAGCAGTAATAACACAGTAATTAATCAAAGATGTTATGAGTCCAGATAGGCAACTCCTGTGTGGTTTAGGATGAAATCTAGGTAGGTAGTTAATGAGTTATAACAAACAAAATATGTGCCTGTAAGGATTAATTGGAGCACGCTAGTCCGTAATAAATGGCGAAATTGCCTTATCGTTACATCTCAGCCCTTGCATGCCCTTGGGCTAAGAAGAACTATGAAGCTAGACTGTGCTAGCTACATGGGTACCCACTGTAGCTAGCTAGTTAGCAAGCTAGCCGGCTGCCTTGGCCTCTCGTCACTGACACTGCAACTTAAACTTAGATTCCCTGGGGAATTCACAAATGCAGTTTCGTTTTTTATTTCTAAAGACAGAAGGCAATCCATTTTTGGTACTTAATCGCTACAAGGCCACGTAACCGAAATGTTTCCTTTTCTTGACAGAGCCTGCGCTAATCTCCAGTGATAAATTCAACACATATAGCTGTCTGTCAAATCAGTTGCTCACACCCTCGCTTTGCGTCATCCACAGAATCAGCCTTTCAAAATTCCCCCTTCGGTCCCGCCTCTCGTCGATAAGCTACTTGTCTCTACGGAGACGCTTTCACGCTTAGCAGCATTGGCTATGCTCTCTGTCACTCAGCTGTCATTCAGTCCCCCAAACCGCACCTCCTCCTTGTCGCCGAAGTTTCTGTTTCGGGAATGTTTAAAGATCTTTCTCTCACACAATGAAAATCCAAATGGTTTTTTTCACTCACCATCTGCGGACCCTTTCAATGGCCGCCATCACTTTCTTAATGTCATCTTTCGCGCGGCTCCGGGTCTCGGCTCGAACTGAGCGTCCAGACATTTTTTAGATTGGTAGCTATTAGTTTTATTTTGCCCCTCCAGCCACTCCGACCGAATCGGTCTCGCTATCCGGTTTCTTAACCTCGCGAGAGTACACCACCCACTCACTTGTCCTTCTGACAGAACGCCCTCCCCATCTTTCCACGTGGTTGCATCTTGTCAAATTACCAATTAAAATTTCATAATGTACGTCATTATATGGATCTGTTTTTTAACTGTTATGTAACGTGTCGTGTTGTCATGTCATTCTATGCCATACAGATATATATTCGAAATACGTTCCTTTTTTATCATTGAACACATCGAGAATTAGGCTTGCTCCCCTGGACAATTAATTTTGAACAAAATTCTGCCTTGTCATCTTTGCTTACTTCTTACAATGCTCCGTGCCATCAGATTAACCCATGTATTGTGCAGATATTTGGACCAATTTCTTATGAATGTATCAATCAATGCATTGGTTTCTACAATCATTCCAGCCAGATAATGTAATGCGATGATCAGCGAGTGAATCCGCTGTTCTGCACAGTACCTGGGCTGAACAGATGCCCATGAGCGAGCAGGGAATATTGAGCTCTTCTTGCATCTGTTCTGCACATACTTATGCAAGCCACCCATTTTATACCACAACAAATTCACATGGTCCTTTTAAATTAGGGCACACAAATCACTTAGTACATACAAGATGTAATTTAGGGTGTATGCTCCTGATCTGACCTTTACACAAGTATTTATTTTATTTCAGTACCGTCAGGTGTGCTAAAATATAAAGCAGCTTGTATTTGCTTGTTAATTACAGGTACATCAAAAAAATATGGATCATATCATAGTTATCATGCTCTGTTCAAATGTTCACAAAGTATAGGTTGAAGACCGCATGTTACAAGGTCAACTAATTAGCAACCTGGATACGCATCAACTGTCTAGGTTAGCACCTTTAATAATGGGAACATCAAGGTAAATTAAGAGAAAAATAATAATTATAAGTAGGAAGGTATCATGAAATCTGGACATCAGTTGCATTACTGGGAGATGCATGCATTCAAACATGTTTTAAAAGAAAGTGGAAAAAACAGAGCAATGCAATACTATTATAAAGACATCATGATTTATTCTTTTTTTTTTAAAACCAGCAACCATATACCATTTATTTCAAACGGAGGGTGTTAAGACAGTTCCTTGAGTACAGGCAGTGAGACACACACACACACACCGACAGAGGGACTCAGTTTTTGGATGCGGTGTAGATACTGTCCAATGCGCTCTGCGCGTCCTGGATCTGCTGCTGTAGCCTCTGGCGCATGCCCTCGTTGGAGGCCTTCTTCAGCATGGCCTGCATGTCCTGGATGGCGGCGCGGTAGCCCGGCACGTTGTGGAAGACGCGGATGGCGCGGTCGCCACTGCACGCCAGGAAGCGGCTGTTGACGTCGAAGCGGAGGTCCGTGATCTCCTCGCCGTGCACCGCGGGGATGTCCTCCTCCAGGGCGCCGGTGGCCGTGCTGAACATGGCCACGCCGCAGCCGCTGGAGACGGCCGCCACCCGCGCGTCCGGCGACAGGGCGATGCGGCTGCCCTCCGTCGCCTGGCAGGGCGCCGTGCGCAGCAGGTAGGGGTCCTGCTGCTTCTTGTACTCCACGTCCGTGTCCCACAGCTTCCACGTCCCGTCTTTGGAAACCGTTGCCATTCTGAAGGGGTCACAGAGGGAGTTTTAACAAGCTGGAGCCAGTGTGTCACCTGTGCAGGTAACCCCGGTGGGTACAGCTACACATTTATATCGTACCTTGTTTCTCACTTCTTACAAAGTTGGGGCAATACAAGTAAACTGAAGATCACATGTGGCTTTAATATGCAGTCCACGGGTGCCTTATTGAGCGGCAGGGGTTCGCTTGATTACAATGACATGCAGACCCCTAAGTGACTGAACCGTCCCATACTCTGGGCAACGCAATCAACCAATCGCCATCCGGCCACAGTCAGCACTGGCACGGTCCAGAATTTATCAGAGATCGTGGGGCTCATCCATGCACCACAGCATGGTGCCTTAACTAAATGAGCCACTCAGCAGCCTAAAACTGAAAGATTTTAAACACAAAAGTCGTAATTTCTCAGTCTAATGGCCTACTGCCATATCAAAATGATTCTGAGAATGTCACAAAACAACAGTCGCCATGGACATCAGTTATGTTCCCATCTGTTTAAAGCAGAACAATAGACTGTTGGTGCATCATTTGTTTATAAATCTTCTCCATCATTACACAGCTGAAAGCAACTACTGCTGCAGGACCATCTCCACTTAGCCACAGGAGGGAGGCCCCTGCTCTGTCAGTTTGCTGCACACATGGACAAATCATGAAGTTATCTTGCAGGCTAATGCACTCAAAAATAAAAGACCACCATGCTGAGTTTGTCTTACCTGCGGGAGTCATTGGAGAAGGCGAAAGAGTGGACGCCAGCCGAATGTCCTTTCAGGTCAAAGGCACGGACCACCTCCTTAAACTCACCGCTCTTTCCAAAACACACCTCCCACACCTTCACGTCCGGAGTGAAGCCGCAGGACGCTACAAACCTGATCCGAAGAAAAAATGCAACCATCACGGACAGCTACCAATTTTCACTTATTTTTAAATACGCTATAGACATTAGACAATCGCGTTTCATACGTTATGCTCCCTCTTCTGTTTCTCCTAATTTAAAATACGTAACTGAAATTAACAATCAGCGCTCAGTGCTGAAACCTCCATTATTGACACAAGAGTGCAGACAAGCATGCGCTAATCTCCAAAGCACGTGGCATTAGCTGCTGCTTCTTCATTTCAGTTTCTCTGCAGCACCACAGATGGGTTGTGGGCCCCAATCAAACAGCAGGGGGCGCTGGTTCACAATGAGATGCTGTCATCCTGGCCAACTGAAACCCAACCTTCTCTGAGTTAGACTACCACAAATCGTGCACAGGCCACAGGCCAGATTTGGGCAGGTAACAGTGCCTTAACAGGATGAGCCACCTGTCAACCCCCGCATCTGCATTTCGGCAAAGTGTTGGTTAGTCAGGGGGAAATAACAGACCTTCCGCAGGGAGAGATCGCTGCGTAGGAGTTGGTCATCTGGTTGGTATTTATGGAGGCCAGCACCTCCCCCTTCAGGTCCCAGATCAGAATGGTGGTGTCATTGGACGCAGTCATGATGAACTTGCCTGTAATACATCATGAAAAGAGCGGCCCATTTTTACAAACTTTTTTAAAATCGCCATTTCTGGCCAAATTTTTTATTATTTTATTTTCTAGTAAGTAATTATCTAATTGAGACTGAAGTTAGCCAAATGTAATATCAGAGCTCTAGGCCAACATGTGCTCCTTACTTGAAAAATTTAGGAGCACACTAATGCATCACAATTACATGTGCTCCTAAATTATTTTTCCAGTTAGCACACATTGATGTTCAGGAGCAAATGCTCCTAAAATGGGAGCACAATAAAGCCCTGACTACACCGGAGGGCTTACAGTAATGCCCATGTGATTCATATGTCCAGTCTGCTTACCCGTTTCTGCAATGCCAATGTTGATGACAATTCCTTTATGCCTCACAGGGAAGTCTTCAGGTGCAGCTTTGAAGATAAAGGAACCATCTTCTTTCTTGGTCATCTTGAAAACTCGAATGGTCTCTGCATTGGCCAGCCAGGTGATGAAGGCTCTATAGCACAGAAAGCATTTTCAAAGATACGCTAGCAGACCTGAAGGGTATTAAAACTTGCTAAACACATTAGCCAATTTATAATGGGCACAGTGGACTGCATTATTGCTGGACACCTTGCACTAGATAATGTTTTAATGGTGACATTTAACTTTCCAACAAGCCTTTTATGAGATACCCACGGTCCGCAGGTGGGTTTACATCATTCGATTCGGTTTTATTTTTATAGTGCTTTTTACAAAGGGCACGGTCACAAAGCAGCTTTACAGATATCTGGGCCTGAACCCCCCAACCATGCAGAATAGGAGTTTGTTACTTATAAACGGTAATGAAGAACATTTTTATGGGGTCAGCTTAAAAACACAATGATTACTGTTCATGGAGCCGGCCGTGCTGTAAAACCTTTATGTGAAATTAACCAGGTTAAAGTATCTGGTCTGAACTAAAGTCAGAGAGAAAAGCGACTCCAGGACAAGCGGGGAATTAGAACGACACGCGCGATACAAACGTGAGGTATAACGGCAGTACCGCGAGTCGGGGCTGAAGCGGACGAACGTAGCGTGGTCCAGCTCCACGTTGGCGCGCAAGCAGCGGTGGTCACGCTCCAGGAAGTCCTTGGTGCTCCAGATCCGGACCGTGCGGTCGTCCGCGCAGGAGGCCAGATACTTCCCGTTGCTGCTGAAGTCCAGGCAAGTGACATTGCCGCTGTGACTCTGGGCGGGAATATCACAGGGAACCATCTCGGAAAACCGCAAGAGACTGATCTGGCAGGTTTTTCATCTAATCTTTATCTGCTTGTTGGCCCTAATTGTGAGAATATTCCTTGCATAACTATGTTGCAATTTTGTGTGTGAGGGTTTGTTTGGAGCACCATTTACTGAAATGTCAGGGCTGGAGTCACAAAAGTAATAGCAAAAGCCACTAAAGCAATTAAGTAGGCATTTAGAAATGAGTCCCTTTTTAAAGTGTTAAAACATTTTTGAGTAGTGGACTGCGGACAAATGAAAACTGATAAACATGCAGTCTCACCCTCAAGGTATTAACCTGTTAAGTCCAAAGATCATTCACCACAACAAATTGTATACTGTAACTAGGTCCAGCTGAGACAGCACTGCAAAAATCAATATGCAGTGACTGAAGTCATTCTTAAAGCAGATAACCGGGTTGAAGGCACATAGTCTTACCTTCAGGGATGACGCAAGGAGGGGGTGGGTAAACGTGTGTTGCTGCGTCTTCTCTTTGCGAATACGCTGTGGCTGCTTCTGTTTCTTTGAAGGAGGTGCCTTATTTCCGTCCTCTTCTACTGCAGGACAGAAATGGGAAAACAGTAAATTGGGGACATTTGACACATTTGGTTCAATCAATGTGGACAGTTAATCAATTAATTAATCATATTCTAGTTTCCCCCGAGATAGATTTGGCTGTCACCTAGTTTTAACCAAAATAGTTTCAAATGGTTTGTTTTGTAAATGATATGCAGGTATTTTGTTAACAGTAACTATTATTTATATTAAAAGAAAACTGAGTCAGTCTGTTTTGTTCACAGTGGAGTCCGTGTTGTTCACTGTTAAGTTACCTCTCAGTGTTGGGGCTTTTGTGGCGTTTTAATTTCAGCATACAAATTAAGTGCAACTGAAATTTCTGGTAAGTAGACGCGAACTGTTCATCAGTGATATCTATGACATAGGAGAAGTTCTTCCTCTGAAAATGCCCATTGAAATGCCCACTACTCAACGACATGCACGTCAGCCACATTCGTCAGCGGTTGGCTTGCTACCATTAGCCTGATACTACTGCAAGCTATCAAGACGAAGGTACTAAAGTGGTCTAGCGTGTTGCTACCTTATTCCAGTTAAAATAGAGCTTCTAAAAATTGCTGATCTGGCTTGGAATACATAATTTGCGAGATGAGTCGTTATACAAACGACTGAACAGAAATAACTAAGGACCGGTGACACAATTATGGAACTGCCTAGTTATCCCCAAAATAATTTTAAAATACTCCACTGAGGGTTAGACTTATTCTTACCAGTAGTGTCTTCTTTCTCTTCATTTTTCTGACTTGTTTCCCCTTTCGGCTTGCCCACTGCGACGGCAACGAGCAGAATCAAGGCTCCTATCAATAATGAAATTGCGAATAGTGCAGCAAACTCCATCTTTAGCTAACTTCTGCCACGTTACCTTAATTTCAGTAGAACGAGCGCGATAAGTTTAGCCACTTGTACAGCAAGCTAACTGGCACAGAGTTGTATTTCACTTGATTCGCACAGCAAGTGGATAGCTAACACGTAAAATTATTTTGGTGCTCGTACCCTAAAGCTGTTTTAGCTGCAAGTGTATCAGTGTTTACGTCTGATACGTTTCTTATTTAAAACAACTTTTTAATTGAGCAACACAATTAAAGTCGCTTTGATCCACCTACCTAAATACATCTACCAAAATTGGTTAGCAAGCTAGCTAACTTAGCAGAACCAGCTTGCGTTTCTATAACGTAAATGGATACGTTACTGTTTGCAACATGCCGAAAACCGTTTTGTACAGCGGTGGAATCAATGAACGGCTGTTAGGGAGCAACGTAAGGTCATATAGCCTAGTATATGTAACAAATGTCAGTCTCAATAGCTTTTCGATCACTGAAAGCGACATCTCAAAAGCAAAAAAAAAAAAAGTATTTGCATACAGGCATGTTTATATTATATTTCATGCTTGCCATTTTTAAATGCACTTCATATCGTTCAACAGTTACAAATTCACAGAAGCAGCTCTGTTGGAGTTCCTTGATAAGGATACCTTAATTTTCCATGCCTTGACTGCTATTTTTGTGTTCAATGTAAAAGAAAATTAATGGATGACTGACAGGTGTTAACTGCTGCTCACGTGTTTCCTTTTGCATAGATTATTCACAAATAAAAGAGCAGTGAGTACCTTGTCATTAGCCTTTGTTTTCTCCTGTGGAGATTACATTTACAGTCAGAGGCACACACATCAAGAATTCATTAAGAAGCATAGCACAGAAACTTGATATATCAAGTACAGCAGTTTGGAAAGTCTCAGAAATAACCACCAGTCAGGTCAGCCAAGGAAGCCAACTGCTGTTGATGACAGACAAATCTTAAGACCTGTGAAGATGAACCCTAAAACAACAGCATCACCTACATTCTCCTGAGGACAAGGATGAACATATCATAAGCCACCATATACAGAAGACTTTGAGAGAAAATGTATTTAGGCTACACTGCACGATGCAAACCTCCCATCAGTAACAAGAATTAAAAGGCCAGATTCCCCCAGAAATACAGATACAGAAAAGAGTTCTGGAACAAGGTTTTATGGACAGATGAAACCAAAATAAACCTTTACCAAAACAAAATATAAAACTGAAAGCGTGGATAAAGTAAGGAACAGCCCATGATCCAAAGCATGCCCCCTGCCCCCCCCATTTAGTGAATTATGGAGGATGTAGTCAAAACTTGGGCATGTATGGCTGATTCTGGAACAGACTCGATCATTTTTATTGATGCTGTGACAGAGGAGGATGAATTCGGAAATGTACAGATAGATTTTGTCTGGCTGTGCACAAAGAAATCTTCCAACCTCATCAGCTGATGCTTCATCCTGCAGCAAGACAATGATCCCAAACAATACCTATGCAACCAGAGCATTCATCAAGTGGGAAAAAGTGGATAGTTTTGGACTGTGTTCTTAGTTTTTATTTAAAATTATGCAACAGTTAAATCAAATTCTTCCTTTTAACATTACTGTATGTAGATATACCCTATATCACCCCCCATCACCCCATATAAGCATGGAAACTGGTATTATTGCAGCCCAGACATAGACTAACGACATTTTCAATATTTAAACAATTATTGATGTTGCCACTGAAAATTGTAAATAAAGCTAGTGCATACGGAAAAGATCCATTCTGGCAAATTCTCACATACCAACTCAAGATACCAACTTGGGCCATCAATAGCAGAACAGCAATCACAGAGATCAAGTGTGCCAAGAGTTATGTAAAAATGCCAACCTGTGTTTTTCCTATATACTTTGTTTTGTCTGAGGGATAAACACCAGGATATGTGATTTTTTTTAAATTGCAAAATACATGCATCTATTTCTTTTGATATTAACCATGGAAGAGGGTGTTCGCTTGTGGCGTTCTGCTTCCGACTCCCAAGCATAGGCCGTCCCAAGTGACGCTCGAGGTTGAATTCTACGGTGGATTTATCGCCAGGTTATATTTTTTACAACGGTGCCTGGCGCCATCTACTGTAACCTAAGCGTTTATACTTCACGTTTCCCTGCACGCGTTGCGCTCTCAGACTTGGGACCATACGAGATGGAATGCGTTTCCCTGGCCTGTGTGTTCAAATCCTGCTGCTGTTTATCACTCAGCTCAAAAGTACTGGAATCTAAAACGCCATTGAGGTCATGTAATTTAGATGATCTAACTTGCGTTAGATGTGCGAAGCAAAAAAAAACAAAACAAAAAAAAAAACGTTTGTAGGCTAGCGTAGGCCTACATACGTGTATCAAAATTAGATAGAAAAAATGGATATCGATAGCAAAACATAGTTACAGGGTAGCAAGCAGTCACGTGTTGTGAAAGGGTATGTCGCTAAACTGCGGTGGTCCTTAATTGTGCAGTGTGTATTTCTTAAAATAAGACTGCTTCTTTCGGTAACTAGAGATTGGGACTTCTGCAAGCAGCCTTAAATCGGCTGTTGTCACATTTAGGAAACTGTTCATTGTTGTTATTTTTTCTCATCCTTGTTTCTGATCGTGTAATGCAATGGGCTGTTTGGTAATTTGGTCATGGGATCGATTGGATTGCTTATCCTTGTACTTTAAACTTGAATGGATTGCAAGAGGGAGTCGGCTAGTGTACAGTGCAGATCACAGACAAAAACTTCACCTCGATGTCCCATTTTTATATGTAGACTAATTTAAATGAAATCATAAGTGGTGATCTGATAGCCTATAGATATTTGATGTTCTAATAAATATTGCATTTCCCCCACCAATGTTAAAATAAGACTATAGCTATTCACAAAACTGTTAGCGAGTATGAGTAATCCTGAAGTAGATCAACAATAAAAAACTATATAGGCTTCTGCTTTAAGTGCATTTCAACCCTAGTCTATTCCTCACAATCTTCAACGATAGCATTTGTCTCTGTATCAGTTAAAACTTTGATTAAATGTACAGAATTTAAACAACGTGATAGCTGTGTTTACATTTTTTGAAGCAGTGGCCTAACTTACAGCGCATGAGCAACATTTGGGCGCAGTGATTTGACAGTTTTCCAGCGGATGCATTGTGCAACAAGGCAAAAAGATAACGGTCCTGTGTACCCCATAGATACGCTCTATAGTGTACACAGGGTTTTAATTTAAAATGTCACAAACGTCACTGAATCCGTCTCCAGAAACACGTGCGATACAGAGCAAAAAAACCGAAAGAGTTATTCCACTAGCCTACTGTGAATGTCTACAAATCGCTCCGTTACCATTCAGATTTGTGCGAAAAGACAGGGCGGGTTGTGGACGAGCAAAGAAATAGCCAAACCCAGAAGGTTGGTCAAAATCGCATTGGTTTTATAGCAGCCAAACAGAAACCGCGACATAATATTGATGGGCGGGTATTTCTAAAGTTAGAGCCAGTCGTAAACAGCGTGGGAAGGAGGAGTCTGGCATCTGCCATATCGGGATTGTGGATCTGTCGCTAACAGGAGTCCTAGGGCGGTGGACAGAAATACAAATCCGTTAATAAGTTGGGTTTTGGTTTTTTATAATATTCTTGTCGCGTTCGAAAAAGGGTACATGTTCTCATCTTGGTGCTAGGGCGGACATCCTATTGTTAGTTTAATGAGTGTGACGTTGCTTTTTTAAAATAGCTAGCTAGCTACGGTAGCTAACAATGGATCGAGTAAAGAGCTCCATACAGCAGGTCCCGAACCCCATTCCCAAAGGATTGATCCGTCGGACTGGTGCCAACAGTTTGGAGGTTGAGAAGGAAAACTTCGAGCGTAACCAGGTAAGCCGTGGAGTTTCTCCTATGTAATTACCAAAAACGGTAGAAGTTGTAACGTGGTGGAAAAGGGGCACTGGGATTTAGGGGGTGGTTTAGTGTAGAGCAAAGAAATACAGTTTGGGAAAGACGTGGGTTAGTTTCTGCTTTTTATAATCCTGTATCAGCCTACCAAATAAAGTAGCCTGTTTTGTAAGTCGCAGTGGCGTCGACTATTTTTATTCTTCTAACGGAACGGGGATTGTTGATATTGGAGGATGTTATGACTCTGCCCTGCACTACTTTCTAGATTACAGCTATGCATGCATGCATGCAACGGTATGCAAGATAGCCTACAAGTGCGCATGCACGTTTTCCCCGAACGCAATGCTGGACCACTTTTTTGGGGAAAAAACGTTACATTATAACCCAAATTGGCTATGTTCGATAGAAACACGAATTTAAGAGAGTGCACTTTCAGACCAAATGATTCAGCGTTTTCAGTGCCGAGACTATAAGGTGGATATTTAGCCTTTCATTTTGCTGTTTTTCACGCTGAGTGAACTTAGGTCCTGGACATCAGCTAATATTTTATTATTTTAAGGTTTTGCTTCCCGAACTGAATGTTTCATTTTCTATACTTCATGAAGTATGCTATTGGTATACTCTAAACATAGCCAATAAAGCTGTCATACAAAGTTGCTTTGCTAAATTGTTATTGGTATAGGGTATGAGCAGCTGTCTCGTCTGCCAAGGTCTATAGGCTAGCGTCCTGTATGTCACAATCCTGTGTGAGATCGTCAAGTTCAGACTGGTCCCTCTTCAGGATTTTTGCATTTGTACTCGAAGCTGAAGTGTCAGATTTGCACGTCCTGTTCCTTGTAACGCTCTAGTTGTTAATTCCGACGCGCGGTGTAGCCCATGATCTCGGGTAGATGATTAAGGATTGTGATCCCTATATTTAATTTCCATTGAGTGTTTCTGTTGGTGATGAACGGGGACTATCACAGGTCTATCCCGTGGCGTGCGCAGCTGTTAGTGGAGCTTAGATAACATGTCATCTCTGTTTCTGTCTGTCAGTCGTAATTGCTCTGTGGGTTCTGTTGAGCCAGGTTCTGGGGTACCTGTTCAGGGGTTCTCTGTGACTGGTGTAAATTGTACAGGAAGGTTCGCCTTTAATGACAGGGACTGTACGAAAATGTATTTTCCAAGGAGCACGTGCCCCTAAATTGAAAAAATATAGGGGCACACTAATGCATGCCAATTAGCAGATGTGCTCCTGAATAAGTTTTTCCAGTTAGAACACGTCAGTTTTCAGGAGCAAATGCAAAATGCTAAAATGGGAGCACTCTAGACCCGTGAATGGTGTTGTTCTGATAAAAACCGATGCTGGCTGGCAGATCGTATCAGTAGTGCTGATTATCATTTTCCATTATTATGATTCACCACAGTGTCTTTGCGTTATCATTGGGTAGAGTGTAGATTGTGTGGCAAAGGAAGCAATGAACAACATTTTTTGCTTTCACACCCGTAAAGGACTTGGTGTGCGATTACTCATTGTAGCCTGATTCTCAAAAGTGCAAGATCAGATCCAGAGAAAGAATATAACTATCTATTGGTGTGTTTAAAAGGTTACTTTACAGTTACTTGTTCTGTAGTCCCCAAATGATAACTGGACAGATTAGCATCAGTACCTAGGTGTCATCATTAATCTTGTAATGATCACCACTTGGTTAATAGCTTTAAGTTCTAAGGTAGATGCCTCAACAAGTGCTATGATGGCTTCATTGGCAATTTTATCAAAATTTGACAGAGTGAAACCTTAAGCACAACAGCGGCATTTGTAACCTCCGACTTGCTATAAACTCAGTTCATGAACCAATGTACTACTCTACCATAAGCTTGACCAACGTGCTAAACCTCAGTTGCACCAGTAAATGCACCATCCTGCTGCATAAATGTGTAGCATGCATATTGTAGAGTATGTAGTAGCATAAGGTTATCTTGAGTACTAAATAAACAGCAGCTTTACTGTCTCCCTAGTCCAGTGGCAGGGCATAAGGTGACCGTTCTGGTTGCCGTGGGGACGTTGTAAGGCTGATCATGCTCACGGGCGTGCTCACTGTGGCGTTTCTGTCCAGGTTCACTGATCTTGAAACTGCTAAGTGGGCGACTCATCTTGTGCCCTACACCTGGTCATAACCCAGTGAATCAGTACTGAGTCTGCACAGTGTTAATCCCCCTCAATTTGGTCTGACTCCCTTCTGGTGGTCATGGGGGGTGTGGTGCGAATTATGACGGGTACAAGCGGGAACGGGCGTGTCCGTTTGTATGCGTCCCAAATTCCACAAAGGATGATGCAGGTTTGGGATATTTCTGGAGTTGCGCTTGGATGATCAAAATTTAGGATGAAAACAAATGACCTACTGAGGGGTGGGTCCAAGGTCATGGAGGATCCCCTTCAACTCTTACCATTGGTCGCACCAACAAATCTGAGGAAGACTGGCAGCACGAAGCTTTCCGCCAACTGACATCTTTTGAATTGATCTCAGCTTCAGTCTGATTTGAAAGCTTCATATTTACCGCTAAGGCTATTTGCCGAGCCAGTATTACAGTAAACATTACAAAGCCCTGGAGCATTCTGTGCGGTTCTCCTACCTTCATAATCATAATCTCTGTGCACTTAAAGGGAATGGAGCCCTGCGTGTTTATGCTGAATGCACATATTTATCTGCTCCTGTTTTTTTGTTGTTTTTTTTTTGTTTTTGTAGAAACAATCAGGGAATGAAATGAGGCCTGTATGCGCGCAGTAGAGTCACACGTAGCGCATGACAAAACCCTAATTTTATAAAAGAATTAAGGAACGGGGCACGGGGTTCACTGGTGCCCTTGTGCACTTAGCACAAAGGAAGTGTTGAAAACCTTGGGCTGTCATGTCAGGCGGGACAATGAAACGGTTGTTGAAAGAGATGTCATTTTTTTTTGGGGGGGCTGGTTGGAAGCAACGGTCGGCCATTGTGTGTGCTCTGATCTTTCCAGCCCTCCATTTTCATATCCAGACGAGTGCGGAGGATGGTAACTGTGCTCTGTTGGCGGAGATGTAGGCCACACCTGTGCTCCCGTCATCCGCTATGAGACGTGCGGTGCACGAGCATTGTGAATTATGTATCGGCGAGAAAGCGAACTGGGAGGTAAATGGATGTGCAGACCCTGTGTGTCTGTGAGTGAGTGTGGAGTTCCGTGACAGGGAGGCATGGGGGTAAAAAAACCTGTGATGGGAGCTGTGCATTGATGGGAGGTGGAAAGTGCAGTCTGGTCTCACAGTGAAGAGGCAGGGAGTGAGGTGTGTGTGTTGGGTGTGTGTGTGCGCGTGTTTGTGTGCTGGGTGTGTGCGTATTTGTGTGTGTGTGTTTGGTGTGTGTGTGTGTGTTGAGGGGTATGTGTAATTATTGTTGTTTGGAGGCTCAAGTGTTCTGCTGACTCCAGTGTTTCAGGAAGTGATGCAGGGAGAGAGTTTGAAACGGTGTTGGGGTTGGATGGGGTGGGGAGTCTGGGAGGAGGGGGTTATATTTGGCGTTCTGGTTGGATGGGGTGGGGAGTCTGGGCGGAGGTGGTTATATTTGGTGTTCTGGTTGGATGGGGTGGGGAGTCTGGGAGGAGGGCGTTATATTTGGTGTTCTGGTTGGATGGGGTGGGGAGTCTGGGAGGAGGGGTTATATTTGGCGTTCTGGTTGGATGGGGTGGGGAGTCTGGGAGGAGGGGGTTATATTTGGTGTTCTGGTTGGATGGGGTGGGGAGTCTGGGAGGAGGGGGTTATATTTGGTGTTCTGGTTGGATGGGGTGGGGAGTCTGGGAGGAGGGGGTTATATTTGGTGTTCTGGTTGGATGGGGTGGGGAGTCTGGGAGGAGGGCGTTATATTTGGTATTCTGGTTGGATGGGGTGGGGAGTCTGGGAGGAGGGGGTTATATTTGGTGTTCTGGTTGGATGGGGTGGGGAGTCTGGGAGGAGGGGTTATATTTGGCGTTCTGGTTGGATGGGGTGGGGAGATCTGGGAGGAGGGGGTTATATATGGTGTTCTGGTTGGATGGGGTGGGGAGTCTGGGAGGAGGGGGTTATATTTGGTGTTCTGGTTGGATGGGGTGGGGAGTCTGGGAGGAGGGGTTATATTTGGGTTCTGGTTGGATGGGGTGGGGAGCTGGGAGGAGGGGTTATATTGGTGTTCTGGTTGGATGGGGTGGGGAGTCTGGGAGGAGGGGTTATATTTGGTGTTCTGGTTGGATGGGGTGGGGAACTGGGAGAGGGTTATATTTGGGGTCTGGTGGATGGTAGGGGAGTCTGGGAGGAGGGGTTAAAATTTGGTGTTCTGGTTGGATGGGTGGGAGTCGGCGGAGGGGGTTATATTTGGTGCTCTGGTTGGATGGGGTGGGGAGTCTGGGAGGAGGGTATATTGGTGTTCTGCTGGATGGTGGTAGTCTGGCGTGTTGATTTTTGGCTCTGGTTGGATGGGTGGTGTCTCGGCGAGGTTATATTCTGTTTCCCCGTGGGGGGTGGGGAGTTAGCGAGGTGGTTAATTGAGTTCTCTGTCTGGTGGTGGGCATCTGGGAGGCTCCGAGATGATCCTGGTTGGATGGGGTGCAGGAGTCTGGGGAGGGTTATTCGTGTTCTGGTTGATGGGTGGAGAGTCTGGAGGAGGGGTTATATTGCGTTCTGGTTGATGGTGGAAAGGAGGAGGGGTTAATTGGTGTTGTTGGATCGGTGGGTCTGGGGGAGGGGGTTATATTTGGTGTTCTGGTTGGATGGGGTGGGGAGTCTGGGAGGAGGGGTTATATTTGGCGTTCTGGTTGGATGGGGTGGGGAGACTGGGAGGAGGGGGTTATATATGGTGTTCTGGTTGGATGGGGTGGGGAGTCTGGGAGGAGGGGTTATATTTGGTGTTCTGGTTGGATGGGGTGGGGAGACTGGGAGGAGGGGTTATATTTAGTGTTCTGGTTGGATGGGGTGGGGAGTCTGGGAGGAGGGGGTTATATTTGGTGTTCTGGTTGGATGGGGTGGGGAGTCTGGGCGGAGGGGGTTATATTTGGTGCTCTGGTTGGATGGGGTGGGGAGTCTGGGAGGAGGGGGTTATATTTGGTGTTCTGGTTGGATGGGGTGGGGAGTCTGGGCGGAGGGGGTTATATTTGGCGTTCTGGTTGGATGGGGTGGGGTGTCTGGGCGGAGGGTGTTATATTTGGTGTTCTGGTTGGATGGGGTGGGGAGTCTGAGCGGAGGGGGTTATATTTGGTGTTCTGGTTGGATGGGGTGGGGAGTCTGGGAGGAGGGGGTTATATTTGGTGTTCTGGTTGGATGGGGTGGGGAGTCTGGGAGGAGGGGGTTATATTTGGTGTTCTGGTTGGATGGGGTGGGGAGTCTGGGAGGAGGGGGTTATATTTGGTGTTCTGGTTGGATGGGGTGGGGAGTCTGGGCGGAGGGGGTTATATTTGGTGTTCTGGTTGGATGGGGCGGGGAGTCTGGGAGGAGGGGGTTATATTTGGTGTTCTGGTTGGATGGGGTGGGGAGTCTGGGCGGAGGGCGTTATATTTGGTGTTCTGGTTGGATGGGGTGGGGAGTCTGGGCGGAGGGCGTTATGGGGAGCTTGGTGTTCTGAGGAGGCGGTGAATCGTAGACCTAACTCTCTGTGGGAGTGGACCTGTACCGCAGGCAACGTACGGGACAGCCGTGTAAACGGGGTCCTGACAGGGGTTAGCGCAGAAAAGTGGGTCAGTCGAGCTGAGCCTCGGCGAGCCCCCAACCCCCCCCCCCCCAGCAGCACACACCCCACCTCTGATCCCCAGCCCCGGCCTGTCCCCCAGTTCTGGGAACAATGTCCCCCCTCCCGCCCCCAAACCACAACCCCAGCTCCCGGTTAGCCGCGCCCTTTGATTTTTGTCCCCGATACGTTGCTCCCGCTCAGGCCACCACCACCGCCCTCCCTCCCTCCTCCCTCCCTCCCTCCCAGCTGGGGCGGTGATGGGGATTAGCAGGCTGCTGACAGACAGACTCTCTCTGTCCTGCGCTGGTCACTGGGTCAGGCTCCAGAGATCGCACCCTGCAGAATGTGGGTCAGCAGGAGAGCTGGGGCAGGCCCGTCCGTTCCTCTGTTGCATCAGTGCTAACTCATATCTGGTTATTATCAGTACCTCGGTAAATTTACGGTAAAGTTAGGCTACGGTGAACCTTGCGCTGCTTGCTGAATCACGCTCGTCCTCTTTGTGAGTGACTGTGAGCCCCCCCCCCCCGGCTTCACCGACAGAAAAAGCAGGTGATTAAATTTAGACGTGTATTTCTAAGACCTGAGTACGACGACTTCAGGAAAAGAGCACAGGACCCCAGAGTTTCACGGCTGATTTCGGCGCTGCCCGCGAATCCTAGAACGCGTGCGCGGAAACGCAATTTCGCTTCGCCGCGGTTAGCGCCTTTCCAGCCGCAATTTTTCCCGCCACAAATCCTCTGGGTCGGCCGTATATTTGCGGGTCAGTTTCTTGCAGGGGCTCTGTTACTGTACCCGCCGCGCAATCCAGTGCGTTTTGGTGGGATCCGTGGATACAGACTGGCGTTCTGACAGATGGATCCGCTCTGTGATTGGCTGCCCTCTGTGAAGCCCCCATTTACTCATTTACTCCCAACGCTACGGCAAGACGGTTAAATATGTGACATTCCACTTCATTCTGCTTGATGATGCCATTACATTACATTTATATAGCAGACGCTTTTATCCAAAGCGATGTACCAAAGTGCATATCAAGGTCATTGGAACTACTACAAAACACGGGTTCGATAAGGTACGGTACTCATTTTGTACAGTTATTCATAGCCAAGAACACAGTCCAATTCGGAGTGAACATTAATCTGACCTAACCAAGTCAAACTAGGGATACCAAGAGAGCTGTGTGCTTTCATGTGACCACAGCCACTCTAGCTAGCAGGAACACATTTTGTTTTGAAGTGTCTGGCCCAGGATTAGTGATAAACTGCAGGGTTTTGTGTTGGTGTGACTTGTGTGTGTGTGTGTGTGTGAACGCCCATTCTCTGGTGTCGTACGCTCAGTTTTTGGCGAAAGTACTTGTATAAATGTTCACAGTTTAACAACAGCCCTCCCGGCTCTCCCTCCCATCGTCACTCATAAAAAAGGAAACGGCCCCCCACATCAACTCAATCCCTCGCGCCCCACCCATATCCTAAAAATGAAACGGTGCTTAAAAATCATTAGGAGAGATTCCAGTATTTTTATTTTGGCACGTCGGTAATATAAACATGAGAACCAGCAGAGAGTATGTTTTGCCAGGGCGAGAAGCTATCATTTCATGAATCGCTCACAACTTTGTTCCTACTGTGAAAATACCAGGCTCTGGGGCTTAGCTGGGTCGGTTGACTGTAAACAATCACATTTTTCTAGGCACTCTGTCTCTCGGGCCTTACAGGCTTACGGGTTCTGAGCCAAATTCTGTTCTGCGCTACGGCTGTGCGGGTGCGCACTCTAGCGTGTTTACGGCATCAGATCCGCTGGACCGCGCCGCGCCGTCATGTTTCCTTCAGAAAACCGCGGCCGTGAGGCTCGCACAACCTCTCCCCCGAACTGAGGAAGAGCCTCATTCCTTCCCAGCCTCCGCCTGCCCTCTTTCCCCCTCAGTCTCAGCCCGGGTCTGGCCGTCGCCAGAGTGAACGAAACCTCGTTAAGGTGCGAAAAGGCCAATCTGACCAGAACGTGCCCAGTTTTGTCTGCAGAGTCTTCTACTGCAGTGAAAGGCGAAGTCACTACTTTTCAGGGCTGCCTCCTACAGACTTGGAGTCGACTGTATGATTGTCTGACATCTGTTTGCTTTGCAGGAAACAACCCCCCCCACCCCCACCCCCCTCCCTTTTGTGTTCCCGACTACGGTCTTTAATGCCTGCTGTTTGTTCCTGAACACGCCCGGGGAAAAGTTCCCCTGCGGTCTGCAGAGGCGCGCTCGGATTAGAGGCCTCCCCGGCTAACGGGCTCTAATGACTAGCGTGCTCAGCCCTCGCGGCGGGAAGCGGGCCGGCCAGCATCCGCCGGGAAGCTCCCCCGGCCGTCCCTGGATCCCGCGCGCGGCTCCGCGCTGCCGTAAAACAGGGGAGGGCCCGTCTGCTCAGCCCTTCTCTCGGCTCCCCGTTCACCGGCCCCTTCGCAAGTGTAGGCCCGCCTGGGTTTTTTGGGGTTTTTTTTTTGTTTTTTAACGCAAGGCCCGTTTTCGTCCCTGGGTTTTTCCCGCCTTCCTTGTCCATCTCTCTCTCCCCCTGGGGAGCCCCGGCTCCCACAGCTGCTTCCCAGCCTCCGGGCCTGTGAGATCCAGCCCCCGGGCCTGTGAGATCCAGCCCCCGGGCCTGTGAGATCCAGCCCCCGGGCCTGTGAGATCCAGCCCCCGGGCCTGTGAGATCCAGCCTCCGGGCCAGTGAGATCCAGCCTCCGGGCCTGTGAGATCCAGCCCCGGGCCTGTGAGATCCAGCCCCGGGCCTGTGAGATCCAGCCTCCGGCCTGTGAGATCCAGCCCCGGGCCTGTGAGATCCAGCCCCGGGCCTGTGAGATCCAGCCCCCGGGCCTGTGAGATCCAGCCTCCGGGCCTGTGAGATCCAGCCCCCGGGCCTGTGAGATCCAGCCCCCGGGCCTGTGAGATCCAGCCCCCGGGCCTGTGAGATCCAGCCCCCGGGCCTGTGAGATCCAGCCCCCGGGCCTGTGAGATCCAGCCCCCGGCCCCCGGCCCGGCCCGGCCCGCACCACCCCTCTCCGCCGGGCCGCTGCACCCCGCCGCCTCCCCTCCGCCCCCCCCGCGCCGCAGCCATAATCGGCGCCCTGGCAGCTGTGGAATCCAGTGGAGGGGCGTGGCCATGTCCCCTGGGCACAGACGGAGCCCAACGGGGCAGGTCCAGACAGGCAAACACTAATCTCCCCCACCCCCTTCCGGCACCACACAGCCTGCTTTCTCTCCCTCTCTCCTGTATGTCCTGTTTTTCTCTCTCCTCCATATATTTCTCCCTCTCCCTTTCTTTCTCTCTTACACTTTCTCCCTCTCTCAAACTTGCTTTCGCTCCTTCCTCCTCCCTCACTTTCTTTCCCTGCATTTATGCACCTAATAACGGGAGTGAGATAACACAGAAAGAACTTAGGCAGCCAGAAGTACCTTGCCCTCTTTCTCTCTCTTTCTCTCTTCTCGTTACTCTGTCACTAATTAAAGCGGTGGCTGTGGGTGAGAGCAGGTGATGCAAGTCCTGCCCAGGTCTGCTACTGCCGTTGGCTGCTGAGCGATTGGTTCTGCTTTTCTGATTGGCAAACCGTTTCCTTGACTGGCCTTGACAGAGAATCAGCACAAGAGTGATTTTCCCTTCTCTATTTGCGATGTAACTGTCAAAACAGAACAGCTGCTATACATCCACTCATGCACTGCTGGAAATGCAGAACCAAATTATTTTTAAATTTATTTTTTTTAAACTGACAATTTCGGTTCCCCGGCCCCCCCACGGTTCTCTCATGATTGTCTCCCGAGCTTCACGCGAGTATTTTTAGGTTGGCTCTGCTCAAAACGTTCATGGTAACGTCAGATCCCGGGACGAGGCCCCTGCTGAATCTTTTTTTTTTTTCTGGGCCTCGCCGTCAGGAACCAGCTGAGATAACGGCCGGGGCGGAGACGTTAACTCCTTCACCGGCGGAGCGGTGCCAGCGGGGCCTCTCTCTCTCTCTCTTTCTGTCTCTCTCTCTTTTTCTCTCTCTCTCTCTCTCTCTCTCTCTCTCTCTCCTCTCTCTCTCTCTCTCTCTCTCTCTTTTCTCTCTCTCTCTCTCTCCCTCTCTCCTCTCTCTCCTCTCTCTCTCTCTCTCCGTCTCTCTCTCTCTCTCTCTCTCTCTCTCTCTCTCTCTCTCTCTCTCTCTCTCTCTCTCTCTCTCTCTCTCTCTGTTTGCTCTGTGACTCACCCTCCGTCTCTCTCCCCCCGCCGCGATGTTTGCTGTGCCGGGGGCGGGAGGCGCGGACGCCAGAACGCTGCCGCCCGTGTGACCGTAAACACGGGCCCTTCGATGAGGAGAGACGCAGTACCCCCCCCCCCCCCAACACCGTCTGGATCCGACCGCATGGAGAAACCGTGAAACCACGAAACCATAAGGCTGCGCTCCAGTATTCAATTCAGGAGACCGGAAAAAAACAGCTCTTCACTTCAGTAGCATTGGCTCTCTCGTTGTCTTATCTGGAGCTTGATTAGCACTTGACAGTGCGCTTGGTTCTGACAGGAGCGGTTTGGTGTGGGCTATCTTGCAGCTGTGTCTCCTTGTCTCCTGTATAAACAGCAAGAGTGTGAGCCGTCGCCTCGAATTCCAGTGGGTTCTTGTTTTCCAAAATGAGAGATCCAGTGGGCTTTTCCCGACCTCTGACGGTGCTCTCAAGTATTATTTTGGAGTTGGAGTGCCTCAGACAAGCAGTGGGACGCACACAGCTGTTATTGTACGTGCCAGTGTGACCGAGTTGTGTAACTGAGAACATGTTGTTTTTATCACCTATAGCCACACCAGTCTCTGCTGTTTTATAATGAACAGCATTTGCTGGTAAAAATTCCTGTGACTTTCAGAAAACATACATGGAAGTAAGTGGCAAATATATCACTGACTGGAAAAATATACTTTTCATCTTTCATGTTCATTTGCGTTAGGTTGGGTTTTTTTTCCTACAACACAGGGAGAGCTTTCAGGGCTAGCTCCGAATTCCCTGTACTTTTGACACATTGGTTTGGAAGTTTTCCCTGTGGATGTGGAAATGACTATAATTCGTCCGTGGAAGGCAGGAGATAATAACTATTTATGTGGTGTAAAAGCTTACGGTATTGATTTTTCCGAGGGCAAAGTCAAATTCTTCGATCTAAAAAGCTGCTGTAATTTCCTCAGAATCCTTTAGGAAAACATTTCATTTGTGCGGAACAGTTTGTGGTACGTGTTCGTTTTCAAAATAGACATAATCTGCATTGCTTGAATGCTAATTGAGGTATTTCAAAACACTAAACCGCGAGGAGTCGGATATAATTCATTCACAGCTGTGAGACAATGTCCAAAAGAGGGCGCCATCCACCTTTTCGACTCCTTCAAGATGATGGCGCGAAGTTGGTTAGAGTAGAAATTGTTAAATGCATGATTATGATACACTGACAAGGCTAAATCAATCCTCATGGATTTATTTGTTAATTTGTTTAAGTTAGCGATTAAAGCTTATGCAGACATTATTTTAGAATTTGGATCAATTTATATGTAAAGCTCCACAAGTCAAAACTCTGAGAAATAATCTCGCACAAAAGTTAGAAATTACTCACGTGAGGTTTCTCAACAGTTTTCCCTAACCGACCACCCTTGTTGCACACCGGCAAATAGCTTACTGTTCGTGAATACGGTGTCTGTTGCATTCCTCAACAGCTTCCACGTTTATTGAACAACAGATAATTAATGTAAATAATACCCTACGTGTCGATTATTTACTGTTTATTGTAAGGTTATTTTGAGCATTTCTAACAGATTATTTAACACTAGTTAGTGTATGAATTGAGATGTGAGGACGATATGGGGTAATCAGACTTTGCGAGCCAGGGGTCACTAGCAGAAAAGGGTCTTGCACGGGGATTTCCGGCGCATGCTGATTCCCCGGGCTTCCCTCCGGTAGCCCCTTCTTGGGAGGAGGTGTAACGACCCCTTTCTCCTTCTTTTCCCCCCTCCTTCTTTAAACAAGAGCTGTGCGAATTAACCTGCTCTCTTACATCCTCTTTTTTTTTTGCTTTTGCAACTCATTTATGTTCAGCGCACTCGCCAGGGGCGGGTTGGGCTCGGCGTTATTTTCTTTCCGCTTTATTCGCAATCCGTGTATTTCGGACGCAAGCTCGCGGCTTATCTTAAACTACATCGCCGTGGAAGAGAGCAAGCAAGCTGGAAGAGGGGGACAGCCATGGATTAAATTGTCCACTGTTGAATCGCGCATTTTGAAGCACCCCCACGGCAGCACGCGGAGCCATCCCTCTCTCTCCTCAGATGGAAAGCCATTCTAGACAGTTCTTTTCCTCATGAACGAATGTTGACTTCCAGCAGTTACCGTTGAACAGGTTTTCTTTTCAGTTCCACTTCAAGACGGCGGAAGCGGCCAGTAGCGAGTGAAAGAGACGGCGATTCTGGACACATGTTGAGCTGAAAGACCACAGCATCCCATCCCCTCCCTTAGCGGACTTATTTTTTATAGCGAGCCCACGGATTGCTCGCGTGATTACAGATTAGTGTTTTCGCCGTTCACCTCTTGCAAATTTGGGCAACTATGGATCTGGGTAAAATGGTAGGATGTCCTGCATGGTTTTTTATCCTTATCCCAAGGGCGCAACAGATCTGTTTGTGTGTGTGTATATACATATGCCTGTGTGCGCGCGCACGGAGGGCAGATGCAACCGTGTGAAGCAAGACGCCGTTTTCCGGACCGCAGCTAGCTAGACAACAAATATCTCGTGCCCCAGCCGTGTTCTTTCTGAGATTTTTTTAGACAGACAACTGCATGTTTGTGATGGCATGGGTTGTCTAAATATGTAGCCGAATCCGTGCCTCCACTGAATTTTATACAGCTTGGTGAAATTGCACGACTGTATAAGAGAGCGTATCACAAGCCACGGTGAAGGATAGTGTTCGTGTTTTACAACCAGCACTGCAGCTGAGAATATTGGAATAGGCTATCTTTATTGTAGGATTCTAAGTTGTGATTTTTTTCCCAGACGACGATAAACCTCAAAACAATAATTTGTTTGAACTGTTAAGTCCTGTAACGTCGTGTTTTGCCTAATAAGATATTAATTGGGGACTATATGGCATTTCAGTGTGGATGCCTTATATCTTTCTATTGTCAATATGTCGTTAGCGACGCGACAGGCACAGAACTGTTTTCTTTTCGAGAAACATTTCAATGATAACAGGCTGCATTCTTCTGCATAATGTTTACATGTCATTGAGAACTGTCTGTAATTTCGTTCAGGAAATGCTGATATATTGTGACATGTTATGAACATAAACGTTGACAAGTCACATGACGGGGTCAAATTTGGGGTGACACAAACATTATGGCGCCATTAATTTGTTTCATATCCGAAACAATCAAAATAAGTCCTTTGAAGATTTTTTGAAAATTTGTAATACATTGTTTCACAACATCACTGGATATTGACCAATGCTATGTTGTCATCAAGAAATGGTTGACTGTCTGGTCTCTGATAGCTAATTATGTGCATATTGTTAAGATGTTTGCATTCGAACCTGACTTAGTATTGTGTAGAACCTGTGCCATATGACATTATCAGTGAATATATTGTTTAATTGTCTCTGCTGTAATATGTGTCCCATGAAACAATTTGTCATCGTTGTACAAAACACCATTGATTCTCAGTGCAGCATTACTCATGGCTGTCAAAACCCATCAGACTTGTGAATAATGAAGTATCTGACTAATATGCATGGACCAACACCAAAAAAATAGATAATAAATGTATTTACAGTTCTGAGAGGAGAGGCACAGCCAAGGACATGCCCTGGGCAGTAGCCTCACGGTTCTGATTGTTGTGAGAGAGGTGAGGTTCAGGTGCAATAGAGATGCAGATGATAAAAACACTCCATTGGAGCAGAGTGTTTTCCCATGATGGGTTACCAACTGCTAATACAAGGTCACTGTCTGGCTCTATGCAGTGTTCCTTGCATTCCCGTTCTTGGGGGTGAAAAAAGTTCTGTGTGCACCTGCTTTTCATAGAAGTTCCTTTAAAAAGAGAGAAGGCAGAAGCTCTTCCTCAGTATTCAAGTCGTTGGTTTTTAGCATGCCAGTATTTAGGGGGATGTCGATGTTCAGTTCATGTTCAGCCATTGCTTATCGGCCTCAGAACTGAACTGGTGGCAGCTCGAGTTTTAGCACCACTAGAAAACATTGCGGTGTGTAATTACAAAGGCTTACGTGTCATCAATTAAGTCATAAGTCTCTTGGAACTGCACTCCTCCTGCCAGCCCGTTCTAATGCGCAAGTTAGAGAGTAGAAGGGACGGTGTTTTTCGGAGCGTGGAGCTTTGCAGTCGATTCAACGGCAAGGCCTGTGTTATTGGACCCGGACTTGCAGTCTGAGGCAGACTGCTTTATCAGGGGGGCAGCCTGTGGAAGTTTCCCATTCGCTAGGGCTGAAGCACAGCACACTGACGCTGGCTAGGCCTCAGGCCCCGGGCAGTGCGGCCTCAATTATTTACGAACGGCGTATGGAGAGAAAGCAGACGATAAAAGGGTTCTGGGACTGTTAAACGTGTACGTCATTAATATTGCCATTTTTTTTAAAGGGAAGTATTTTTTTTATTTATCTTTGCTGCTAAATAAAGAGTGACTGTTTGTCTCTCAAGTGCTTCTTGCTTCAAAGCCCGCGGGGAGGGGGGGGGTTCGGGGTTCGATCGTGTTCTGACATGTCTCTCGCATGTTCCCGTGATTGGGGAGGCGGGTAAATTGTTTTTCTTTCTTTCGTATCGGGTTTCAAAGCGGCGCTCGGTAGCACAGAGGGGGGCTTGACTGGGGTGCCGGCGTCTCCCTCGCCCGCTTCCTGAGCGCAGCGATCCTGGACAGGAAGCTCCTCTGGTACACAAAGCCCGGTGGGTGTTTGAGATGCGGTGGGGAAGCTCAATCACTGGGATGCATCCAAGGCATCTTAATTAGCCCCCCCCCCCCCCCAACCTCAACTGCGAGCATCCAGCCACAAAGATGGCCTACGCGGACGGCTTATTTAGAGCCCGTTTTTTTAACGGTCTGTAATGGCACCCGTCCCCGTGGTTCAACGTCCCGGGCCTTTTATCGCCTTCTGACCGCAGGCGCTGTCTAAAGAGGAACATTATTGCGCTGAGGACGTTCATAAACCGTGACCTTTCATGCCCGACTCTAAACAGCGTAGCGTGTGGTGCGTCACAGGCGCCTGCGGGTGCTTCTGGGGGGACTGCAGCAACCTCGGGGCTTCCGATTGGAGGGAGAAAGTTTTTAGGAACCTGCCTTTGCGAAAGCCCTTGCGTTCTATGTGCATTCGATTCGCATGCGTCCACCTGGATGGCTTTCTCTGGCTTTGATTTGGTGCACCTTTTTGCCCAATCAAATTCATGTTGAGCTTGAATTAGATATGAAATTTCAGTTTTTTATTTTTTTTATTTAGAGGTACTGTTAGCGGTGGATTTCCTTTTTTTCGAAATAACAGCCCGTTTAAAAAAAGGCCTGTCTTTCGTAACCACGGGAAGCGAAACCGGTTTTTGAGGCTGCAAAATGTCCCCCACGAAATACCGGACGCTTTCTCCAGCTGCGCGGAGCGGCGGTGGAGAGCGGCCTGACGTGTTCAGCTCTCGTCCTTCACATCCTCCCACACCGTCTCCCCGCCAGCGGAGCGTGGAGGGATTGTCCCGTAGGAGCGGATGTTAGTCAGAAGTGACCGAGTTGCCAAAGTAAAGGGTCTTTAAGCAGGCATGCGGCAGGGGCGGTGCCTTTAAAAAAAACGGGTGGGGTCGAGGTCCGGTGAAATAATGTCGGTCTGCGACACACACAGAGCGCTATTCTTTATTCTGTTCTTTTTTAGGAAAACTTTCCATGTCGCTTTGTGTGTGTGCCTGCGTCCGTCTGTGTGTCTTTGTATTTGTGTATGTGTGTGTGTCTGCATCTGTGTGTGTGTGTGTGTGTATGTGTGTCTGTGTGTCTCTGTATGTGTGTGTGTGTCTGCAGGAAGCTGAAGCATATTTTTGGTTCTTCTGGCATTTCTGTGGGAGCCAGCGAAGGCCGTGTGTTACAGCATCAGTCTGAGGGGCGCTGTAGCAAAGCCGGGCCGCTGGGTGGAGGGCCGGGGAGGGGACGCGGCTCACCCAGCAGGAAATGGGCAGGGCGGGTAGAGGGGTACAATGCGTCTGGAATTGGCATAAGGCAGGGCTGAGCCTTGCGTTTAATTTCCTGATATGCTAAGTCCTCGTAAACAAGAGCGTTACACAGTTGCTAGTAGTTCAGGTGACGAACCGACATTCTTGGATGCCCTTTAAGTGCATTTCTTTACGGCAGGTATATGACGTACAGTAAGCATTTTACTCTGTCTGCGTGATATAGGAAGAACCTCTCCTAACCCTTAAATTAAAATGGCTTACAGTTGAAATCCTGAGCCTCACTGGAAGGGGAAGCTGTCGCCTCTTGCGGCGAGCATCGCGTGTCTGGCGGCGTGATAAGGCGACGCGACTGGGAAGGCAGATAAAGCTCGGATCCCTGTGGCCCGGAGGTGCTAGTAGTGGAGATGTGGGGCGCTATCACTGTACCACTCTGTGTGATGCGTTGAGATCGGCCGCCACGGCAGCGAACGCTCATTCAAAATGGACTCCTAATCGTCTTCCTCTCCCTTATTTTAGCTATGCGGATTGTTTTGGGTTGTGTGTGTGCTACTTTCATTTTTAGGAGGAAGACAAGTACTCGGTTGCTGGGCTGTACCTAGTGCTTTGAACATAACGGATAAGGCAACGGCCTCCAACCAGGTACACGATCTTGACTAATAAGTGGATTATTGCACCAGAGTTTTTCAGTTGTATCACTTATAGATATAGGACTCCATTCCCGTGATGTCATCAGAACTAAGCCACTCCCTGCAGTGTAGGAAACGGTATGAATGAAACCGCCGGGTCGTGTATGGTGAAGTCATAGGCTGTGCGATGGCCCTGATATTGAAGCAATGAAACGGTAGTGGATTCATTGCGTGCCTTTGGCACTGAAGTACAATCATATCTGGGTGACTATCGTTAAAGTTTAATTCCAAGACAGATGGCTACTTCAAGTCAGTGATTCAGTGATGGAAGTGTGTAAGAGAATGGTGCTGCAGGAACACTTGGCTGGATCCAGATATTGTTTTGTATCTTGAGAAACCAAGAAGGCATCACGCAGTGAAGCAGTTTCTTGTTTTTTGGTAGGAGCTGTGAATGTGGGCTTGTTGGTGTAACCAGCCATACCATTGGCTGTTTGGGGTCCGAGGAGACAGCAGTGTTCTGCTTTCGTTATTTTTTAGATTCCTTGGAACCGAACATCACACCATATGTGCTTTTGACATGGGAATTGAGGCACTTGCTGCTGTAACAGCCTCCACTCTTCAGGGAAGGGTTTCCACTAGATTTTGTAAAATGGCTGCAGGGATTAGCTTCCGTTCTGCCACAAAATCATTAGTGAGGTCGGGCACTGATGTTGGGCATACGGCCTGGCTCGCAGTCGGTGTTCCAATTTATCCCAAAGGTGTTTTCGATGTGCTCGAGATCAGGGCTGTGTACAGGCCAGTCAAGGTCTTCCACACCAAACTCAGCAAACCATTTCTTCATGGACCTTTCTTTGTGCACGGGAGCGTTGTCATGCTGCTTGGAGAAACTCTTCTGCAACCTTTAGCCCTTCCCACATACCCACTCTCTACATGTCCTTCAACAGCTGCACTGCATTTTGGGAGTTGGAGTTTGAGTGGTTTTATCATACTTGCTGCAGGGCTGGTTCTGCAGTGTTAGGCCTGAGAGAAGATTTATGTGAGGATGTCAATGCAGTGTAGCAGTGCAGGGTCTGCAGCCCTGGTCCTGGAGAGCCACAAGGGTTGCTGGTTTTTGTTTTTATCTTTTAATCAGCACCCAGTTCAGACCCAAGTAACCCACTGAAGTGAGTTAAGTGTGTAATCCACTGCAATTAATTAAATGCAGATTAACAACAAAAAACAGTTTGTGGCTCTCCAGGACTAGGGTTCCAGACCCCTGTTGTAGTGGCATTTCATAACCTGCTGATCCATTTCTCACATTGCCCTTAACTTTGACAGAAAATATTTTTAATAAAGCATCATCTTCATTTGTCAATTAACATATGCTTGATCTCATGGCATTGCAGACTTATTTGGTCTAGTGAATCTAAGCAGGTCTGTTTAAAAGCAGCGATGGGGAAATGAGATTTCATCAGCCCCATAATTCTGAGCTACTGTGAGCTGTCAGTCATTCACATTGTTTGAGCCAATCAAATTGTTTTGTTCTCCGCTGTGAAATACATCGACTAGATGGCATGTGATAGCTCCGCCCTTTTGTGTTTTCATAGAGCCTCATTTTCCCATCAGCACTTGAAAGCCGTTTCTCCCCATGCGTGGGTTTCGTAACCCTCGATTGCCGCTGCTTGTTTCACAGCGAGACGCCTTGCGTACATGAATTACAAGCTGTTACATGGATCGACTGCCATATTGCGCATTGTGAATGTATGATATTACATGCCTGTGGGAGACGTTTCTTTTTTTTAAATCTGTCACTCACATAGCCTCCAGCTCTCATGAATGGGTTGATGATTTTTGTGTGGATCAAAACTGGCTTGGTCACATGATCGAGGATGAGAATGCTCCTGAATTTCAGGACTGCCAGTTTCCTAACACAAATCTGCATTGGTCTGTTGCCTTCAAATCTGGTACACCGGGGTCAGAACGTGGGCCAACGCAGAAATAAATTTTGATGAACCGCATGCTTTGGTAGCATTCCTGCATAAATTATTAATATGCCTAGCTTATTCTTGGAAGCCAGTGAGGGCACCAGAATCCTCTGTTTCATATTTATCTTGGAGAATGAGAAGGGAAGTTGTGTCCAATGTCCATGCAGATGTGTGCGCAGGAAGACCCTGATTAAAAAGCCTGACGATCAATCATTAACACGTTTCCAGCAAACCCCGCCCTCGCTGCTTTCAAAGGAAATGATTCGTGATTAAACTTGACCATAGATAGGAAGTCATTTGTACCATGTCGTCTGAGGAGGTAAGACAGAGCAATGTTTACTTGACGGACTTTGGGCTACACGAGACAGGCGTGTGGCCAGCAGAATTGAATTTAAGAACAAGGCTGGGGTGTGAGTACATCAGAATAGGACTTTTAATTTGTTGAGCGGTATTAACAGTGGCATGGTTCAAACTTGCGCTTGTAAAGCTTTGCTCACTTATGGGGAAAGTAGACTTCCATTTTAACATTTTAATTCCAACCAGTAACATTTCAGACAGGTGAAGGTTTTCTATTACCAAAAGATGTCCAAACCAACCAACAGGTGTTTAATTACAGAAATGGTGTTGATATCACCGAGGAGAGGGAATTTATTCCATGCGTGCAGTACACATTTCACAAATAATACGGCAAGGGTGTTGATCCTAATTACTGGAGCCATAAATTATTAATAATCTAAATTATTCAACAATCTAACTTGACTGTTAAGTGTAAACATACTTTTAAAATGCCTTATTAGAGCATATCAGTAGAGTCTGTGTACAGTTGATGGGTCTGACTTCAAGTGCTTGAGCTGTCTTGAACGTTGTTGAACTTTAAGCAGAGATTCAGGCTTGGAGGCTGTAGCCTGCTGTTGTTTGTGTGACCTCTTCATTTTTTTAACAGACGCTGACTGATCCACTGACCCTTTCCGGTCAGTGAGTCGGCCGCCCGCACACGCTTTGTCTCTCCTGTAATTGTTTTATCAAGCGGTCAGCATTTGACTCCTCGTTTCAGCTCCAGAAAAAACTGGCTGGTTAGTTAGGGGTGGGTGTGAGTACTCAAAGACTGAAGAACTCGGATTTGGAGTGTTCTCACAATATTTAGAAATGCTGCCAAGTAGTTTGTAGTGTACAAATTCTGTGGGTCTTCAAAAGAAAATACAAAGGTTTTGTGCATCCGTTTAAAAAAAAAAAAAAAATTAAAAAAAACAGAAATCTTAAAATTTGAAGCTTGGTGTCTTACAAGCAACTTGCGTTTTAATGAAGGAGAACCGTATCTTTGAATTTTCGTTTCTAAAAGTTATCTACAGCGATCAGACGTGGGTGGGTTTGATTGTTTTGGTCCCCGGCCTGAAACCAGAAGTGCATTCATTCACTGAAATTGCTCAAGCTGTGACAATGAAAAGGGGCTTTGTATCAAAATATGTTGAAAAACAGCAGGGACAGTGTTGAATGCAGCATTTGCAATGCTAAGTCTGCATACCACAAAACACCAGCTGTGTACACTCCATACAATCGGAGTTCAAAACCCCCCAAAAAATGGTTCACACCCTAATCTAATTTGTACACTATGATTTATATAGGCTACACATTGTCTCAGAAACTCCCATATTTTCTGTGTAATAAGAATATATCAACCAGCTAAATATTTAGGAGCGTATGTGTTTTTGCACAGAGTGGTGTTGAGTCACTCTAAAAATATTTAGCCTGTATTTAACATTTTGACCCAGTGTTAACTACTGGTAGCCTTCTGAGACACTGGCTTTGGTTTTCTGGTGTATTAGTCACTTAATACAGTTTTCAAATCTAATCTATTGGAAATAATTTTTTCACCATAATACATCAGTAAGAATACCTAATTGCGAATCGCATTTGTGTTGCGTTTCATTTCATATACCGTGTGAGTTCACGCTTGCACATTTTTAATCCGTGTGTATTTCTCTCACCTCCAAGCACTCGCCCTGCGGCTTGTCCGCTCTCCCCCTTTTGCTTGGACTCCGCCCTGAGTGATTACCCGCCACGCTTACATGACAGCTCCCCTCTCTACGCTTCCTACCGGAGATGGTTAGCGTTAGCCGGCTAGCGTTACCTGACGCAACCCCGCGGAAAGGCTTTCGCTCCGGCCGCGCGGCGCCGTCTAAATGTTATTCTCTTCTGCGCGTCTGCAAACGATGAGATGGAAAAGGGCCGTTAATGGGAAGCGTGGCCCCGGGCCCTGGGACTGTTTTTCCATGGCTGATCAAGGCCCGCCTGCGTTTAATGTACCGTGGCCGGGCTTGTATTTCGCCGTTAAGTCGGAGAAGTTTGTAGCATTACGTCGGCGGTTTGCTTTGCTCGCTTCGTTTCTTCGCCCTAATGGGATTTTTGGTCGTCTGCTCTCGTGGTCCTACATGTCGTCATATCCATGACAACGCCCTCACCGCATCGTACTTCTTTTATAGGCTGCGGGCGGTAATATTTATTGTGTCATAAACGTGATTAGTTTTTATTGTAGTTACCTGAATGTTGTTATGGGTCACGTGATGTGTTCCCAGAAGCCACCTGTGGCTTCCAGACTGCTGTTTGGCGTCTCTGGGCTCTAGGCCAGGGCTGCTCGGTCCTAGGGGTGGAGGGGCTGGAGCAGGTGCAGGGTTTCATGCTCGTTCCATAATCACCAGCCAGTTCAGGCCAGAAGAAACCAGGCGATGTGACTTAGCTAATCGGCTACTTTAACCCTTTAAGGTGCAAGGCCACAAATATGTGATTAGAATGTTCTTCACTGAACATTCTAATGATGATGTCACAATCGCCACTGGTAATTGAAAGCAATGGAGTTCTGGAACACTGACTTACCTACTCTTCAAAGGGTTACTTGATTAAATGAGTGACCACGGAAACCACCACCCCCTGCGGCCCTCTGGGACCGGGGGTTGGGTGACCCTGCGCTACACATGGCTGATTTGAGCATGGGCCATATCGTTTGCCTGTTATGACTCGCCAGTCTTCAGCGGGGAGACACGGCTGGTTTGGCCTGGCTGTGCGTGTGTGTGTGTGCGTGTGTACGTGTGTGTTGGAGGAGTGTGTGCAGTGGTCTCTGCAGGAGCACAGGATGGCATAATGCTGATGTGTGTTACAGTTCCTTATTCCAAATGGGAGGGAAAAAGTCAGAAAAACACCACAGGGAGAAACAAAAACATTTATTTGAAACCAGTAAACTTTTCATGAAGCTTCATGTTAAAATAACAGGTTAAATTGGGGGGGACCTAGAGGGCCAGAATTCTGCTTGTTGCATGGCAACAGGTCTCCAAAGCCTGGAATAGGCCATTCCTTTGGGCGTTTAAAGGTGCTCACTCAGCCATTTCAAAATGTTTATTTTTCATCTGCGCTGCGCACCTGTGGTCAATGGTTAGCCTGTTAGCGTTGCATCACTGTGTTCCTGTTTTATGTGACTGGTGCTTAAGCACACTCTGCAAGCTTTGATTAGCCAACCTGCTAAAAACACAGTTCCCGTTAATGTGGAGAACATTGTCCACAGGGAGGCCGTAACTGAAACGGTTGTTAGAGCCGCTTAGCGTTAGCCGTTAGCTCCCTGGCCACGCGAGCGTGTGGCTGGAAGGTTGGGTCCCTCGGAAGCACCTTTTCACACAGACCTGGCGACTCGGGTCAGCGGCTGGCCCAGGAGCAGCCCCCCCCCCGACCCCCCACCGCCATGACTGTGAATGTCAAACGGAGACGAGCCCCCCCCGCTCCGTGAGCCTTAGCGATTCGGTGTCAGGGCGCGTGGTCCGGAGACAGGTGATGCCGTCTTGGGCTCATCCCCCCCCCACCCCCCCACGAGACGCGCGCCAGGCCACGTCTGTGGCTTTAAGACGCCCGTCCCGAGACGACCATCTGCTGCTTCAAAGCTGCTTTTTGTCACCTTCCCCCGAGGCTCGGAGGGCCCGAGGGAGGGGGAATAAAAAAAAAAGAAGTCGGGCCAGCTGTACCGATGGGGGAAAAAAAACAATGGGAGCTTTATTTGCCCTGTTTACAGGCTCTTTCTCCCGCCGCCATCGCCAGGCTATTCAGCTTCCTCCCCTTTCGCCCCGGCTCGGGTTCGTCCTCTTGTCCCCGGGCTCTCCGTGTCCGGAAAGCCAAAGATCCCCCTTCCCGAACGCTCGACCGCACCGCCCGCTCGTTTTAACGGGTTCGGAGACGGTTCTCGACACCGTCGCCTTCTCCGCGCGGCCAGAGAGCTGACTACTCTGAGGCTGTGGACGACGCTGAAGCCGCGGGCAACGCCGTAGCCGTTGGCTAGCGGCCGTCGTCGCCGCTGAATGCCGCCAGGCTCGCAGATACGTGAACGGGGAGGAACGGGGCATGATTATTTAATGCAGGTTCTCAAAAAGCAGCAGGTCTGATCTGAGCCAATCAGCGGCATCGCCGGCTGTAGGGGTGTGGCCCCCGGCGCTCGGGACACAGGAAGTGCCTCTCTCTCTCTCTCAGCCCGACAGATGGCCAATGGGCTAGAGGCGGCCACGTGCGCGGTTCATTCAGCCCCGTCGCCGTGGCCCGTGGCAGGTGAAGCTCTCTCTCTCTCTCGGCTGGGAAAAGGGCACAGCGTTCCCCTGTCAGGCTCGGCCAATTTCCGCCCAGCAAGAATGGAGAAATTTTATTGGCCCGTAAGCCGATCATCGTGAGAGAATCGCCGTGCGTCTCGCTTGCTTTTGTTTCCGCGGTCGTGAGGCTTTTTTCTTAAAACTCCCAGGATGTATGGCGGGAAGTCCTGGAGGAGTAACAGTAATGATCAGGGTGTAATTTCCTGTGAATGTGACGGGGTGTTTTTCCCCGCTTGGTGCTGATGTGTGTGTGTGTGTGTGTGTGTGTGTTACTCCCTTCACAGGCGGTGAGCATCAACAAGGCCATCAACACTCAGGAGGTGGCCGTCAAGGAGAAGCACGCCAGGAATATCCTTTTACCCGGTTATACGTGTGTGTCTGTGCGCGTGTGCGTGTCTACGGTGAGGGGCATTGTGGGACATGACACAGGAAGCACTCCTGTCAGGAAACCCAGTGTCAGATAGAAAAGTGACCCTCATGGAAAAGTGACCCATGGGTCATTTTTCTATTATAGAAAAGTGCCCCCCCTGCCCCCCCCGCAAAGGAAAAGTACACCACTGATAAAATGTGATTTATTCAGTTTCATAACAGACAGTAATTTTTATGCTATGCTTTTGACTATCCCTTACAATACAATACTTAAATTACAATACATGGGTCATTTTTCTTTGTTATGGAAAATTAATCCCACTCCCAAAAACCTAGATGACAATATGTGGGTCATTTTTCCATGAGGGGGGTCACTTTTTTCTGGTATTGATTGGAGGTTTTTGGTTTTTAATATAGAAATGTGACCCTGTTTTTTCAGTTTTTTGTGGGATCAGATTTCTATATGACACCAGGTTTGGGCTGAACTCACCCCCCCCCCAGTCCCCCAGTATGTTTCCTTGACCGCGGGCCGCACCCTGCATCCTGGGCACGCACCATGAGAAGGGCGCCCACACCTTCTGGGCAGCGGTCAACCGCCTGCCCCTGTCCAGCAACGCCGTGCTCTGCTGGAAGTTCTGCCACGTCTTCCACAAGCTGCTCCGGGACGGGCACCCCAACGTGAGTGGGCAGCTAGCGGTACCGCCGCCGCCGCCACAACCCACACACTCATGAGGACATAGGCTGTATACTCAGCAGATTGAGGACCCACACACCCATGAGAACATAGGTGTACACTCAGCAAATTGAGGACCCACACACTCATGAGGACATAGGGTGTACACTCGGCACGTAGAGGTCCCACACACTTGTAAGGACATATGGTGCACACTGAGGACATAGATATCCTACTCTCTGGTAAGGACATAGGGTGTACACACAGCACATTGAGGACCCACACACTTGTAAGGACATAGGCTATCCACTCAGGACATGCAGTAGAGGTCCTCAGTTTTTCATAGAGAGCCTTCGCTATATTGGTTTTGTTTTTGCCTTAACATCATCAAAACCAGTTGAACTATGATACCAGGTGAACCGAGAGTTACCAGCAACCAGTCACCTGAAGCGTAAAATAAAAATTCCAAGATGGCAATACAGCATGCAGACATTACTGTGCATATAATAGTATGACGCTCAGACGGTGACCTCCATAGCGACTGTAACTGTGCGGGCCAGTGGAGAAAAGCCTGGCCTAGTTCGCCTCAAAACCGTGGGCAGGAATGCCTGATTGGCAGCCGATGATGACTCAGCCCATTACTGGGTTCAGGAAGACGTACTCTCCCATTACTGCACCAGCACACACACGAGCAAATACAGACATACAGCACAACAAAGGCTGTGACTGTGTGTGTGTGTGTGTGTGTGTGCATGCGTGCGTGTATGTGTGTGTGTGTGCACGCATTCATGTGTGTGTGTGTGTGTGTGTGCGTACGTGTGTTTGTCTGTGCATGCGTTGTTGTGTTTGGTGTGTGTGTATGTGTGTGTGGGTGCGTGCGTGCGTGCATGCGTTTGGTGGGTGTGTGCGTGCGTGTGTTTGTGCATGCGTTCATGTGTTTGGTGTGTGTGTATGTGTGTGTGGGTGCGTGCGTGCGTGCGTGCGTGCATGCGTTTGGTGTGTGTGTAAGTGTGTGTGGGTGTGTGCGTGCATGGGTGCGTGCATGCGTTTGGTGAGTGTGTGTATACTGCCGTTGTAACCCATCTCCCATCTGTGGCTGTGTTTGTGTTCAGGTAATAAAAGACTCCATGAGGAACAAAGCTGATCTGAATGACATGAGCAGGATGTGGGTAAGTCAATCGCACGATTCCCGCCTGTCCTCCCGCCATTTTCTCCCTCCAGTCAGCCATCCTGCCAGGGGGTCGACGGTCCCCAGTAATACAGCTGTATGTCTGGGATGGGGACAGGTGTGTAATGCATGCTTCCGGACAGCCTATGACAGCAGGAGCAGGTGCGGGTGGCAGCGTGGTTGAGCTTCCTGGGAGGGAGGTCACATGGTTTATCATAGTCTCTCCAAGCCCCTGAAGCCACACCCCCTCAGGGCCTCGGCCCCGCCTACATTCTGCTGCATCTCCAAGCCCCTGGAGGCACTGCTGCCCCTAGTGGAGGGTTTAAATCCATGGAATGGAACCACTACCAGGGAAACTGAATACTGTGGCAGTGTGGGGGGGGGGAACAAATTATATAACGAAACCCAAAGCATTTATTCAAATATAATTTCAAAGTTTAAGGCGGTTAAAAAATATTCCCTTGGAATTGTTGGTAATTAAAAACGTTATTTTATGCAATTTTATTATTCTGAAATGAAGGGAGGAGACCAAATTAACTAAATGTAGTTATGTCTACCGCTGTTGTGTTGCCGTAGGAGGACCAATTGAGATTATGTGGCAACAGGGACTGGTTGTATGGGGAAACTGTGTGCAGCATCACACTGAATTGTAATTGACTAAGAGGTTTGGTTGAGCTTGTGTAGATCACTAGTGTGCTGAACCTGAAGATCACTGCAGAATGTGAAAACTCCCTGGAAAGCCCTGGATGTTTTAGACCGAAAACTTGATTGAACTTTATTTTTTCTTTAAACAGAAGTTGATTTTCGGGGCTTTTTCCATCAAAGCGAAATTAGTGGCCGTGTGTGTGTGTATGTGTGTGCGCATGTGTGTGTATGTGTGTGCGCATGTGTGTTTGTGTGTGTGTATTTATGTGTGTGTATATGTGTATGTGTGTGGCACAGTGGGTAAGGAACTGCGCTTGTAACCGAAAGGTCGCAGGTTCGAATCCCGGGTAAGGACACTGCCGTTGTACCCTTGAGCAAGGTACTTAACCTGCATTGCTTCAGTATATATCCAGCTGTATAAATGGATACAATGTAAAGTGCTATGTAAAAAGTTGTGTAAGTCGCTCTGGATAAGAGCGTCTGCTAAATGCCTGTAATGTAATGTAATGTAATGTATGTGTGTGTGTGTGTGTGTGTGTGTGTGCGCGCGCGTGTGCGTGCGTGCGCGTGTGGTTGTGTTTGTGTGTGTGTGTTTGTGTGTGTGTGTGTGTGTGTGTGTGTGTGTGTGTGTGTGTGTGTATTTGTGTGTGTGTGTGTGTATATGTGTGTGTGTCAGTGTGTGTGTATATGTGTGTGTGTGTGTATGTGTGTATGTGTGTATGTGTATTTGTGTGTGTGTGTGTGTGTATATGTGTGTGTGTCAGTGTGTGTGTTGTATGTGTGTGTGTGTATGTGTGTATGTGTGTATGTGTATTTGTGTGTGTGTGTGTGTGTATATGTGTGTGTGTCAGTGTGTGTGTTGTATGTGTGTGTGTGTATATGTGTGTGTGTGAGCCCTCGGAGCACGCCCTGTTTGGGGTCTTAATGGGCCTGTGGCACACCCAGGAGGAGCATAAAGGGCTCGGAAAGTATCAGACTGTGGCTCCAGAGCTCCAGAGCTCCAGGGCTCCAGTGCTCCAGGGCTCCAGCCCCGGTGTCATACGTACAATTAACAGGAAAGGCACGTTAGCAGGAAATCCGCGCTGACAACAAGACCTCTCATACCGGCTGCTTTCTGCAACGCAGAAATATTATCGCTCTGGCTGTGCAGTTTAGTTTCAAGCTCAGGATGTTCTCTTCAGAGTTTTGAAAGATCAAAACCCTCCAGTGCGATTGAAATTAAAGCCATATTTCGGTTTGTTTTTTCTCTCTCCCTCCTGTGTGCAAAAAAAAAAAAGGCACCCATTAACAGTCCGGCCTTTGTTCCAGCGGCTAGGCTAGCCCGCTGCCCACCGAAAGCCCTGCTTCGAGTGGCCAAATGCAGATTACTGAAATCGGCCGTCCCTTCGGATCCCAAAGCCCTCTCTGTAGGGGCCGGACGTGCTCGTTTTTTATCATGGGTGGGGGACGGGGTGAATGGATCCCCTTATCTTAGGATGGATTGCTTTTTCAGATTAAACGGAGCACGTTGAAGTGATGTATGAGGGCGATGTGCTGGTCACCACGTATTTCACTGCTCACCTTTTAGTGAAATAAATCACATGGCTCTAACATGCGTATCTCTCCTCCCTCCCTCATTCCCTCCGTCCCTCCCTCCCTCTCTCCCTGAGAGCCCCCCCCCCCCCTTGTGAGTGTTGTTTTTTTGGGGTGATGAGTTTGCATTTTGTCTGCTGGTGGCGTGGGTGGTCGTGTTACTGGTCAAGATGAATCCATTGTTGGTTTTGACTCCGGGAACAATGCAGGCTCGGTGCTTAAACCCAAAACCAGGTTTGGCACCCTTTGCAGCCCTATTTGTACTGTTAAGTAACAGCCTTAGCAGGGGGATTTTTTTGCTGTTATTTTTTTTGAGCAACTCGAGCGAAAAGCAAGGCTGTGTTCGTCTGCGATGACTCACGGTCTTGCGGACGAAACAAACGGCGAGCCTCGGATCGTCTCGCTGATGTGCGTGCGTCCAGGCGAGCGAGCCACCACACCACACCCACTCCACCCAAAACCCACCTCCAAGCACAGGATGATGTAATGCCATGGGACAGGCCGGTAATCACCAATGGCCTATTCCTACAGGACACAAATTATGTGTATTGGTGGATTAGCCGTACATACCCGCTACCTTACGTATATGTGGTGGTAATTGTTATTTTTTAGCTAAAGTTGCTCTTTAACATTACACAATGATGAGAGCGGGCCATTCAGCCCAACAATGCTTGCTTTTTCCTGCCAGTAAAGGTTACCCAGTGCTGACTGTTTACCCATAAAGACTAGATAATACCCAGCACTATGTCAGGCCTGGTCTTGAAAAGCCCCAGAGTGTCTGAGGAGTCTCTCCAGTAGGCAGACAGGTGGATATTAAGAGGTGGGCTGAAGGTGGAGATGTTGTTTGCTTTGGCCTGCAGGTGTCTGCGCTCCCTGACCATCGCCCCCCCTCTCTCTGAGCACCAGACACAACTACCGTCTCCCTCCCTCCCTTCGACCTGTGCTAACGCTAACGCGCTCCGTCCGCGTCGGGCCGAGGGCCCGTTTTTCCCTCCTTCCGTCTCACTCTCTCCCTCCCTCCCTCCCTCTCGCAGGGTCACCTGAGCGAGGGCTACGGAAAGCTGTGCAGCGTCTACCTCAAACTGCTGATCACCAAAATGGAGTTCCACATCAAAGTGAGTGCCTCCGTCCGGGATTAAGACCGCTCTCGGGTCCGCCCCCCGCTCCCCGATGATGTAATCCCCCCCGTCTAATGCACTCCACTAATCACGGGGATTAGTCCTGTAGTTAAACCCCGAGCTGTAACACACACAATCGCAGGTAATGCAGCGTAATAGTCATGATTCCAATAACGTCCATCTGCATCTCTCTCGTAGAATCCCCGTTTCCCAGGCAACCTCCAGATGACTGACAGACAGCTCGATGAAGCCGGAGAAAATGATGTAAACAACTTGTAAGTGCAGCTCCTAATTTTGCCAAGTGGGCGAATGCCTCTAATTGTCGGTTAAAGCGTACCTGTAATTCCTCTCGCCTCTCTCACTAAACTAAGCGAAAGCTAAATTTATCTTTTATATTTTATGAGACGGCTGTGTGTCTATGTATAATTGTATTTGCCTGTGAGAAGCGTACTCATCTTTTCAAATTTTCGCATTTATATCTTAGTCAGTTCAGTATAAATTCTATGGTGGTGTAACTGATATGGTTATCTGTTATCCGCAGTCACTGGTAGCTCATTTCTGTAGCGTAGGTTCAGTGTTGAGCGTGTGCTTCTCTCCCTCCCACTGACTCTGCTGTATGTGAAGCTTCCAGATGACTGTGGAGATGTTTGACTACCTGGAGTGTGAGCTGAATCTCTTCCTGGGCGGTAAGAGCGTGGTGCTCTCTCTCTCTCTCTCTCTGTCTCTCCCTCTCTCTCTCTGTCTCTCCCTCTCTCTCTCTCTCTCTCTCTCTCTCTCTCTCTCTCTCTGTCTCTCTCTGTCTTTACCTCTCTCTCTCTCTCTCTCTCTCTCTCTCTCTCTCTCTCTCTCTCTGTCTCTCCCTCTCTCTCTCTCCCCCTCTCTCTCGCTCTCTCGCTCTCTCTTTCTCGCTCTCTCTGGGTGGGAGGGGCCAGTGTGTGAACAGCTCTCCAGTCTCTGTCCTTGTTAATTATGTTGCAGCTCCGTTCTGCATTTACCTTTTTTTGGGTGTAGCCTGCGGACAATATGAATTGGCCCTAAGCGTAGCTGCTTTTTAATGATCTCGTGTGAGGGTATTCCTGACTGCTTGTACCCTAGCTGTGTGACTGCATCCTGTTTGCTGTGGTTATATGATCAGCCGTGGTGAGTGGTCCACTTCCTGTGACGAGCAGCTGAGGCCAGGTGTGGAGGCCCGCCCCTCTCTCCCCCTCTCTTAAATTGTGTCTGCTCCACCATCATTCAAAGTGTGGTCTCCAAGCACGGGGCTCAGGTGTGTGTCTGTGGGGGGGGGGGGGTGTCAGTGTGGGTCAGGACATAGCTCTCATTTCCCACTGGCCCCTACCACCCCTCCTGGCCCCTCCCCCTTTTGGATCTCGCCGGCCAATTAGGCGCCGTGGGCAAGGCTGGCAGAGCACAGCACTCAGGAAACCACACCTCTGTTTGGAGACAAAACAACCCCCAGGGCCCTGGCACTGAGAGCTGGAGGTGTGGGAGTGAGAGAGAGAGAGAGAGAGAGAGAGAGAGAGAGAGAGAGCGAGAGCGAGTGACACAGAGGAGAGGGATGGAAAGCAAAGGAAGTGAGAAAAGCTGAGGGAGGAAGGAGGGAGCAGCTGTCTGACACACACACTCTCTATGCGCCAAGAAGCTTGAAGTCGGTTAGAACGCCTTTCAAGTCTTAGGGCCTGATTTGCTAAACCGTTTAGCAAGTGAAAAACTAATAACACGACCAATGATTGGTTCAAAACAAACACCGTGTCCAATCATTGGTCGTGTTATTAGCTTTGCCTGCGCTGAAAGGTTTTGTGTTTTGTGGTGTCTCAGTAAATCAGGCCCTTTTCCTGCTCGGACTCGTGGGAAATCCCAGCCCCCTGTCTGGGCCCGTTTGCCATGAGGTCACTCTGTCTCGGTCCCGCTCGCTGCGCGATGAGGTCACCCTGCCGCGGGCGTGGCCCGTCCTGTGGGCGTGGTCTCGGCCCCGCCTCTCCGTTTGTCTTAAAAGCCCCGCTGACTCTCCCCCCTGGTCCCGCTTCACTGGGGAGCGCGGCTCTTTGATCCGTCTCTCTGCGAGCCCACGTTTCGTTTCGTTTGTTTCGTTTGTTTTGTTTGTTTCGCCGTCAATTTCGGAAAAGGCTTGACGCAAACGAAGGAGCCGCTGAACAGCTCAGCCGCGTAACGGCGGAGATCTGGATCGTTATCGATTGGATTTAGAGACTTAACGTGCCGTCCAGTTCCGCTGTGCGATTCTGGAGAGAGTGATTTTTATTTCGGGTTTATCACACGGAGTCCTTACGTTTCATTCCTTTCTGATAACGATTCGGCTCTTGGAGGGTGTCTGGTTGGACGTTGTAAATCGGCCATCTGTTTCGTGAATTCCCAGTACGTCCAGACAAAAGCGATCATGTGTTTCTGTTTTCAGGGCTAAACTTTCCCCATGAGATTTAAATTCCTTCGCCAAATAACGTTTTAATTTAGGGTGCAAAACGATTATTTGATGACCTTACTTTTTCAGCTCACTGATGTGTAACGCATTAACTCAGAAAGGATATAGAAGGTGCTCATCCACAGAGGGCTATCGAATTTCCCTGGTAACAGGACGTTACCCCTCTAAGCACAGGAAGTGTCAGTGTTTCTCATGTTGTCTCTGTGGAATCAGATGGATGCATGTGAGCATTTGTGTAGTTTATAATCTAATCATTACCTGTGTGTGTGTGCTTGTGCGTGCGTCTGTGTGTATGCATGTATGTGTGTGTGTGTGTGTGTGTTGCGTGTCTGTGTGTGTGTGTGTGTGTGTGTGTGTCTGCGTGTGTACGCGCGTGCGTGTGTGTGTGTGTGTGTGTGTGTGTGCGTGCGTGCTTGCGTGTGCGTGTGTCTAGTGTGTGTGTGTGTGTGTGTGTGTGTGTGTGTGTGTGCGTGCGTGCGTGTGTGCGTGTGTGTGTACGCGCGTGCGTGCGTGTGCGTGTGTGTGTGCGTGCGTGTGTCGTGGTGTGTGTGCGTGTGTGTGTGTCGCGTGTGCTGTGCGTGCGTGTGGTGTGCTGTGCGTGCGGTGCGCGTCGTGTGTCGTGTGTGTGTGTTGGTGTGTGTGTCTGTGTGTCTGTGTGTGTGTGTGTGTGTGTGTGTGTGTGTGTGTGTGTGTGTGTGTGTGTGTCTGTGTGTGGTGTGTGTGTGCGTGCGTGTGTCGTGCGTGTGTGTGTGTGTGTGTGTGTGTGTGTGTGTGTGTGTGTGTGTGTGTGTGCCTGTGCGCTGTGCGTGTGTGTGTGTGTGTGTGTGGTGTGTGTGTGTGTGGTGTGTGTGTGTGTGTGTGTGTGCTGTGCGCTGTGTGTGTGCGTGCTGTGTGTGTGTGTGTGTGCGTGTGTGTGTGTGTGTGCGTATGTTGAGTGTGTGTGTGTGCACATGCGTGTCTGTGTGTGTGTGAGTGTGTGTGTGTGTCCCCGCAGTGTTCAGCTCTCTGGACATGTCGCGCTCAGTCTCGGTGACGGCAGCAGGACAGTGCCGCCTGGCCCCTCTGATCCAGGTCATCCTGGACTGCAGCCACCTGTACGACTACACCGTCAAGCTGCTGTTCAAACTGCACTCCTGTGAGTCCCCCAACCACCCCCACGCCTTACCCCACTCCCTGAACACCCACCACCCTCCACACCATCGCACACCCCCAACCCCACCCCAACCACCCCCTCCCTACCCCTCCACCGCAACAACCACCCTCCACCATACACTGCCACCGTCAAGCTGCTGTTCAAACTGCACTCCTGTGAGTCCCCCAACCACCCCCCACCCCCTTACGCCCCTACACCCCCACTCCACCTGCACACCCCCCACCCCAACCACCCCCCCTCACCCCCCGCCAACCACCCCCCCATACGACTACACCGTCAAGCTGCTGTTCAAACTGCACTCCTGTGAGTCCCCCAACCACCCCCCCTTACGCCCCTACACCCCCACTCCACCTGCAACCCCCCCCACCCCAACCACCCCCCCTCCACCCGCAACACCCCCCCCATACGACTGCACCGTCAAGCTGCTGTTCAAACTGCACTCCTGTGAGTCCTCAACCCCCCCCCACCCCCCCCCCCCCCCCCCCCCGTACGACTACACCTCCAAGCTGCTGTTGAAGCAGCACTTGACTCCCACACGTTTGCTGTTAATATTTCAGCAGCCGGGCCCCCGGCTCCATTATGGCTCCATTGCGGCTCCATTGCGGCTCTGTTACGCGCGCTCTGTGGCTGTAATCACATTAGCAGCCCCGCGGGCAGCGCAGGTCGCGTAGACGCTGACGGAGCGCGTTTCAGGCCGATCTGCACACGGTGCCCGCGTTACGCACTACTGAAAATGTATTTTGAGCGTCTCTGGCTCATTATCTCTCCCTCCTATTGCCGGTGAGTCAATGTTTACGGTCAGCTTCTGTCGAGACGGTTGATTTAGACCCCGCCCACACACAGCCTCTCGGGAACTTCCCCATCGCGCACTATGCCGGAGTCATGGTTTCATGAGGGGGGGGGAGGAGGGGGGGGGGACGAGTTTCCTCCAGCCTAGTCACGGCTGTGTCCGTGGTTCATTCTCTGCTTGTCTGTCTGTCCGTCCCACAGGCCTCCCAGCTGAAACTCTCCAGGGACACAGGGACCGCTTCCAGGAGCAGTTTAAGAAGTGCGTTCACCTGAGGGGAACACGCGGGACTGGGGGGGGTGGGGGGGGTGGGGCTTGGCGGGGGCGGGGCTTGTTTAGCTGTCAGTCACGCAGATGGTGGCTGCACTTTGGCCGGCTCCCTCAGAAAGCACTCTGCTGCCGCCATTAATAACCGTCAGTTAAATACTGCTCTGCGGGCCTGCCCTGCCAGTAATCTCATTAATATTTCAAATTGGCACTAACAACAGGTGATGTATAACAGCCTGTGGGACGGAGACACTGTCTCTCTCTCTCACGTATCCAAATCTCTCTCTCTCCTCTCTCCATCTCCCTCTCCCTCTCCTTCTCTCTCTCTCTCCATCTCCTCTCTCTCTCTCTCCATCTCCCTCCCTCTTTCCCTCTCCCTTTCTCTCTCTCTCTCTCTCTGCCCTATGCTCCAGGCTGAAGTCTCTCTTCTACCGCTCCAGCAACCTGCAGTATTTCAAGAGGCTGATTCAGATCCCACAGCTGCCTGAGGTGAAGCCCTGCTGTGTCTCATACCCCCCCACAAAAAAATATATATATATATAGTTACCCTATTCCACCGAATAGACACCTTATATGATTGAGTCGTTGACCAACAAATGGTTGACAAGAGACCAATTCGGATGCCCAGGAAACAGAGGTGCAGTTTGGTCCAATTTGTCAAGCCAATTAGAGCGGTTACCCACAGATTAAATCTGCGGTGGTCACTACAGCCTCACAGCAGGAGACGACTGGTGTTTCTAACTCTCGAGCCGCCTCACCTCGCCTCCCTTCCACAGAACCCCCCGAACTTCCTGCGGGCGTCGGCCCTGTCGGAGCACATCAGCCCGGTGGTGGTCATCCCCCTGGAGAGCTCGTCCCCGGAGAGCGAGCACGTGGTGGAGACCGAGGACCTGGTGGACACCGACATCCCGGCCCACCCGGTACGGCCGCTCCCGGGTCTGATGATCATCTGACCCTTTACGGTCTGAGGTCACAAGTGTGTGACTGGAGTGTTCTTAACTGAACATTCCAATGCTGATGTCACAGTCTCTGCTGGTAATAGAATGTTCTAGAACACTGAGAGAACTTTGAAAAAAAGCCTTCCAATAACCCTACTCTTCAAAGGCTCAAAGTGTTTTACATCATGGTGGCAATTCCTGGCAATTGGCTTGAAAAACATTTTTGTCAATATTCAGAACATAATTCTTCCCTCATAGGAGAGTTTTTGTTAATAGCGTGTTTTAGTTGAATATTGAAGGGATCTGCAGGAGTGTTTTCATATTTCACCAGCGTTTCGCCCTTTAGTGGTTAGATGTGTTTACGCCCCCCCCCCCCGCACCGTTCCATTTTGGCGAATAAAACTCGGACTCTGATCTTCTGGGCCCCCCTGCAGAGCGTGGAGAACAGGTTCGACGACGTCTTCGGCACGTCCGCCGCCTCGGACCCTTTCAACTTCAACAGCCAGAACGGCATGTGCAAGGACGACAAGTGAGCCACTGAAGCCCCCCTCTGAGTTCGGACAGAGCGCTTGTTTTGCTGCCGATTTGTTTGTTTAGAGTCACTGATTTCTTGTTTCTGATAACCCCCCTTTCTTAGGGAGCGTCTGATCGAGCAGCTCACTCGGGAACTGAAGGAACTGAAGGAGGAGCTGGAGTCTTTCAGGGCAGAGGTGAGGAGGGGAGAGGTGTTGGGGGGGCAGGGGGGGGGCTTGGGGTTGACTCAGTCTCCTAGGTCCATGTGACCAGGAAGTGAATCACTTCATCCTTCCTCCACCAGTCATGTGTTTACAAAGCCCTTCAGGTTCCAAATATGCTTCCTGTACTTCCTTCAGAGAGTGCTGAGTCAGTTTGGTGTTCCTTTGAAACTGCCACCAGTACTTTGTAGAACAGGTGTCTTTCAGTTAGCATATAAATAAATATGTGTATTTTCTCAGTGTTTGAAAATGAACCCAGGCATTAGCATACTGTGTCTACACCACGCAGTTTACTTTGTGCAGCACAAGCTGTTCAGGGGAGGGGAGGGTGGGTTTTTACAGCACTAATATTGTAATGCGCTCGATCTGTATTTGAAAATGAGAAAATGCTCAATAAATGTCAAAATAAAAACGAAATGAGTCCGGGGGGGTAATAGGGGGTCAGTGAGGTGCGCAGTAGGCGGAGTCGGTAAGGACGCGTGTGGGGTTCTGACCCAGCCCCCCTCTCCCGCTCAGAGCACGCGGCTGTGCCAGGCGCTGCGGGGGCGTGTCAGCGAGCTGGAGGCGGAGCTGGCGGAGCAGAGCCACCTGAAGCAGCAGGCGCTGGGCGAGAGCGAGTTCCTGCGGGCGGAGCTGGAGGACCTGCGCCGCGTGAAGGAGGACACCGAGAAGGAGCAGCGCAGCCTGACCGAGATCGAGAGTGAGGCCCCGCCCCCTGCGCCCGCCCCCATTGGCCAGTCCCCGGGCCGCCCTATCCGTTTCTCTGCACGTTATACGTTCAGCCAATCACAAACCCCCACCAGTGCCCCTCCCCATCTTACGGTAATGTGAGATGAATACATCAGTATGGATGAGAGTGCCTGCTTAATGCCAAAATGTTATTCAATGCACGTGAGCCCTGTCATTAAAAACACTACGATATTGCCTGCACACGCACCACAGACCTCATATGAGGCGCCTGCAATGCTCAAACACACACCTGAACAGCCACATGCACAGCCCCGCAAGCTGCACGATAACACACAACACACCCTACACCCTCCACGCACCACACAGACTCACAGTGATACTGTCAGCGAGTAGCCCTGATTACCCTGCCACCTGATGATGACGAGGAGGCCGCAGAGTCAGCGCTCAATCACAGCCCAGCCTCAGCCGTACCCGTGAATATAGACCACAGCTCCTCGCCTTCATCGCTCGAGTCCATTAAACTGGCACTGCGGTCGTGTCTGAACTCCAGCGGACATTTTTAATATGCATCCAGCCACCTGTTCATAGACTCCCTGCGTGTTCTTAGACTGGAGTACAGAGGGACTCTGTGAAATGTCCGGCTGGTCGCCGTCGGCGATACGGTTATCTAACACACATGTGGAGCTCTGGCTCGTTGCCACACGCAGCCCAGCTCGACATCAGCCGATGTCACCGGGAGGAAAATGTGCAGGTTTTATGAGAATCAGATATCCAGGCTGTTCTGACCTTTGCATCAGGAACAGGTCTTTGTCTTTCGTCATCGCTCTTTCTGGGTTAATGGCCTTGACTGTGTGCGTGTGTGTGTGTGTGCATGCGTGTGCGCGTGCGGGTGTGCATGTGTGTGGAAGCATGTTTGCTTGGGCATACGTGTGTTCCTTCACATCAGAAAGTACAATCAGAGACAGCTGTGTCCCCAGTGTACTCTTACACATTCAGAAAGAAATAAAAAGCATGTTGGTTGAGTTCACAAAAGGCCAAAGATGCAGTCAAACGAAATTGAGGGGATAGCTTGTAATCATAGTTGTCCTGAGAAAAAACAGAACAATTTAGGACAAAACCAAACCGCATAAACAGCATTGGAGTTTAAACCTAAAATTGGCGTTAGCTGTTATCATCTTCGTCTTCAGAAAGAAAGGCATTACTGTGCAATACCGGGAGAAATTCTTGGAAGCCTTTCAATTAAATTTATAACATAGTGCGGACGGTGCAAAGCATTGTGGGCCAGCTGAGAAACACCTCAGTACTTAACGGTCCAGGCGTACAGTGGCTCTGCAGAGAGTGTGTGTGAAAGACTGATGCCTGGCGGAAACACAGAGGGAACGTTCTAGAGGGCGGGCTCTCTGCGGGAGGGAAAAGGCAGTGCGTTTCCATGGCAGCGGCGGTGACTGACGGGTGGGATCTGTGTGTTTGCAGGGAAAGCCCAGGCCAACGAGCAGCGCTACACCAAGCTGAAGGAGAAGTACACGGCGCTGGTGCAGAGTCACGCCGACCTGCTGAGGAAGGTGGGCGTGGCCTCTGGGGCCTGTAATCCCCGCCCCAGCCGTCTAAGGGAGTCCCTAAACCCCCCCTCTAATCCCCCCCAAACCCCACCTGGGAGTAGTACACTGCCCCTGACCCCCTCCAAATCCCAACTCAGAGTAGTATGCAGTCCCAGACCCCACAAAACTTCTCTGTAAAATACTCTAACCCCCCCAAATCCCACCTCAGAATAGTACACTGCCACACCCCCCCGACCCCCCAAATCCCACCTCACTGCCACACACCCCCAACCCCCCCAAATCCCGACTCAAGAGTAATACAGCACTCCTCTATCCTCCCTAAAACATTTGTGTTTGTTTTTTATGTGTGGTGTGTGTGTGTGTGTGTTCCTATGTATTGTATGTGTATGTGTGTCTAGTGTGTGTGTATGTGTGTTTTTTGTGTGTGTGGTCTGTGTGTTGGTTTGGCTTGTGTCGTGTGGTCTGTGTGTGGTCGTGCGGTGTGTGTCCTGTGTGTGTGTGTGTGTGTGTGTGTGTGTGTGTGTGCGTGTGTGTGTGTGTGCGCTGCAGAACGCGGAGGTGACTCGGCAGATGACAGTGGCACGGGCAGCACAGGACGAGGTGGAGAGTGTGAGGCGGGAGATGCAGGAGAAGGTGAAGGCCGCTTCAGAGGACGCCCAGAAACAGGTGAGGGACTCAGCCCCACTGTGTGTGTGTGTGTGTGTGTGTTTGCAGGTGTGTGTGTGTGTGTGTTCACTGTATGTGTGTATGTGTGTGTGTGTGTGGGCATGCGTGCATGTGTGTTTGCAGGTGTGTGTGTGTGTGTGTGCATATGCATACATGCCTAAGTGCGTATTGACTCTGCACATGTATGTTGACTGTGTGCTGGTCTCTGTGGTGCCTCCTCTCTCCCTGCAGGAGAAGGCTCAGACAGAGCAGCTGCAGGCCCTGCAGGGGGAGCTCCAGAGCAGCAGGGATGAGCTGGACAGGCTGAGGGACACCATGACCTCCTCACAGCAGGTGACCTCACTGGCCTGACCCCTCCTACCACAAACCTGACCCCTCCCACCACGAACCTGCCCCCCTATCAAAGTGATCAGAGTGGTTGTGAGTGCGGTCGCGTGCGATAGGCTAACTCCCGCACGCTCTCCCTCTCTTCCGCCGTCAGTCGAACGAGGAGCTCAAGTCCCGCCTCTCGGCGCTGGAGGAGGAGAGGGCGGGGCTGGCCGAGACGGTGTCGCAGAAGGAGGCGGAGCTAACGGGGCTGGGGGCGGAGCTGGAGCGAGTGCAGGGCAGCCTGGCCAGCGAGAGAGAGAGCGGGGTGAAGGTGGCCGAGTCCCTACAGAACCAGCTCAACGAGAAGGTGAAGAGAGTGTGTGTGTGTGTGTGTGTGTGTGTGTGTGTGTGTGTGTGTGCACGTGCGTACGTATGTGTGTGTCCGTGTTGTGTGTTCTTGAGAAAATTGTATTTTGAGTTTTGTATTTGTGTGTGACAGTGTAGTAGGAAATACTAGTGTTAACAAAGCTGTGATGTGTGCGTGCCTGTGTGTACATACGTGTGTGTGTGTGTGTGTGTGTGTCTGTGTGTTCATGCTTGGTTATGCGCGTGTGTGTTTCAGGAGAGCCGCGAGCAGGCCCTGGAGAGCCAGCTGGTGTCGTCGCGCTGGGCCGCCCTGCAGGGGGCGCTGGAGGAGGCGGAGCGGATTGTGCAGGACGCCCTGTCCTGCCTGGAGGACCCAGCGCACATCAGCTGCACTAGCTCAGCAGGTCAGTCACCCCCCCCAAAATCACTGAACACCACCCTGTTCCTCTCTCCTGTGCTTTGAGTGACAGTGCTGATGCCCTGCCCCCCCCCCTCCTGCAGATTACCTGGTGGCCAGGTGTGAGTCGGCTCTGGAGTGTGTGGACAGGCTGCAGACGGCCAGGGACGGCTACCTGTCTGACAGCACAGGTCAGTGTCGTTAGCGTGTGTGAGGGGCAAAATGCATTAACAGCACATTAGCGCTGGGGCAATATTACCGCTCTTCACACAGGTCTAGTCTAGAAATGGAAACAGCTTGTAAGGCTATGGTCTGAGTTCATTTCCTGTGGCTTATCTTAATACCCACAAATACACACACACGCACACACACTCACACACACACCTCTACACAGATGCGGAAATGCTTTTTCATCAAAACTTTTTTACTATATTTGTAAGTTGCTCTCAATTAGAGTCTCTTCATAATGACTGCATTAGTAGTTGTGCGTTTCGCTTTGCATTCATTCATTGCTGTTTAGTTCAGCTCCAGCGTACAGGCTGTTGTTGATAATGCAGACGCTAATCGCGGACGCTAACCGCAGACGCTAACCGCTGCCTCTCCCCTGCAGACGTGTCAGAGATGCTGCGCTCGGTCGCCCGCTTTGCCCACCTGGTGAGCGACACCATCGTGCAGGGCAGCGCCACCACCCACATGGTGCCCGTGGACCAGGCCGAGTGTGAGTACCCACCCCTTACACCCCCTGCCTCAAATACCACAAACCCCCCTCACACACCCTAAACCCCCCTGCACTCTCCTCAAATACCACAGACCCCCTCAAACACCCTAAACCCCCCTGCACTCTCCTCAAATACCCCAAACCCCCCTCACACACCCTAAACCCCCTACACTCTCCTCAAATACCTCAAACACCCTAAACCCCTGCACTCTCCTCAAATACCCCAAACCCCCTCACACACCCTAAACCCCCCTACGCTCCCCACAAATACCACAAACCCCCCTCAAACACCATAAACGGCCTGTACACCCCCCAAAAATACCACAACCCCCCTCAAATACCCTTTTTTAAATTTTCAATTCAGCCCTGTTGTACATTCCCATCGGGTCTGCTTTTGTAAGCGAGTCGAGGTTCAGTCTTAGCTCTTCCGCAGGGCGTTTCTATTATCGACCCAGTGGCGGTAGATGCATCGCACCGGAAACGAACACCAGTCATGTGACCTGGTGAGATAATGGTAACACACGTGAGCTGATCTGCGTCCTGTAGCCTGTGAGGATGTGTATCAGTGAGGGTTCGACGTCCCCGCTCTGCAGCCTAACGGCTCCAGCTGGGCAGATTTGAGCGCTTGTGTTACCGTGGGAAACCGTTTGCACCTGCCAAACGGGTGTCAGACGGCGGTGATTCATCCCTTACAAACGAGGGGATTAGTAATCCGGTCCACCAGTGGGGCTGCAGCAGCCAGGGGGGGCGGGCTGTGTCGGGACCCGGTCAGGGGAACGCAGCCAATCAGGGCTCAGAGTCAGGCAGGACTGGAGCCAAAGGGTGATCAGTGGCCAGTGTAGTAGTACAAATCGCAGGTTTATTTGTGTGTAAATGTCATGCTTCGATGTTATGTGTGCGTGCATGCAAGTCTATAGTATATACATGTGTGTCCGTGCGTGTGTGGTTGAAAGTGTGTGCATATGTGTGTATATATATGTGTATGCGTGTGTGCCTGTGTGTGTATGTATGCATATGCATGTGTGTACGTATGTGTGTGTGTACGTATGGAGGATGGGAGCTGGCACCGTTGGCACTCACACTCTGCTGGGGGTGTGTTGGCAGCGCTGGCGGCGGATGTGAGGTCCTGTGGCGCGGAGGCCCTGGCGCTGCTGGGGCACCTGAAGGACCAGGAGACCCTGGGGGCCGCCGACAGCGCCAAGCTGAGGGCCGCCCTGGGCTGCGTCAAGGCCACGGCCGAGGTGAGTGAACCCGCCCACGTCCACCATGCGTGGACCCGCCCACGTCCGCCATGCGTGGACCCGCCCACGTCCGCCATGCGTGGACCCGCCCACGTCCGCCGTGAGTGGACCCGCCCACGTCCGCCATGAGTGGACCCGCCCACGTCCGCCATGAGTGGACCCGCCCACGTCCGCCATGAGTGGACCCGCCCACGTCCGCCGTGAGTGGACCCGCCCACGTCCGCCATGAGTGGACCCGCCCACGTCCGCCATGAGTGGACCGGCCATGTGACCACTGGGATTGTGCAGGTGTTGGGTCATATGGGTCAGTGTGGTTCTGAAATGTGACCACTGGGATCGTGTAGGTGTTGGGTCATATGGGTCAGTGTGGTTCTGAAATGTGACCACTGGGATCGTGTAGGTGTTGGGTCATATGGGTCAGTGTGGTTCTGAAACAGTACTTTGGATACTGGCTCCACTGCATTGTTCTGAATTCTGCATGAATACAGTCAGTGTGGGTGGTGGAATATAAGTGGGCTAATATCCTCTACTACACCACAGCAGTTTCTACTGAAAGCAGCCAAAATGGACATGTTGGTGTTTCTCACCAGGAACACTGAGTATCTCAAAGAACAACTCAAAGAACAAAGAATAACTTTGTTTTTCAACTTAAGCTAGTCTTGTTTTTTTGCTAATTTTGATTTTATTTTCTGAAATAAATGGCAGTATTTAGCCCAGTAACTAGCCATGGGGTGTATTTCTATTAAGGCTAAGATTTATGAACTTCACTTAAAACGAATACTTATGTAACTGCACTCTGATGGGAATCGATATCTACAGCATGCTTTGGAGGAGAGGATGGGCTTTTCATTGGAGGTGGCTTTCAGAACTGCAGTGTGAACACGATAGGGCACTTCAGGTTGTGTAGAAAAAGAATTAAAGGGGGAAAAGATCAAAAAAGAAAAAGTGACGGTAGAAGTATTTCTTGGCTTTATTATTTCAGCGCCTTAACTTTGGAAAGGAAAGCCTGGCTCTACAGACTGGTGTCAGACAGTCCTTCAGACAGGGATTCATAACTTCCTTTATTCCTTTAAACCATAAAGAAAAGCTGAAATATATTGCAGCGGGAAACCTTTTTCTGAGGAGATGAGACCTGTAAGATGTTTGCGTGAGTGTTTGTCTGTTTTGAGCGCTGCGCAGATATCCAGCGTTATGCCAACAGGTGCTTAACAATGAGCAGGTGATAATTCCTGACTCATCGTTGAAAAGTTGTTGCCTGTTTCTTTGTACTTGAGCAAGGGGTAGTGGAGCGCCCATGCTTTGCTCTGTGTCAGCAGTGTGTGTTTGGGTACTGACCGTGCTCTGCAGTTTTGTTCTGTCAATAATGTGTGTGAGGCACTGAACATGCTTTGCAGTTTGGGTTTGTGTCAGTAGTGTGTGTGAGGCACTGACCATGCTTTGCAGTTTGGGTTTGTGTCAGTAGTGTGTGTGAGGCACTGACCATGCTTTGCGGCTTTCTTCTGTGTCAGTAGTGGGAGAGGCACTGACCATGCTTTGTGGTTCTGTTCTGTGTCAGTAGTGGGAGAGGCACTGACCATGCTTTGTGGTTCTGTTCTGTGTCAATAGTGTGTGCCTTAGGCACTGACCATGTTTCTTGGCTTTGTTCTTTGTCAGTATTGTGTGTTAGGCACTGACCATACTTTAAGGTTTTGTCCCATGTCAGTCGTGTTTTAGGCACTGACCTCTCTCCTCTCCCGTGTCTGCAGAAACTGCGGCCGCGCGGTCTGGAGCTGCAGCAGGGGGAGCTGGGAGATCTGGTGGAGCAGGAGATGGCCGCCACCTCCGCCGCGGTGGAGTCCGCCTCCGCTCGCATTGAGGTAGAGTGTGTGTGTGTGTGTGAGTGTGTGAGTGTGTGTGAGTCTGTCTGTGTCTGTGAGTGTGTGTGAGTGTGAGTGTGAGTGTGAGTGTGAGTGTGAGTGTGAGCGTGTGAGAGTGAGTGTGAGCGTGTGAGTGTGTGAGAGTGTGTGTGTGAGCGTGTGTGTGTGTGTGTGTGTGAGCGTGTGTGTGTGTGTGTGTGAGTGTGTGAGTGTGTGTGTGTGAGAGTGTGTGAGCGTGTGAGCGTGAGCGTGAGAGTGTGAGTGTGTGTGTGTGTGTGTGTGTGTGTGTGTGTGTGTGTGTGTGTGTGTGTGAGTGTGAGTGTGATGTGAGTGTGAGTGTGAGTGTGAGTGAGTGTGAGTGTGTGTGTGTGTGTGTGTGCGAGTGCGAGTGCATGTGAGTGTGTGTGTGTGTGTGTGTGCGAGTGCGTGTGAGTGTGTGTGTGTGTGTGATTGTGTGTGTGCACGAGTGAATCTGTGCTCCATTGGATAGGCAGTGGAGTATAAGCGGGAAGGCAGTTGCAGAGCTCGTTGGATTACGGGGCATATTTTAGCTCTTTTAATGGCACTTGCTTGTGTGATTATGGAGATTTATGTTCCTCTGGAAGAGCCTCCCCCCCGTGAAGGAGAGCCGCACAGTCCCCATTCATCAGGGCAGTCTTTACAGGGGAAGCAGCTCCGAAACGCTGACACCGTGAGGGCAGGTCTCCCTGTCCCAGAACAGGAAGAACCCCCGCCCCACAGCCAGCACTTCCTCTCTCTCCCTCGCTCTCTCAACAGGAAATGCTGAGCAAGTCCCGAGCTGTCGACACAGGGGTGAAGATGGAGGTCAACGAAAGGTCCGTTAAAAAAAAAAAAAAAAAATCATCATCCCCCCAACCCATCCCTCCGCCCCCCTTCCTGCTGACTCCCGCCGTCTGTCCGCATTTCGGTTTCCTCCGTCTATCACCCCCAACCCCCCCCGCCTGTTCGGAAACGGTGCGCTAACAACTCCACCGGAGAGCGCCGAGATAACTGCATCTCTGGTGTCGTTTAGTTCGCAATAAACATGCGCTCGATGCTATAAACGGCACAAACATTTAAACTTTCCTCAGTGACAAAAGTGCTTACCTTGTTTTTTAGCTTTTTATGCTGACACATCTCAGCTGCCAGTTATGGTGGCTTGTGATGCGGTGTGTGTGTGTAATTTCACCTTCCACTTAAATGGCGCCGACGCTAAGCTTAGGCCTCATGAAGCCTGGGACTGGAGTTAAAGCCGTGGCCTGGGGAGACTCACCTCCCTCTGGGTCTGCTTTCAGGATCCTGGCCTCCTGCACGGACCTCATGCAGGCCATCAAAGTGCTGGTGCTGTCGTCTAAGGACCTGCAGCGGGACATTGTGGAGAGCGGAAGGGTGAGTCACGACTTCTGCAGCAGGGCTGTGGATGAAAAGGGAGTCAGTCTGTTATAATAATAATAATGCATCGGAGTCACACAGGACCTTTCATCTCAGAATTTGTACTGCTTAATTACAAAATCTAATGAGACAACATAATATGTGGATATGTCTTACACACGGTATTGTTTTGGTAAACTAAAGAGGTGCTATGAAAACCATGCTTGGGATCAGACTGGGTCGTGGGAGCTGGGTTTTGGGGTCTTACGGTGGTTTAATGGGGATTTTTAGGCGCTTGAGAGTGAAGTGGGTAGGTTAACAGACCTCAGTACCCCTCTATTCTGATCACCGCCTTCTTCCTTTGGCCACCAGGGGGCAGCGTCGATGAGGGAGTTCTACGCCAAGAACTCGCGCTGGACAGAGGGACTGATCTCGGCCTCCAAGGCGGTGGGGTGGGGGGCCACCATGCTGGTGTAAGTCCCCTAGCCTCCAGGTCCCAGTGCCTTTACACCCACAGGTCACATGACCTCCTCCATTTCACCCTTACTCACGAGCCCAGTCACAGTGCCTGCCCAGTCACAGTCAATGCAAATCCACTGAGCACCAGTATCCTCCCAGGCCCAATATAGCCGATTAGCAGATACGGGTCTACTAAAGCGTGGATCCATAGTCTCCATTAACGGTGTGTTTTACCAGGTGTGCCGCGCGGTGTCAGGAAAGCGTTAAAAGGCCCGGCGAAGCCTCTGCTCGGGCCCGGTGGGCGTGGCTCTCCCGGGTCGAGAGCTTATCGGGCTCCGTTTCCAGGGAAACCCCCACGGGAGCGCCGGTCCGGTTTACGGCCTTATCAGGGGCCGGGAGCGTCCGCCGTCCCGCCCGCATCCCCAGGGGCCCGGGGCCAAGCCCGACCGCCAGCGGCCCCCGATTATTTATAAACCCGTATCTTTTAACTGCGGGGGTAGTTTGGCGGTACATGACCTCCGCTGGCGAGAAGTCTTCCGGCCTGTAACGACTCCGTTAGCGAGCCGCGTCAGGGGGGCCAGGCGGAGCGCGCGGGCGTCTCTGTGTGGTTTCATTAGCTGTCGGCTAATAGAAGTTTGATTGGTCAAGGGAATTAACCGAAAGTGTAGGAAGCGGGACAGCTGTAATGACACATGACGGGACGCCTGTCGTCCCGACCTCTTGGAGTCCTCTTTTCATCCTATTTTTATTCTCGAATGTCGTTGAAAGGCGAGCGGAAATCACGCTGCCCTTAAAAACCGCCCACATAGTGATATGAAGTCACTTCCTTTTCTTACACAAGCAATGTGCTTTTCCTGCTCGCTTGATGTCACTTGCAGTGTTAGCATACTGACACTTCTTACAGATTGGCTTGCTTGTACATTAATATACATATCTCACTGGTTTGTGCGTTATATTCCCTATAACAGAAGTGGTTTGTCACTGGGTATGTGCTACCGTGAGCACCCAGTAGTATGTGCCCTTAAAATGTCATTTTGAAAGCGCTGCGTTCTACGCTGATCAATACTCAATCTGCTAAGTAGCCCACATTTCTGTGACCTTGCCTATCGCAGCAAAAAACAATCCCTGAGAATCTTACAATTGATCCTTAGAATGTCATTGGGAGGTTGTGCATGTGGTTGGATTGGGAACCTTCACCTGTTCCAGGACACGTTGCTATGGGTGTGTTGCTATGACTCAGCGGTCATTGTGAGTGGTGAGTGGTCAGGCTGTTTGACCGCTCGGTGAGTGACCGTGTCCGGTCCTGGCAGGGACGCGGCCGACCTGGTGGTGCAGGGCGAGGGGAAGTTTGAGGAGCTGATGGTGTGCTCCCACGAGATCGCAGCCAGCACCGCACAGCTGGTGGCCGCCTCCAAGGTAAACTATGCGCGCGCACACACACACACGGACAGACACATGCATACACACACAAACGCACAGGAACACGCGTACGTGCACAGACACGCGTACGTGCACAAGCACTCAAAAGTGCACGCATGCTTAGAATCACGTCATACACCATCTCTGGTGAGATAGTAATTGGTGTAATTGTCATTTCATAAAATGTGCACACTGTATGTAACCATACCAACAATTTCTGTTATAACATAGAGAGGACACTAGCCAGACCTGCAGTAGTCACAAGCAAGACCACTGAGCTCGATAGCCCGTCTTAGTGTCAGAGTTCTGAGGCACAGGTACAGGTCTGTGTTTGAAACACAGCCGGCCGTCTTTCTAACTGGCGTGAAACCGGCACCAGCTCGCTGTCAAGGATAAACAAAGGGCAGAGTGCTGCGAGAACAAAGTGAGAACAGTGACACCTTGTGGCGGAAGAGCAGAACTGCCAGCAGCTGTAAGGTAAGCGTATGTTGTGGGTTGTGGCGTGGGGTTTTAACCAGGACTCTCGCGCCCCCTCCTTCAGGTGAAAGCGGACAAGGACAGCTCCAACCTGGCCCGCCTGCAGCAGGCGTCCCGGGGCGTCACCCAGGCCACCGCGGGGGTCGTGGCCTCCACCAAATCCGGCAAGTCCCAGATCGAGGATAAAGGTCAGTGCCTTCCCTCTACCTTTGCGTGCGACCGGCCTATTTCCATGTTAAAGGCACAACAGTATATGCCAGGGTGGCTATTGGGGAGTGAACTTGAGTACTAGCGCCTGATTGGACGTCACACGGTTCAGTCACTTTGAGCGTCCAATGGGGTCATTGCTGGAAGCTCATCCCCCCCCCCCCAGCGCACACAAAGCACCCTGCTGGACGCAGTCCTCCCTGCAGTTACAGGGAGAGCATTTTAAACGACCGCTCTCACCAGGACCCAGTGGCCAGAATTACACCAGGGGGGGTTGGGAGCAGGTTTGGGGGAGGAGGGCGGTTTGGTCATGCCCCCCCCCCTTCCCGAGGGCACCTCTGTGCCAGGCCGCGGCGGGACGCGGGTCACAGGAGAGCGGGCAGCCGGCCGAGCCTCTAATGGCGGTATTTTTTTTCTTTTTCCCGTGGAATGCGAGCGGCCGCCGTCGCGCCAGCGTGTCCTTTCATGGCCAAAGGGCTGCCTGTTTATTTATTGATGTTAGCGTGTGAGCGCAGCTCTACGCTGCTCGAGTGCCACACTGTCCGCTTGCCTCAGCCCTGTGGAATGCCGCTTATTTTCCCCCTCCTTTTACTTTTTTTTCTTTTTTGCCTCCTTTTCTGTGCCCTAAAAGGCCCGCGTTACGTATTTTCAGCTGAATAAAGTGTCGCTCTGTGGTTTTTCTTAGTGTCGGACACACCTCTGTAATTTTATGTCATGTCACGGACACGGTCATACTTTATCGCTCTGTGATTGGTCAGTTTATAAAGGTGAACAAACGGTCAGAGAGACAGCAGAACCCTTCCCTGCAGGCCTTCGCTAAAGTATAAATGCAAAACTTTTCGTGTTTTGTTGCAAAGTTTCGTGCAACAAGGTATGGATTAGCCTTAAGACTTGTGTAGCGTTCTCAGTTCAGCTGCGGATAGGATGGGTCTGGAAGCTGTTTTATGATGCGTTTCATGAGACTCATGGCTTTTGACTGTGTCCCCTGTTAGACACCATGGACTTCTCCAGCAAGACCCTCACGCAGATCAAGAGGCAGGAAATGGACTCGCAGGTGAGGGCCGACGCCCACCCGCCTCTGAGTTTGTTGCCGTGGGCGATGGTGCGAGGACAATCTCATGTGCCCTCACCAGGCCGTCTGTGTCTTAGTTAGCCTGAAATGAACAGGTTTACCTTTACTTTCAGGTTTACCTCATTCATTTAATGGAAGCTTCATTCTGAGCATTAAAAATGTGCTTCAGGTTCAAAGGTTTTCTTCATTTGTGTTTTGTGTGAGGCCAACACACAACACACATATAATGTATAATTTTAATAATTGTGCTGATCTAACCGTGTATGCGTGTTTAACACAAATACGTGTGTGTGTGTGTGTGTGCGCGTGTGTGCGCGTGTGTGTGCGTGTGTGCGTGTGCGTGTGTGTGTGTGTGCGTGTCCTAGGTGCGCGTGCTGGAGCTGGAGACTTCGCTGCAGAAGGAGAGGGAGCGTCTGGGGGAGCTGAGGAAGAAGCACTACGAGCTGGCCGGGGTGGCCGAGGGCTGGGGGGAGGAGGAGGGTGAGTCGATCACCGATCACCCAAACACGGAACACCAGGCTCACACTAGTCTCACATCCCGTGCTTCACTTTCTCTCTAGAGCCATCAGCAAAGGGGAAGCTAGTTTTTTCTGTTTTACTTCTGTCCAGTCCTCGCAGGTTTTAGCTAGCATTGCGCTATATGCCTGTGGTAGGGCTTGCTTACATCACTCCAGCCACAAGCCCCACCTTTACGAGATTAGAATTGACATGTAATCATTGGTTTATTGGCAAAGCACGTCCCTGGAACTTGTGTGGACTTGCTTCACGTCAGCGTAGCCCTGATCCGACTCATGGTACGTTAAGGCTGTGTTCCTGACAGGTAGGGCTTGGCTGACACAAACTCACCTGCTGTCGGTCTGCTGTCCTGGGGGATTAATGATGTCAGATCGGGGCTTTGCAGACTGATATCAGTGACACGGGCAATGCCAGCTTGTGGATGATTCGTTTACTTTTTCAAATTTAATTTGTAACGCTTTTCAGTCTCCTCAGCTTTCACCTGATGACCCGTCCTTTATTTCAGACTGCCTGACTAAGTGCACTTTTGCGATGAATCGATTCGTTTAGTGCCGTACAGCGTGAGCGTTTTTTTTGTCCGAGACAAAGTGCCCATTGGCTGAAACCGGAGCGGCCGTCCCACGCTACCGCCCACTGTCTCTCCTCACGCCGGTTCTCAACACTGAGCTCACAGACAGGGGTTGCGCGCACTAAAAGGATTTCCAGACCGCGTTTTCCCCCACGCGCCCGTCTAGATGCTTTTTTTTTTCCTATTAATACGCGCCGTGGCTCTTTGGCATTTCTGCTTCTGTGGGAGGCACTGAAATGCAGAGCGGAGAGAGGGACTTCTACAGCGCCGGGCTCTGCGCTAGCGAACCGCGCGGTAGAGTGCTAAACGCTAATGGTTGTGCAGCTTTCATGCTCACCGCATGCCTATTCGACCAATCAAATCAATGCGTCTTTATTTTTTGAGCGGTGCCATTTGCAATTAGGTTGTCTCACCGCACCCTCACCATGGACATTTTTGGGAGGGAGTCAAAAATAAAAAACTAAAAACAATTGAGGAAGTCTGTGGGGAAAAACTGTTCCCCTAGTCCCCTTACAAGATGATCAAGATGACCTCCTGGGTAAATGGAGATGAAAAAATAGAACCCAGCAATGCTTGTATTAATATTATTTCAGTGCTTTTCACATCCGTAAACACAAATATGTGGTTTTACAGAGATGTGAGTGAGCGAGTGGGAGAGGGAGAGGGAAGGAAGGAAGGAGGGGGAGAGGGGGAGAGGGGGAGAGGGAGGGAGGGAGGGAGGGAGGGAAGGTATTACACATGGCACTGTTGTGTAAGTGTATGACACGCTGTGTTCTCTCTCTCTCTCTCTCAGGCTCAGGCTGAGGCCCACGCCAGCCCCTCCCTCACATCCGCCATCCTCAGACCAACACTCTTCTTCCACTACCTGCAACATTCTACAGTTTTTACACTCTTCCCTTTTCCCCGTCTTCTGCCCAGTGTTTTCTCTCGTTTTAATCAACTTCCAAGCCAAATAAAAAGGTGCTCTTTTTTTAAAATAAAGCTCCAACCCCCCCCCCCACTCCCCCCTCCCCCCATCCTGCCACTCTGGCTTGTAGAAGCTTCCACGTCTGAAGGAATGATCGGTGAGAGCGCGGAGCCAGGGGCGGAAGAGAAGTCACAGCGCCAGGAACGGACTGCCTCTAGCCCCACCCGCTGGACGTTCGGCGAACTGCATCCTTACCGTGGCACCACCTTTCTATTATTTATTGGGTTTCGTCTTTCCCTTCTTCCACCCTGCGGAGCGCCCGTTATGCCCCTGAGGACTCTTCCCCCTCAAAGACTGAGCGACTGCGTGCCGTTCGGTCCCTCCCATGCTTAACACTACGGCCTCAACTTCCCAGGATGCAGCGCTGCCCCCTCACCAGCCGGTGTGGTGCTAGGAGGAAACCCCACCCCCCACCTTCCCCGGCGGTGTCCTCTTCCTTCATGCTCCTCCTCCTTCCCAGGATTCAAAGTAGCTCAGAATATTCCCCCCGCCAAACTCTCACACAGAGCACAAGACTCTTTGTTTTTTTTCAGCCGGTTGACCTGTGACCTCCTGTCTCACGCTTTTCTTAACCCAGACTGCCCCCCCCCCCCACCGCCTACAGCAGACTGCCCCCTGCTGGTCAGTCTTCACACGGACATACGGGAGGTTTATATTTCCCTTTTCTTTTTTTACACTCGTATTGCACACTTCATCGTGGCTTGTGTAGTGATCACAACGCAAAACTGTGAGGTAGCGCTCATTCACTGTGTTGTGAAGGGGGGGGGTGGTGGTTACAGACCGTTAAAGAGAATAGAGGCGTGGTCACACGACCCCCCCCCCTCCCCCTCCGAGTCGTCCTTGCGTGTTCCTTGGCGTGTCACACGTGTGCTTTGAACAGACGACCTGTCAGTAGTCAGCAGGCGATAACTACTCACATACTGTGTCACATGACCCCAGTGCCCCACCGTACAACCGCTGGGGCTCATAGAACGGAATCCGCAATATGAATTCATATATCAGACAGAGACTCAGATGAGACTGACTGTTGTGAGATCATCCAATGGCCGTGAGACTGTGGATGAGGAACCCGGAAGCCGAAGGTGATTGGTCGGTCGCCAGACTGGGAGTCCCTGTATAGGCAGATTAAAGGCGGCACCCTACTTGGGCGCCATTTTAATTTTTAGCAAGGCGAGTGTTTGTAGCTCCTCAGGCCAGTCCTGCGGTTGCGCTGGTGAAGCTTTCAAACTGCCGCCGAGACAAAGCACACAAGAAAGCCCTGGGGTTTCACACAAAATGGCTGCAAGTACCTGCGCGTTACAGTGTTTCATTTTGTTTAAAAATGATTTTATTTGTGTTGACTCTTTTCCACACACGGTTTTCTTCACTTTCATTATTTATGGATTTTTCATGAATGACCTTCTGGTGCTTGACTGGCTGTGGCAGCAGCAGAAGCTCAGAGGTGTCACTGACTGTGCGGTTATTGAATTAATTAACAGTACCTTAGTTACAAGCTGCTTCACATATTGTTAAACGTATGTGTCAATCTATCTGACCAGCAGGCCGTACACTAAACCTACTGTGAGAGTTTCAGCCCAGATTTCCCAGAATGAGGTTGTTTTTAAACTCTATTACCAGTATCACACGGTTACAATAGTGTCTGGCTGGCAGGCTATTTACTGTATCTGATTACTACACTCATAACTGCATTAGCTATCGAAACTTTAAATATAAATATATATATGTATAATGTTTTACAGTATGAAAAGTCTATTATCCGGCATTGTGTTTTTACTCTTCAGACGTTAGCTCACCTTTGCTGAGTAGTGTACTGCAGGTGCACTAGCGACCGTTAGCTATTCTCTCAGATTTTGACCCTTGTGCCTGAAACTCAACTTCACCCGGCTTCTGACTGTCTTCCTGTGAAGTGTAGTTCTCTCAAAAAAAATGAAAAGGAACATTTTCTGTCAAATATAAATGGTGAACAATCAAATAGACTGAAGGCTTAAAATTGTAATTAAGTTAATATTTTGTCTGCGGAAATATTTATTCAGAGGCAATATTCAGAATACTAAAGAATTTCAAGTACCGTATATGCATTCACAGTGTATAAAGCCTGTAAGTATATGTAGCCTGTATCTGAATTAGCAGTTGTCGACAGTCTCCGTGTATAAGCAGATGGGCGGTTGTATCGGCATGTTTGTGATCCTTCCTGTTAGGTGTGGCTGGCAGGAACTGAAACGGGTGGAGAGACGGCAGCACGTTTCATATCCTGCGAATATCAGACGGGTTGAGGCCCATGTTGGGTCTTGTCTTCGTATATCAGTGGAAAACAGGAGCTCGACATTAGCAGACGCATCACTGAGCGTACTGTGCCAGACCCAAGAGTCTGGTGTTGCTCTGTTTGCCTTTTAGAAGTATACACTTTTATTAGCTGCTATCATCATTTGAAATGTTACTCGTTTTAGTCTACCGTCTTTGCTTTGTCATTTGGATACTAGTACCTTAAGTAGCTATTCAGTTTTAGTTATTTCTATACGTGTCATATACAGCTCAGTGTAAGCGTTGTAAATGTTCAGTATTACGTTAATGCTCGTTGTTGATCTGTGTCTGTCCCCGTTTCCACACGCGACCCCCTCGTACCCCTGCCCGTTTTTACCGGGCGCCACTTTGAACGCTTCACTAGTGCGGTAACGTTTCTTGGCCTGTCTCGCTGCATTCACGCCTGCGTATGAAAGTCAGATGCTTTGAGGAGAGAGAGAGAGAGAGAGAGAGAAAAATAATACTGTTTTAAGCTTTTGAAAAGTCGGAACTCTTCCTGTACGGGCACTCTTAACCGGACCACCGGAAGCCGACGGTCGCGACTGTTAAAATGTGAAGAGCGTGTGGTGTTGGGCGTTTCGGGAATTCACAGCTCTGTTGGACACCCTTTACAAAACAAGCCCCGTCGGGGGGTCAGTTGTATAATAACATGCAGTTGTTGCATTTGAGGCATTTTTTTTTCTACTACCAAACTTGTATCAGCCAACCAGCCAACCAAATTGGCGGGCCAGTAAAATGCGATGGGAGAAGCCGGAGCCTTGATGGTGATTGGGCGGTGGTGCTGGTGCTGGCTGAGAAGCTGAAAAGACGTCATGTTCGGGGCGTGGAGTGATTCAGGTTTTTTTTCTTCTTCTTCTTTTTATAACCTGGTATAAAGATGAGCTTGAATTCAAGGCCTGGGATGTTGTCCTTTGTTGGGATCCCCTGTGTGGACAGAACACGGCGGGGTCCTGGCATGAAGAGGGGTGCAGATTTTTTTAAGGAAGCGAATCACCTCGCCGTGCTTTTGTATGAATTTTATTGCACACGTCCCCGCAGGCGGACGGATGGTTTCGTGCCGGCAGCCAGTGACTGGTCCACTCCGTCAGCACAAACACACGGCGGGGTCCAATGGCCTTCGTAGGGAGGACACGGGAGGCGGGGCTTAGGCCTAGCCTGTGACACGGAAGCACGTGGAAAAAAAGCACCAACCGCCCAAAGTCTGGAGGCCTTCCCATCGGATCAGTTCAGTAGACTGGTGTACCACAGTCATCGACTCTCTGAGAACACAAAACAAAGCACCACCAGTACCTTTCTCTCTGTCACTCGGACATTGGACCTGATGCAGTTCTCTCTCTAGCAAGGAGTGCGGCCTTCTCTTGATTGGTTTAGCTGGTCCATGTGACTTGTCTGGGGCAGTTGTAGATAAGCATGCGATTGATGCAGACTGAAAAGCAACACAACCGTGAGTTTTTGGACTGGATAAGTGGTTCCAGTAGGCTTTTCTGTATGTATTCTTTTTTGTGTGAGTGAGTGTGAGTGAGTGAGAGACAGTGAGTGTGTGTCAGTCAGTCAGTGTGTGTGTGTGTGTTCGTGAGAATGTGTGTGCGTGCGTATGGATAGTGTGCTTGGTGGTTGGTTCGTGTGGAGAGTCTGTTGCAGTGTGTGTGTGTGTGTGTGTTAGTGAGAATGTGTGTGCGTGCGTATGGATAGTGCGCTTGGTGTTTGGTTCGTGCGGAGAGTCTGTAGCGGTGTGTGTGTGTGCGTGTGTGTTAGTGAGAGTGTGTGTGCGTGCGTATGGATAGTGTGCTTGGTGGTTGGTTCGTGCGGAGAGTCTGTAGCAGTGTGTGTGCACGCCTGGGCCTAATTAAACTGATCCGTGTTTTTCTTCAGTTCACGGCGACCTGTAGCACTGTTTTTAGTTAGTAGGTGAAGTTGTAACACTGGGTTTAGTTTTGTAGGTGAAGTTGTGACACTGGGTTTTTAACACACTTCCGTGCCGCAGTTGATTCTTTTTCTTTTCCCAATGTGCATCTTATTAACCGAGTGTCCTGGGTGCATGTCTGTGCTCACACCAGCTCAGCCAGCCTATCGACTGCCTCTCACTTTACACAAGAGAAAATCCTTTATTAAAACTTTCATTAATAAAACATCACAAAATTAAAAGAAAAAACTCTTTGTACCATATACTAAAAAAAAAATGTTTTGTTTTTATTAAAACGATCGACATGAATAAATAAAATAAAAAAGCAGGACTGGTGTTTGTTTTGTGAAATGGTGAAATATGTGATCCTGGGAATATTCTGTGCAATGGAATATTGGCCATGGAAGTGTTTGCGGAAACACTGGTGCTCGGTCTAACATTGACGTGTCCACGTAGGACTGTCTTTGCGGCCCTGTAGTGCCTCGGTTCTCCCACAAGGGGGAGCAGTGCTTGCAGATGAAATACTGAAATGAAAATAATCCCAGTTTTCTCCTCTCAAACTCCCAGCAAAAAGGAATCCTGAACTAAAAGATGAAATGTCATGGGGTTCAGTTCACTGCCAAGCATTTCCTTCAGCTGGGTTATTTCAAAGTTTGGGCCTGAAGGCATTATTCAAGAATCAGCAATAGTAATAGTTGGTGGAAGGACACGTCTCATTTATTGTGAAGTGTTTTTCATTTACTCAGGTTGTTGCATAAATGTACGCATCTCCATGGGGTAAAACTTCTAAAAACAAATTACTTCACAGAGGACATCTTTTCTCTTAATAATGCATTAGCGTTGCAACGTTATTCCCGCGGAGTAACGCCGTTGTGTAAGGAAAACCAATCGCTCCCAGATCAGATTGTGGTAAACTGATGCCTGGTCTTTGACGAGACGGGACCACGTGTTTGTGAAGCAGCACAGAACGCTGTCACTTAAGACGTTGAGACTGTCAAGGGTGGTAATGTGATGACGCTGAATTGTCACCAGCTAGCTGTTACCCTGCTTAAGAATTACAAGACTTCCAGGAAGTCATTGCGCAACATGGCAATAAGGAAAATGGAATTGAATGGTCAAGCCAGGGCATTTGGTGGTATTTTACAGTTGATTCTGATAAAGCCTGGAAGATTTGTAATAAACTTCTCAACCCTTTGACTTAAAAACTAATTGTACACCTTCCTCATCTGTACACAGAATACTGTACTGTCAGACACACGTAGAAGTAATAGAATTGGGGAATCAAAACCAGGAACAAACATATAAACCTGAATGGCCTTCTCACTTCTGCAAGCTTCTGTCACTATGGAATTATGTGCAGTGAGTATAAAACGCTTAAGTACTGCAATGCATTCACTTGTCAGTGCACTGTTCCTGTTATGTAGGTCCAAAAACGACCACCAGAGGGCATACTCTACTGCTAAATTACATTTCTCCTTCAGGTTCAACTCAATACTTGTGCTGTCCTGAAAAAATGATTCTTTCTCATTGTCTTTGTTAAAAAATGTGTCTCCCTGGCCTTGTAATGTAACTCATTCTGTGTCTTGTGTACCTTGCGGATATTTGAGCTCATAGATTTGCGAACGTGGGATTTTCCCCTTCCTCCACGAATACCACAGGCACTTAAAAATCTGTATTCCCTTCATAAAAATTTTCCATTAGCCATATATCACATAGGCTATAAAGGAAAGTGTGATGTATTGTGTGACATCTGTTCTCTGTGTTCCCAAACCACGTATTTCTCCTTATAAAAAGGATTTTGGCTGAGGGCATTTTTTTCTTTAAAAAATAAGAAAAAAAAGGTCCTTTATAATATCATTAATTCACAATATTTATTTACCTTTAAGGTTATTGATATGTGCATGATGGTTACTGTAAGAACCTTATCTTAAGGCTCTTGGTTGGGGGGGGTGGGGGGGTGGGTGAGGATGAGATGGGAAACCAGCTGTCTCAGTGCATGCAGGTGTGTATCTGTGTGTGTGTGTGTGTGTGTATGCAGGCAGGTGTGTATCTGTGTGTGTGTGTCCTGAATTACTTCCATTTATTCATTCAGGGCTCAAGCATCTTCCAGGGAGACTCAGCCGCGTCCCTTTTGCACTGTGGGGGTGCAGAATTAAATGGGATGCCCTTTCTGTGTGTGTGTGTGTGTGGAGCCAGTGGGTACAGCACCGCCCACCCCTTGCCTCCCCCCCCCCCCCCCGAACGCAGTCAGCGCGGAGAACAAAGCGTCCCCACTGCCCTGGCTCGCTCATTAGGCCTAATCAGCTCGGCGCAGATGGCCCTACTGCCGGCCTAATGGTTTTAACCTGGCCGTGCCAGGATTACAGCCCCTCCTCCCAACCCCCCTGTGAGCGCGGGGCCAGCCGGGCCAATTACCGCCCCTAATCTGTGTGAGGAGCCCGGGGGGGTACGCTGCCCACCCCCGAGTGCCCTGTACCCCTCTTTTTAACCGATTTCTCTTTCTCTTCCCTTTGGGGTCCGGTTTTGAGCGAGAATGGGTCATTTCCATCAGCTGCAGATTGAGGAGAAGACATTTATAGGAGTCAGAAGCGCAGGATTCCTACCGCTGACACACACACACACACACACACACACGTTGTTCAGGCCCGGTCTGTGGACCTGGCTTTGTTGCTGTGTTATCGGGGAGCCGGGTGTGTGTTTGTCAGGGCCACCGTAGGGGAAGCCGCAGACGAACAGCTCAACCGGCTGCTCGTGCTCCTGCTCCATGGAGCGCTGCTCTGGCAGCAACGCGGCCCGAGTCCACAGCTGGTGTTTTTCTTCCGCGGAGAGCCGTGGACCGGGGATCCTTTGTTAAACACGACAGGGTAGCAGCGCCTTTGAATATGAGCAGTTAATGAGTAGCCGGCCCTAAAAGTGCTCCTGCGGTCGCCTGCCCCTGCTGGGACAGCCAGCTGCGGTGCTAACATTTACCCCCCCCCACCCACCACCCGCCCCCCCCAACCCCGACCCCCCCGACCATCTGCTGCAGGGAGTGCTGGGTAATTATCCCACATCCCCCACTTTGCCATCTCCTCGTTTTAGTCCCCTGAGATTCCCTGCTCTACCCCTGATAAAACCAACACCCCCCCCCCCCCCTCCTGAGGTCCTACAGCAGGGCTGCCCATCCCTGTTCCTGTAGGTTTTCACTCCAATCCTAACAAAGAACACCTCATTCAACAGCAAGAGCTATTAGCTAATTAGCAGAATCAGGCGCGCTACATTAGGGTTGGAGTGAAAACCCACAGGAGGGTAGATCTCCAGGGGGCAGGGTTGGGCAGCCCAGCCCTGTCCTGCAGTCCGGCTCCCGTTTTGTGGAGAAGTGGTGAGCGGCCACCCTGCGGCGGCGCGGGTCGGGTCAGCGCTCCCGCGCACAGATGGCGGCTTTAGCGGGCCGAGCGTTCCGCGAGCGAGGGGTTAAGCCGCCGTGAGAATTCCGGGCCGGGGGGTCAGGTGGGAGCTCGCGTGGGGCTGGGCGGGGCCCCGTCTGATTGGGGTTAATCTCTGTGAGAGTCAGGGGGAGGGGGAGGGGGAGGGGGAGGGGGGGAGAGCGGCTTGAATCGCTGCCGCTTGACATCATCGCATACCTGGAGCTCCCCCCCACCCCCCTTTCCCTTGGCAGCTTCAAAGAGCAGGGTGAACAAAGACTTTGGTCCTCTCCTCCTTCCACACAGTCTATGGGCCCACAGTGTGAGAGATATGGGGTAGCAGTGTAGAAAGTGATGGAGGCAGCTTTAGCATGCAGTTATATGCGCACAGAAGAGACACTCGGTCCCATTGGATGAAAGGATGGGGGGGGGGGGCCCTGGCACAGGTGTCTCCCCCCTCCTGCCCACCCTCAGTAGATAAAGGAAACTCCCCAGTGCTTACGCACACACCCCACCCAGCCAGCTGGACCAGTCCCACCCAAGGGGGTGGGGGGGGGGGGGGCAGGGAGGCCCCAGCGAGATCAGTGTCTGCCCAAAGTAGGGGGTGCTTACGAGGTGAGGAGGGGGCGGACAGCTTCGCACCATAAATTAGACATGTTTATATCCTTTGGATCTATTCGCAAAAAAAAATAGAAGGCCGGAACTAAAGCCAACTCGGCTGAGGTGAGTTACTGGCGGCAGCCATTACGGAGCAACGCAAAGACAAACCCAGAGCCGCTTGAGCCAGAATGGTGGCGCTGCTCTCTGTTGCCCGCAGACAAAGGCTAGGTATGAGATGTCAGATAAGCGGACAACATACCAGTTGCGCCTTGTCGAAGCCTATAAATTTTTAAGTATGCCAAACAAACAATAGTTCAAATGTCGCTAAAAATAACCGAGAGCATTGGTAGTAATACTCCTTCTCAGATGTCCTGAATTCAGCCTCCAGTCATTAACAGTGAGGTGCCGTGTGTACCATGAAAAAATGTATTCCGGTTAATGGGGCTGGCAGGCTCCTGGTCTCCCCCTGTAGGGGTCTCTTTGCGGGTTTGGGGAAGAGAGAGAGAGAGACTCTTCAGTGCTGTCCAGTCTCATTTTATACCACGGTGTCTCCAGGACACTGAACAGTTTAAAAACTGGTTGTAAAATAAAATCTAAGAGCAAGGCTCACTTCGTAAGGCAGTTGTTCTGTTTGTTTTGGTTACGTGTAGCTCGGATGGAAACGGACAGTGCTGTGAGGGCCTTTGTGCTCGACTGTCATCGTTCGCCGCCCTTGACGGTGCGTGTCAAGGTCCCTCAGTGTGCAGATGTGCCCCTCCTACTGCTGCCAGAGGGGTCGTGCCACCCTCAATCGCGCACACACACACACACACACACACATACACACATACACACACACACACACACAAGCATGCAATGCATATGCACACGCATACACACACAAGCATGCAATGCATATGCACACACACACACACACACACACAAGCATGCAATGCATATGCACACGCACACACACACAAGCATGCAATGCATATGCACACGCACACACACACACAAGCATGCAATGCATATGCACACGCACACACACATGCATGCAATGCATATACACAGGCACACACACACACGCATGTAATGCATATGCACACACACACACACACACACACACGCATGCAATGCATATGCACACACACACACACACACACACACACACGGGTCCAGATTGGAGCTGTGTTTAAATCAAGCTTTATAATCCGAAACCAACGTAGAGATTACAAACATCCCCTAATCCAGAGGGGAAATGAAATTGTATGTTGTTCATCTCTCTTTCCTTTTTTCTTTTTGTTTTGCCTGTATGTGCAGTATATATGTGTGTATGTGTGCATGCATGCACAGGCTTCATCCAGAAAATACCCAGAAAGGTGCATCCGAGCAGGTGAAACGGTCTGTCGATGATTAACTTCGGTTATGACGGTGGAAACCCCAGCCCGTGCGGTGGTTAAGGAAACGGGCGTATAACCCAACGGCTGCGGGTTTGACCGTTGGGAAACTACTGTTATTATCTCGGAATACTTAATCTGAATTTCTCCAATAAGTAACCTATTGTATATAATACTAATATACACGTCTTATAAAAAGCACATAAGTGTGTGAAAGAGAGAGAGAGAGAGAGAGAGAGAGAGATGTACAGTATATGTACATTTGTCTCTTAGCACAGTGTACATTATCCTTGTAGACAACGGGCCATTAGGTGCTATATATAGTTGTGCACTGACTGAACTCGGTGCTGAAGTGTAAGCTGAGCTGCGTGCTGTGTGGGTGAATGCTGTAGCATAATGAAATGGAGGTCCTCCAGCCCAGCCTGACTGCTGGCGCCTGTGTTGTGTGCTGCAGTGCTGTGCTGTGCTGTGCTGTGCTGTGTGCTGCTGCGCTGGGCTGCAGTGCTGCGCTGTGCTGTGCTGTGCGGTGTGCTGGGCTGCAGTTCTGTGCTGGGCTGGGCTGCAGTGCTGTGATGTGCGGTGTGCTGCAGTGCTGGGCTGCGCTGTGCTGGGCTGTGCTGGGCTGCAGTGCTGCGCTGTGCTGTGCGGTGTGCTGGGCTGCAGTGTTGTGCTGGGCTGGGCTGCAGTGCTGTGATGTGCGGTGTGCTGCAGTGCTGGGCTGCGCTGTGCTGGGCTGCTCTCTCAGCCTGAGGAAGAGTGGCTGACTCCTGCTATTTATAGACGCTGTGAGTTTGGCTGGGCAGGGAGAGACACACACACACACACACATATGCGCATACACACACACTCACTCACACACCACACACACACACATACACACATGCACTCTCACACTTACACACAGACACTCACATACACACATGTACCCACCCACACACACACACACACACACACACACACATGCACTCTCATGCATATCACACACACACACACACATACACACACAGTTTTCTATAGGGCCATGCACTCATAGGCATAGCACTTATAAAACTCAGGAAGGAGGGTAACTGGCAAATGAAAGGGTTCTAGGTTATAAAGAGACCTGCCCTTTAAATTAATTTTCCAGCGAACCCTTGTGAGAACAAAGTAGCCCTGTTCTCCCCAAAAATGCGGTCCCATGTCTTTTAATACCCCTGCCCCCTCCTCCAAAAACACCCGCCACACCCTCACAGCCCACAGACTAAACAGTCTGCCACGGCTTTCTGGTCCGGCCATTCAAGACTAGCGCATTCCAGCACGTGCTCCCTGTTTCACAGGGCCAGAGAAAACACGGCGGGGCTGAGGGAGAGGAAATACCGCACCGAGCCCAGCGCCCGCTGCTCTGAGCCGCCTCACGGGCTGCCGAGCTCAGACTGACTGACTGACTGACTGACTGACTGACTGATTCACACACATACACATATAGACAGACTGACTGACTGACTGACTGACTGACTGACTGACTGACTGACAGACAGACTGACTGACTGATACACACACACACACAGACTGACTGACTGACTGACTGACTGACTGACTGATTCACACACACACACACAGACTGACTGACTGACTGACTGACTGATTCACACACACACACAGACTGACTGACTGACAGACAGACAGACTGACTGACTGACTGACTGATTCACACACACACACACACATACAGGCAGGCAGACAGACTGACTGACTGACTGATTCACACACACACACATATAGACAGGCAGACAGACAGATGGACTGACTGATTCACATACACACATGCACACACATGTAGACAGGCAGATAGGCAGAAAGACAGACAGACAGACAGGACTTATTCACACTCACATGCACACACAGACAGACAGACAGACAGACAGGACTTACTGACTGATTCACACACACATGCACACACAGACAGTCAGACAGACAGACAGGAATTGACTTTGATAGGACATGGGGTATAACTACATTCATATGGAGATATCCCCTATATAAATATTCTCATTCTGATCAAATAAGGGTAGGATAATGTAGCAGTTATATGTCTGTTGGTGACCTATTCACCCCTAGGAAGTCATCCAGTTTCTTCCAAGCACAACTGCCTAGTACTTTTTGGACAGATATCTCTATTGTGGTCCTGATCCTGGATAAGCAGTCCTGCTGCACGCCCAAAAAATGCAGGCCTTGATTTTTCGGTAGTTTACCTGAGGAAGCACTGTCCTCTGATGTCTTTGCCCTTTATTTCACTTTAAAAGAGCGAAAAATACGATTCCTCTGAGAAGCTGACACAACCATGGAGGGATATGAAAAGCTCTCCCTCGAGTCTACTAAAACAAGAACAAACCTTATCCGGCAATCCCCTTTTTTGGTTGTCCCCAGCAACAGTTCAGGAAATTAAATAAACACCTATGTTGTACCCATTTCTTGTTGGGTTTAAATGTTCCGAAACCATGTGTGTCCCCAGTGGCAGGCAGTGAGGGAACATTGCTTTTTTTTCCTTTTCATGGCTGCTCTGGGAATGCTTTTTATAGGCTGTTTTGGGAGGAAAAACATTAACCCTTTTAATGTGGGAGATCACAAATATGTGATCAAAATGTTCTTAACCGAATGTTCTAATGCTGATGTCACAATCACCACTGGTGACTGGAAGCAATGGAGTTCTAGAACACTGGCTTTTGATACTGACTGAATTTTGAAAAACATTACAAAAAAAACCTACTCTTCAAAGGGTTAAAGGCTAATTTGAGAATGGCTGCAATAATCTAAATGACGGCGCATTTCGTTAATTGCCTCCGAGATCCGTGCAAGAGGATAATATCTAACAGGGCTGTGGGTGAGCCGGTCTGTGGTAAAAGCGGAAGTCAGATGGAGTCGCGGTAAGAAAACGGGGTCGGCTCAGGTCTGCAGGAGTGCGGCAACTCCCCAAATTCGCGAGCTGAGCGATATAGCTAAAAATAAACAGCCCTTTAGCGAACTTGCGTATTGTTCTTTTCTTTTTTTTTTTTTTTACGACAGCGAGCCAATGCGCCCCAGGACCGATTTGTGCTGTGCCGGGCGTTTTTCTGCACAAAGAGCCCAGGCATCGAGCCGTGCCAACCAGGAAACCTGGCGGGGAAACCCTGCCCACCATCTGCTGCTGCAATCAGGGGGCATTCTCCGCCCGGTGACGTCCAATGAGGGGCCGGCTCTCGCAGAAGGGCATCCACCCCGGGGCTGCCCAGGCAGGCCTGCAGCTAGCCAACTGCAGCCAGTGAAAGCCCTGATCCAGCAGAACAGCTCTGCTAGCACCAGACCTGGGTCAAATCACTATTTTAATTACTTTAATCCTTTCAATGCTAGTAAAATTTCTGCAGATTACAGACAATTGTTTTTAGCTAAATTCCCACTTTTCATAAATGGAGTTTCCTGTGATCATACATTTTGGTTAATAATATCTTTAGTGGAAATTTTTTTGGGATTTGAGCTCAATTCATTTTGCATAGTGCTTTTTAAAAAAAAAAATTATAATAAATTTAACAGAGAACTTCCACAAATATGTTTTAGAGACAGAAGGAAAATTGGGCAGAAACCAGTGGGATGAAAAACAGTAAAACGGAGACAAGAGTATGAGTATTTCAAAAGTTTACCACAATCTGAAAAGTGAATTAAATAAGCTCTGGATCTAAGACTTTGTTTATGTTGGAGACCGTCTGAACAGACACAGAAAGCAGTCATCGGGACTTGGATGGGCTTGATAACATGAGTAATTTTATTGATAAAGTTGCAATATATTGTAATCATCTCTCCTTCCCTTACAAAAACACTAAAATCGAAACATTTTTTAAAGAGTAAAAAAGTAGCAAATATAACTGTCCCCGGTAGGGGCTCAAGACAGAAAGCACAGCATATACTATAGTTATAATAAATAAATAAACAAACATTGAATGTGACTATTTACATTTCGTATTACATAGTATAATGCTCATAATGTTCATGGTGAATATACATATTTAACATCAGTCATTTACAAAAGCAAACAATGCATTATGTCACAGAGAAGGGACTACGCTCACAGATGGCTTTCAGCCAATCCAGAACCTTCTATTTCGGAACACTTTGTGCCCAAGCAAAATTACCCCAGGTATTTTGATTGGTCAACTTACTGTAGGTGGGTTCTTTGGTAGTGCTGGGTGTTTTTATCAGCCTGTGATTGGGTGTCTCCACCGCCAGTCAGTTTCTTATTTATTTTTATTTGTTTTTAATGGATTTTATTCTTTTTTTAAATGGCTACTGATGGATTCGGTTTCCATAGCAGTCGCGGTGCGGTTATCGTTGTCGTGTCGTCGTATCGGGGACGAGTCAGTGGGGTGGGCTGACCTCGGTAAACACAAGAGCTCCCCGACCGAGAAAGCACCTCAGACCAGACCCTCGGCCCTTCAGTAACAGCCTCAGCATCGTCTCAGTACATTCTGTAGAATACCTGTCTGTCTGTCTGCCTGCCCGTCCGTCCGTCCGTCCGTCCATCGGTCTCCTAATGGGTGGCATGCTGTAGGAGCTGATCGCGTTAGCGCCCCTGTGATGTTCTGAGCTGGTTGTAAAGACACTGCAGAGACTGGGAACATTGGGGAGGGGGGTGAGGTGGGGGGTAGACTGTGCCATTCTTTCCTGGCCTCCGTGTTGAAAAGAGCTTTGTTCCGCCCTCATCCAGCTCAGCAATTAGCAGATGGCAGAGAGAGGCTTCACCAGCCCCGCAATGGGTCAGAGCCACAAATGCGCTGTCAATCATTCGTATCGACCAATCAAAAGACTTTGAACTGCCTGACACAAAAGCAAGTTTAAAATCGGCAAATCCTTGATAGCACGCTGACTGCTCCGCCCATTTCGGCAGTTGAGGAAGCCTCACTCTGCGTCCGTACGATCTCAACGGCACGTTATGAAGGCAAAGACCAATGAAGGACACCTCCTGACGCGTTGAGGTCACTACCGTTGGAAGTGTTGACAATGGAACCACTGCTACCGCTGAACACCGGGGGACCGTCCCGACACCACGACAAATAAATACATAAATACACCAATAATTTAACACATGCGCGAATAAATAAAAACCCAAACGACGAGAGTTTCTCTTTTTTTTCCTCTTTTTTTCCCTTGAGGAACGGCCGAACAGTTTTCGATCCGTCTCGGAGATCGCGAAACGCAGTCTCGAGCTGGAACAGCAGAAGCATGCTATTTCGTCACCTCGTGTCTGTCTATGCTCAAACGCCGACGTCCGTTTGGGCCTGGCTACCTGTAAACTCTGGAGTGGACCACGTCGTGGCGCACTGGGAGCGCTTCCAAAGCAAAGAGAGGGGGGGGGGAGGCCCAAATCACCGGACTGCAGCGACTCCCACACACACACGCGCGCACACACACGCGCACACGCATGGCCCAGAGGAACAGGGGGAGGGCCTCCAGCACCACCCCATGCCTGGCACAGGCCCCCCAAGGGCGAACACCCCCCTCACCCGCTCCACCCCTGGAGCTACGGGAGTGTGTCAGGCAATGAGGATTTGGGGGGGGGGGGGAGAGAGAGAGAGAGTGAGGGAGAGAGAGAGGGAGGGAGGGAGGGAGGGGGTCAGAGATGGAGGAATCACCAAACCAAAGCTCGCACACGCAGCCGCACGCAGACTCCCCGCCCCCCTCTCTCCCTAGCCCCGCCCCCTCTCTCCCTGGCCCCGCCCCTGACCCAGCGCGGCCCCGCCCGCCAGCTCCTCGCACCCCTGTCCCAGCATGCCTTGCTCAGTCCCAGCCGTTGTCCTTGATCATGTGGGCCAGCTCGATGATGAACTTGCCCTCCTTGTACTTCTGGCTACTTTCAAAGGCGTGCTCCTGCAGAGGAGAGAGTGGAACCAGTCTGCACCACCGAAAAAAAAACACTCTTTCTTTCTTCAACATTTAACCAATAAACAACTAATGAACAACTACAGCCCTGTTCCTGGAGATCTACCGTCCTGTAGGTCTTTCATTTCAACCCTAATTTGCCACACCTGATTCTACTAATTAGCAGCTCAATGCAATCTCCGGCTGTTGAATCAGGTGTGCTCTGTTAGGTTTGGAGTGAAAACCAACAGCACAGGAAGATCTCCAGGAACAGGGTTGGCCAGCCCTGAACCGGAGAATGCGCAGAGACGGAAAGAGGCCTCCTATTCCCCAGCTCACCCTAAATCTCCCGCTAACAGGGAGCGAGTGCGCCGGGTGCCATTTTATTGTACTGTAAACTTTTAATCTCCTCCCAACTCGCTCTCCAAACGGGACGCGGTGTGAACCGATGTTTTTACGTTTAGCATTTCCAGCTGACAAGTGCACTGGGTCAGTACGCTTGGCCCCGTGACAGTGACCCAAAAACGGCCCCCGTCCGGGATATTAATATCCCCCCCTCTCTCGGGTGGCCGTGTCACGCGGCCGCGGGCCTGCGACTCTGGCATGTCGGACGGGGTCACATGACTGGCGCCGACCCCCGCTTAGAGCGCTCATCGCGTTTGTTAAGGGCTCGGTGGAGGCCGAGTGCGATAACTTCGTTAGTGAGTTCCTGCACGCATTGGCGCGCCGGTGCGCGGCCGCACAGGAAGTGCGGGTGGCGGCGACATCTCGCACTCACGTATTTCCAGCCCAGCGTGGTTTTGCAGTTTTCACAGTAGATGTCGGCGACGGCGTGCAGCCCCGTCAACAGGACCCGCTCCTCAGCTGGACCGCAGCCCACGTTCACCCTGAGAGAGAGAGAGAGAGAGAGAGAGAGAGAGAGAGAGAGAGAGAGAGAAGAGAGAGAGAGAGAGGAGAGAAGAGAGAGAGAGAGAGAGACAGGAAAGAAAAAAAAAGAGAGAAGAGAGAGGGAAAGAAAAAGGAAAGAGACAGAGAAGAAAGAGACAGAGAAAAAGAATGTGAGACAGGGTGACAGAAAGAGAAAGAGAAAGAGAGAGAACGAGAGGGACAGAGTGAGAGAAAGAGGGAGAGAGAAAGAGAAAGAGAGAGATATGAACACCGACGCAAACGAGGGGGAGGAATGAAAACCGCGATCCCTCCTTGCCGCGGTTGAGCAGAGGCGCAAACCCGGGCCGTGAGCCGTTAGCGTGCGCGGCACTAGCGGCAGCCGCAGATTTACCGTCCTCTGCAGCGCACCTCGGCTCCCGGGCCCGCGGCGCACGCCAGCTTCATCAGCCCGAACGTGGCGAGGTCGCCGGGGCCCCTCTCTGCAGCGAGCGGCGTGCTCTCTCTCTCTACCGCCGTGTACACAGCCCGCCTGAATTATTTATTACGAAGGAGCTTTAGCGAAAACAAAATGGTGTGCGGAGCAGGGCCTTGTGGGGGCAATCTCTCCCCCGAAGGTTCTGGCTCGGGCCTCGATACCTGGGGTCTTAAAGCGGCAGTGCGCCCGAAGCGAACGCTGCTTATCGCGTTTCAATATGACGTGCCGCACATCCACAGAAGAGCTCTGAGCGAATCCGCTGTTAAAACGAACCGAGGTCCATCACCAGCTAACCTGGCTTTCAGCATAACACTTTTTGTGAGGTACTATTAAAGCATCACCCAAATTGATAGACAGGTTCAACTTTAATAAAAGCAACTTGGTTAGACGTTACCGGGAGGTCTTAAACGAAAACTTTTTATTGGATATTTAGTACATCGCACCGAAGGGAAAAAGAAACGTTTGCATCAATTTTGTTTAACATCACCTTTTTTGGCATCCGGAAAGATCCCTGACCCTTGCTATTGTCTCCATAGACCAAAAAAAAAGAAGAAGAAGGCAACATTATTGAAACGGGTCCAATTTTGAGAGACCGCCAAAGAACACGACGTACATTTCCAACTCCGTCAGGCCGTAGGGCTCACGTAAGCGGGAGACAAACCCGAGTCAATTAACATCATACTGCGGCGCGGCATTCGCCCGTCCTCTTAATACCGCGCGCGCAAAAAACAGAGCCGTAATGGAGGTCTTCTCCATTTGCATGATGTATTTAATTATGCATGATTGCGCAACGTGCCCAGTGCATGCGATGTAATATTCCACCCGGGCTATATGGACTTTCCTAATGTTCCCTTTCATCGTAATAACACCTACTTCAGGTCTCGAGTCCATGGACTCCTTTCAGAAGGTAATAACGCTGCAGTCTTTTTCAGGGGGGTGGGGGGGGCGGGGGCGGGTTAGGGTACTTACACGGAGTTGAAGAGGTACGCTCTGCCTTGGCTCCCTTGAAAAGACTGGAAGAGAGGAGAAAAAGAACGTGAGACTAGCTTCAGAAGAATGGAGTCCATCAACAGACCCAAGAGGATGATAGCCACTGGGGGGCTAGGGGGGGGCGGGGGGCTGAAGGCTGTCTGTCAGTCTTAACTTTTCAACAGGAGAGTTTGTAAATTGCACCGTACAATGCACTTTCTGTTATACTCCCGAAAACATTTCAGATTCATTTCAACCGTAATTTGTTCAGTGTTTCGCACGGACGATGGTCTTGCTTCTCAGTTTTCGACATCTGGCCTTTAAGTTTTGCCATTTATAAAACTTGTATGTATATGCTTCAAATGTGCCGCGATTAAATTAAAAAAACTAATAATAATAATCATTTTCACATAAGAAGGGATTTCTCCTTACAAAACTTTAATGATATTAATCTTTAGTCTAAATAAGTAGAAAACTATGCAATATTTATTTTATTATGTTTTCTGTTTAAAATACAAATGTTCTATGCAGCTCTCATTTAAAAAAAAATATTTCACGTTGTACTGGAGAATGTTTTTTGTAAATGGTTTTAAATTAGCTTATGAATCATGACTTAATATCATCTAAAAATGAGAAAATGATTTCATGTAGTGCTGAAAAACAAGTGTGCCTCAGATCAAAGAGACCTAAAGTGCTCGAGAGTGGTCAGATGTGATCCATACAAACTGTCTGTTTTCATTTATTCGGTTGAATGAAGGTGCCGTTGCACTCAAAATACTTAACGGATTGATCATTTGGCGAGACACAGAAAGCACGGAAAGCTTTCGCAAAGAGCTGTTAACCCTTTACGTACAGCGATGTGTTGCGTATAGCGATTATATTCGTAATATTCATCATCGAGAACCAATGAACCCTAGGATCAGGTGGCAGTCTGATTTGTTTTCAAGTCAACACTTTGCACTGTCAGCTTTGCGCTTCAATATCCCAGAATGCAACACTTCGCTGAGGTTTAAATGGTAGAATTTGGCCAGATAGAATGTTGAGCCCTGACAAAAATTCACCCAGAACATACGGGAACGACAGAAGCAGCAGCCATTTCTTATCCCTTATTGCACAGCACCTGCAGTAGATGCCTCTTTCAAGAAAAACATCTGAAAAAAAAGCATCCTTCTGAATCTGGACCCAGCCGTGTGGGCTGTGCCCAGCATGCCCTGGGGCCAGGAACGTGATTGGCCTGTTGGGCAGGATGGTGGCATGCTGGGAATCTGAGTTCCTTCCTCGGGGGCGAGTGGGTATGGCAGGCTACGTGCGGTTGGCTGACGGCTCCCGTTCTGTGAGCTCCACCGATTGGCTGGCCGGTAACAGGGCCGTGTGTGTGGCGGGGCCCGGGGTGCGGGACGCTGCAGATGGCTCTGACATTCTGAGGCGCATCACGGCACCAGTAGAATGAACCGCACAAAGAGAGAGAGAGAGAGAGAGAGAGAGAGAGCCGGGAGAGGGAAACCGGGTTCCTGTTCCCTTGGGGTGAGCCAACAAATAAGCAAATGAAAGAAAGAAAAAAAACTCAATTCGTGATAATGACAGGGATTAGAACCCAAGGCTGAAATAAACTCCAACCTCCCCCCCCCACCCCAACCCCGTCTCCCCAGAACTGCGGGAAGCTCCAGGCATGGTGCACATTGATAGATTTTTCTATATTTGGTGATTTTCACACAGAAACTTTCATCTTCTTCGATTACAGGCTGCTCGAACGCCATTAGTGTAATGTGAGGAGGACTGGCTGAATGCATCCCAGCAAGCTTTTCTTCTTCTCTTCACCCCCCCCCCCCACCCCCATCTCGCAATCATCCCCCTCTTTATTTCAGGGAATCAGATGTTCGTGTGTCAATCCCCGTATCCCTGGAAACCCCTATGGTGAGCGAGGCCGGCCAATCGGGTATTTTTAGTTCGGCACGTTACGGCGGCTTAAACGGAATGAAAGGAAGATTCTGCGGAGAGCGCGTGGGGGCGGGGGGGTGAGGGGGGGGTGAACTGCACTGAAAGCCAGTAATGAACCTCTGGCTGCTAGCGGGTTTCTGTGTCAGTCACTGGTGACCTACATCCCGACAGTGACAGTTTAATGAGACGCCGTATATGGGCGGAACATGATTCCGGGTGTTTCTCGGGCGACCTGCGTGAGGCGCTGTGTCGTGGTGATGATTTGGGGGCGCGGGCTGAATCCTCCTGACACCGTGTCACACTCGCGGCGGGCCCGCCCCCGTGTGAGGCAGACGCGGCGTAGAGGGACGGCGAGTCCCGCTCCACACCGCCAGACACGGGCTGACCCACATTCCCTCACACACCCCCACACACGCTCCGTGCCACACACACAGCTGCAGCGGCCCCATGAGCACCATCCACACACGCAAATACATGCAACACACAAAACACACCAGACCTGGGTCAAATATGGATTTGTTTTGGATTCAAATACTTTTCTACGCTTTACTGATCTTGTCTGGTGTATTGGAACCAATGAAATACTCTCAAAAAGTGCAAACCCCGCCTTTCTGGTCACATTGGCAGGCTCAATTACACCAGGCAAGATCAATAGAGCACAGAAACGAATTTGTTACGAATGATGTATTTGACTCAGGTCTGAAACACACACACACACACACAACACACACGCATGTACACGCACACACACACGCGCAACACACACGCCCATACACGCACATATGTGCACATACACGCACACACACGCACACATATGCGACACACACGCAACACATTCTTCCTTTTTAGACGTGGGCGTACTGGACAGCCTGGCTTATTTAGCCATCGATTTTTTTCCGGAGGGGGAGGGGGGGTGCATGGCGCATAAACACACATCTGCGGACGAGCGTGCGGACGAGCGTGCGGACACACGCGCGGTCGCACACACACAAACAGAGCGCAGCGGCAGGGCCGGCAGCCGGCATACGGGGACCGGATTTAAACCAGGACACCGCCGGCTCCGCTCCGGTCCGCACCGCCTGCACTCCACAGCCGGTTTTTCCACACAGCCTGCTGCTCCACACCGGAACAGAACCCGCTCAACTTACAGCCGACACTGTCTGTTCCTATGACAGCAGGTCCTGTTCCTGGAGTTCTGCCGTCCTGCAGGTTTTCATTTCCTAATTAGCCACACCTGGTTCTAGGAATTAGCAGCTCAACAAGATCGCTAGCAGTC